>NC_138768.1:423406555-424606555 GCF_965119305.1 Pelophylax lessonae | reverse complement strand
ATATTTTATAAAACGGAGGAGTCTATTATGTTGGCTACTAGAGGTTACAAGGAGCAGTTGTTTCAAGATCATTCTTAATATTGGATCTATGTAGGCATTTCACCAACCAAAATACAATGGCATCGGGAGCTGAATCAATACTTGTTCTCCAATCCATGCTTTTCTGTGCAGATCAGATTTTCTCTTTAAATGTATGTTTAATTATAAAGGTAAGGTTTACACTCAAGCTACATATGAGGAGACCTGTCAAACCTGTCAAACTCTTAAGGATCTTGAGCTACTACCAATGGCTTTACAGGTTTCACCACAATCTACCCCCAGTCAGCAGTTACTATGCCAATATGAGAGAAGATATAATGAGACTGCACAACTAGGCAAGCCAGGATGATAGCACATTAATCACTGCCTCTTGTACCTATGATTTTT
Organism: Pelophylax lessonae; assembly: GCF_965119305.1. Lineage (NCBI taxonomy): Eukaryota > Metazoa > Chordata > Amphibia > Anura > Ranidae > Pelophylax > Pelophylax lessonae. The sequence continues at coordinate 424,606,129 of NC_138768.1, read as the reverse complement.
AGGAACAGGCATTTACACTTTGTGTGTTTTAGTAACAATAACCCTGGACCCTCCTGCTGAAATGGCAGAGAAATGGAAAAGGGGTAGGAGGAGGGAGGGGAACTTTTTATATGAAGGACCACCCCAGTGACTGTGATTTATAATTATTTTTACAGACTTGCAGGGAATGTCCCCACTTTGACAAGGTAATATATTTGCTGGATTATTATTATTATTCAGGTTTTATATAGGGCCAATAGTTGTAAAGCACTTTACAAAAAGCAGGGAGGCAGTAAAGTTACAATACAATTCAAAACAAAAGGGATCTGAGGGCCCTGCTCATTAGACCTTACACTCTTACTGTAAAGGTAATTGTTAGAGATGAGAATTAAAGTTCATTAGTAAGGCTCCATGTACATGGGACGTTAGAAAAAACGTCCTGCAAAGCTATTTCTGACGCCGGGAAAAAGCAGCTGTTAAACGTGCTTTCAGTAGCTTTTTCCATTTGCGTTATTGCACGTTTGGCCACGTTGCTTTTAGCAGCGTTTTTTCTGCCTCCATTCAAAATCAATGGTTCCCTATGGGAGCCTATTGATTTGAATGGAAGTCGCACCGCAAGTCGGATCCGACTTGCGGCGCGACTTGCACTGTGAGAATCTTGAGGGGGAACTCCACGCCAAAAATGGGAAGAAAACTGCGTGGGGCCCCCCCCAGGTTCCAAACCAGGCCCTTCGGGTCCGGTATGGAATTTGAGGGTAGCCAATCGCCGAAAAAATGGCGTGGGGTCCCCCCCAAAATCCATACCAAACCCTTATCCGAGCATGCAGCCCAGCAGGCCAGGAAAGGGGAGGGGACGAGCGAGCGGCCCCACCCCCCCTGGACCACACCAGGCCACATGCCCTCAACATGGGGGGGTGTTGGTGCTTTGGGGCAGGGGGAGCTCTGCACCCCCCACCTCAAAGCACCTTGCCCCCATGTTGATGAGGACAAGGGCCTCATCCCCACAACCCTGGCCGGTTGTTGTGGGGGTCTGCGGGCAGGGGGCTCATCGGAATCTGGAAGCCCCCTTTAACAAGGGGGCCCCCCAGATCCCAGACCCCCTCCCTATGTGAATGGGTATGGGGTACACTGTACCCCTACCCATTCACCCCATAAAAGGCAATGTATGTAAATAACGACAGGAGACGTTTTGGAAAGTTTATTAAAAATCTTCATCTGTTCTTCTCTGCTCTGGTCTTCTCCCTCTCCTGGTCTTCTGCTCTTTTGCTGTCCGCTCTTCTGCTCTTTTGCCCTTGGCTCTTCTCTTCTTCTTCTTCTTCTGTCCGTTCTTCTGCTGTCCGCTCTTCTTGTCTTCTCCTCTCTGGTCTTCTGGTCTTCTGCTCTTTTGCTGTCGGCTCTTCTTCTTCCTCCGGTCCTCCTCCAACGACGTCTCCGGTGATTATGCCGGTCTCCTGTCTCTGCAGCTTGTTATATAGCCATTGTGGGCCTGGCCCCCGATTACGTCATCGGGAGGCCCCGCCCCCTCATGCCACAGATGGCTATATAATAAGCTGCAGAGACCAGAGACCGGCATAATCACCGGATACGTCGGAGGAGGAGGACCGGAGGAAGAAGAAGAGCTGACAGCAAAAGAGCAGAAGACCAGAAGACCGCAGAAGAGAAGACAAGAAGAGCGGACAGCAGAAGAGCGGATAGCAAAAGAGCAGAAGACCCCGGAGAGGAGAAGACAAGAAGAGCGGACAGCAAAAGAGCAGAAGACCGGAGAGGGAGAAGACCGGATGAAGATTTTTAATAAACTTTCCAAAACATCTCCTGTCGTTATTTCCATACACTGCCTTTTATGTGGTGAATGAGTAGGGGTACAGTACCTCATACCCATTCACATAGGGAGGGGGTCCGGGATCTGGGGGGACCCCTTGTTAAAGGGGGCTTCCAGATTCCGATGAGCCCCCTGCCCGCAGACCCCCACAACCACCGGCCAGGGTTGTGGGGATGAGGCCCTTGTCCTCATCAACATAGGGGCAAGGTGCTTTGAGGTGGGGGGTGCAGAGCTCCCCCTGCCCCAAAGGACCAACACCCCCCATGTTGAGGGCATGTGGCCTGGTGTGGTCCAGGGGGGTGGGGCCACTCGCTCGTCCCCTCCCCTTTCCTGGCCTGCCGGGCTGCATGCTCGGATAAGAGTTTGGTATGGATTTTGGGGGGGGACCCCACGCCGTTTTTTCGGCATGGGGCTACCCTCAAATTCCATACCAGACCCAAAGGGCCTGGTTTGGAACCTGGGGGGGACCCCCACGCAGTTTTTTTCCCATTTTTGGTGTGGAGTTCCCCCTCAAGATTCTCACAGTGCAAGTCGCGCCGCAAGTTGGATCCGACTTGCGGTGCGACTTCCATTCAAATCAATAGGCTCCCATAGGGAACCATTGATTTTGAATGGAAGAAAAAAACATTATAACGTGGCTGAACGTAGGTTCAGTCACGTTTGGCCGCGTTTCTGCAATTGAAACGCCGGGAAACACACGTTCGAACGCAAATAATTGCGTTCTAAAAAAAGTCCCTGAACGCAACTGTCTGCAAATGACTGTAAACAACGATGTGTACATGGACAGATAAGATAACATGATGGAGCTGCGTTCAGGGGCTTCTGAAAAAAACGCCCAACTGCTCCTAAACGGCCATTTCCAGCGTCCCGTGTACATGGAGCCTAAGAGGTACAATAGGCCTAATTGAAGAAATGGGTTTCCAGGGATTACCTAAAGGTGGTTATGGTTAGAATAGGAGAAAGTTGGACAGATTAAGATAAAGCATTAGAGTGGATGGGAGCGGATCTGGAGAAGTCTTGGAGACGGAGGAGGGGACATGAAAAAGAGGGAGTCTTGTGATGAGTGAAGAGAATTGCTTGGTTGGTATTTTAAGATAAGGTTGGTGATGTAGCTGGGGACAGAGTTGTGAATGGCCTTGTATGTTGCTGTTAGTATTTTGAATTGTATTCACTGGGCTAGCGCAAGTCAACAAAAGGACTGAACACTAAATGGCTGGTAAGGTGAATGAGTCTGGCAACAGCATGTTGCCAGACTAAATAAATAAACACCTGCACAACCTTTTGGAAGTAAACTTTGGCCGAGGCCATTTTTATTGTTGGTTTAAAAAAAATCACTTCATTCAAAATTCATAAATTTCATAGCAAGTTTAAACTATCCAATAACAACAACCCATAAGCTCAAATTACCATATTAGCTTAGTCATAAAAACTCAAGCTGGAAACTTATATAAAACAAAAAGGTGACACAACCACATAATAATGGGCTGCAACAAAATAGGATGGGAGGGAGAGGAGCACCAAAGAGTTTCCCTCTGATGCAAGTGAGCCCTTGAGGTTGGGTCCCTTTTTAAATAGCCCCCAAAATGTTCTAGAACTTTCCAGGAGGTCATGTGACCTCCCTGGAAAAATCATCCCACCAATCAGCTGACCCTTCTAGAAGGCTACTCACGTGTCATTATAGGTGAGTGTGGAGTCTTGAAACCTGCAAACACCCTTGAAAAGAATTGGGGGTCCTAGAAATTCATAACCCCCTCATTCACTCAAGGGAGCCTTAAATCTCCCTAACTGCTGCAGTCCCATATGGAAGGGGAGCCATAAAACAGGCACTCGCCTTTTCCATAATTTGTGATGGACTGAAGGGGGGATAGCTTATTTAAAGATAGGCCAATGAGGGGATAGTTGCAACAGTAAAGGAAAAATATAACCAGGAAGGCAGTGTACCTTACAAGGCACAGTATGCAGCCAATTATATCCCTTTGTTTTGTTCACTGAAGTTTTTACTACAGGTCTAGTCCTTGTATGTGCTCTCCTATCTCCAACATGTGGGGGGAGGATCTGGGGCCCCCTTGTTAAAGGGGGCTTCCAGATTTTGATAAGCCCCTGCTCGCAAACCTGGACAACCACAGCTTAGGGTTGTTGGGAAGAGACCCTTGCCCCCATTAACATTGGGACAAGGTGCTTTGGGGTGGGAGGGCAGACACCCCCCCATGTTGAAAGCATGTGGCCTGGTATGGTTCAGGAGGGGGGGCTCACTCGTCCCTCCCTTACCTGACCTGCCAGGCTGCATGCCAAGTTTTTTTTCTTACATTTTTTATAGCCAGGTGCCAGCAATTGCAACCATGAGTCAGTTTAAATGTGATTTGACTAATTTTTTGTTTCTCTAAAAATGTCATTTTTGCTGCAGTATCTTTTATATAACTTACAGATGTGCCACTTTACAGGCAGACTAAGGGAACCCCTATATTTAAAGGAATTGTTCATTTTTTGCATTTATACATGTCCCTCAGGGCAGTACCCAGACCCCCCATACCCATTTTATGCCCAATTACTTGCATATAAGCCTTTAAAATTGGCACTTTTGATTTTTTCTGTTCAGCTCCCATAGACTTCAATAGAGTTCGCTGTTTGGGTTAGAACTTTTCCCCTATCCAGGAGTTCTGCTGCGAGCCGAAACAGGGGATGTTCAGCCCATCTCTAATTGCAGGCTATTTTACTCATTTTAAACTCTTCCAGTAGCTATTTCCTTTTTTGCTCTTCAATGGCTATAGAAAAATACCAGTTTATTCATTTGGCACTTTGTCAGAACTAGGATATCTAGGCTTACCTTTACAGACATAAAAGAAGGGAGGCATAGGCCTACTAAACATTATTTGTTATCATCACTTATCTCACCTATTGCCCTTCATTGCTCTTCACTTGACCACAAATTCCCTTGTCTGGACTTGTCTATAAATCCCATATTTACAGTAAATCCCATAACCTATGGCTCCTGCCACAATATAGACCTGAAGACCTAAACCCTCCTGTGAAGCATAATTTGAAACTTTGGAATAGGGATACATTTTCTGTAAGTCTATTATCCCTATAAACAATCACAATCCTTAGAAAATTAAACATAATAAAACAAATTACACTTTTTATTTTCTTGAGCAGTGTTAGTTTAAAAATAAATAGTGCTACTGCACAAAAAAAGTGTGTATTTTATTTTGTAATTTGTCCTGTTTAAAACACAAAAATTATAATTCTGGTACAAAGCATTGCAAAAATATTTACAAATGAAGTAAAGTAGGTTTTTTTTTCAAAATTTGCACTTTTTGCAGTGTAATACGTGTAAAATATATGTAAAAGGTGTAAAAATATTATTGAACAAATAAAAAAAAAGCAGAAACTAGTTAATATATTAGTTAATAAAATATATAAAAAAAAAATCACCAGGAAAATTCTAATTGAATAAAGAAGGAGCATAGGAGTTAATTAGGGCTGATTAGATTAAACTAAGGGTTAATAAGGGGTTCAGCAGAGGAACATTTGATTAAAATTACTTGTCTGATTGTTTTAACTGACTTCATCTACATATCGAACTTCATTCCTTTGATCTGTAGATGAAGAAATAGAAAGTTGCAAAATGAAACAATGTTTCATTTTTAGCTTTCTGTATTCAGGAAATGTTTTCGATAAATATTGCCAGACTGCTTTTTTTTTATAGCTCCTGCTGCCAGGACCTTTCCTGTGTACTCAGCAATGCAGTTGTAATTAATCAGAGCTGAATTGCCATGTTCTGGGACAGGGGGACCCCAGCAGCAGGGCAGAAGGACTGGACATAGTAGACACGCCCTGTGTACACCGATGACATTTTTTTGGGCGTGTCTATTAGGCCCAGAGTCTACATCTGGCTAAGCATAGCAACCCCACTAAATGGCAGTTGTGCTTGGAACACGCTTTGTTGTACAAACCAAGTGGCCCTGGCTTAATATCCATCCTGTACTTACAAATTAACAAACCACCGTAATGTTGTTATGATTTGGTGGTATGTTTCCCTCTTGGATATTTCCCTTGAATTCCAGTTGTTCTGACAACTGTTTCCAGGGCTGGGTGACCATATCGGTCCACAAATAAACATTTCTATGGTATTTTTTCTTTTTCATAAGCCTTGCACAATATGACCCATCCTTTTCCCTTTTCTTGGCAATTGCACCTTCTATATATCATCTCTGCTCCATTGCTTCTTTCTCTGCTACCTACAACTTCCTATGCTTGCCCTCTCTTTGTACCCCACCATGTCTGCTCAGGCTTTTACCCCTTAAAGTTACACATACAGCCACCGCTCACTAGTATTATTTATTATATTGTTTTTCCTCTATTACATAAAAAAACATGACATTGTTAAACATAGAAATGGAATTTTATTTGTATAATAACTCACGCTGTAGACTTTTCTTGTTTCCAGCTCTGGTTGCATGATTGCAAAGTACTGTTTTGTTATAGTTGTATCCTCCTGTAATAAAAAACATTGAAACATAAAATATTAAGATATGTTCCCCAGCAGCAAGGAAAAAACCCTAAAATGTAAGCCCCACCTACAGGGCAGCACACTGACTCAGTGGCTAGACCTTATGGCTCACAGCACTGGGGTTCATATCCTTGCCAAGACTCAAACTGTGTGGAGTTTGCAAATTCTCGCTATGCTTGCATGAGTTTTCTCCAAGTGGTCCAGTTTCCTCCATTGCTCCAAATGCCTGCTGGAAGGGTAATGGGTTCCTGTCTAAATTGGCCTTAGTGTGTGCATGTGAGATAGGGACCCTAAATTGTAAGGTTCCTTTGAGGGCAGCAACTGTTGTTATTGAATAGCATACTCTGTGTAAATCGATGTTACTATATACTGTAAATACCTGTAACCACTAAATAACACACATTTAAGAGCAGAGAACATTTTATCGCAATGCTATTTACTCTGAAATGACAGAAAATTACCACCAGATGACATAATAGGCTACAATGATATGTACCGGTCCACAGACTTTTTTTTTTTTTAAACCAGGATTGCTTTTAATGAACAGATATGTAATATAATAAGAACAAATAGTAACAGTGTACAATTCAACAATCAACAATATAATTCAGACGATGTATGGCACTCTTACAAGGGAATGTATACCCAAAATTACAGATAACTAAAAGACTATCCAAATAGACATTGGGAGTATTCACAAAGACAGCCATGGCTGCCAAATCTTGTCATATTTCTTAGGAAAGTTTCTGCTGAGAAAGGTTAACTTGTACATCAGCAGCACTGCATCGAGTGCAGACTCCCATGAGTCTAGGGAAGGGGGGAGGGAGAGGTCCACCTGCAAAGAATCTCTTTCTTAGCATAATGTAACAGATAGGAAGTTAGGAGTTTTGTATCTCTAGGCCTCTGCTCATCATCATGGATGCCTAACAAGGCCAGGTCGGGAGACATCAGAAGGGACGGTAAGGTCCACTTTCTTGGCTGTAGTTTTCTGGGAACATCCACCTCAGGAATGATTCATTTTTTTAAGGTGCCAGTCACTTTGTAAAATGATCTTGAACAAGCATTTCACTGTAGAACTGCAGTTTAAAGAAAGAGAGTGAAGAATAACCAGGATAACCCAAAGGCACACAGTCTCAAAATTCAGGAAGATTCTTTGCTAAAGGCTTTGTGTGTTTCAACAGACTATGCTGGCCTACAGCAATAAATGGGTGTTTAGTCTCTTAGGGACTAAGGTTAAAGGGATATCTTGGTAAAATATGCTAAAGCAGGAGAGCTAAGAAGGTTCCTATGTTAACTTCTCAACCAGTCAGTCAGCAATCCACTGTCAATGGGGATTAGCCACAGGTGCTTCCCCAACAGTAACCACTTGAGCTTGGGAAAATGTTAGAACTGGAGGAACATTCTAGTGACAATCTGTCTGCTTCATGAAGAGCACAAAAATATAAAGGCACTATTTGTAAATCTAATAGATTCCTATAGACTCATTAATTAAAATAATTTAAGCCCTGCTGTCACACATTTTTAAACACTTTAATAAATTGCAGTGTGCTTGCATTTTGCTTTACATTTGCTATACTTGTATTCTTCTGAAATCAATAAAGATAGCCAGCAAAGCTACAGTGCTATGCCACAATAACTTGCAAGATGTGATTTGGATTTGATACCTATACATTTCCTAAGTTAAGAGAATTTGTCCTGTTTTTTATTTTTTTATTTTTTTTACAATAGTTTAGCAATGTAGCATCCCAAGAAAGAAAAAAAACCCAGCATACCAAGCACATGGACTGGTGTCTCTGTGGCTGTATTGCAGAATTATAAAAAATAATAGTAATAATATGGTTTACATTTCTTTTTTTTGCTACAGAGAAAAATCCTGAAAGGGATTTGATAACTTTATAATAAAAACAATTTTTTAGGCTTTAAAGTATTAGTGTAATGTTTTGCACAGAACCATTTTCTTGTATACAATTTTTAATCTAATTCCAATTAGATGTGTTGTTTTTATTGTTCGGCAACTAAAATAACCTAGCTGCAGACAAATTATGCTTAATATTTTCCCTGTAATATTTTAGATTAATCAGTTATCTATTTCATTTCTTTATGTTATTAAAACGTTTCCATACTAAAAAAGACATCAATTTCTAAGCTGTCCATTTTCTAATTATAGAAGTGTTATCTTTCATACAAATTGTTGTAATCCTGGCATGCAAAATTATTATTTGGCAAACTGTATACACATCTGCTTCTGTTGCTGTCTTCCCTCTTAACCACTTTAGACAAATCGCACATGACCCCAACCCTGAAGTGGATAAGTTGCATAGCAGAGACAATATAGAAGTTCCCTGAAATTTTTAATACTGTTGAGAATCATTACAGCCATCAGAAAGAACAGATGGCAGAGATTCTTGACCTTAAGGCTTTTTAAAGGTGGTTTGAGTAATTAATCAGTGTACAGTGTAGCATGCTAGCAAGTAATGTACAAGAGCATTAAATAATAACCATTAGACAAATGAATTTAGGAAACAGCATTAACAACAAGAGATCTTAATATAACACATTTTCTTGTTAATAGTTTATGCAGGAAAGCAGCTAAATTCACATTTGAAATACATACTGTACAGTATATGATAACTGTTTTACCTGTAAAATATTTTCTACCTTCTTTTTAAAGCCATATCTGAGAGGGAGGGAATTTGGTCTTTTTTTGCTGCAGTTTCACTCTCATTTACAGGTCTGCCCCTGTGACTGGACAGTGAATCGAAGAGGAGCACGCTGCCAGCTTCTGTTGCCAAATGAATCACATATATAGAGAATGTGATTAGAGCTAATGAATAGTGTTGAGCGAACACGGACTGTATTATTCGTGTTCGTACCGAATAATTGGATTTTTTTTACCCGAACACGGACACGGACACTTTACTGTATGTTCGGGTAAAAATCCGTGTTCGGTCGTTTTATTTCCGGGTTTTGCATGCTTTGGCGCTCTTTTCATGGCGGGCTTTCAACAGCCAATCAACAATCGTTTAACTGGTGTGCCTTAAGCCATCCCAGCCATGCCTGCAAATGTCTTAGTAGCTGTGATTGGCCGTCTGAAGCATGTGACCAAGTCTTTATAAGTTCGAGGCAGCCGCCGCAGCAGCGTCATTCTGCTGCTTAGCTAAGGGACAGAGCACACATCAATGTGCTGGCTGCTGATTAGGGAAAGATAGGCAGGAAAAAACCATTTGTGTCCGGATAGAATTGAGGGACAGGTCGGAGTGTTTAGGCAGGGCGAGTTGTAGGCATTTTAGGGATAGAGTCTGCTGAATTATAGGGTCAGTGTCTTCTACAAACTACAATCGATATTGCTGTGTGGGGGGTGGGGTGAATCTGCACTCAATCCTGATCTACGATCTCTTCTCAATCCTGTTAGGGACAGAGTCTGCTGAATTTTAGGGAAACTGTGTTCTACAAACTACAATCGATATTGCTGTGTGGTGTGGGATTGGAGATAGGCAGGTGTCAGTGATCCACATCCATTTTTCTGTGTGTGAGCTGCAGTGAACACAATCTTTTTGGGCTGCAGTGAACACAATCTTTTTGGGCTGCAGTGAACACAATCTTTTTGGGCTGCAGTGAACACAATCTTTTTGGGGTGCAGTGAACAAAATCTTTTTGGGGTGCAGTGAACACAATCCTTTTTGGTGTGCAGTGAACACAATCTTTGTGGGGTGCAGTGAACAAAATCCTTTGTGGGGTGCAGTGAACACAATCTTTTTGGGGTGCAGTGAACAAAATCCTTTTTGGGGTGCAGTGAACAACATCCTTTTTGGGGTGCAGTGAACACAATCTTTTTGGGGTGCAGTGAACAAAATCCTTTGTGGGGTGCAGTGAACACAATCTTTTTGGGGTGCAGTGAACACAATCTTTTTGGGGTGGAGTGAACAACATCCTTTTTGGGGTGCAGTGAACAAAATCCTTTTTGGGGTGCAGTGAACAAAATCATTTTTGGGGTGCAGTGAACACAATCTTTTTGGGGTGCAGTGAACACAATCTTTGTGGGGTGCAGTGAACACAATCTTTTTGGGGTGGAGTGAACAACATCCTTTTTGGGGTGCAGTGAACAACATCCTTTTTGGGGTGCAGTGAACACAATCTTTTTGGGGTGCAGTGAACACAATCTTTGTGGGGTACAGTGAACAGAATCTTTGTGGGGTGCAGTGAACACAATCTTTGGGGGGTACAGTGAACACAATCTTTTTGGGGTGCAGTGAACACAATCTTTGTGGGGTGCAGTGAACACAATCTTTTTGGGGTGGAGTGAACAAAATCATTTTTGGGGTGCAGTGAACAACATCCTTTTTGGGGTGCAGTGATCAAAATCCTTTTTGGGGTGCAGTGAACACAATCTTTTTGGGGTGCAGTGAACAAAATCCTTTGTGGGGTGCAGTGAACAGAATCTTTGTGGGGTGCAGTGAACACAATCTTTGGGGGGGTACAGTGAACACAATCTTTTTGGGGTGCAGTGAACACAATCTTTGTGGGGTACAGTGAACAGAATCTTTGTGGGGTGCAGTGAACACAATCTTTGGGGGGTACAGTGAACACAATCTTTTTGGGGTGCAGTGAACACAATCTTTGGGGGGTACAGTGAACACAATCTTTTTGGGGTGCAGTGAACACAATCTTTGTGGGGTGCAGTGAACACAATCTTTGGGGGGGTACAGTGAACACAATCTTTTTGGGGTGCAGTGAACAACATCCTTTTAGGGTGCAGTGAACACAATCTTTGTGGGGTGCAGTGAACAACATCCTTTTAGGGTGCAGTGAACACAATCTTTGTGGGGTACAGTGAACAGAATCTTTGTGGGGTGCAGTGAACACAATCTTTGGGGGGTACAGTGAACACAATCTTTGTGAGGTGCAGTGAACACAATCTTTGTGGGGTGCAGTGAACACAATCATTGTGGGGTGCAGTGAACTCAATCTTTGTGGGGTACAGTGAACACAATCTCATACTTCTGAAGATTTGAGGGTGCTGCCTGTTCCATACTCCCCCTACTCCTCATCTAGCCTTTTAGGGGTACAAACAATAGTAATTGGGGCCTAGTGTGGTTGTGTACGTGTGATATACATACACTTTTTTTGGATCATATTTTCTATTCCGCTATTTAATCAAAAACCTTTGGGGATCAGTTAAATTGGGGGATAGTCTGTGTTGGTACGTGTGAGAGAGATCCACCTTTCCAAGTTGTTGGGGTTCATCTCATACTTCTGAAGGTTTGAGGGTGCTGCCTGTTCCATACTCCCCCTACTCCTAGCCTTTTAGGGGTACAAACAATAGTAATTGGGGCCTAGTGTGGTTGTGTACGTGTGATATACATACACTTTTTTTGGATCATATTTTCTATTCCGCTATTTAATCAAAAACCTTTGGGGATCAGTTAAATTGGGGGATAGTCTGTGTTGGTACGTGTGAGAGAGATCCACCTTTCCAAGTTGTTGGGGTTCATCTCATACTTCTGAAGGTTTGAGGGTGCTGCCTGTTCCATACCCCCCCTACTCCTCATCTAGCCTTTTAGGGGTACAAACAATAGTAATTGGGGCCTAGTGTGGTTGTGTACGTGTGATATACATACACTTTTTTTGGATCATATTTTCTATTCCGCTATTTAATCAAAAACCTTTGGGGATCAGTTAAATTGGGGGATAGTCTGTGTTGGTACGTGTGAGAGAGATCCACCTTTCCAAGTTTTTGGGGTTCATCTCATACTTCTGAAGATTTGAGGGTGCTGCCTGTTCCATACCCCCCCTACTCCTCATCTAGCCTTTTAGGGGTACAAACAATAGTAATTGGGGCCTAGTGTGGTTGTGTACGTGTGATATACATACACTTTTTTTGGATCATATTTTCTATTCCGCTATTTAATCAAAAACCTTTGGGGATCAGTTAAATTGGGGGATAGTCTGTGTTGGTACGTGTGAGAGAGATCCACCTTTCCAAGTTGTTGGGGTTCATCTCATACTTCTGAAGGTTTGAGGGTGCTGCCTGTTCCATACTCCCCCTACTCCTAGCCTTTTAGGGGTACAAACAATAGTAATTGGGGCCTAGTGTGGTTGTGTACGTGTGATATACATACACTTTTTTTGGATCATATTTTCTATTCCGCTATTTAATCAAAAACCTTTGGGGATCAGTTAAATTGGGGGATAGTCTGTGTTGGTACGTGTGAGAGAGATCCACCTTTCCAAGTTGTTGGGGTTCATCTCATACTTCTGAAGGTTTGAGGGTGCTGCCTGTTCCATACCCCCCCTACTCCTCATCTAGCCTTTTAGGGGTACAAACAATAGTAATTGGGGCCTAGTGTGGTTGTGTACGTGTGATATACATACACTTTTTTTGGATCATATTTTCTATTCCGCTATTTAATCAAAAACCTTTGGGGATCAGTTAAATTGGGGGATAGTCTGTGTTGGTACGTGTGAGAGAGATCCACCTTTCCAAGTTGTTGGGGTTCATCTCATACTTCTGAAGGTTTGAGGGTGCTGCCTGTTCCATACTCCCCCTACTCCTCATCTAGCCTTTTAGGGGTACAAACAATAGTAATTGGGGCCCAGTGTGGTTGTGTACGTGTGATATACATACACTTTTTTTGGATCATATTTTCTATTCCGCTATTTAATCAAAAACCTTTGGGGATCAGTTAAATTGGGGGATAGTCTGTGTTGGTACGTGTGAGAGAGATCCACCTTTCCAAGTTGTTGGGGTTCATCTCATACTTCTGAAGGTTTGAGGGTGCTGCCTGTTCCATACCCCCCCTACTCCTCATCTAGCCTTTTAGGGGTACAAACAATAGTAATTGGGGCCTAGTGTGGTTGTGTACGTGTGATATACATACACTTTTTTTGGATCATATTTTCTATTCCGCTATTTAATCAAAAACCTTTGGGGATCAGTTAAATTGGGGGATAGTCTGTGTTGGTACGTGTGAGAGAGATCCACCTTTCCAAGTTGTTGGGGTTCATCTCATACTTCTGAAGGTTTGAGGGTGCTGCCTGTTCCATACCCCCCCTACTCCTCATCTAGCCTTTTAGGGGTACAAACAATAGTAATTGGGGCCTAGTGTGGTTGTGTACGTGTGATATACATACACTTTTTTTGGATCATATTTTCTATTCCGCTATTTAATCAAAAACCTTTGGGGATCAGTTAAATTGGGGGATAGTCTGTGTTGGTACGTGTGAAAGAGATCCACCTTTCCAAGTTTTTGGGGTTCATCTCATACTTCTGAAGATTTGAGGGTGCTGCCTGTTCCATACCCCCCCTACTCCTCATCTAGCCTTTTAGGGGTACAAACAATAGTAATTGGGGCCTAGTGTGGTTGTGTACGTGTGATATACATACACTTTTTTTGGATCATATTTTCTATTCCGCTATTTAATCAAAAACCTTTGGGGATCAGTTAAATTGGGGGATAGTCTGTGTTGGTACGTGTGAGAGAGATCCACCTTTCCAAGTTGTTGGGGTTCATCTCATACTTCTGAAGGTTTGAGGGTGCTGCCTGTTCCATACCCCCCCTACTCCTCATCTAGCCTTTTAGGGGTACAAACAATAGTAATTGGGGCCTAGTGTGGTTGTGTACGTGTGATATACATACACTTTTTTTGGATCATATTTTCTATTCCGCTATTTAATCAAAAACCTTTGGGGATCAGTTAAATTGGGGGATAGTCTGTGTTGGTACGTGTGAGAGAGATCCACCTTTCCAAGTTGTTGGGGTTCATCTCATACTTCTGAAGGTTTGAGGGTGCTGCCTGTTCCATACTCCCCCTACTCCTCATCTAGCCTTTTAGGGGTACAAACAATAGTAATTGGGGCCTAGTGTGGTTGTGTACGTGTGATATACATACACTTTTTTTGGATCATATTTTCTATTCCGCTATTTAATCAAAAACCTTTGGGGATCAGTTAAATTGGGGGATAGTCTGTGTTGGTACGTGTGAGAGAGATCCACCTTTCCAAGTTGTTGGGGTTCATCTCATACTTCTGAAGATTTGAGGGTGCTGCCTGTTCCATACCCCCCCTACTCCTCATCTAGCCTTTTAGGGGTACAAACAATAGTAATTGGGGCCTAGTGTGGTTGTGTACGTGTGATATACATACACTTTTTTTGGATCATATTTTCTATTCCGCTATTTAATCAAAAACCTTTGGGGATCAGTTAAATTGGGGGATAGTCTGTGTTGGTACGTGTGAGAGAGATCCACCTTTCCAAGTTGTTGGGGTTCATCTCATACTTCTGAAGGTTTGAGGGTGCTGCCTGTTCCATACTCCCCCTACTCCTCATCTAGCCTTTTAGGGGTACAAACAATAGTAATTGGGGCCCAGTGTGGTTGTGTACGTGTGATATACATACACTTTTTTTGGATCATATTTTCTATTCCGCTATTTAATCAAAAACCTTTGGGGATCAGTTAAATTGGGGGATAGTCTGTGTTGGTACGTGTGAGAGAGATCCACCTTTCCAAGTTTTTGGGGTTCATCTCATACTTCTGAAGATTTGAGGGTGCTGCATGTTCCATACTCCTCTTCCTCATCCTCCCTTTAGGGTAGGAAAAAATTTAATCGGGCCTAGTCTGTGTTTGTACGTGTGAGATACACAGTTTTTTATCCTATTCCGCTATTCAATACACACCCTTTTGGTGTAAAAAACATTAAATTGCGGCATAGTTTGCATATTTGACATTTGCATATATTGTGCCTTGTTGCGCTGTTTTGGGTACTCCACCAACATGGCCAGTGGCAATGACGCCATTCTCAGCTTAACTATCCCACTTCTATGCCTCCTTGAAAAAACAATTTGGGCGATGATGGAAGAGGATGTGGCACAGGATGAGGAGGAGGAGGAGGAGGATGAAGAGGTAACATTTCAAAGGCTTTCAGGGCAGTCATTCGCAAGGGGCTCCGAGGGTGGGTTCCTGCACACACAAACGCCAGGGACACAATTGTCCAGCAGGGGCACAGTTCTGGAGGATGAGGAGGATGAGGAGGAGGAGGAGCTGGAGGAGGAAATGGAACCATGTTCACTGCAGGGTGGCACCCAGGCCAGCTCATGGCCATCACTGGTGCGTGGCTGGGGGGATACAGAGGACACGGACGATACACCTCCCACAGAGGACAGCCTTTCGTCGCCTCTGGGCAGCCTGGCACACATGAGCGATTACATGCTGCAGTGTCTCCACAACGACCGCCGAGTTGCCCACATTCTAACTTGTGCTGATTACTGGGTGGCCACGCTGCTGGATCCCCGTTACAAGGACAACGTACCGTCCTTAATTCACTCACTGGAGCGCGATCGCAAGATGCTCGAGTACAAGCGCACGCTGGTAGACGCCATGCTGCTGGCATTCCCATCTGACAGCGGGGCCACAGTGGAAGCACAAGGCAGAGGAGGAGGAGGAGGAGGTCGCCAACGCAACCAGGGCACCGCCAGCACCTCAGAAGGCAGGGTTAGCATGGCCGAAATGTGGAAAAGCTTTGTCAGCACGCCACAACAAACAGCAGCACCAGCAGCTCAGATGGAACGTCTTAGCAGGAGGCAGCATTTTACCAACATGGTGGAGCAGTATGTGTGCACACGCCTACATGTAGTGAATGACGGGTCTGCCCCCTTCAACTTCTGGGTCTCCAAATTGGGCACATGGCCTGAGCTTGCCCTTTACGCCTTGGAGGTGCTGGCGTGCCCTGCAGCCAGTGTATTATCTGAACGGGTATTTAGCACGGCTGGGGGCGTTATAACAGACAAGCGCAGCCGCCTGTCCAGAGACAATGTGGACAAGCTCACGTTCATTAAAATGAACCAGGCATGGATCCCACGGGACTTTTCCGTACCTTATGCAGAATAGCAATGGATACCGACCTTACCCACCCATTGTTCCATTTTTGCTCTTTCTCACTCTTTTGGGGTGTACCCTCATTTAAAATTTTTGAAAAGAAGCAGTGTTGGCTACCTCGTCCTCCTCCTCAGGGCCAGATTAATGTAGGGGCTATTGGAGCTGCAGCTCCAGGCCCCTACCTTTTATATAGGCCCCGGGTTGGCCATATTCACTGTTACCGCTCTTCTGTCACTTGTAAACACAGAAGTCTGGCTTCTATGCTCGCTTCCCCAGGCAGCACCCTCAGAACCTCCCCACACAGCGTGAAGGCCGGACAAGGAGGGACAGTTGGCGATGCATGGATGTGTTTATGGGCTTCAGAGACAGCATCCCATGTTGAATTAGGCATGCATGGCTGCACCCTTCCTCCTCTGGGTACATGGCAAGGCACGGCCCTTAAGGCCCTTCAAAATCCTCAGCACCAAGCCCATGATGCTGTTAATCCGGCCCTGGTCCTCCTCCACCGCCGCTTCCACCTACACCGCCCATAGGTGTGCGCAGCCTATTGCATTAAGGTGTGCACCCCAAAGTTGAAATACACATGCATGTGTTTGCCAGCAGGGAGAGTAATGTATCGGGGCCATGTACCTGTAGGCAAGGAGAAATAGAGCAGAGCAGGTCCCAGGGAGATCTTTCCCATCTCCTCACTGGCAATGCTATGTGCCCTAGGTGATTAGGGTGTGCCCAGGCACACCCAGCACACCCTGTGCGCACGCCTATGTCACCGCCACATCCACCACCACCTCAACCTCCCTCCTACTCCATATGGGCCTCGTCCTTCAGAGATGAAGAAGAACATTGTTTTATTTTTCTGTTTTTTTTTGTTGTTTTAAGTTATTTCCCTATCCACATTTGTTTGCAGAGCACTTGCCATGCTCTTAATTACGTTTTGCTGCCATTTGCAGCAC
The DNA here is from genome assembly GCF_965119305.1 of Pelophylax lessonae. Taxonomy (NCBI): domain Eukaryota; kingdom Metazoa; phylum Chordata; class Amphibia; order Anura; family Ranidae; genus Pelophylax; species Pelophylax lessonae. Next base: position 424,588,998 of record NC_138768.1, on the reverse strand, counting down.
TCTAGCCCTTTCCTTTGGTGTTTTAGAGCCATTTTAGTGCCTTAAAGTTCGGGTCCCCATTGACTTCAATGGGGTTCGGTGTCCGGGAAAAGTTCGGTAAAAGTCCGGGACACGGACCCGGACTTTTTTTTAAAGTTCGGCCGAACCCGTCGAACACGGACATCTAGGTGTCCGCTCAACCCTACTAATGAATAATAGCATGTCAAACTGGCATATTAAATTTGACAGAGTACAAACGTGTATGTTCAAACAATTGTCCACCAAAATAAATGTAGTGTATATACCATTTGTAAATAAGGATATAATCGAAAAAGTTCAAAAGGGTAGTCTTACAAAACAACTTTGTTAAACTACTTTCTCATTCTTGTTATTACTCTTGCACTCAATATATTAACTCTTGAATCAACCAGCAGACACAAGTTATACAAACACAAAAAATGAAAAAAATTCCAAATCTAAGAGTTTGCAACACTTGCACTTTATAGTGCTGGATTAAATAATTTATTATATCAAAACAATGCAAATAAAGAAATACTTTAAAAAAGTACAATGAACCTGCAATCATCCCACCACCTTAAGCCTTTGATGATGTTAGAGAGAATGATCGTGGAATAGGACGAAGCAGAAGATCAGCGAAACACAGCAGGAGAAAGGGATATGTTTATTTTAAATATCCCCAGCGAAAAAGTTATTCAAAGCAGATCTCCACTTAAACAAGACACTGTACATCACTGCAACCCCCCCCCCCCCTCCACCACCACCACCTGCTGCGGCCTCTGATGACTTAAAAAAGAATGGGTGGTTCATGGGAAATTCAGTTAGCTAAAGGATAGATACAAAAATGTGATTGTAACTGGAGTTCAATCGGAACAGAAGCCAGTCGCTAGTGGTGTACCACAAGGCTTTGTACTAGGCTCTGTATCATTTAACCTATTTGTAAGGGATATAAATAAAGGGTTGTTGGATAATGTATGTCTTTTTGCTGACAATACAAACATGCAATAGGGTTGAGAACCATGGAAGTGTCTGTAACATTGAACATAATTTGGCATTGCTGGAAGATTGGTCAAAGCAGTGGAAAATTGAGTTCAATGTTTCTTAATGTAATATAATGCACCTAGCGTAAAAGAATCCCTTGATAGAGTACAACATTGGGGGTACAGTGTTGGGCAGCACTACAGAGGAAAAATATTTTGGGTTACCTATTTCAGATGCAAACAATGTGTTTTTTTTTTTCAATGGGGTCAAGCAATGGAAAAAGTGAATAGAATTTTAGCTACATCACTAGAGGGTCTCAAGCAGCAGTAAGGAGGTCCTGATTGCCTTATATAGGTCTTTAATGGGACCTCATTTAGAATACTTTGTCCAATTCTGGAGACCTCACTTACAAAAATATATTGCTAAGACAGAACGGATCCAGAGATGGGTAACAAAAATGGTGAAAGGTTTGGGGGATAAAACATATCAAGAAAGGCTTCAGGAATAGGGTTGAGCGAACCCGGACTATATTGTTCGGCTTCGTGCTGGACTTTTAGGTATTCGGTACCCGCACCCGAACATTTCACTGTATGTTCGGGTACTGTCCGTTGTTTGGTAATGTTATTTGATGTTTTGGCGTGGTTTCAACAGGTGCAAGGCAGCCAATCAGCAAGCATTTAACTAGTGTGCCCTTAGAAGCCATCACAGCCATGCCTACTAATTGGCCAGTGCAGCATGTGACCCAGAGTCTATATAAGCTGGAGTCACATAGCGCCGCGCGTCACTTTGCTCAAACTATACTAGGGAGAGGTTCCTGATACTTTTGCTGAAGGAGAGATAGAAGATTACTGTAGGGTCAGGCTGGAGATTGCTTTGAGGGAAAGAATAGGAAGACTCTTCTTTAATCAGACAGCGATCTACATTGATTGTTTTGTGTGGGGGTGCAGTGCACGATCTTTATGCCCTGACCTGAGCCCAGTGAGGAGGAGAAAGGAGAAAAAAAAACTTTATCAGTCTGTTAGGTGGGCGGCGTGCGGTGCTGCACATTTAATGCAACCTCAGTGCATATGTGTCTGCTTAATCTGCGTTTAAAAAAGAAAAAACTTTTTTCCTTCATATTTTACTTTGACATACAGTGTTTAGACAGCCATTGCTTTCTAACCTGCTCTTCAAAAAGCACCAATGTAAGGGGAAAATAATTATTTTTCAGTATTTAAACTTTCAAATGGGTTTTATTTTTTATTTTTCTGTTTTTTTTATGTTATTTTAAGTTATTTCCTTATCCACATTTGTTTGCAGAGCACTTGCCATGCTCTTAAGATGATTTTGCTGCCATTTGCAGCCCTTTAGCCCTTTCCATGTTTGTTTTAGAGCCATTTTAGTGCTCAAAAGTTCGGGTCTCCATTGACTTCAATGGGGTTCGGGATCAGGGTAAATTTCGGGTTAAGTCCGGGTCACGAACCTAGACTTTTTTTTCAAGTTCGGCCGGACCCACCGAACCCGGACATCCAGGTGTTCGCTCAACTCTATTCAGGAACTTAATATATACAGTCTAGAACAGCCTTTCTCAACCTTTTCAGCACCGAGGAACCCTTGAAATAAATTTCTGGTCTCAGGCAACCCCTGCTAAAAATTTAAAATCTACGACTCATGACACATTAGTGGGACAGTCAGTGGGAAGAATGCTCCTCACTCTTGTCATCATTGGGAAGAATTACCCCCTTACAGATAGCTAAATGGAGCAAAGGTATCATTGGAAACTTATCTAAGAGGCAGAAATTTCCCATTACTTTAGGAACCCCTAGCAACCTCAGGAGGAATCCTAGGGTTCCAACGGAACCCTGGTTGAGAAACCCTGGTATAGAAAAAAAGAAGAGAAAGAGGAGACAAGCTTGAAAATTTGAAATACATCAAAGGGGTGCATAAGTTTCAGGAGGGCAGTATTTATAATCTGAAATGAAGATCAAGAACACGGAGAAGTAGTGAGTCAATCAACAGTAAATTGCTTCAAACACTGGACAAACAGATCTGTGATCAGAAAAAAGTTAGCAAAACAATAAAAACTGATCAATGGAACACAGGAGGACAAAAGGGCATGTTTATTTTAGATAACCTCAGTGAAAAATTGGAGGAAAACAAAAAAATATGGGGAGCAAAGTTCCTCTTTAAGAAACAACCTAAAATAAAAAATGCTTTAGTTCTTTTTACTTCAGTAACAATCCTCAGTCAGGGAAATAATACCTCTCCTCCCAATGTAGATGTTAGCAGCACACCAGAAAATACATGTCTATTTGCCAAACATATTTTCCCCACATAATAATGCATGCATAAAATACTGTACCTAAAATCCTGGAAAATATTTAGTTTGCTCTGGTCCTATCATGTCACTAGCTGAGGTTTGTCTCTAAAAAATGGTGTACTTCAGATTCTGAAAACCCTGCTGCCCATTTCAGTGGGTTTACAGACATTGCATTACCCATGATGATGGGGAAAAGGTCTCCATCCCGACATCCCTGGTCTGGGGGATATGGGGGTCTGTGGGGGGGGGGGGTCCTCTTAAGATAGGAAGGCCCCAAGGTATCTACTTTTTTTAAATTAAGGAATTTGTCAAGGTGTGCATTTATTTTCATGTTTTATTTTGTGAATGAATAATAAGGGGTTCTACATATCCCTTAATCATTTACATAGGAGTGGCTGGATATCTAATGCCCCTTTACTTTTAAGAGGGCTTCCAGATTCCCATAAGCTTTCCCAGCAGACACCCACATCACCTGGTTCAGGGCTGTGGTAATGGGGTCTACATCAACATGGGAACAAAGTGCTTTGTCAGGTTGTCTGCCTGGTTAAGTCAGCCAGGAAATTTCACTTTTGCAAAATCACATTCTTCAGGTGAACCCCACACAGGAATGTTCCTATTTAGGCCTCATTAAAGGTTTGTTTCCCTACTGAATAGCATTTTGAAAAAAAAAAATAAAAAATTGGTAGATGATCTCTATGGCTCGTGTCCCCTTTTTAGTTTTTTAGTTTTTTTTTTTGGGGGGGGGCTATGCCCACGTCATTTTTTGCGTTTGTTAGAATCTAGTCTGGTATGGATTTGAGAGGAACTCCCTATTTTTTTTTTGTGTTTTTTTCCTCTGCAGGGCATATGGCCTAGTATGTCTCAGGAGGGGCATGCAAAACTATTGAAAAGGTGCCCCCCCCCCAAAATGCATACTTGGTATCAATTTAAAAGGTGACCCCAGGAAAAAAAAAACGCAAAATCCATATCAGATCCTTATAAAGACATTCAACCTGGCTACCAAGGAAATGGGGCAATGATGGTGTGCCCCCTCCCAAAGTATACCAGTTTACATGCTCTCAACATGATAAGGGTACCTTGCCAGTGGGGCACCCCTGGAAAGCCACCATGTCCACAAATATGGTCAATGATGTCATCTGGGATCCTTGCTGCTGTGTTCAAACTCTAAAATTTCCATAGCCTCCATAGTAGGAGCACATATAATAATGGATTTATTAACTACCTCCCACCCGGGCCATTGTAAATATACGGCCGGGCGGGAGTCTCGTCCTTCTGAATGGACGTTCCGGAACGTCCTTCAGAAGGAGAGAGATCGCGCCGCCGCGGGCACGTGCAGCGGGGCGATCTCGATGTGCCTGTGTCCTTTGGACACAGAGCAACATCATTCGGCAGGAGGGCCCTGTGATTGGCCCTCCTGATCACATGATGGCTGTGTCCAATCACAGCCGTCATGTAATGTAAATAGAGCCGTTGTAACGGCTTCGATCTCTTCTCCTCCTGACAGATCCTGTCAGTGAGGAGAAGAGAAGAGGATCGGTGCTGCTGCTGGGGTGATCAGTGAGTATTTCTAATTACTCACTGATCACAGGGGGGGTCTGTGCTGGTAATCAGATGATTGATTACCAGTGCAGCCTTGGGGGGGGAGGGGTGCCACTAAGCCACCAGGGATGCCCACCCATGACCACCAGGGATGCCCACCATGGCCACCAGGGATGGCAAGCAGGGCTCAGAGAGCCCCCCAGTGCCCTCCCTATCAGTGTTGCCCACCAATGCCATCTATCAGTGCTGCCCACCAGTGCCGTTATTGCCATCTATCAGTGCTGCCCACCAGTGCCCATTACTGCCCACCAGTGCCGCCTATCAGTGCCTATCAGTGCCCCCCATCAGTGCCGATCAGTGCCCCCCATCAGTGCCGATCAGTGCCCCCCATCAGTGCCACCTATCAGTGCCCATCAGTGCCCATCAGTGCCGCCAATCAGTGCCCATCAGTGCTGCCTATCAGTGCCCATCAGCGCTGCCTATCAGTGCCCACCAATGCTGCATATCAGTGCTATCTATCAGTTCCACATATCAGTGCCCATCAGTGCTGCATATTAGTGCCACCCCATCAGTGCCACCCCATCAGTGCCACCCCATCAGTGTCTCCTCATCAGTGCCTGTCAGTGCGGCATCATCAGTGCTCATCAGTGCAGGAAAAAACATATCTATTTACAAAATTTTATAACCTAAACATAAAAACTTTTTTTTTTTTTCAAACTTTTCAGTCTTTTTTTATTTGAGCACCAAAAAAGAAAAAACCTGACGGTGATCAAATACCACCAAAAGAAAGCTCTATTTGTGGGGAAAAAATGACACAAATTTGGTTTAGGTACAGTGTTGCATGACCGCGCAATTGTCATTCAAATTGCAACAGCGCTAAAAGCTGAACATTGGTCTGGGAAGGAAGGGGGTTTAAGTGCCCAGTATTGAGGTAGTTAAGGGCAGGTGTGCTTAGAGGGAGCCTACCCCTCCTTAAAGGCACAGTAATGCACTGTGTAGAACTTGATGCTTACCAAGAGCACATTGGCAGAAAAGGCATCCAGTGCATCACTGCACCCAATTTGTCCAACTGTACAAAAAATTGACAACCAATCTATAAATTGCCTTTTCAGCAAGGTGCACATGGAATGGCAAAATGGCTGGGCTAAGGGAGCCTATGGGTGACATCACGGATCCCATCCTAACCATTGTCGATCGTGTAACGGATTAACCAGCACCCCGACCGGGTAACTCCATTGACGGATGCTCCTTGTGCTTCCCGAGGGCTCCAAGCACTCCACCAGACACCATAACCACCTCAGACCCCACAAACCGCCACAGCTTGGTTGGAGTCTCTCTGTCTCCTACCCACCCTGGACCTACCACAAGGCTACAGGTTCCCATGGGTGAACCTCTCCTTCCCCTGAGAGTGCAGCAGAACAAGCTCTTACACAAGCTCTTACAAGAGCTTAGTGATGATAGAAATCCCTTGTAGCCGATTCCTTCAATGAGAGACAGGACTCTAGATTGAGGGTGAAGTATAACTCAACTTTATTGATCAAGAAACATACTTTTATACAGTTTTCCCCCACAAGGCTACCTCCCAGGTGGACCTTGTTGACAACAGGCCCTGACATTCACAATCCAATGAAAACAGAGTTTTACACATTCATACAGTGTACACAATCCCTCCCCTCTTCCTGATTACAGAAGCATATGCAGATGAAAGTGTATACAGGAACTAAACTAATTATCTAGCCATCTGGACAGAACAATGTGAGGTCATTAACATTTAACAATGAGAAAGGTAAACTTTAACACAATACACATTCCATTTCAATACACAAACAATAGGGAAGCCTGTCTGGCATGCAGTGACATGGAATGCACACATTATCTAGGAGTTAGGCTTCATGGCAATTGTCTATAACAGTCTAAGTCTCCCAGTGTAAAATAGGATTAAATCTTCATATTTCTATATGAAGATATTGCTGACAAATATTGCTGTCCCACCTGAAGCAATTCAAACCATTAAGTGTCTGCTCCTCACCTCCAGTGATGGTGAATACCATCGCAGAGCGCTTCATGACACGTAGAAGTCACAGCTGTAGGATCACATGACCAGACCAGAGCAAACTAAAAAAACGGTAAATGTAAGGATATTTTTTAAATAGGGTAGGCATGGAGGAGGGGGAGAGAACATTTTCAATAATATATAATGTTAGGCTTGTATTCACTTTAACTCACTAGATAAACCATTTACCTTGTACTCCAGAACACTCTCTGCCAGACAAAGTTCCTCCCTGTTGATGCAATCTTTAATTTAGCTTAGAAGGGTAGGAACAACAGCATGTACATCCTCCCCAAGCAAAGTTTGTGAGTCAATAGGGCTCTTAGAAGGTTTCTCTGAATGTTTATACCCTTTCTAAACATGCTAAATAAACCTCCTAGTTGTTGGCCAGGAAGATATAAATATTCAAAAGTCAGGCTACTGAATCTTCCCACACTATCGCCTAAGACACTCACTAGCAGCAGGCAGAAATATGTAAACAATAGGGATGGGCCGAGCGATCCCCTGTTCGGTTTGCACCAGAACTTTCGTACATCGCAAAAGTTTGGAGCCGAATAATGAATCCCATCAAAGTCTATGGGACCCGAACTGGAAAAATCAAAAGTGCCCATTTTAAAGGCTTATATGCAAATAATTGGGCTTACAATGGTTATGGGGGTCTGGGTACTGCCCTGGGGGACATCAATATATAAAAAGGTTCATAAAAAACGTAATTTTTAAAGAAGCAGTAATTTACTGATGCAAAATGAGAAATAACAATAAAAATTAAAAATTACTTTCAATATAGTGCCTTAGTCTACCTGTAAAGTGGCACATCTGCACTGTGTATAGAAGCTGCTGCAGAAATAATTGCATTTATAAAGCCAAAAAAATAAAATTTTCCCTGGAAGCTTTCTTTATTCTATAAACAACGGTTTGGGGAGCCAGTCTGATAAAGCCACAATGTAGTGCACTGGGAACAAGATTAGAGATTTTTTGGATACATTCTGGTGTCCCTTCAGCAGATTTTGGATAGAAATAACAGATGCAGAAAAATTTATCTTTGTGTGTTGAAGGTGCCTTCACACCGTAAATCTATAGAGGTACTCTTGATGAAAGCAAGAATTGCCTTGCTGTCAAAAATTTTAATCATATGCACCTGTCAAACAGGTGTTGAAAAATTGGTCTTTTGGTGTCTGTGGCACCTTCACACCGTAACCCTAATGAGGCACTATTGATGAAAGCAAGAATTGCCTTGCTGTCAAAAATGCAAATCATATGCACCTGTCAAACAGGTGTGGAAAAATTGTTCTTTGGATGTTAATTGTGCCCATGAAACCTACACGAAAAAAATTCTTCCAGATGAAATCAACACTCACAACATTAGGCAGCCTAGAAGCCTTGCAGTGATTCCACATCTCATAAACACTTAATCAGTGACATCGACATCAGGGGCTTCATAGCTCCTATGGCAGGAATAGCTGTGGACAAGGAGGCCATTTTTTAGCCACTCTGGCAGCTGCAGTTACTGCGCACTAGCCTCTGCTTGGGTGACAGAGGATGAGGAGGATGAGGATGGTTTAGTAAGCCAGTCCACTACCTTCTCTTCATACTGTGGCTGGATAGCACAGACAACATCACTAAACAGAGGAAATTATGCCCTGCTGCTGGCCTCCTCACAGTGCCATGGGGACATCTGCCTCTCCTTGTTGGCCTCCCAAAGATGATGGGAATGTGCTTATTAACAAAATGTAATAAAGATGTGGAAATATGTACATAGATGCCCTGTAATCAATGGAAAGTGGTGTTTGTGTAGTGAGTACTCAGGGTAAAATGCACCAGACACACTACAAGAGAAATGTACTGCGTTAAACATGCACTAACACACAGCAATATACTATGTTAAATGTGCAGTAACGCACAGAAATATACTGCGTTAAATGGCACGTAATGCATTGAAATATACTGCGTTAAAAGTGCAGTAACGCACAGAAATATACTGCGTTAAATGTGCAGTAAAACACAGAAATATACTAAACGTGCAGTAACGCACTGAAATATACTGCATTAAAGTAGAGTACAGAAATATGCTGCATTAAACGTGCAAAAACGCACAGAAATATACTGCGTTCAACATGCAATAACGCAAAGAAATATACTGCCGTATATGTACACTAACGCACAAAAATATACTGCGTTAAACGTGCACTATATCACAGAAATATACTGCATTAAACGTGCACTGTATCACAGAAGTATACTGCATTAAATGTGCAGTAACGCACTGAAATATATTGCGTTAAACGTGCACTAGCGCACATAGAGATACTGCGTTAAATGGCACGTAACGCACCGAAATATACTGCGTTAAACGTGCGACAGCGCACGTAAATATACTGCATTAAATGGCACGTAACACACAGAAATATATTGCATTAAACGCACAGTAACGCACAGACATATAATTTGTTAAATGTGCACTAATGCACTGAAGTATAATGCAGTAAACCTGCACTACATTCACACTGACTGAACTATCACTAGATTTAGATCAAACTGATATTCTACACTGACAACAGAATCAAAATAGCACACTATAGCTCACTAACTCTCTAGTAGCACTGAACAGAGCCCTGTGCTATCTCTCTCCACGCCAATATCACACTGCAAATGGCTGTTTTTGAAAGAATACTTTTATAGTGTGGAGTGGGACTAAAAGCGATGAGTCATTATTACTTTCTCCAATCATGGCTCTAGCGATGCCCTGTGCCCTGATTGGGAAAAGCTTTCATTGCTTCAGTCAATAAGGGCTTCCAATGGATTGTGCAGCGGTGCATTGCATTCTGGTCATTCGACAAATGGTGGAACGCCCTGATAATTGGGTGTTCATCGAACACAGCCAATGTTCGGCTTGAACTCATGCTTGGGCTGAACTGTTCGTCCATCCCTAGTAAACAATAACTTGAACTTTTGGAAAAACCTGTATGAAGCAGAACCTAATTTAGAATAGGGACACTACTTAGCTTATGACAGGCTCCCTACATAACACTTCTATACATAACTAAATCAGGCAAATAGATTATAAAATATTTGTTTAAAAATGTGTAAACATTGAAAAAAAAAATAAAGTTGAATCAAAAACATAAAGATTCTTTCACACCTGTGTACTTTGATAACGTGCATTGGTGCAATGAGGTGTCATTCTGAATGGCATCCCGATGCTCCTTCCCACTGCACCTGCGTTTTAGTACTGGCAAAGCACTAAAGTGAACACTCATGTTTAATGCATGGATTGCCGTTTATTCAGTCCAAAAATACAGTAATATTAAAAAAAAAAAAAAAAAAAACTGTATGCAGAGAAAGAGTACTAGAAAGGGTGTGTGTTCTATAACTATAATGTAATAACCACCATGACTGCTCACTAAGGTATGAAGTATATTTTCACCAAACAAAAAGTCAGCTCCAAAACAGTTTACCTTGTGCTTTTGGAGCAAATAAGATAAATTATGTACATGTAAACATCATTAGAACATGCAATCACAAATAGCAAAAAAAGGAAAGTGATATTACAGTGCTGTGCTTTTCATGTGGTGTTGCTCTTTCATAGAAAATGCATGCAAAACTGGAATTTAAAGGAATAAAGATACCATCTAAGTTGCAGCTAAAGGACAGTTCTCAGCTACTTTTTTCTCTTCGTAAAGAAACAGCCAGGGATTCTCATCAGCTATACCAGATCTTTACCCTAAATTAGGGCCTCATATAAATATTAATGTATTGTTTGGAACAAAATAAAAAAATGGTAATGTGGGATCTTATGCAAAAATAAAAAAATAGTTTTTAGTGTGTGGTGCACCCTAAAAACTACGCTAGGCTGAGAAAAGAGTGTGGAGGGGAGGAGCAAGTTAGCAGCCCCTTCTTAAACCATACCAGGCCACATGTCCTCCACATGGGGAAGATACCTTGCCAGGGGAGCTCCCTGGCAAAGCATCTTATCCCCATTCTGATGTGGACAAGGCCTCTTCCCCATAATCATGTCCCAGTGGTGGTGAAGATCTGCATTTTGGGGGCTTATGAGAATCTGAAAGTCCCCTTTAAAGTAAGGGAGCCCCTAGATATCTAGCCCTTCCTACATAAAAGAGTAGGGAAGGCATAGTACTCAAGACTCATTCGCAAAAATGAGTGTAAGTCCCATTTTAAGGGCACATGGCCTACTATGGATAAGGGTGGGAAGGGGGTACATGCTTGTCCCCTCTCCTTTTCCTCTCCTCATTAAGGATAATGGTCTGGTATGTAATTTTATGGGGGACCCCATGCCTTTTTTTGTTTTTGCATGGGATTCTACAATAACATATACTCCAGACCCTCATCAAGGTCCAAAAAGGGCTGTTGAGTCTGCTTATATCACAGTGAATTTAGATTAGCTTACACTCCACTCTTTCTAGCCACACAAAGTGGAATGGGTTGAAACATATCAATGGCACAATACAGCATTGAACACAATACTATAAACAGTATAGCAACTCTGTATAGCTTTCTAGTAGCATATTACGCTAGAAACTCTCTGTCCCTAAAGCACAATGTCAATTGTCCCTCCAGCACACAAACAAAGGGCCACTGGGAGAGAAGCCTTGTTCAGTGCGTAGGCTGACACTCTGCCCAGGAACTATCACTGGCCAAAGTTTTGCACAGGGCCATAAGTGATGTTGTTTTTGCAGTGTATTGTGGGATGTTTTATTGCGCAATTCTAGCCAAATATTCTGCAAGTTTGGATTAAATATGAACCTCAGAGCAAGCAAAATTCTCTCTGAACCTGGAGCTCATCTCTATTAATATATATTTAATATTTACCTTTACTTTTTTCTCTGGTAGAGTAGGGACTGTGAAAGGAGGGAATGTAAATGGGCAGTTTGTATCTAAACCCATGAACAAACATGTAACATATTGTGCCTTACTGGTCCTTAGATGTGGTGGCTGTATTTGTTTTGTTTTCTCTTTTAGGCCCCTTTCACACAGGCGGACCGTTCAGATCCGCCTGTCCGTTTTTTGGCGGATCTGAACGGATGCCCCATGCATCTCTATGGGGCATTGGATGTCAGAGAAGACATGGCCGCTGACATCTGATCCGATCCAATCCGATCCGTCAAATCTGGACGGATGGAAACCCTATTTTCCATCCGTCCAGCAGATCGGATGGGATTGGATGAGAATGGACAGACGGTCCGTTCCCATCCGATTCCCCCATAGAGAACAGCGGGACCTGACAGCTCTGTCTCCGCACACAGCGTGGAGACACAGCTACCATCTGCCTGCTCAGCGGGGGATCAACGGATTGATCCCCCGCTGAGATAAACGGAGTCTGCCGATGGACCGGAATGTGTGAAAGGGGCCTTATTTTTACCTTTTGATCTTGCAGTAACACATTTACTGTTCAGGGGTTACAATGCTTCCTCATGGTATTATCTGTGAAGTAGCAGCAACGTCACTCTTGGACAGGAAGTGTGTTAGGACAACAGAACACCCCCTTTTTCTTCTTCTTCATGATATTGGGGTGTTTTTGATAGTCCTAGCCTGCTTCCTGATAACATTGTTGAGATAACACTGTCATCAGTGCAAAGACACAGAAAAGTAATGGATTTCTGGCAAAATCAACACTTATCTTTTGCACTCCTCAAAAAGCTATAACAAAAAAACTTTCAATAGTATTTTAACCAAACCAAATTAGAGCAAAATGGGCAAGTTCATTGTTTGGATTTATCTTAAACATGCATTGCAATATGTACAACTCAGAATATCTGTGTTTTATATAAAGCTTTGCAAGTATTTTTTGAGGGCATAAACTTTGCACAGTGTATATATTAATGAGGACTGGATTTCCAACACTGGAGCCTGTAGACACATAACATTGATATCTAAACAAACCCCCCACCCCCTTCCTCTGCCAGGATCAATCTTTTACAAAAAGTGATTTTTTAATTTGCTTAAATAAGTATCTATGAGATGACTGTCTATCTACTGATTATGGAAAAAATCATGACTGATAACTACATAAAAAAGCTGCCAATTTGCTTCTAGTACTTAAAGGCTCAAGTTTACTTTGCCTAGCTCTAATATTGATTGTCAGTTTGATAACCATGTGTTTGCTAGATCAAGCTTCTAATGCATGCGTGTAAAATAAAGAAAATAAATAAAAAGGCTAAAAAGTAATTTCAGTGCTATTCTTTACTGGCTGATTTCATTAAAACTACATTACATTATAAAAGGACAAAAAAAATAAAAGGAATGAAATCAACAACCTATCTTTTGGCACAAACATATTTTTCATAAGCAAAGCTTCCTTTACAAAATTTGCACATAAACAATAAATATATAACAAAAGCATTCTTAAGAGAAAAACTCAGCACAATGTACCAGATGGATTTTTTTAATCCACAGAGGAATGTTATAAAGAAGAAATAAGATGAACATCTTCTCTACAGGAGATCTTCCAACCGCTATGGTTTGCAAGGTTGATACTTACATCCTGAATAAAATCACATCCATAAAACTCTAATGAGCTGACATTCATCAAGGCAGCAGGGATCCAATGAACTGGTGGTATTAAGTGCTGATTATTAAAACTATATTATGGCTAGGCATGCGTTTCTTAGAAAAAAATATATACATATTTTTTATATATATATATATATATATATATATACGGTATATATACAGTGTCTCACAAAAGTGAGTACACCCCTAACTTTTTTGTAAATATTTTATTATATCTTTTCATGTGACAACACTGAAGAAATTACTCTTTGCTACAATGTAAAGTGGCGAGTGTACAGCTTGTATAACAGTGTAAATTTGCTGTCCCCTCAAAATAACTCAACACACAGACATTAATGTCTAAAGCACTGGCAGCAAAGGTGAGTACACCCCTAAGTGAAAATGTCCAAATTGGGCTCAATTTGCCATTTTCCCTCCATGGTGTCATATTTTGGAAGTGTCCTTGGTGTACCTCGTCTTGTAGTAGGGAGTTATTAACTCGCCACATGTATGTACGTGGGCTAGTAGATTTGCTAAGGATGGTAATGCTCCCGGGTGCATGGTCCAACCAGGTGATGGGGTGGATCTGCGCCGAAGTAACATTTTGTAAAAGCCATTTGTCAGTAAGAAACAAGTCAATGCGTGAATACGTGTTGTGACGCGGGGACAGGTAGGTATAATCTCTCTCCTTCGCGTGGCAACACCTCCAAACATCAAAGAGATTGTTAACATGTAAACATTTGCCTAAGGGTGATTTAATCCTTCTAGGGCCCGCTGAAGTGTCCAAGTCATTATCTGGAATGAGGTTGAAGTCCCCACAGATGAGTAGATACCCAGATCTTAGGCAGTTCACTTTTTTGAGGACAGCTCTTATAAAGCCCATCTGGCTTTGATTCAGGGCGTAGAGAGTCACAATGGTGTATTGAGCATCTTCTATTGTGCATAGAAGGATAAGGTAGCGCCCCTTCAGATCGTTAATGCACTGTTGTAGCTGGTACGACAATGTGTTTTGAACAGCAATCATTACTCCCCTCTGTTTTTTGGAATAGCATGCTGTATATACGTATGGGAATAATTTATGATGGCAAGCGGGAGCTGCGTCTTGGGTAAAGTGCGTTTCCTGGACGCAGAGGATGTCCACGTCCAGGTCTGTGGCTGTTTCCCACAGTGATGCCAGCTTGGGGGGATGGTTCAAGCCTTTAGCAATTAAAGTGAGTATGTTAATGGACATGATGACGGATGTGGTAGGTGTGTAGGTAAACACTCACGGTTGGGAAGATCGGCGATCTAGTTCTTTAGTCTTGAGTGGTTCGGTGAAGGTGGTGGTCTTCTAGGGTAGGTGAGAAGAGGTGACTTCCTGGTAAAGAGTCTGGTGTATGGACAACAAATAATTAGACTCGGTATTGAATCAGTGTCAAGGCGAAGGGTATTACCTTGGTGATGGGTAAATCAAGGCAGGTTAGTTATGCGACGTTTCGCAGATTTCCGGATAAACTGCAAATCAGCGATTTTGGTGTTATAGAGAAACAGTTACAGCAAGTAGACCGCGGATAAGATAGTTGCTAGAAACAAGAAGAAAAGAAAAAAAAAGAAAGAACAAACAAAAAAAAAGCAAAAGAAACAAAACAGGTGAGAAATAAGCAAGGGTCGGCTGTGTAGTCAGAGTGGGATGCCAACCAATCTTAGGGGTAAGTTCAACAGTAGGTGGATATGCGTGTAAGTCATGAGCTGAGATTTATGCTGAGGTCATGCAGAAAAGGTACGGGGCTTGAGTTCAGGGGTGTCTGGGATGAGCTGGATGGTGCCTGCGGCGATTGCGGGTAAATTGTGGTGTATTGTGATGATTTCCCGTGTCATAATCTTCTCTGGGTAAATTAATGATGATATTCCAGGATTTTAAGAGCTTCATGCCTTCATTGGGATCAGTAAGTGTGTAGGTTGAACCCCTGTGGGTGATGATCAGGGTGGCCATGTGGCGCCATTTATATGTGATTTTGTGGTTGTTGAAGACTTTAGTAACCGTTTTTAGTTGTCTGCGTTGGTTTAAGGTGTACTTAGAAAGGTCAGCGTACAGATGTATGCCACTGTATGGATCTGGCAAGGTTTGGAGTGCTCTTGCTTTGAAAAGGAGCTGCTCCTTTATATGAAAGAAATTAACTTTCATCAGAACATCTCGCGGTATAGAGTCCTCTAGATGTTTGGGTTTGGGGATCCTGTGAATGCGATCTATGGTGGTTATATCGAGTTGGGATGCTCCTGGTAGTAGAGTTGCCATAAGGTCACTGGCATATTTGTGGAGATCCTGTGGCGGTATGGATTCCGGGATCCCCCGCAGCTTAACATTATTGCGGCCTGGAGCGATCCTCTGAGTCCGCTAGTTTTTCACGTAGCTATCGCTGTGCAGAGGACTGCTCCCTATATGAGTCTATAAGATCATTTACAGTGTCAGTACATTCCTCCATCTTAGATTCAATGTGTTGCACTCTCCCACCCAGAACTTGCATGTCACAGTAAAATCCCTGTAAAATGATGGTGAAACTAAATGTCAGGGAAGAGTGAAGGGACAGCAACATGTCCTTCATAGTTGTGTCTAAGGCTGGCTGTCCTGTAGTGGGGAGGGCTGCTATGGGTGACTGGTTTAGCATGTCAGCATGAGCTGTCTGTATGGTTTTACTCACTGCGCCTGGGGCCTGGTGGTTGATATCCAATCGCATCCGCGCTTTAGCAAGGCTATGTACTGTTGGGCTTGAGGGGTTCGATCCCCCATGTGGATTGCAGTCTGGTGAGGCTCCCCAGTCATCTGTTCTTGCATCCGGGAGGTCTGTGTAGGCGGATGGTGGTAGTGAGGCCTGGGCAGCAGCGCCATAAAGCTTTTTCGGGCAGTGCTCCTCCTTCCTCTTACATGACATTGCTTTCCCGGTGTGACAGTAAGTGCTGAGATGTAAATGGGGGCACAGTGTGATGCGGGGATCCCCCGAGTTGCTGTCCTTCTCCGGTCTGAACCCCAGCACTGTTGGCTCAAGCGGCCATTTTGTCCGCGTGCAAACCACGCCCGCCTTCCATGGTGTCATGTGACTCGTTAGTTTTACATGGTCTCAGGTGTGAATTTGGAGCAGATGTGTTAACTTGGATTTGGTGTTATCACTCTCACTCTCTCATACTGATCACTGGAAGTTCAACATGGCACTTCATGGCAAAGAACTCTCTGAGGATCTGAAAAAAAGAATTGTTGCTCTACATAAAGATGGCCTAGGCTATAAGAAAATTGCCAAGACCCTGAAACTGAGCTGCAGCACGGTGGCCGAAACCATACAGCTATTTAACAGGACAGGTTTGACTCAGAACAGGCCTTGCCATGGTCAACCAAAGAAGTTGAGTGCACATGCTCACCGTCATATCCAGAGCTTGTCTTTGGGAAATAGATGTATGAGTGCGTCCATCATTGCTGCAGAGTTTGAAAGGGTGGGGGGTCAGCCTGTCAGTGCTCAGACCATATGTCGCACACTGCATCAAATTGGTCTGCATGGCTGTCGTCCCAGAAGGAAGCATTTTCTAAATATGATGCACAAGAAAGCCCACAAACAGTTTGCTGAAGACAAGCAGACTAAGGACATGGATTACTGAAACAATGTCCTGTGGTCTGTTGAGACCAAGATAAACCTATTTGGTACAGATAGTATCAAGAGTGTGTGGCAGCAACCAGGTGAGGAGTACAAAGACAAGTGTGTCTTGCCTACAGTCAAGCAAGGTGGTGGGAGTGTCATGGTTTTGGGCTGCATGAGTTCTTCCGGCACAGGGGAGCTACAGTTCATTGAGGGAACCATGAATTCCAACATGTACTGGGACATACTAAAGCAGAGAATGATCCCCTCCCTTTGGAAACTGGGGCACAGGGTAGTATTCCAACATTATAACGACCCCAAACACACCTCCAAGATGACCACTGCCTTGTTAAAGAAGCTAAGGGTAAAGGTGATAGACTGACCAAGCATGTCTCCAGACTTAAACCCTATTAAACATCTGTGGGGCATCCTCAAACGGAAGGTGGAGGAGCGCAACATCCACTAGCTCCATGATGTCGTCATGGAGGAGTGGAAGAGGACTCCAGTGGCAACCTGTGAAGCTCTGGTGAACTCCATGCCCAAGAGGGTTACGGCAATGCTGGAAAATAATGGTGGCCACACAAAATATTGACACTTTGGGCCCAATTTGGATGGTTTAACTTAGGGATGTACTCACTTTTGATGCCAGTGGTTTAGACATTAATGGCTGTGTTGAGTTATTTTGAGGGGACAGCAAATGTACACTGTTATACAAGCTGTACACTCCCTACTTTACGTTGTAGCAAAGTGTAATTTCTTCAGTGTTGTTACATGAAAAGATATAATAAAATATTTACAAAAATGTGAGGGGTGTACTCACTTTTGTGAGATACTGTATATATAACTATGACTATATATATATATATATATATATACTGTATATATCTATATCTATATCTATATATATATATATATATATATATATATATTGTGACAGGAAGTCAGGTAAATCTGTGGGTGTTGTGCCAGGTGGAGATACTGCTTGTTTAGACAATTCACCAATTACTATCAGGTGTCGACTGCAGACGTAGCCAGAAAGGTTTAAGGACGTTGGAAAGCTTCAGCTATTCAGAATGAGGCAATTAAGGCCTCCAGAGGATGACTACTGATTGCTGTCTCCTGAGGCTTTTTGCATTAAGGAGAGCAGTGAGCTGAGAAAGACTTCTGAAGGTGAGGTGGTGTTGACTTTTTCTGTGTGAAAGGAAAACAAATGGACTATTGGTTTTCTGCTGTGTGACCAGCAGTGTCTGCCCAGCAGTAGTTTGGGACAGTCTCCATAGGTAGGTTCCTGTGTTGTGAAGGTAGACGCCCCAAGTGGCCAGGGTTTATTTTATGTTTGTTTGATTTATGCTGTTTGGATGCTTGCACTTGTTTCCAGCAAATTGGAAGAATAAACCATAGACCGTTGTTTTCAACCTCTCCCCAGCTCTCTCTCTGTGTAGTGAACCCACCCAAAGGGTCACCTACACCTGCTACCGAGATAACCCCTTACAATAAATAAATATATATATATATATATATATATATATATGTGTGTGTGTATATAGATATATACTTTATATATACATTGTATATACAGTCAGGTCCATAAATATTGGGACATCGACACAATTCTAAACTTTTTGGCTCTATACACCACCACAATGTATTTGAAATGAAACAAACAAGGCGTGCTTTCACTGCAGACTTTCAGCTTTAATTTGAGGGTATTTACATCCAAATCAGGTGAAAGGTGTAGGAATTAAAACAGTTTGTATATGTGCCTCACACTTTGTAAGGGACCAAGAGTAATGGGATAATTGGCTGCTCAGCTGTTCCATTGCCAGGTATGTGTTATTCCCTCATAATCCCATTTACAAGGAGCAGATAAAAGGACAAGAGTTCATTTCAAGTGTGCTATTTGCATTTGGAATCTGTTGCTGTCATCTCTCAATATGAGATCCAAAGAGCTGTCACTATCAGTGAAGCAAGCCATCATTAGGCTGAAAAAACAAAACAAACCCATCAGAGAGATAGCATAAAACATTAGGTGTGGCCAAATCAACTTTTTGGAACATCCTTAAAAAGAAAGAATGCATCGGTGAGCTCAACAACACCAAAAGACCCGGAAGACCACGGAAAACAACTATGGTGGATGACCAAAGAATTCTTTCCCTGGTGAAGCAAACACCCTTCACAACAGTTGGCCAGATCAAGAATACTCTTCAGGAGATATGTGTATGTGTGTCAAAGTCAACAATCAAGAGAAGACTTCACCAGAGTGAATACAGAGGGTTCACCACAAGATGTAAACCATTGGTGAGCCTCAAAAACAGGAAGGCCAGATTAGAGTTTGCCAAACAACATCTAAAAAAGCCTTCACAGTTCTGGAACAATATCCTATGGACAGATGAGACCAAGATCAACTTGTACCAGAGTGATGGGAAGAGAAGAGCATGGAGAAGGAAATTAACTGCTCATGATCCAAAGCATACCACCTCATCAGTGAAGCATGGTGGTGGTAGTGTCATGGCGTGGGCATGCATGGCTGCCAATGGAACTGGTTCTCTTGTATTTATTGATGATGTGACTGCTGACAAAAGCAGCAGAATGAATTCTGAAGTCTTTCGGGCAATATTATCTGCTCTAATTCAGCCAAATGTTTCAGAACTCATTGGACGGCGCTTCACATGCAGATGGACAATGAACCGAAGCATACTAAGGGAAATAAGTGGAATGTTATGCAATGGCCAAGTCAATCACCTGACCAGAATCTGATTGAGTATGCATTTCACTTGCTGAAGACAAAACTGAAGGGAAAATGCCCCAAGAACAAGCAGGAACTTAAGACAGTTGCAGTAGAGGCCTGACAGAGCATCACCAGGTATGAAACCCAGCGTCTGGCGATGTCTAAGCATTCCATACTTCAGGCTGTAATTGACTGCAAAGGATTTGCAACCAAGTATTAAAAAGGTGAAAGTTTAATTTATGATTGTTTATCTGTCCCATGACTTTTGGTCCCTTAAAAAGTGTGAGGCACACATATAAACTGTTGTAATTCCTACACCGTTCACCTGATTTGGATGTAAATATCCTCAAATTAAAGATGAAAGTCTGTAGTTAAAGCTCATATTGTTTGTTTAATTTCAAATCCATTGTGGTGGTTTATAGAGCCATATAGATTAGAATTGTGTCAATGTCCCAATATTTATGGACCTGACTGTATATATATATTGAATTTTCAAAGCATAGTAACTACAGAAATAGAAACAGTGTGCCCAAAGGGTGATTTGAAAAATTATTCTTTCAAGGCACAATATAAGGGTGAGAGATAAATTATGAAGTAATTTTAAGATAAAAGTACAAAAAAATGCACATAAAGAAAGCCAACATACTGGGTATGGAAGAATTATCGGTAGTTGAGCAAATGAATAGGTAGGTCACAATTCAATGGAAAATTTGCAATGATTAGTATGAAATAAGTTACTACATTGAACAATTCACATTTGTGTAGGGTCTAATTAAGGATAATATCTATATGGGTTTGTATTTAGCATACCAGTTTACCCAAGTGTCCCATTCTGTGGACGCTTTTTGAAAGTTGCCATTGGCCAAGGAAAACATTAGTTCATAGGTAGCATGGGTTTGAATGACTTCACCTACTGTGGGAGATTTATGTTCTTTCCAGTGCCTGGCTAGTGTTAGTCGGGTCCCTAGTAAAATTTGAATGAGTACTGTTCTCAACTGGCAAGGGACAGTTTATATCCACAGAGAGCATAGTTCAAATCCCAGGGACAGTGGGGTTTTAGTCCCTAATATTTGGAAGATAATCACTGAAATGTCAGACCAAAATGAAGAAAGGGAGGAGGATTTCCACAATATGTGAAATAATTTACCCCCCCCCCCCAACACTTAGAAGATGAATGTGGAGAGAACTTGGATGTGCGTTTAGGAGTTAGATACAACCTCAGGTTCAGTTTCTGGGTTAGTCCCCAGAGGTTTCCACTTCTGGTTGCTGCATATGTGATAGATATAGTTTTTTTGTCCAAGCTGAAGGTTGGTAAGTCGCTGCAAAGTCCCACACCCATTGTTCAAAGGAAGTGGTCTGAACAAAGATGACTTTTTGGTTGAGTGTGGTGTAAAATAAAGATATTCCTTTTATTGTACTGGTATTCACCTTGAGGAACTGGGCAATGCACCAAGGTAGAGCTAAGGTAGTGTTTTTGTTGTTTTGTAAGAAGTGTTGGACCTGTAAATATTTGTAGTAATCTTGGGCGAGGATGGCGTATTTCATTTGTAGACATATAAACATTTTTATGCCAGGACCCACTAGAATGTCCTCTACTGTTAATAAACCCTTTGATGTCTATACAGTGATATTAAGGTTGGGTATACTGCTAGATAGACATGTACGGCGATTTGCCTGTAGTAGCCAGCCTGCCGCAGTATATCTGCGGCGGCTGGTGGGGAAGTGGTTAAATCATTATTCAATAATGATATAAGGCAGAATTTTTGGGTAGAGACGGGATCCTTCCGTGGCCTGGGTAGTGTCACTAATATCGCTCTAAGCATTTCAGGCAGAAAGGTCAAAGAGGCAGCAGCAGCGTTGTATATTTTTTTCATATGTGAGTTTAAGATGTGTTTAAAAGTTTTATAGTATTCTCCTGTAAAGCCATCCTGCCCAGGAGATTTATTGTTGAGTAGAGATTCTTTAACTTTGGTTGTTTCAGGAAGTGTAAAGGGCGAATTCAGAGATTGTATGTTTTCTGGGATTAATTGATGAATATTTAGTTTCTTTAGGAAATTATTGATAATTTCTGGGGTGGGTTAGGGTGTGTCAGCGTCTGATTAGAGGGTATATAGTGAGCCATAATAGTCGCTGAATGCGTTCGCCACCGATTGTGGATGAAAAATCTTTTTATTAGTTTTGGGGTGAAAGAAGAAGGGAATTTTGGTTTTATAACTTATCCACTTCAGACGCTAAGCTAAGAATTTACCGGCTTTATTGCCATTGGCGTAAAAGGTAACTTTTAATCTTCTGGATATTTGAAGAGATGTGCGAAATTCATGTCTTGCATGAGTACATTTCTGTGATTTAAGGATGAAGAGATTATTTTGTTCTGGGATTCAAGTGTTTGGATTTCATTTGTATTGCCGTCTATATGCTTCAGCTGCTGCCTCTTGATTCGAGCCCCCAATTTAATAAAAATTCCTCTGATGAAAGCCTTATGAGTATTCCAAAATAGGAAAGGGTCATCAACAGTGGAAGCATTATCTCTGAAGTAATCGATCAAACATTTCTGTAATTCAACTTTAGACTCTGGTAGTTGGAGAAGCTTCGGATTCGTTCTCCATATATAAGTAGTCTTTGAGGGTAGTGAGTCCTCAAGGGTTAGCGAGACCAATGCATGATTCGACCATGTAATGTTGTTTATTAAAGAGGACAATTATTTCATTAGTAGACAGCGATCCATTAGAAACAGATTTTCTTCTACTATAGCTATGGTGCGGTGTGAAGAAAAAGCTATAGTCTCTTTCATTCTGGTTTTGGCACCCCCATCCATCATAAAGCTCATGACGATGTATAAGGGGTTGCAATGCGAGAGGGTTTCTTTTTAGAGATGAGGTACAGTCAATAGTGGGATCTGGTGTCAGATTAAAGTCTTCACATAGTAACAGTGAGCCTTTTTTTTCTTTGCAAACAACACGTAGCAGTTTATTAAGGAAGCGTATTTGGTGTGCGTTGGGAGCATATACATTCACAAGTGTATATGTAGATGAGTTGATTTTGCAAATGAGAATGATTTAGCAACCTTGTGGGTCTTTAATTTCTTTTAATAGGTTGAAAGATACTGTATCTTTATTGGCTGTTAGGACTCCCCTCTCTTTGGAATCAGCATTCGAGGTAAAGACATAGGGAACATTTATATGGGTGCATCTTGGAGGAGCTTTATTGCAGAAATGTGTCTCCTGAACAGATAAGATATCGCACTTGTACTGTAAAGCTTCTTGCCAGAGCGTCTTACGCTTGACAGGGTGGTTGAGACACTTAGCATTGATTGTCAGGAAGGTTACTCTCATGTTGAGATTGTGTGGTGTTTGATTAGATTAGAAGGTACTTAAATTCACACACTAAGCAGAGGGTGGCCTCTAGTGGTCGGTTATGATAAAATTTGCCATGTTTCTTTCCACTGCAAAGGTGACCAGATTATAAAGCTTATGTATTGACTACTTCGATGTAATGGAGGACTGTGACACAAAGAATAGGAAAAACAAAAGAAAGGTAACTGTAACATAAACCGGTAACCATGTTTCCCATAACACACAGGAGAAAGGCAAGTATAATATACCCAGGTGCAGCTTTTATGCTGCTCAGGTAAGGGCGAGGTAATATATAAAAAAAATATATACAAAAAACAAAAGTTAGCTAAGCAGAACAAGGTCTGAAAGGAACTTCTGCTCCTCGAGGTAACATAATTGAGGGTGAAGTCTCACCCAGATATAAGTTGTGTTTGCGTGAATTTTTGTCAGTAACCAGACGCCACTCTGGAGTTACGCACTGGGTGTCTCCCACGGGTCCAGGTTGATCCTTGCGGTTCTGGAAGTATATTCCAAGTTTTTAGAAGAGAGAGACCTTTTTCTAGGGAATCAACCACATGTGTGGATACTTCCTGTGTGATGGTGATCCTAATTGGGTAACTCCATCTGTAGCTGATCTTATGGTTGCGAATAAATTTCATTATGGTGCTGAGGTTTCTACATTTTTGAAGTGTGTACTGTGATAGATCTGCATAGAATTGAAGACCTGAGTATTAAGAGGGGATCTGAGATTTTTCACGGGCTGCGGACATAATTTTTTCCCTTACGTGGAAGAAATGTAGGTGTACAATTACATCTGCTTAGGCAGATGATGTATTCTGTCAATTGTCACAGCCAGATCTGTGGCATCAGGAAGGACTGATTTAAACAGATTAGTGGCAAATGAGTGAAGATTGTCCTGCTGAATGCTCTCAGGGACTCCCCTGATTTTGAGGTTGTTACGCCTCAATCTATCTTAGATGTTAGCTAATTTGGCTTTAACCCATTCCATATTGTCATTCCTTTCTTCATGTGCATCAATGAGGTCAATTATAGTAGTGGCAAATTCCCCCATTTTCGTTTCAACATGATCCACACTGTTTGTAACGGCTTGAAGATCATTACCAAATCTATTCATATATGAGGCTAAATCAAATTGCAAGGAGCTCCTCCTGAGAGACATGAGCCTGTCTTTTAGGACAGTGTCCATAATGGGCTTGTTGTTAGTAGGGAATTCCTCAGGAAGGTCTCTAGTGCCCTCACCTGTGTCCCCATTAGGACTCACCTCCTGTCTTCCATGCCCTCCGTCCAGCCTGAATCTAGCTTTCTCTGGGCTACCAGACACTGGAGTTGAGCTGTATGTCTGCTGCAATCTGGCTTTGGTAGTGTTGCAGCTCTCTGGTGAATCTGATTGGGATGACTGAGATGGAGAGCGGGTGGCTGCCGATGGAGAGGAGCCTTGCTGACACCATGTGGTTGCTAGACAAAGAAGGCCCTTAATATTTGCGGCCTTTTATTGTCTTTTGACTTCCTCGTCATGCCCTGGTGGTCCTGTGAGGCAGATCGCTCGGGTGGTGGGTGCATTGTGTCGCTGGAGAGTCTATACGGGCAGTTTTATCCCTCGGTGGAGCAGAAACCAAGCTCTCACATGCCCATCTTAGTTCCCGGTCGGCCACGCCCCCCCAAATACAGTTTTTAAATGATGATTTTATTTATTTAGGGGAAAAAAAAGCTTTCCAAATCTGTCTGGCCCTATGTGAAACAGTAATTTACCCCTAAACCTAATAACTGGTAGGGATGATCGAACG
Organism: Pelophylax lessonae; assembly: GCF_965119305.1. Classification (NCBI taxonomy): domain Eukaryota; kingdom Metazoa; phylum Chordata; class Amphibia; order Anura; family Ranidae; genus Pelophylax; species Pelophylax lessonae. Next base: position 424,564,158 of record NC_138768.1, on the reverse strand, counting down.
GTTCAGGTCAACCATCGGTTCGACCTGAACATTGGCTGTTCGAAATTCGGCCGAATTCTGAACTTTTTGCGGTAAAAGTTTGGAATTCGGCCACCAGAACCACCCAAAATGCAATGGGACAGGAACTGGGCTTTAAAAGCCAGTGATTGGCCCAGAAACATCAGTAAAAGCAGATTGGAGTGACTAGGGGGTCCAGAGGCCAATCAGGAGTGAATACGCCCCCCATACGCCCCCCATACGCCCCCCAGTATATAACATAGCCCCGCCAAATCTCTAGCACTGGTATAGAGAGGCTGTGCAATAGAGTGGAAGCATTTCTGTTACTCATTTTGCAATTATTAGTGTGAGGAAAGGGATATGCAGTGTAGTTAGGGTACTATAAACCACTATAGTTAGATTCAATAATCTAGTTTCTGTAGGGAAAGTGTTAAGTGTCAGGGTGACCGTAGTGTAGTTTAGGGTGAACTGACTCTGCTATGCCAGGGTGACCGAACTCTTCCATGTCAGGGTGACCGCCAGAAAAAAAAGATAATTTTTGTTAGAATTTCAGTAGTGTAGGTATGGGGCTCCGCTCCTTTCACACCTGGGCGTTTTTGTTGCAGGCGTTTATTGGGCGTTTTTTGGGCGTCTTTGGAGGCAGGCAGGACATCTGAACTTCTGTATAGGGGTATATATATATATATATATATGTGTGTGTGTGTATATATATATATATATATATAAGAGAAAAAGTCCACAGGGATTGCTGCACAAATATTATTTCTTTATTAGAAAAACATCCAAAAGTACATACCAGTACAATATCAGAGTATTTCGATAGTAAAGTTTCGGACACGAAAGTTAACGTCCTTCCTCATACAGAAATACATCGATGTATTGTCTCTCTATTTTTGTTTATAGCGCAAAAAATTAAAATCACAGAGGTGATCAAATACCACCAAAAGAAAGCTCTATTTGTGGGGAAAAAAAGGACAACAATTTTATTTAGGTACAGTGTTGCATGACTGTGAAATTGTCCTGTAAAATAATGCAGTGCTGAATCGCAAAAAATGGCCTGGTCATTAAGGAGGAAAATCTTCCGGTCCAGAAGTAGTTACAAGTCCAAAGGAATGTGATCACGCCCAAATCAAAAACCAATCAGATTTTTACTAGTCAATTCTCATCACAAAAACCAACAGCTCAAGACCACTGGTTGTTCTTTTGTCAAGGTACGTAGACAAAGTAAAGCTTCTATGTCTTCTTAAGACTTAACACTTTACTTAACATTGGTATTGTGTACAAAGTGAATCTGACCAAGTGGAGTTTAAAAAAAAACAGTTGCATTTCTGTTTAGATTCCTTTTTTTGACAATTTGATGATTGTTTTTGGTACAAGTAATTTATTTTACGCTTTGGAAACTTTGCCATCAGCATTATTCTCCCATTTTCTGTTACTAAACAGCATTTTTAGGTTTAGGTAACTATTTACAGGTATTATATAACTACCTAGTTAACTTATTTTAAGCTTGCATACACTGGGACTGTTAACAAAGTGAGATTTGATCAAGTGGAGTTTTCAAAAACACAATTTTTAAAACAAAATTTCTTCTAACTTGTAAGTATAATTTTAAAACTTCCTGTCAGTCACATGGCAAATTATGACAATTTGTTTTTATTGTTGGTTGACACCTTGATGGTTATGTTTGATTTTACAGTTTCTACTCCACTAACGCTGCCCCCACGTCCACCTGGTAAGGTTTGGTTAAGATTCTATGCTCTTGAGCTTGATAGTTTGGAAACACAGTATTGTGATGTGGATTTACTATTTTCAAATTTATTTTTATTTTTTTACTTTTTATATATTTCTGATTTTTTTTGCACAGAGATTTGTTTGCTCGCCAAAACTCCTGAAGAAGCAGTAAATACCACGAAACATATTCCTGACTACTGTCATTATAGGGATTTCTGATACTCATGTAATTTCAGTTTTATGTATTAGATATAGGAACAGTATATTAAATAGAAGCTTATTCCCTTACATAGGCATTTCAATCCATGATCCTCAAATGTTGTATGTCTTTTAACATGATATTTTGTAACAAAACATTTGTATGATTTTAAGTGATTTGCTGTATATGATGTTTATAGTGGTACCCAGAAAATCCATATTCTTCATTATTCTTTTTTGATAGACTTCAGGATGAGGTACCTGAACCATAATTAATGGCACTTACTCTTCATTATGCTGACTTCAAAATTAATTATCTGAGTTTTTGCCCCCCACATTAATAATTGAGAGGTGGAGACTCAGCTCCTTGCATACATGGAAAGGACTGCAAGGGCTCGGACAGTGGTAATAATGGGAGATAATAACTATCCTGAAATCTAATAATTAGAGGCTCTTTCATGATTGTCTTTACCAAGTATTTTCCAAGTAAATACAGATCAGTTAGATTAACTTCTATAGTCAAAAAAGATATTTCAAAGTTTGATAAAAACTACACTTTTTTTTTCTAGAAAATATTATTATGAGCAATAGACAGCATGGATTCACAAAAGTCTGAAGTTATCAACCAAATCTGCTTTTTTAATGAGAAAGTAAGCAAAAAATTAGGCCAAGTCTATAGGCTTAGAAAACTCCGTTTTAGGAAACATTCAAGCCATGTAAATTGGCTAATAGACTTTAGAAGAGTTATTAAACAATACATATTGTTATTTGTATTCCTGAGGCAATGGCCACCAAATTAGATGTGGGTGTATGGCGGTGACCGTTGTTAGTACTCTTTGCTCTGGGTGTTAATTTATGGTATTTGGGCTATTTGGTAGCTTGTGGATGTTTTTTTTTTTTTTTAAACCCAGGGTTGTCAGAGCCTTTGTTTTTAACATGCTATATTTGGTGGAGAGGGAATATGTATTTTTTTGGATGTTTTTTTTAGCTCTATCTTAAAACAAACGTTCCTTCTGTAGGATTTCTGATGGTGGGTCTGCTCAGTTCACCCAATACATCTACTCCCCTCTGTGGTTAGACATTACCCCTGTACTTAGTACGCATCCCATATCCCCTGGTGGTCTGAGGCTGTTTGGTGCTTAGGCACCCTAAACCTTTTAGTATAATCCTATCTTTGCCTCTCAAGTCTTACTCTTTCTAATTTTTACTGTTTCTACTGTCTCTCTTTTTTGTTTTTGCTTTTTTGTACCATGAGTGAGATCAAGGTTGTATCTTTTAATATTGGGGGCAAGGGAATCCAAGAAAATAAGACATAGGTTCTTAGGGCGGATGCCGAAAAATGTTATATTTTTGCAAGAAACTCATTTTACACATTCTAGGTGCTCCTCACTTAAAGATGAGGGATACCCTGTCTCCTATCATCGTTGTTCTGATAATCCTAAATCAAGTAGGGGTTTGATTATGATGGTTAAAAACCTGCCGTGGATGGTGAGGGCCAACTTTATGACCATAAAGGCAGATATCTTTTTCTACCGGGTAAAGTTGGCAAACAGGATGTCACTTTGGCTAATGTATATATTACCCAACACATCTCAGCTAACCTTTTGGAGTCTTGTTTAGTGGAACTTTGTAATTTTGCCACTGGGAAGATCATCCTGGTTGGGGATAATCTGGCAGCATTTGATCTCGTGAGATTCTTCTAGGGGTTCCTCACAGCCTTTGCTTTGCACCAGCCACAGCCGATCTCTCTTTTGAATGTGGATTTGAAGTTGTTTACAAAAATATTTTAAGACTTTTACTATACTTAAGAAAGAGTTATCCACCTGGATCAGTCTGGTTTTTGCTGGCAGAGAGGCAAGGGATAATACTACCAGAGTCCTCAATCTTACTCATTTTTTCAATTCTACCCAACTTCCTGTACTTCTCTTATCTACAGATGCTGAGAAGGCATTTGATAGGGTGAGCTTGAGATTTATGCTGTGTACTCTTCAATATGTTGTGATTGGTGCAAATTCAATGAAGTGGATAGATGCGTTGTATGACCATCCATCAGCAGCAGTTAAGGCCAGTGATGTTCTATCCACCAATCTCACCCCTTCCGCCCCTCATATTTATTATACTCACAATAGAGCCACTGTTACGACACATAAATCTTAATCTGGATATTACAGGTATATGGGTTGGGAAAATGTCTAACAAAGTATCTGCATTTGGTACTAGTCCAGAAACATTGATACCAAATTTAATCAAAGCACTGGATTTTTTCACTGTTGTTAAATTATAAAATAAACTTTGCTAAATCAGAGGTACTGAATCTCACAGTCCCTGCGGCCAGTGTACCTCTTTTGAAATGAAGCTTCCCGTTCAAGTGGGTGATGGGAAAGCTTAGGTTCTTAGGGATTTTTCTTTCACATTCCTTAGAGGACATATCCAAAGTAATTTTTCACAACTGCTTTCTAGTATTAGATGAGATCTCCAGCGTTAACAACATCTTATGCATACCTGGTTGGGTAGACACAGCATCTTAAAAATTAAGGAATTCCCCAATTACTTTATCCACTGCAATGCCAGTGAATTTTTTGCAACAAATTAAACATGAGTTTGTACATTTTGTATGGTCAGACTGTCCATCCAGGATTAAGGTAGATATTCTCATGCTGCTTAAATGTCATAGAAGCATAGAATTCCCAGATCCAATACGGTATTATCAGGCCACACATTTAGCGCGGATTTTGGATTGGTGTAGCCATAGTCAGGCAAAGAGCTGGATCTCTTTAAAACAGAAAATGTCCTCTATACTACTCCTACATGGCTTCGTAAAGGATGCCCCCCCCCAGGTAAAAGATCATCCTATCATGAGCGCTACTTATAAAATTACTCTTAGAAATATTCCAGGGGTGATAAAGTCCTTGTCAAAATTACTTACGATACTGGTGATTGGAGATCCAGATTTTCCACCAGGGCTATATGACCCTATATTTTGTAAATTTATAGAAGTTTAGAATGCAAGATTTTAGGGAAGAGAGTGGTTGTAAAACTATAGCTGATATTCAGTCCATAATCTCACAACTCCTTCTGTTATGCAAACAGTTCAATTAAGGCATTACCTTCCTTCAATATCTTTACGATCAAAGCTCTCTGATATACCTAAGATCTTTGGACGCCTCTGTATAGCTGGTCATCCTATATGAAGGACCCTCTCTAGAGCATATGCTACGTTGGTTGCCCCTCTGGACTCTTTTATTTCCCTCTTTGTTACAGCATGGTAAATAGATTTAAATATGACATTATCTGCAGACCTAAGAGACTTTTTTTTTTTATATACAAATCTATTTGTTTTAAGACTTCAGAAATAAGGATATAAGCTCCTGACTAGATGGTATAGAGTTCCCGAGAGACTACACAGAGTGTTTCCTACTGTCGACCCCACCTGTTGGTGATTTGAGGAGGACAGGGGACTGCTCTATCATATTTGTTTTTTACTTGCCCCTGAATTGGACCACACTGGTAGGATGTGTGTGCATGATTGTAGAGACCTTTCCCTTGTCAATGACCCGGCAGTCTGTTTCCTACACTTAGCCATCTTTCTTAATGAAAATATTGACATTCTCTAGTGAGACATCTTTTGTGGCGAGGGCCACATACCACCACAGTGGAAATTCCCTGCATCATTGGATTAGAACAGTAAATTATATAATGCACATGGAGAAACCTAGAGCTTTCTTGAAGAGACAAGAAGCTCACTTTGAAAATAAAATCTTGGATACAGTGGGTCCACTTTACATTGACTGTGAGATTTTAAGCCTTTTATTACAAATTTGTAAATGTAGTGGAAGCAAATACATCGGTACACAGCAGTGTATAAAAGGTTTCTTCTCCCTTCCTTTTATTTTTTATCTTGTCCTTTCAGGTTTTTTTCCTTTTTTACTTGTTTTGTTTTTCTCAAACCCTGTTCCTTTTGGAGGGCCTCTGCAATTGCATCTCCCCATGACATACATCCTATACTATACAACATAGTCGAAATAGGTGCTTTTAATCTGTACAGGATTCTAAGGTATTGAACTGAGTAGACTAGCTGGATATGCAAATTAATTAGCTTTTTTCTTTTATTTTGTCTTATTTTTGTATTATCATGTAATAATGATGCATTAATGGACATGCATATTGTGTACAATACAAATCCATTGTATATTTGGAATAAGTGGACATTTTTGTGTATTAAGGAAAGTGATTATTTGTATTTTTTTTATTATAATTTGTTGCTTTAAATAAAGAATTAAAAAGAAAGTGGAAATGAAAAATGAAATCTGCCTGGCTCTCGACCATGTCTCCTCTTCTAGTTGTCTAAACATGTATGACCTTGGTTCCAGCTTCCTGCTTGCTCCTCCAGAACCAGGTTGTTCAGGTCTACCAGACCTGTCTTTCAGGTCCTATCTGATGCTCCCAAGCCATCAGTACAAGGATTGCTTACCACTGCTGATTGTGAAGGGTTCTCCTACTAGCATCTGCCACAGGCTCTGTGGACCATCTCTACTGATCATCACTTACCGACAAGGTTCCTGGCTGCCGTTATATGCTGAGCCTCCACTCCTGTTCCCATCTTCAGGTGTGTTTGGACCAGAGCTGCACGAGGAGCCCCCTCACCACTTGGGCCTTCACCAGCGTACATGACAATGGCATTTGTACTAAAAAAGGTATGGACTCAATAAACAGAGGCATAACTTTGCCCCTATACAAAGCATTAGTAAGATCTCACAAGGAATATGCAGGTCAGTTTTGAACACCAGTTTACAAAAAGGATATTGGGGTACTGGAGAAATAGCAGAGAAAGGCAACCAAACTGATAAAAGACATGGAGTACTTCAGCTTTTGGGAAAGAACAGCTGAATTGAATTGATTCTGTCTTAAGGACTGTTAAAGTTGTTGTAAACCTCTGAATTACAAAAGGAACATCCTCATAAAGTATGTATTTCCATAAAACATTGCACTTAGTGTTGATCTGCATGAGCCACTTCTGGCAGTCTTCCCTGACACCTGGCAATCCACAATGACTTGCTTCTGACTCTAGGTGATAGACAGCTTTAGATGTGCATGTGTCACAAAGAGACTGTGTAAAGAAGGTGTGTCCATTTCATCTATTCCGTGTCAGTTTACACTCAGCTCACTGTTCTGTGATGTCAGATTTCTGCTTCCTGCCTACTTTAAGCTGAGAATTACCATCTGATCTGTGTTCTTTGGAAAGCTGTAAAGGAGAGACAGGGCAACTTAGAAAACAGTGACCATAGGTCAATCAGTTTCAAGCAAAATCCATAAAGACATGGATGAGCGAGTTTGGGGTAGAGGAACTTGACTAGCCTGCACAGAGTCCTGACCTCAACCCAATAAAACATGTTTAGGATGAATTACAGCAGAGACTGTGAGCCAGGACTTCTCATCCACATCAGTTCCTGACCTCACAAATGCGCTTCTGGAAGAATGGTCAAACATTCCCATAGACACACTCCTAAACCTTGTATACAGCCTTCTTAGAAGAGTTGAAGCTTTTATAGCTGCAAAGGGTGGTCCAACTCAATATTAAACCCTAAGAACTAAGACTGACCAATTTCATGGGTCAGAATGTGAACGCACCAACAAGAAACAATGCAGTACTAGACCTACTGATTACCAACAATACTGACCTGATCACAGATATAGAAATACAGGGCAACTTAGAAAACAGTGACCATAAGGCAATCAGTTTCAGTATAAATCATAGAAGTAGGAAACACAAGGGTAATATAAGGACACTGAATTTCATAAGAGCTAACTTCCCTAAACTGTGCTCTTTGCTAGACAATATCAAATGGGATAGAACCCCAGGAACAAAGAACACGGAGGTAAAATGGGAGTGTTTTTAGGAACATACTAAACAAAGGGATAAGCCAGTGCATCCCAAATGGGAATACGTTTAAAAGAGCAAAAATAAACCCTGGGTGGCTAAACCCCAACATAAAAATGCATATTAAAACTAAAGAAAAGGCCTTCAAGAAAATACAAGGCTGAGGCAGCATTCCAACATTACAAAGAGTGTAATAAGAAATGTAAAGGCAAAATCAAGGCAGCTAAAATAGAACACGAGAGACGTATAGCGGAAGAGAGCAAAAAAAAAAAAAAACAAGAAATTCTTTAAGTATATAAATAGTAAGAAAGCAATACCAGAACACATTGGCCCCTTAAAAGACGACGAAGGGGATCTGGCAACAGAGAACAGAGAGAAGGCAAAAGTGCTAAATAAATTCTTCTCTTCCTCAATTTCTATTCCATTCCTAAAAGAATGGTTGTCTAGAATTAATAAAGAAGCTGAAATGGTGGAACTGATCCAAATCGCTAAAGAAAAGGTTGACAAATACAACCTGACTCGGGCCTCGGGGAACCACTTCCAAAACACTGACACATTCAAAAACCTGAGGAACAATACAAATTAAACCATCTCCTACTGCTAAATCAGGAAATCACACAACTACTAAGTCTACTAAGTCTACATACAGTCTCCCAACTGACGTCCTCAATGTATTACCCCTTAACTAATCTTACCAACAACTTTATACCTACATTATATTTCAACTCCCTACATTTTCAAAATAGATAGACTATTGCCTCTTCCACCATCTTATCAATAGAACACAGATTTAGACGCCTAAATAGATAACAAGAAATAAACTATAAACATACATACGGCATACGAGCCAACATCTTTCACGCCCCAGTACCTAGACTCTCACATGCAATAAACTCCCTAAATCCCCCTCCCACCCCCCCCCTTTTTTTTTTTTTTTGCCTGTTCCTATATTCAAAAAATTGTCTTACTCAGATGTACTGTTTTTTTCTTATCCTACCAAATAACACTTTGGATTAAAAATTGGGGGAAGTGGCTTCCACCCTCAGACACAATATGTTCCCAATTGGGGCATCTCTGGATGGATTTCACACCCCCACTGAAATGACATCTCTAACATTAACATGTAACGCTAATCATGTAATTATACCCTTCTATGTAAATTTATATTGTATATCCTACTGTTTATCAGGAAATTTTCTTGCTCTCCTTTATTGTTATCTCTGTACATGTTTAAACTCTAATAAAACCTTTTTAGAGAAAAAAAATTTCTCTTCAGTTTTCATGAAAGAATTACTAACCCAGCTTGTAATGTTAAGATAAATAATACACCTCAGGAAGCACCCCCCATGATTAACAGAAGATAGACTTAGGACTAAACATGAAAAACTTAACAGAAATAAATCACTGGGACCTGATGGCCTTTACCCGAGGGTTCCTAAATAACTGGTGATAGCCAGACCATTGTTCTTGATTTTTATGGATAGTCTACAGATGGGTATGGTGCCAGTTGATTGGAAAAAAATCCAACGTGGTACCAATATTTAAAAAAGGGCTGAGATATATAATTATAATTATAGGCCGTTTAGCCTAACATCAGTAGCCTGCGAAATTTTGGAGGGGATGTTAAGGGATTATTTACAAGACTAAAGTAATAGAAACAGTATTATTAGTAGTAATCAGCAAGGATTCATGAAAAATCATTCTTGCCAAACCAATCTATTATCCTTCTACGATGAAGTGAGTTGCCATCTAGATAAAGGAAGGTCTGTGGATGTGTTGTATCTGGACTTTGCAAAGGCATTTGACATAGTTCCCCATAAACGCTTACTGTACAAACTAAGGTACCTAGGTATGGACCATAGGATGAGTATCTGGATAGAGAACTGGCTCCAGGGGCGAGTCCAGAGGGTGGTGATAGATGGGGAGTATGCGGACTGGATGGATGTGGAAATTGGGGTCCCCCAAGGATCTGTCCTGGGACAAATCTTTTTTAATTTATTCATAAACGACTTAGAGGATGGGATATCCAGCACAATCTCGGTATTTGCGGACAATACCAATATCTTCTATGCAGGACGTGGTAACCTAACAAGCAGACCTGAACAAAATAATGGGATGGGCAACTACATGGCAGATGAGGTTTAATGTTGAAAAATGTAAGGTAATGCACTTGGGTGTCAGAAATACGAACGCAAGTTACTCGCTAGGGGGGAACCTCTAGGTGAATTGAAGATGGAAAAGGACCTGGGGATACTAGTGAATAACAGGCTTGGCAGTAGTATGCAACGCCAAGCTTCTGCAAGCAAAGCCAACAGAATACTGGCATGTATTAAAAATGGGATTCACTCCAGAAATAAAGAGATTGTTCTCCCACTTTACAAGACTCTAGTCCAGCCACATCTTGAATATACCATTCAGTTCTGGGCACCGGTCCTCAGAAAGGATGTACTTTAACTGGAGAGAGTCCAGAGAAGGGCAACAAAGATAATTAGGGGAATGGAGGACTTCAGCTATGAGGTAAAAAAAACTACAAGCATCAAACTTATTCTCTCTGGAGAAGAGACGCATGAGAGGGGATATGATATTAATGTACAAATACTGTACTGGTGATCATAGCATAAGGAACAAACTTTTCAGAGTAAGGGAATTCAATAGCACACAGGGCCACTCACTTAAACTAGAAGAAAAATGGTTTAACCTTAAACTACTACGCAAGGGTTTCTTCACTGTTAGAGCAGTAAGGTTGTGAAATTCTCTTCCACAAGCTGTGGTATCAGCAGGAAGCATCGATAATTTCAGAAAACTATTAGATGGGCACCTTAACGATCAAAAAATACAGGGGTATACAATGTTTGGTTAGCAGGAAACACACACACACACGTTATAGGTTGAACTGGATGGACTGATGTCTTTTTTCAACCTCACTAACTATGTAACTATGTAAGACTGGGATGCCATTAAAGTTCATGTGCGTGTAAAGGCAGGCGTCCCAATACTTTTGGTCATATAGTGTAAGTAACACTTGGTCAAAGTTTAAATTAACTACATCCAACTTTGAACTATGCTAAGACAAGTAAATTTGTCAAACTAACATTTCAGAAAGTTAAAAAAGTAATAATTTTAAATGGATAGCAATCAAACTTTTGGCTTGTTTCATTACGATAATAATACAGATGGAACATTATCAAACATCATTTTTCTGTGTTACCACCATATGCTAGAGATCATAGGGCAATTATACTGCATGGATAGTAAATATGAATATTACATTTTTTCGCTTCACTGACCTTGAGTCTTAAAAGCCATGAATTTTAGCAGTGATATAAAACCAATGTAAGATTAAGAAACTCAACTGCTTTATAGATTTATGTCAGTGCCGTTCAGTACTTGATGATATCAGCTGCAAAAGGAGGAAAAGGGCACTGACCACTTTTTCAAAGTAAAAAGAAAATAAAGTGTATTTCTAGTGAGCACATCGAAAAGTAATTTTTGTGGCATTTTCCTTTAAATTTAAATAGATTTCCCAAGGAATGAACACTGTATTTAACTCAGTCCCACTAAACTCACTAAAACTATCTGCTTACAGTATATCTAACCCCCAAAATATGTAATATATTGCAGCTTACCAATTCCTGGATATGAAGGATGCATAAGTTTAATGCCAGTAACACATTTGAGGGTTTATTTAGCATTGATTTAATTGGCAAATCACCCAACATTTACCTTTTCTTTATTCATCAAACATTTCATTTTGCGCATTCACTCTATTTATCACAGTAGTTTTCATAAAATTTTTAAGGCGATCCTCTCAAAATGTGCTTGGTGAAAATAGAATAAACATCTGCCCATGTTAAGACAAATTTGTTCTTCAATAGAAAACATATTTTTCTGCACTTTGTATAAAGTAGTGCATGTAGATTCATTCTGCAGTTAGCCACATTTGCACATATTTTTGCCTTGCACACAATATTACATTTTTTTTTACTGATTTGGAGTGGGTGAAGGTGTATTTTATAATGCTTCTTGCAGGTTCAGAATTTTCCTATTTTTATTTTTGTAATTAAAAAGATTAAAAGGGAAAGCACCACCACCAAGTGCCTACTTGCTTGGCATGCCTATCATGCAGGCTGATATTCCCATAGCAGGGGAGTAGTGAGTGTTTTGCCCCATGCCCAACCCCCCAGTATTTGGATATCAGCCCAAATGCCCATCAACATTGAGGGGGTGCTTTGAGAGGGGTTTCCTCAAAAAACAAGGGTCCACCTCCTAAAGCACCATTGCCTGATGCCTACTGTATGCACAACCGGATCTTAGGCACCTCCAATGCCAGGGAGGAGGTGCCAGAAAGAGAAAGGGGTGTATATGCCACCTATCTCCCCCTTCTCTATTTCGGCAAGTTTGTTGTCACCCCACTCTTTAGTAATCTGGCTTTTACCGGTTTACTATGCATGCAGGTGAGTCAAAGTTTAAAAATAAAGATACACTTACAAAGAAAAAATGTATTATTATTATTATTTTTTTTTTTTTTAAGTAATGTTTGCCTTTCCAGATTTCAGTGATTTCCATTTTAAAACAGAGTTCTTTTTCTCTGACACATTTACCACACTGAGCATGGTTTTATGTGCCCAGGGAACTTTGAGGATAGAGATTCCTGAGACATAATTGCCTGTATTTGAACTTACTACAAATGTTTCCAATGATGTCACACTAAGTCTAAATATAGGTAATAAGGTAATTCTGGATGTCATTTAACCCAGAAGATAAATGGTGCTGGTTAAGTGATCAGGTGGATTTGGGGGAACATCACCAGAGATAGGGATAGTTAAGTGACCAGAGCTGTTTTTTTTTTTTTTTTCTTTTTTTTACAGTGGCTGTATACCTGACTTTTTAACCCTTTTTAACCCCAAGCTAGAGATGGGCTTTCACAACTGTTTTTAACACATCAGCACACATGGGTCAGATTTTTTACATTTAGCTGATCTCTTTTACGTGTATATATAAAAGAGATTAAAACACCATGCATTCTCAACCTGTCCTCTTTGCCAAGATTTTTCAAACATAAATAGAAACAAAAAATGGCAATGTATAGGCGGCAGTAATCAACAGCTATCAATTATATTTTCTTGTATGCTCATCAGAAAACAGAATAGTTCCAGTTGGTTTGACTACTGCACTTTACAGGTTTTCACTGTTGCATTAAAAATTAATTTGACTCTGACCAGGTGTGCCAGAGTATACTGATGATGTGACCTGCTGCCAATCTATGCATTATTTATAACTTGTATTATGTTCTCAATATTCATGGATAAGCTGGAGGAGGAGATAATGGGCATTTAGTTGTACATGGGTTTTTTTAAGACTGGTTGAAGGAGTAAAGCATACATCATACCAATTATAAGTTTCTCCGGAACTAGTAACGGGCTATTATACAGTTACAACTGTATAATATGCTGAGACAGCATATTTAAATATAAATACAGTTGCTTTTTACTTACATTTATAGTATGTAAAATCATATATAATGATATACTAAAGGTAAAAACCAGTAAGACACAGGAACCAGTTCACCAGCTGCTGAGTCAATAAGACCCCAATTATCTCCACTACCTTTAAAATCCAAGGATCAAAACAAAAAAAAAAGTATCTTTTGCTTTAATTGTATACTGTTCCTCTAGACTGGAAGTGACGTAATGCCATTGCTCTGGTCCTTCAAGGCCATAGAAGAGATCAGAGATGATCTTGTTTATTGAAACCTCTATGGCCAACCGTGCGACCCATTGGATCCTTTTTCAGGCGTGCCAGTAAAAACAGTAAGCCCAAGAAACACCAGCAGGGGGCAGGAGGGGGGGGGGCTATTTAGCTGCCCGGTCTGCTTTTATGAGAAAGCCAGTCGCCAGCTGAAAAAAAATGATCGGGGTTATGGCTGATAGCTTCAGCCATAACCCTAGTAAACCACTTGCAACTCACAACATATGTATTACAACATACGTAGTGTAGTTGGCAAGTAATTAAGTGAGATTTATTTACAGTGAAACAAAATCCTACCAAACACCAGCAAACAGCAAACATGAAAATTTAAGTGACCCAATAAAACCTGGTGAAAAAAAACTAATAACTAACACACAGAAGCACTAACTACTAACTTTATACAATATATACAAAATTGGGAACACAGAAAATCAGGGAAAATTGGAGGTGCAGAGAACAGGTGGGAAGAGGGAACAAAAACTGGGATAAGGAACAAGAGAGAGCAGGGAAACTGATGACTGGGGTCTGCTAATGGATGGGATACACCTGCTGGTGAACAATGGAATTACAACCATCTGCCCAGGAAACCACAGTGCCACCAGCAGGTAATGTGGGTCCTGACAAGGGTAGAATTCCAACTATAAATTGTTTGTTTTGGCCAAGCTGGTTCAAACAAACTATTTCCTTTAAAAAATGTATGCATTGTAGTAGAAGTAGATAAATATGGCAAAATGAGCTGTGTTCTGGCAGCGTGACTGGTGACTTTCCATCTGCTGCCTTAATTTGAAAGATTAGGGTTAAGTGCTTCTCCATCATTCAGGAGAAGCATTGTATTTTAACAATTAATATGAGGTTTCCTCTGATTGACCAGGTTGGAAACCATGACTTCATCCATCAGCCTCTCCACCTTGAAGGGACAGATAAGCCCAGAACCCATAGCAGGTGGGGGAGCAAGAGCAGGGTGGCATGTTACTGAGTATGCAGAAGTGATCCATTCTACTAGAAGGCTGTCAGCCTGGAGTAATATCATAAAATATAAAAAGTGTGCTTACATGTCAGCTCTGCCACAACCAAAGATGTGAGGTCCTAGTCTGATCTTATAAAAATGTATTCTTCTCCCTAACTATTCTTGCTCTGATGACAGGCATGCTAACAATGACACATTTACCATGTATAGGGCCCCAGCATCCATAATCCTACCAAGAACATTGCGTTATTTTGTTACACAGGATCTGACAAAATGGCTACCAGAAGCCATAGCTGCAGACACTCCCAGTCTGCTTTATGAGTTCTATTTTCCTTAAACATCAAAAATCAGGTACAAAATTTACTAAATAAAAAAATACACACTCAAAAGTGACACAAATCCATAATTGTTTCTTTTTAAGGCTGCCATAACATTTTCCCCCTTCCCCAAGATGTCAGCAGTAGCAGATTATAACAGGTTAACATTAGGAACAAGAGACAGAATAAATAGTGTGATTTTGTGAGTGAAGGGTTAAGAGTGGGGATGGCGATAACCCTGGAGTAGAAACACAAGTATTATACGTTTCTGTGGCTCTCGGCTGGAAGTTAAGTGAAAATATACATGTACCACTAATATTACATGTATTCCTAAAGTTATTTGTTTCCATTTGATGAATGATGCCTCTGGAGAATATTCCATAGGTTTGAGGGAATGGAGGCAAGGAAGATGGCTGCTCAACTCAGAGCTCAACTCTGCCTGAGCTCATTGCTTACATATCCCCAGCCACAAACAGAGGGAAGCCCAGTGCGACTCCTGAACCTGCCTCACAGTGTCCCAGGCAAAATGTCTAAATGCCCCAGGCCAATGCAATAACCACAGAAACTGATGGATTTTTTACCAGCAGCAGAACATCAGGGGAACCAAGATGGTATTGGCCTGCTCGGGGACACCTCTTTGTGCTTTACCTCCTCCCCAAGCAATTCCCCTGGAAATGCTGCACACAGCTGGGAATAATAACACTAGGTTGGGTTATTCCTCTCCACCATCCACCCCTACCACATGCAGCCCTGCCAAGAACAGGAATAAGAGGTAAAAAGGTGGAAGCTTTGATACAACCCTGCCCCATAGACACTGATTTACCATTAACAGAGCAGCAGCCTTAGACCACCATTGAAAATTTACTGCTGACCAACCTGCATAGGAAACCACTATGAAAAATATGATACTCTTTTTTTCACAGAAATTTATCAGCACTATTCTGTACAAGACAATACAGAAGGTCTGCTACATATTTTTCTGAAATGGGGCTGGGGATCTTTATAAGGTGCATAATGTTCTCATAGTTGCACATAAGGATCATGAGATACAATGACTTAACTTAAAAACTTAAAATCACTGACAAGGACATCGCTCTAGATGGAATAAAATTTAATTTAGAAGAATCACTGAGAATCATCCACAATTCAAATTCCCAGTTTTTTTTTAAACAGCTTATGCTTTTTCTAGGGTATTGTTTTGACAATAGACTTTCCAAACTCAAATTTTGGATAGACCTTGCACCTAGAGATGTCCTGGCATGAGTTCACTTTATTCTTGTTGAAAAAAAATAATGATGCTAAGAAAAACCCACCTTTACAATTTCTTGGGTATTTTTCTATATAAATCTGTTCCAAATAGTTGTCCAAAATAAAAAAAATGTTGCACCCCTAACTAAAGCCATTAAGAACAACAAAATCATACACCTTGCAAAATGACTGGTGTCATGGCAAAAGAAAACCAGGGATTAAGAAATGTGAAAATGTAAAGGCATTGCTCATATATTTTGACCACATGATAGAATGTAACCACTCATGTTGAGGGAGCTAGATCAATCCCACCACAAAGAAAGGAAAATGTACTCTTAACACTTATCCTTGAAATAGCTTCCACCCAGCTTAACCACTTGCCGAACGCTCACTGGGCTGCTACTGCGGCAAAGTGGCTTGTTACCGTCTGGCGACATAGACCTACGTCACCAGACTCTCCCCTCTCTCAGCGGCGCGCTCCTGCTGTATTCAGACACAGCGGGAGTCGAGCCAGGGGAGGAGAAGCGGTGATCACCACCGCTCTTCCCCGATCCTCGGGGATCTAGTGAGGAAATCCTCCTGCTAGTGTAAACAAAGCGGGTGGATCTCCTCTGTGACAGACAGGGACAGATTACAGGATTCAGCATAGCTGAACCTGCGATCTGTGTCTGTGTCAAACAATCCCCTCCCCCCACACACGTCAGTAAGCATGAGGCATACATTTAACCCCTTTATCACCAACAGTGTTAACCCCTTCCCTGCCAGTGTCATTATTACAGTAACAGGGCATATTTATAGCACTGATTACTGTAGTAATGTCACTGGTACCCCCAAAAGTGTCAAAAATGTCAGTCAGGGGTCCGATCTGTCCGCCGCAATGTCGGAGTCCCGCAAAAAAAATCGCAGATCACTGCCATTACTAGTAAAAAAAAAAAATAAACAATAAAAATGACAAATCTTTCCCGTAGTTAGTAAACACAATAACTTTTGGTTTAAAAATACGCTTATTGTGATTTTTTTTTTTACCAAAAATATGTAGCAGAAAACAAATTGGCCTAAAATGTTAAAAAATGTTGATTTATAAATTTTTTTTTTTGATAATGTTATATATCAGAATGTAAAAAATATTGTTTTTTTCAAAATTGTCGCTCTTGTTTTCAAAAATTAAAAATCGCACAGGTGATCCAATAGCACCAAAAGAAAGCTCTGTTTGTGGGGAAAAAATGACATAAATTTAATTTGGGTACAGCGTCGCACGACCGCGCAATTGTCCGTTAAAGTAATGCAGTGCCGAATTGCAAAATATAGCCTGGTCAGGAAGGAGGTAAAATCTTCTGGTCTTAAAACGGTTAAAAATACGCTCATTGAGAATTTTTTTGTCAAAGACATGTAGCTAAATACATTTTGGCCTAAATATATGACAAAAATTTAATATATTGGATATTTTTTAACTGTAAAAGTAGAAAATGTCAATTTTTTCACAAAATTTTCTCTCTTTTTTTATTAATATCGCAAAAAATGAAAAGCGCAGAGGTGATCAAATACCACCAAAAGAAAGCTCTGTTTGTGGGGAAAAAAGGACATAAATTTCAGTAGGGTACAGGGTTGCATGACCGCGCAATTGTCAGTTAAATTCGCGCAGTGCCAAGTTGCAAAAAGTGGCCTAGACGTTAAGCAGGAAAATCCTCCGGTGGTAAAGTGGTTAATACGGGCTATATTTTCTAATGCTCTAATGCAGGGATTCCCAAACTACGGCCCTGCAGCTGTTGCAGAACTACACATCCCATGAGGCATTGTAAAACTCTGACATTCACATACATGACTAGGCATGATGGCAAATGTAGTTCCCGAACAACTGGAGGGCCGTAGTTTGGAAATCCCTGCTCTAATGCATTGTTCTTTAAACCATGAGTTGGAACCCAAATTTATATGCATGCGTTTATGATGGACCAGCACTTGACTCTGTAGGATTTATCCAAGTGGCATCAGTGGATCTGTGGCGAGGGACATAGCATACTGACTATATTTGACATCACAGACATGTATTAGGAACTAGAGAGTGTGTGAGACATGGGGTGGAAGATTATAACACAGACAAGATCAGAGCTAGTCTGCACAGACTGGAAGAGATTTTTACCAAATCAATCTCAGGTACTAACTCTGCCAGCATTATAAAAAAAAAAAAAAAAAACACATTTATTGATGTATTAATGAATTCAGAGCTGCATCAGTTTATGTCCATCCTACCTGTCTGGTGGTCAGCAATAAATGGTACTAATAAATGTATAATTCTTATTATTATTTTAGCATATACAGTATATAGATATACTGAATATTATTTATTGTTTTCATTACAGCTCCTATTTCGATTTTACAAATATGAAAATATGAATTCTGGGAAGTGGAGGTGTGCTTTCCAATCATGCGACCACTGTGCTTGGCTGGCACAACGGTCACATGATTGTAGATGCAGGTAGGTGCTAGGTAAAGTATAGTGGGTCTTGGCTGCTTAACAGCAGGGCCATGATTTCAGCTGGACTGTCATGTCTCCCAGGTGAGGTTACTGAGAGTCTCCTCACTGGCTCTGTGAGAGGATTCTCATAGGGCAGTGGAGGAAACCCAATCAGTGGCTCAGTCAGGCTTGTATCTACCCCAGAAGGCAGCTTCTGCCACAGAGGATTCTGGGAGTGGGTATAAGTTTTAGGGGAATGCATGATGCAGCGTCTTTGGCAGGAAGTAGAGTCCCAGGAGGGAGAGGAAGTGGGTGTCCCGGGTAGCGGCCTGGGAATCCAAAGAGTGTGGAGCTGAGCTGCAGAGGGGATCCGGTGTGCCGAGAACCAGCGGAGAAAGAGAAGGGTCCAGTCCCAGGAAAGCCTACAAAGGTCCTGAGTACTGTGGACAGCCCCTGGGGGTCTGCCTAGTGTCAGAGGGGACAACTCCGGAGAAGGTTCTAGGGATCCAGGAGTCAGCTAACTGTTAAGGGGGTGCCTAGTCAGAGGACCCTGAAGTATTAGAGGGGGTACCTAGGTAGAGGACCCTGAAGTCTGAAAGGGGGCGCCTGTAGTTTGGGCTCTGAAGAGTCAGTGTACAGTGGGAAGTGTAAAAGTTAAGAGTTGCAGCAGCACAAGTATCTACACAGAGCTACCTCAGCCAGTGCAGGGCTGGAGGGAGCTGTTCAGTGATTTTTGAGCCAAAGCAGTGTCATGAGTCAAGTATTCTACGGTCCTGGATCTTCTGAATTAAAGTCGAGGTTCCAGCACAGTTTCAGTACTACAGTATCTATAGGCGTCAGAAAGCGCTGGTCGGCATTCAGCTGGCGTCAAGACAGTGCCAGCAGGCATTTTTCTTCAAGTGTCCCAAAGTGTACCTAGTTGAGCCAGAGGAGTATCCTACTCATTCCCTTCTCCCATCCCCTAAATACAATAAAACAAAACAAACCAAAGATGCCGGAATGGTCATTGTCTCAGTTCTCACACCTGGGTTCACAAATTAAATGTGTTGGGAGTGTTACCGGTAATAATGACAGACCCACCTCAGGCCCAAGACCTGGAAATATTGTTACATAAACAATGATGGGAGCTGTCTGTGACAATTTAGTCACTGTGCTGGGAGTGTGCAAAAGCTATCCCCCATGGACACATATGTGCAGCAGCTCAGTGTTAAAACCCACCCAGCACTGCATATACTGTATGAGTCAGCCAGCGGGAACAGGTTAAGAACCATACCCGATTAAAAAACAAATGTATTTATTGCTTGTGTGTTTGAGACTCTGTGAGGTGCATACCATAAATATTTGATAAGGACATATCAAAGACCAAGTTATAGCTGCATGAGATGATTGGCCTGCAGGCAAGTCCAAAATGTCAGGGACAGAGGAAACTATCATTAAAGTACTGTTACAACAAATGTGTGCATTGCATAGTTTAGGAAGAGTAGGAGCTATAGTGCATCCATTCCTAGCTAAAATAGCTTTTACTGGGGGCAGGATTTCAGGCTTCAATGAAAAGTATCTACTTCTTTGACTAGGAGAGAAACCATGAAACTAAGTGGTGATATAAACTTCCCTGTCATTGATGAATTGCTAGCAAAGCCCTGCAATACAGTCTAACAGTTACACATGACTTTTATTGTTAATTTACCTTTAGTAAATTAAGTTTTACTGCAACAGTTATACATAGTAATATTCTATTTTAGAAGCACTTCTTTTAATAAAGGATCTAAAATACTCCAGCGTGTCCCTTCAAATTTACCTGTGAGACTGCATACAATGTAAATTGACACTTGGCTATAGATCTTAATTACGTATGCAGTTACTTCAAAACGTATTTATATTTGCATTACTTTACATCTATTCACATATGCTTATTAAGAATGTAAACACCATGTATATGACATGTTAAATCATCAGAGGCATTTACAGTAATATATGCACATTTTTTTTATTTAAAAAAACAGGAGATCCTAGATTGTATCCTTAATTAGGACTCATTTTATTTTTTCATATAAAAATACATGCATATTACAGAGTTATAATTGTTCAAGAGGTTATTATAAAATAAGCAAAACTATATATTTTAGTCCACAGTATGCATTTTTAATCTGGGTCATTAAGTAATTAGACAGTTGCACAGCAGTATCACACCTATAAAGTAGAAATAATCGTTATTGCACAAACTCACACAATGATTATTATGTCATGCCACAGCAAGGTTTTAAATGTTACAGTGGGAATCTTTAAAGTATTAATTAATTTCTCTGCATGACACTCATGCTAATTAGAAACACCAACTGTCATTGTACTACAACTGTATATGTGTGTTGCATCACAGAAGTAAGGTGCAGTGGAGGTTCTGTACTAAAACAACTATAGAAGAAATAATTATAATAAAATTTGCTTTCAAAGGCAGATATTTTAAAGGGAATAATCTATTAAAATGTACAATATCCTATTTGATATACGACACACTTCAGTAATCAAGGTACAGTGTGCCCCCATCAATGCAGAGTGACCAGTGAGCAGTGCCCCCATCAATGTAGAGTGACCACGGTGTGCCCTCTTCAATGTAGAGTGACCCCAGCATGCCCCCATCAATGTAGAGTGACCACAGCGTGCCCCCTTCAATGTAAAGTGACCACGGTGTGCCTCCTTCAATGTAGAGTGACCACGGTGTGCCTCCTTCGATGTAGAGTGACCACAGCATGCCCCCTTCAATGTAGAGTGACCACAGTGTGCTCCCTTCAATGTAGAGTGACCAGGGTGTGCCCCCTTCAATGTAGAGTGACCACAGCATGCCCCCTTCAATGTAGAGTGACCACGGTGTGCCCCCTTCAATGTAGAGTTACCACAGCGTTGCCCCTTCAATGTAGAGTGACCACAGCATGCCCCCTTCAATGTAGAGTGACCACGGTGTGCCCCCATTAATGTAGAGTGACCACGGTGTGCCCCCATCAATGTAGAGTGACCATGGTGTGCCCCCTTCAATGTAGAGTGACCACAGCGTGCCCCCTTCAATGTAGAGTGACCACAGCATGCCCCCATCAATGTAGAGTGACCACAGCATGCCCCCTTCAATGTAGAGTGACCACGGTGTGCCCCCTTCAATGTAGAGTGACCACGGTGTGCCCCCATCAATGTAGAGTGACCACGGTGTGCCCCCATCAATGTAGAGTGACCACAGTGTTCCCCCATCAATGTAGAGTGACTACGGTGTGCCCCCATCAATGTAGAGTGACCACGGTGTGCCCCCATCAATGTAGAATGACCACGGTGTGCCCCCATCAATGTAGAGTGACCACAGCATGCCCCCTTCAATGTAGAGTGACCACGGTGTGCCCCCTTCAATGTAGAGTGACCACAGCGTGCCCCCTTCAATGTAGAGTGACCACAGCATGCCCCCTTCAATGTAGAGTGACCACGGTGTGCCCCCATTAATGTAGAGTGACCACGGTGTGCCCCCATCAATGTAGAGTGACCACGGTGTGCCCCTTCAATGTAGAGTAACCACAGCGTGCCCCCTTCAATGTAGAGTGACCACAGCGTGCCCCCTTCAATGTAGAGTGACCACGGTGTTCCCCCATCAATGTAGAGTGACCACGGTGTGCCCCCATCAATGTAGAGTGACCACGGTGTGCCCCCATCAATGTAGAGTGACCACAGCATGCCCCCTTCAATGTAGAGTGACCACGGTGTGCCCCCTTCAATGTAGAGTTACCACAGTGTTGCCCCTTCAATGTAGAGTGACCACAGCATGCCCCCTTCAATGTAGAGTGACCACGGTGTGCCCCCATTAATGTAGAGTGACCACGGTGTGCCCCCATCAATGTAGAGTGACCATGGTGTGCCCCCTTCAATGTAGAGTGACCACAGCGTGCCCCCTTCAATGTAGAGTGACCACAGCATGCCCCCTTCAATGTAGAGTGACCATGGTGTGCCCCCTTCAATGTAGAGTGACCACGGTGTGCCCCCTTCAATGTAGAGTGACCAGGGTGTGCCCCCTTCACTGTAGAGTGACCACGGTGTGCCCCCTTCAATGTAGAGTGACCAGGGTGTGCCCCCCCCACCACCGCCGGACTCGAGTCCGCAGTCCCGCACAGTGACAGGAGAGAGAGGAGGGAGGCACTGAGTCTGAGGCAGCAGCTGCTTGAATCACTTACCTCCTCACGATGACCGGACCGACTCTGCTGCTCTCTGCTGCTGACGGCGGGACTAGGGATACTCGGGACCAGCGGCGGCTCTCGGCTTCAGTTCCGACGGCTTCTTCTGCTCCCGCCTCCTCCTCGGCCAATGGCAATGGGTTTGCCTTGCGGCCAATCAGGAAGCGCGTATCGGACGCGCTTCCTGATTGGCCAGGAGGAGGATCAGTGTGAAAATAGCGAATTTTCATTCGCTATTGTCACACAAGGGGTGGAGTCGGGACGCACTGCTATGCGCCCCAGCTCCACCCTTTGCATTGCCCTATTAGAGCCTCTGGCTCTAATCAGGTGATGAAAAAAAAATCCCATTGAACTCCATGCGTCCGGCGCCCCTGCATGTAGATTAGGGGGCCGGACGCATGGATGGGGGGGCAGCGCCCCTGCGCCCTCAACACACCAGCCGCCACTCTATCTACCTATCTATCTATCTATCTATCTATCTATCTATCTATCTATCTATCTATCTATCTATCTATCTATCTATCTATCTATCTATCTATCTATCTCACAAAAGTGAGTAAACCCCTCATATTTTTGTAAATATTTTATTATACCTTTTCATGTGACAACACTGAAGAAATTACACTTTGCTACAATGTAAAGTAGTGAGTGTACAGCTTGTATAACAGCGTAGATTTTCTGTCCCTTCAAAATAACTCAACACATAGCCATTAATGTCTAAATCGCTGGCAACAAAAGTGAGTACACCCCTAAGTGAAAATGTACAAACTGGGCCCAAAGTGTAAATATTTTGTGCGGCCACCATTATTTTCCAGCACTACTTTAACCCTCTTGGGCATGGAGTTCACCAGAGCTTTGCAGGTTGCCACTGGAGTCCTCTTCCACTCCTCCATGACGACATCACGGAGTTGGTGGAGTTGTGCCCCTCCTCTTTTCATTTGAGGATGCCCCACAGATGTTCAATGGGGTCTGGAGACATGCTTGGCCAGTCCATCACCATTACCCTCAGCTTCTTTAGCAAGGCAGTGGTCATCTTGGAGGTGTGTTTGGGGTCATTATCATGTTGAAATACTGCCCTGTGGCCCAGAGGGGATCATGCGCTGCTCCAGTATGTCACAGTACACATTGGCATTCATGGTTCCCTCAATGAACTGTAGCTCCCTAGTACCGGCAGCACTCATGCAGCCACAGACCATGACACTCCCACCACCCTGCTTGACTGTAGGCAAGACACACTTGTCTTCTTACTCTTCACCTGGTTTCAGTGTTAATTTTGTTGACTAAAATGTTTTGTCGACTAAATTAACACAATTTTCGTCGACTAAAATACGACTAAAACAATTCAGATGACTAAAATACGACTAAAACGGCATTTTAGTCATAAGACTAAAATATGACTAAAACTAAAATGACATTTTAGTCATAAGACTATAACTAAAACTAAATAGAAAATTGACATCATCAAAATGAACACTCCTCTGCTGGCCATTTCTAAACACAATTCCATCCAGAGCCTGTAATAATAGCACATTAAAGTTTAACCACTTTAGCCCCGGAGGATTTGGCTGCTCAAAGACCAGGCCCTATTTTGCGATTCGGCACTGCGTGACTTTAACGGACAATTGCACGGTTGTGCGACACTGTACCCAAATGAAATTGATGTCCTTTTTTCCCACAAACAGAGCTTTCTTTTGGTGGTATTGGATCACCTGTGCGATTTTTATTTTTTGCGCTGTAAACAAAAAAGCGACAATTTTGAAAAAATAACAATATTTTTCACATTTTTTTATATGAAATTCTCAAAAAAAAAAAGTAAAAAAATGATTTAACATTTTAGGCCAATTTGTTTTCTGCTACATATTTTTGGTAAAAAAAATCACAATAAGCATATTTTAATTGGTTTGCGCAAAAGTTATTGTGTTTACTAACTACGGGAAAGATTTATGTCATTTTTATTGGGGTTTTTTAACGAGTAATGGCGGCAATCCGCGATTTTTTTTGCGGGACTGCGACATTGCGGCAGACAGATCAGACCCCTGACTGACATTTTCGACACTTTTGGGGGTACCAGTGACATTACTACAGTAATCAGTGCTATAAATATGCACTGTTACTGTAAAAAATGACACTGGCAGGGAAGGAGTTAACTTTATTGGTGATCAAGGGGTTAAGTGTGTCCCTAGGGGCATGATTCTAACTGTTAGGGGGCATGGCTAGTGAAGTAATCACAGAGACATACAATCCTACATAGCAGGATCACATAGCCTCTGTCATTACTTCAGGGAGAATGACAGACGGCTGTGTTTACATCAGCCGTCTTTCTCCCTCTCCTGAGGTAGATTGCAAGTGGCCAGCGGACATCAGAGCCATCGGTCACACGCGCTGGCTAGGCAGGGAACAAGTGGGGGCGGGAGCGCGCCGCCGGTGGTGCACGCTCGCCCCCTACAGGCTCGTGGACGAGCGACGTAGGTCTACGTCGCTTTGCCCAGGAGCGGCTGACTGCCGCAGTAAATAGTCGTGCAGCGGTCGGCAAGTGGTTAAACATGTATTGCACCACCGCATAAGCATAAGTAAGGGGCATCTACTAGGCTGCTGAAAACTTTAAAATTAAGAAAAAGGCTTTTCTTATATTTTTCCCTAATATTTAATGTTGGTAATATATTCAGGTAATATGTGCAATGACATTACAGCCAAAAGAGTTTACAGTTTTTGGGTTTTTTTGTATTTTAAAGTTGCACTTCGGTTTGTCAAAAAGAAATATTTCTGTTTGTTTATGAAACTTGGTTTTATTGATAAAGATGTTATATATCACAATGGCTAAATCTGTGTCTGTAGTGCGTGTTCAAACCTCATATTATTCGATTTTTAGTCGACTAAAATGTCCTGGAGATTTTAGTTGACTAAAATATGACAAAACTAAAACAATTCAGATGACTAAAATATTACTAAAACTAAATTCACATTTCTGTCAAAAGACTAAAATACGACTAAAACTAAAATGGTATTTTATTCAAAAGACTATAACTAAAACTAAATAGAAATTTGCTGCCAAAATTAACACTGCCTGGTTTCTGCCACACATGCTTGACACCATCTGAACCAAATAAGTTTATCCTGGTCTCATCAGACCACAGGACATTGTTTCAGTAATCCATGTCCTTAGTCTGCTTGTCTTCAGCAAACTGTTTGCGGGCTTTCTTGTGCATCATCTTTAGAAGAGGCCTCCTTCTGGGACGACAGCCATGCAGACCAATTTGATGCAGTGTGCACCGTATGATCTGAGCACTGACAGGCTGATCCCCCACCCCTTCAACCTCTGCAACAATGCTGGCAGCACTCATATGTCTATTTTTCAAAGACAACCTTTGGATACGACGCTGAGCACGTGCACTCGACATCTCTGGTCGACCATAACGAGACCTGTTCTGATTGGAACGTGTCCTATGAAACCGCTGTATGGTCTTAGCCACCGTGCTGCTGCTCCGTTTCAGGGTCTTGGCAATCTTCCTAATGCCTATGCCACCTTTATGTAGAGCAACAATTCTTTTTTTTTTAATTTTTTCAGATCCTCAGAGAGTTCTTTGCCATGAGATGCCATGTTGAACTTCCAGTGACCAGTCTGAGAGAGTGAGAGTGATACCACCAATCTTAACACACCTGCTCCCCATTCACACCTGAGACCTTGTAACACTAACGAGTCACATGACACCAGGGAGGGAAAATGGTTAATTTGGCCCACTTTGGACTTTTTTACTTAGGGGTGTACTCACTTTTGTTGCCAGTGGTTTAGACATTAATGGCTGTGTGTTGAGTTATTTTGAGGGGACGACAAATTTACACTGTAATACAAGCTGTACACTCACTACTTTACATTGTAGCAAAGTGTCATTTTTTCAGTTTTGTCACATGAAAAAAATAATAGAATATTTACAAAAATGTGAGGGGTGTATATATATGATATGTGATAGATGGTGCGCTATATCAAAAATGTGCAGTATATATGCAAACAATTAACATATACAAACTCAAAATCAAACAAAGTATATTGGTGCGATATGTGATGAAACAAAGTCCCGGACACAACGTGTCTATAGTTGAAAAACTATCCAAAAGTTGAATGGTGACAGATGGTGATCAATTCAAATGGTGACTTAAAATCCCTCCACCTGTTGGAATTCCTCCTTACCGGATGGAATAAAAGTAAGTGCTCTCCTATTGCAAAATCCAACTATCCCTGTGCTCAAATCAAAATAATGCTCTCCACCGTGCATGCAAGGTAGCCCACTGGGCCTCTTACCAGATAGGTATGGATAACGCACACTGCCACAATACTCTCAGAAGAAACCTCCTTTCTCTGAAGATAGCCAATCGGAGGAAAAACACGTCAGACAGGAGGCGTGCCGTCACCACGTCGCTTGGGATCTGGGCTGCAGCCGGACCCAGGCAAGATAGGAATCCCTCACCGCTTCAATAACCATTTGCGAAGTCTGTCTACATAACATGTAAGTGCAATTTTTATTTAAATAAAGATGTATCAAGGGTAATGCACTATTAGTGGTCATTCCTTTACATGCTATGCTGGAACGAAACGATCCTTCCAATCATTCTCATCAAGTGGCTGTCATCATCATCTGGATAAAGAGATATACTCTTCTGAGAGTATTGTGGCAGTGTGCGTTATCCATACCTATCTGGTAAGAGGCCCAGCGGGCTACCTTGAATGCACGGTGGAGAGCATTATTTTGATTTGAGCACAGGGATAGTTGGATTTTGCAATAGGAGAGCACTTACTTTTATTCCGTCCGGTAAGGAGGAATTCCAACAGGTGGAGGGATTTTAAGTCACCATTTGAATTGATCACCATCTGTCACCATTCAACTTTTGGATAGTTTTTCAACTATAGACACGTTGTGTCCGGGACTTTGTTTCATCACATATCGCACCAATATACTTTGTTTGATTTTGAGTTTGTATATGTTAATTGTTTGCATATATACTGCACATTTTTGATATAGCGCACCATCTATCACATATCATACATTATTTTTCATCTGGGAGCAGCATATCACAGACCAGCGCACTTTTCTTTTACACATACATATATATATATATATATATATATATATATATATGCAGATGGCCCCTTAGTAGATGTGGTTAGTCCGAATACAATTTCAGACTGAACTGTGGTTGGTCGGGTTTTCCTTTGAATGCCCATTTAGTGGGAGCCAAAACATATAGAGAGCAGTATTTCTACCTCCACTATCTATTACAGCTTCCTATCTATCAGCAGTTGCTAAGGACCTGCCTAATCTTTAGTAAACATCATCTGGCATAGTTAATTTGCTGGCCAGAAGTTATCAGTCATGTAAACAAAGGGGCATCAATATCATGATATCACTGACCAAATATGTCCACATGATTAACCTGAAGACCTTGCCACTATGTTTTTTTTTTTTTTGAGCAGTGGGGCCCAACGAGATGTAATTTGATGCAAGTCAGCAACAGAACTGGACATGTCTATTGGTCCATTGTATTTTTTTTCTTTTAGTGTTTGTTGGAATCTTTTTTTATGATTGATGTGGATTTGCATCACTGGATGACATGGTTGACGATGGATGTACATCATGAGACATTTGTTGCTTTTATATATATATATATATATATATATATATATATATATATATATATAGGACTTGTCAAAAAGTGTGTAGGTGTCTTTATTGACTGTGTACTTTTTGTGTGTGAATGAGTATCCCTTACTCACTCACATGGGGAAGTGGTATCTGGGCCCCCTTTTTGTTAAGGGAGTTTCCAGATTCTGACAAGTCCCCCACATCCATAGGCCCAGGGTTGTGTCAGGAGGCCCTTGTCCAAATCAAAACGAGGACAAGGTAACCCCCATGTTGAGGGCATGTGCCCTAATATAGTTCAAAAGGGGAGGTGCATTCTTGATTGCCCCTCCCCCCGATTGCTAGCTTGCTAACTTGCATGCTAGGATAAGGGTGTGTTATAGATTTATGGGGCACCCCACCCTTTTTCCTTGTTTTTTGCATGGGGTTACCTCATACAGTTGATATGAGATCCAAAGGGTCTGTTTTAGAATGGGGGGGGGCATTTTTTATTCTATGTGGGCCCCCCTTGACAATCACACCAGATCCTCATGGTAGGTATTTTCAGGTGAAACGCATATTGTTTTTTTTTGCCATTAACATTTATATCAGACTCTCATCTAGAATAAGTGTCTGGTATAGATTAGGGATGATCGAACTTTTCAAAAGTTCGATTCGGCCAGAACATCCGAACTTCCCGAAAGTTAGGCCCGGATTTCAGAACCCCATTGAAATCAATGGGACCCAAACTTAGGTAATCAAAAAACACAATTTTGAAGCCCTAAAACCCAATAAATGCCCCTAAAAAGTGCCTAGGGTTCTGGGTCATGCCCCAGGGACTATTAATCACACAAAAAAAATCTTAAAAATTGTCATTTTCGATAGAGAGACAATTATTGAAAAAAAAAATTTAAAAAAAAAAAAAAATTCTTTGGATTTAGTGTCTGGGGGGTCTAAAAAGTGTACCTGTGAAGTTTCAGCTCTCTAGCATGTCCAGAACCATAAAAAAAAAAGATAGTTTGTATTAGGTCACTTATAGAACAGGGATATGGCTCCGCTATTTTCACACCTTGCCGGTTTAGTAGCAAGCGTTTTTTTGGGCATTTTTTGGGGGACTTTGGAGGCAGGCAAAACATCTGAACTTCTGTGTAGGGGTATATATACATACACCCATATCTGTATATATACACATACACATATATAGGTGTGAAAATAGCAGAAATCTATGCTTGCGCTAATTCACACTAATATGGCTTCTCTCCTATAACACCTATATATGTGTATGTGTAAAATACATATAAGTGTGTGTGTATATATATATAACCCTATACAGAAGTTCAGATGTTTTGCCTGCCTCCAAAGACCCCCAAAAAATGCCCAAAGAAAAACGCCTGCAAGAACACACCTGGGCATTTTTTTTTTGGCGCAGGCATTTTTTGGGGTATTTTTTGGGGGGTCTTTGGAGGCAGGCAAAACATCTGAGCTTCTGTATAGGGTTATATATATACACACACACTTGTATATATTTATACACATACACACATATAGGTGTTATAGGAGCGGAGCCATATGCTTATTAATTATTTGATTAGCGCAAGCATATGTTTCTGCTACTTTCACACCTATATATGTGTATGTGTATATATACAGACATGGGTGTATGTATATATACACCTACACAGATGTTCAGATGTCATGCCTGACTCCAAACATCTCCTCAAAAAAGCCCTATAAACGCCTGCAGCCAAAAAGCAAGCTGACCGGTGAGAAGCCATATCAGTGCTCTGAAAGTGACATAAGAGAAACGATCTTTTCTCTATAGCGGTCACCCTGATATGGAAGGGTTTTGTCACCCTGCCATAGCAGTCAGAGTCAGTTAACCCTACACTACACTACGGTCCCCTTACACTTAACACTTTCCCTACAGAAACTGAATAATTAAAGCTAACTATAGTGGAAAATAGCACCCTAACTACACTAGATATCCCTTTCCTCACACTAAAAATTGCTAAATGACACTTTGAAGCAGAAGTAACAGAACTGCTTCCACTCTCTTCCATGTCCCTGTATAACAATGCTAGGAATTTGGCGGGGGCTATCTTATATACTGGGGGCGTATTCACTAATGATTGAACTATGGACCCCCTAGTCACTCCAATCACATTCCTAGCATTCTCCTGCCCCCTCAATTGGCTTTTACTGATGATTCTGGTCCAATCACGGGCTTTTAAAGCCCATTTCCTGAACCATTGCATTTTGGTCGGTTCCGGTTGCCGAATTCCAAACTTTTTCAGCAAAAAGTTCTAAATTCGGCCGAACCTCGAACAGCCAATGTTCGGGTCGAACCGATGGTCGACCCGAACCGTTCGATCATCCCTAGTATAGATGCAGTGACTCTCCAGCCACTTTGTTTAGGAACAATAATGGTATCTTGAAAGCATGTTGTTTAAATTTTTTTTTTTTTTTTTTTAGAACTGACAATTTTATTTTATTATTTTAATATACAAAAACAAGAGTATAGGACATTCAGGTTGCATGAATTCAAAAGATCTGAGACACAGGGATCTGAGTAGACGTATAGCAAAGAATCCACTAACTGAGGCACTCCAAAGGATATCAACTGAGATTATGGTAACAGAAGGATATCATCAGTCAGGCATTTTGCATATTTAATGTTTCAGCATTACTAAAATTACTGCTCCAGGTCAAATGGAATTTTTAAAACATTTTGTGCCTTGGTACATGTCCCCCAGGGCAGTGCCCAGCTCCCCATGTCATTTGTTTGAAAATATCTTGCCTATTAGCCTAAGAAATTGGCATTACTCGGCCAATGAGACCATTAAATTTAGTAGGGTTGGATTGGGCACCTGCACTTTAGTTATTATCTTCAAACATGCTTTGAATCAAACACAGGTGTGTCTGGCTCATCACTAATTGTCAGGTAGGTGTTTTACATACAAGAGGGCACTCTCCTTAGGAGACTAATGCTGAAAAACGTAGCATATGTGTGGACACAGGAAGCTGGTTTCCAGACCTGTCCAGTTTACAGACAGGCATCTTGTTGAGACTGTGATCTGATACAAAGTAGATCCCGGGAACACACGTTCTAAAAATTAGTCAGTTCTACAGGAACAAACAACCTTCTATGTCCATAACCAGTAGGGTGTGTTCCTTATGTTTTATAAAACATCAAGTAACTAGGACCCACACTTACAATATATTGCTCACCTCAAGCCCCTCATTCAAACTCATAGGAGTTAGCTTATTGTGAGTGGAAAATCTAGAAGGTTTCTTTGTGACATAATTTCTGAAAATTTTCAGCAGATAAGCCACCTTTAGGAATAGCTGTATCGACTCATATTCTGAGACCTTCTGTAGAACGAATTTGCTTATGTACAAAATGCCTGTGAACACTGTGCTCAAGATCCCCTGTTCTAGAAATCATCAGTGTTCTCCAAACCTGCTTCTAAAAGATTGAATAGCTCACCCAACATACAATAAACTTCATGACAAGAGAGACAATACAAAACAAACTTCATGGAGCAATTGTAAAAAGCAGATATGTGGTGTATTTTGCCATTACTGCCAGATAAAAATATTCTGTCCATATTGAATATATTCACATTTTTATTTTATATATTTATAGGTTGAGCTTTTCTAACAGCAATCCTCAATCTACTAGGGGATAGGGATGAGTCAAACTGCCCTGGGTTTGGTTTGAGTCAGGTTCTGCAAACTTTAAAGAAATTCAGAAATTCAGTGCAGAACCCGAACCCCACTGAAATCAATCAGAACCGAATGTGTAAGATTAGAAAAGCCCATTTTCTGGGCTAATGGCCAAGGGGGGTCTCAAACAATAGAATGGGAGGTGGGCACTATCCTGGAGAACATGTACCAATGCAAAAAAATAAATTGTTAGATTGGGCAAAAAGTGATTTTTTATATGCTTAAAGTGAATCATTAGAAATGTCAAATTCCTTTAAATAATGTGCCTGAGGATGTCCTAATCCTTTCTGCGGTGGAGCACATCTCTGTGATGTACAGAAAGTGCTGCAGCGGTTCTGAAATTTTCCAAGGCAGCCCATACATTTGTTATTGACCCAATTCCCCAACTCACATACTAGCCCACACACTCCCGGCACTCAGAATATATTGATCAGTGCTGCTGGCTAAAGCCGTCAGCGCTGATTGATCAGGAAAAATCCAACAGGGTGGTTGTACAGAAGTTGACCAGACCCCATTGTGCAGTATGCAGCCTGGCTAGCCAAGAAAGGGATGTGGCGAGCATGCATCCCCTTTCCTGAACTATATCAGGCCACATGCCCTCAACAAAGGGCCTGCCTTGCCAGGAGGTATCGACTCTGGTAAAGAACCTGAAAGGGCCTCTTCCACACAATCCTTGCCCAGTGGTTATGGGGGTCTTTGTGTGGGCAGCTTAATGGAATACGGAAGACCTTTTAATAATAACAGGGTCACTGACAAGAAAATAGTTGTATCAAGAAAGGAAGACACCCAAATATTTGTCAAGCACTTTATTAAAAAAAAAAAAAAAAAATACCCAAAATGTGTCCATAGTTGTAAATCCATTGTCAATCAAGATGCTCGCCACTTGATGATTCCGCAACAACAGAAAAAAACCTGAAGACCCAGTGCACATGACCAATCCCAATGATACCACTAGCCAAATGACAGCTCCCTGAGCTGTCATCTGTTATTTAACGGAGGGGGTGATATAATGGTGACATCACTGATCAAATATAGTCATGGCAAATACAAAAACCAAAGTAGAGGAACAGATGACATTTTTCACCAGCTTAGCTTTGTAGGTTAAGAATAACATTTTATTAACCAAAAATGTTAGTTTTCACATAGCAGCTGCATTTTGTCTGTTGTGGACAACTCATGTACAGCCACACACTCAACAATGATCTAATAACACAGGTGTGACAAAGATGACGACTGTTAAAGGAAAGACAAAGCAATTTGGTGGGAGAATCTTATTCAGACTAGATGATTATATGTCTGTCTACCAGGACAAAACTATGCCAGAAGGGAATAGATTGGAGGGCTGAAGGTTATAGGGGCAAGGAAGTTTGAGATAAGACCATAATTAGTATTCTGTAATTTTTCTATTTAAGCAAAAAGTCTTTGGAGGAGAGCAGGGATGATATGAGGTAGATATGCCTAAATCTGTAATCAGAAAGTAGGAAAAATAAGGGCATCTAGTAAAAGTAAAGAAAGTTAAGAAGGCAGTGAGTGCCTCGTGAGGTTTATGGGTACATGTACATTTTGTGATGTGGTCTAACACAAATGTAATTAATCCATTATTGGAAATGATACAAATTAGCATTACATTGTAATGATTTAAAAAGCATACTATGGCACATATAATTAATGCTATGACTGTACACCATGCAAATAATTGCTTTAAATGTCTATATTTTCCAAAAATGAGCATCAGTATTTTTATCCAGAATCAAATATATCTGCATAATATTACCAGAACAACATTTCAAATATTATAATGAGTTCTTATCTTGGAAATTGTGGAAGAAAATAGTGGAAAATGAAACTTACTCTGTCTTTATATAAGGCTGCTCTGTTATATAAACCAATTCTATTAGAATTCATTTTAATGGAAAACTATTTCTATACATGATAGCACAAAGCAACTATATTTAAAATAGTTGTAAGCTAAATTCTGTAGCAATATGTGCTAATTATTAACAAAGAAATATTGTGCAATAAAATGTGCTAATTAAAGCTAGTGAAGATAGTCTTAATATATTTAGCATGCTAGCTCTCAGTATAGTCCACTATGTGAAAACTAATTAAGCCATGTGCAGACTTTTCTAAATAATTCTGGCATGAAAAAGCACCATCTGGCCTTCTTTCCACAAGGTTGCAGTAATCAAGTAAAGTATCCACTGATCACTCCACATTATGGGGAGATATTATGTACTTCTGGCAAAAGCACCTCAACTACTTAAACTCTTAAGTCACTCATTAAAATCAGTTACATACTGTTTGCATTAGGTCTTTTTTTGCTTCTAAACATCTGCAGATTTGTTGAAAGATAATTCATTGTTTTGTCACAGATTTTCATATTTTTTCAAGAATGAATTAAAGGGACATTGCAGTAGTTAAAGCAATGTGTAAAGCATAATAATACAAAAAAAACTGTTCACATCTTTAGAAACAAAAAAAAAAAATTAAAAACATGTTTAGTTAGGTCACCCGTGGCAATAGGTAGTAGATATGAATCATGGTTTTACTACTTTCCAATAATAAAATTAAAACCCATATGGTTGAAGGTGCAAAAGTCCTTTCCCTGTCATCATTTAACTGCATTCCTAAAATAAAAGAATAATAAAAGGACTCTTCGTGTATTACTGTCTTTTTGCTAAAGAAAAAAATACACTTACAGTGTGCCTGCAATATTTCCAAAAAAATAAAGTTTCATGAATCTGCAAAGCCTGATCATCAGATCATAAACATTTAGTAATGTTGTTAATCTTTACAGTAAAAGGTCTTAGAGCCCCAAAAATGGCAAAACGGTGTCAGCAGAGGTGCCCAAAAGTGATGCAGAAACTGAAAAGTGGGTTCTTCATAAATTCAATAATTATGGTTCACAGAATAGTATAAAAACACTGTCAGTGTGTTTCGTGGTGCTACACTAGCCACTTCCCCAGGATGGTGAATAAAACACTGATAAACAAAATATATACACACACTCATATATGCTAATATTTTGCCAGTAAATTATATCACACTCATATATGCTAATATTTTTCCAGTAGATTACATCTCAGATGTATTGTATATAATTAACTATGCAAATTAGCAAAGGTATTTGGTTCTT
Organism: Pelophylax lessonae; assembly: GCF_965119305.1. Taxonomy (NCBI): domain Eukaryota; kingdom Metazoa; phylum Chordata; class Amphibia; order Anura; family Ranidae; genus Pelophylax; species Pelophylax lessonae. Next base: position 424,528,946 of record NC_138768.1, on the reverse strand, counting down.
TTTCGTGTTTCTTAATTTTGCAAACTTAAAAAACTCATACTTGTTTAAAAGTACCAAAATTGCTATAGGCAAGACACATTTGTGTTTAATGCTATACTTCAGATTAAATGTTTGCTTGTTCATGGCAAAGAGGTTTTATGTCCTGCTAAGACTACAGGAGTTATACTTGTAAAACCAGAAGCTGTAGGTGGGGAATCCTATCCAGGAAAGACAAGGTATGCCAGATTGATTAACAGCCCATCAGAAACAGCAAAGTTAGTTAGGAGTGGTAATGCAAAGCTATGTATAATCTTTGTATTTATTTTTCTTTTTTTTATACATGCTAAAACTCTGTTTATATATATATATATATATATATATATATATATATATATATATATATATATATATATATACTTTACAACTTTGTTCTAGGCTTGGTACAAAGTTACATCTAGAGCAGCATTTTTCAACCAGGGTGCCTAAGAACACTGGGATGCCTTAAAGGTTTCTTCAGGGATGCCTTGGCAAAATGCCTAAAAAATTATCAAAAATTGTATACAAGCTAGCAGGTGGATGAAGCCTGCCTTTTGGTTACACAAAGCCACAGGTTTTCATTATGCACCATTATGACTTTCTAGACACTGGCATCTCAGCAACCAATGACATCATCAGTTAATGAGAAGGATGTCTGTTGCCTCCACAGCATCCTTGCTCTATCCTCCTGTGCCCCTCTCCCTGAGCGCTGGGGTGACATGAACTGATTGATGGAGAAAAATTGAGGGAGAAGAGAACATTGGAATACTAGTCAGTACCAGTGTGCAAAAGTGTATTTGCTTTGGAAGAATAAATCACCTCTAACGTTGGATGTCCTACGTGTGGATGTTGCTGCATTATGTAAATCTGTTAGAATACTTTTATACATTTTAGAATGGGGTGCCTTGAGACGGTCTATAATTTTAAAGGTTGACTTGAGATTGTCTATAATTTTAAAGGGTGCCTCGACTGAAAAAAGATTGAGAAACACTGATATACAGTAGAGTATGTTGTTGATAAGGAAAAAAACATTTATAATGATTTCCTTATTAACTCAAATATTATATGGCCTCAAAATCAGATTAAATTTCTCTTTCAGGAACATTACAGGTCCAGTTTAATATAGTCTTTTCTAATGAAAAATCAAGGCTTTCATTAGCAAATTCTCATTTTGAAAATGACAGCTGCCTGACAGCCATGCTGATTGTCTTACAATAACATTTTAACCATCATGCTCTGAGTCTACCATTACATTTTTTTCTACCTAATCCTGCTCAAAAAGGTCCCATGCTTTTCTTCAGGCTGTCATTGCTGTCATTTTTTTGAAAATTCTAATTTCCAGGCTTTTAGACTGAGCCACTGGCTTCATTCATTTTAGAGTCACTAAATAAGAGCAAGTATGCAGATAAGGACTTTGGAGTTCACTTTGGGTTCCTCATATGCAGACTTCTACCTTATCAGTGACTTTAAAAGCAATACCGGTCCCATAATTCTTTCAGGAAAAGTTTAAAGGCAAATACCTTTGTCAGAGAGGCTTTTTTACAAGCAAGATTAACAACAAGATTATTGAAATTGGTAAGGACACAAGAATGAGGAGTTTCCTGGGTCCAAGGATATAGAAGAACATAAGTAGTTCCTGCAGGAAGCCAAGACAACTTGATGTGCAGCTTCTGAAGATGTTGATAAAAAATGTAAACCGGGATAAGTGAATTTTTACAAAATTTACTCTTCCAGTAGTTTGCAGAATCCACTCCTTAGATATTGCTTGCATGTGTCAGATGTGCCCTTTAATTGTATTAATATATTTTTATTAAAATAAAACATGGCTGGCAGGCATTTTTCAATGCTTTTTAAAGCATGTATGTACTGTATTAGAAACAGTAGGCTAGCACACTTAAAAATGTGTAAAGCGAGCATAAAGAGGTTCTTCAGCAACCAGATTTAACATCCAAATTTGTAAAATCCAGATAAATATACAGGTAGAACAAGCGCAGTATAAAATTAGCTCTCTTGATATTCTTTTTTTTATTTTCACTTTAGGCTGAAGTGTATACACAAGGTTAATTTATTATTTATTATTGGCTAATGTTGTTGTAACCCAACTCCAACCCTCTAACTCCAACCAAACACAGCTCCAACTCCAACCCTCTATCTCCCTTGAATCATATGCATACATTTTTTTTCCAGGGGGTGTTCAGTCTCTTCACATTCAGAGCCGGGTCACACTATTGCGATGCGGGAAGGCTGCGAATTCGCAGCCTTTTCCCGCATCGCACACGCACCCCCGGCAGTTCACACTGCCATATGCGATCCGCTGGGGGTGTCAATGTAATCTTAACGACACCCCCAGTTTGATCGCATATCGCAGTGCGATCGTGCAGTTCGCACAGGATGGGATCGCACAAGTGTGAACCGCTGTGCGATCCGATCCTGATGCGGCTGCAAAAATGCCTCCTGTGCGTGTTTGCACCGGGTGCGATGCGAATTTAGCCATACAAACTGTATGGCTAAACTCGCACCGCACAGCTGATCGCATGTAATGTCGGAGCAGTGCGCTCCGACATTACATGCGAACCCGGCACTCGCATCAGTGTGAACCGGGTCTAAATGTTCTCTTTTTCTGGTGGTGAGTGGATTCTGATTGCTGCTGCTGCTCAGTGATGCACTTTCCTGTAAATCCAGACCTGCTTGATACAATGCCTTTGTTTGGTGGGTCCTTGGTGCATTGGTCCCACAAAGAAGTAGGTTAAATGTCCCTAAGAGAACCAGCGCTGGATCACAGAGCAGTAAGCAAGCGGTACACAGTGTCAAAGATAGGGTAAGCATTGCAGATCTGTCTATTTCATTGCAGAGTTGGATTAGGTAGGACCTATCACTCAATACCCAGTGTGGGTGGCCATCATCCCGATAAGTAGATATAGGAAAATCCCCCAATGGTATGGGATTTTATATGCCACACACACACTGAACAAGAATACGAGAAGTATGCATGTAAAAATCAACTTTATTCATAAAGTTGATTTTTACATGCATACTTCTCGTATTCTTGTTCAGTGTGTGTGTGGCATATAAAATCCCATACCATTGGGGGATTTTCCTATATCCATTTCATTTCAGATTGTTCAGGGCATTGTGTTTTTCTTTTTTATGAACCTGGAGTTGGGTTTTTTGGTTGTAGTGCAGTGTAGCTACTCCTTTAGAACATAAAAAACAATTTCACTAAATTCCTTTTTTTTTAGACTTAGAAAAAGTCAATACTTAATTTTTTTTATACTTGCTATTTGCTTACTTTTGGGGTGATTTCACATTACTGTCTGTGATAATGACAGCACAAGAAATAAGAAATGAGAAAACAAACAGAATAATTTTAAGCTGGCAGAGGTTTTAACTCTTTCCTTTTTTACCTATCAAAATATTGCATTTGGTGTCCTCCTTGGAGAGGAGTGCAGTTGGCAAGTGAGGGGAATCACCCCAATGAGGACACAATGCATTAAAAACCCTGAATGCTTGATGCATACATGGTGCATACATGGTGTCCTGACAAACACATCTCTATAAGGGCTTGTTCACACTAAACTAAATTTCTAACATTTAACAAGAGCTCCTATAGCGTAAGTGTAACGGAACCGTCGACCCACACCGTGCTTGTGGTATTCCGTCAGTATACGGCTTCCTCCAGTCTGGACATATAGAGATATTCCAGCCGCCCCCCATACAAAAACTAGCCTGAAAACTTAGCTTGTATGTCTCTGGAAACAACTAACTCCTTTATTAAAACAAGTAGCAGACTTTTATACACTTGAGAAGCATGACAGTCACTACATGAACAATGACCTGAATATTTACATAAAAACATCACACAATGAATAGCTAACGAGGTACAGCTGACTCATGGCTAATCCCATCTAGACAAGGTTATCATTCACATGCTAATTAGCTCAGCGTACTTAAGTCAGCCTGGAAGCCCAGACTGCCGGCACCAAAGGTAAAACAAGATACAAATACACATATTATAGTGTAATTACTGAGAACCCACAGTAAACAATAGATGAGCAAATCAACATGATTTACAATCCATGGAAGACAGGTGTTTGAGCTGATGGCATGCATCTGTTACAAGTCTGATAAACTGAAGCAGTCCAAACCATCAATTTATCTGTCACATAGTTTTTTCAGTCTCAGTGACGGCGAGTACCGTCACATATCTTCCACCCAAAGGTTGACGAATCAGGTACCAGACCCCCAACTGGTCTGTGCCTGAGTTCATTGGGTAACAAGTCCCAAAGAGTCAATCCATCATGGCAGCTTCCTTGACAAAGTTCCACATAGCTTGTAAGTTTGTCCTGGCAAGGCGCATGGAGCTCTCGTAGCCAATCAGTCTGTGGAAGTTTGGTTTGGGCAGGCCAGACTGGGCTTTTTGGTCACCCTGTGTCCCTAAAAGACACAGGGTGATTTAGACATAAGAAGTGCCTAGGGGGTTGAGAGAGGTATTTCCCAACCTCTCTAAGGTAAGCTGTGTTCCAAGGGCCCCCCAACCAAAGTGACTACCGTCACATCTCTCTGCTTCTGGAAGGAGACTAACACAGGAGGGGACCCCAAATGGGTTGACTTTGAAGGTAGTCTGTAGTTCCAGCCCCCCAATGTCTATACCCACACAGTACCCCAAGCAAATTGTCCCAAAGGGAGCATTACTCACCCAACCAACCTCTGCCTCTCTCGCAGAACATACCCGCTGTAGGGAAGAAGCGTGGACTGGCCCTTCTCCCTGGAGTCCTTTCAGCTGCTGGAGAGAAGACAGGGTGGCTGGGCTCACTCCTTCGTGCTGTTGGGGATCTGGGCCGACTGCCCAGCATCCCTGGGGTATACAGGTGGAGATTGTAGTCTCATCCACCTGCTCAGGAAATCCATCCTTTGTAAGTTGAGGGCAGAGGCCAGCAGCACCCTGCTCTGTTGCCAGCCCTTCTGCTGGGTTGGTGTCATCATTCTGGGATACACTCTGCTGCTGGTAAGGGACCGCCACCTTTTCACCCTGGGCCTCCAGAACTACCGCAGGTGTAGGGCAGAGGTCTTGGACCCTCTGTCCAGTTGTCAGCGCTTCTGCTGTAGAAGTTTCTTGTAACTCCACACATGCTGCTGGCAGTAAATCCCAGGTCCCTGTCAGTGGTGTAGCAGAAATGTCAGCTGCCTCTTCTCTCTGGGAGGCTGAAGCTGCTGTTGGTGTTGGGCAGAGCTCAGTGATGTTAGGCCCTGATGCCAGCTGTTCTGCAGGAAAGTAAACGGTAACGTCAGTGGCCTTGCACACATCTTCCTGAGTCACCAATTGTTGCAGGCAGAGGTTAGCCACGCTGGATGCCATTCCTTCTGCTGTAGACTCACTGGGAGGTTCCTCCTAAACAGAAAGGTCTATTAAATCCCCAGCCTCGGGAACTGCTGAAAGTTCAGGGCAGTGGCTGGAGGCACTTGGGCCCAGTGCCAACACTTTGGCGGGTGATTTATCTTCCATATCATCCTCCGATTGAAAGTCAATTAAATCTGTAATTTGTGTTTGGGGAATAAAGATGGCTTCCTCTTCTCCCATACCTTTATCCAGCGGCTGATCAGATGCATTCCTCCATCCAAGCTCGTCCTGTGCAGAAACAGGTTCGTCAAGGTGAGTCAGCACTTGCTGCATCCGCCATAAGACCTCCGCATCCAAAACCGTGGGTGCAGGTGTGCAAAGCACACTATTACTGTGTCACATTGTCAATTCTTCAGTCAGGATTTCTGTACTGTCAGCTGGTACTTCTGGGTATTCCCAGGCAAGGGGAGCCCAGGCCTGGCACTGAGCAGAGTCTAGCAGCCGTCTGTAGGCGATCTCCAGCTCCCATTCCTGATTGGCTAGAAATTCCAAATCTTCCAGTGCCCAGTGCACGTCCAAGACATTCAGCATCTGTTCTCTGTATTCCAATATTTCCTCCAAACGCCACTCCAAATCGCTCCCAAAGTCAGGGTCCTCAGACAGCCTCTCTAATAACAGCCCCAGGCCGCCGTAGCAAAAGCCTTCCGTTGGGCTGTCATCTGCTATCCATGGGCACACTTGGGTTACATACCAGCGGAGGGCTCTATAGCTCTCATCCAACCACATCACCTCCTGGACCAGCCTGCTTAACTCAGCTTTCCATTCCTTATGCGGTAATCTCCCCAAGAACACCATTCGCACTTCGTACTGCGACCAGTACCTTTCCTGGAAGGAGGGGAGGATTTTTCCCTGGTGTCGCTGCTCACGAGCTAGCGCTTCCTCCCAGAGTTCCAATCGGATTGAATCGTGCCATCCCAGCAGGACCTTCTCTGAAACTGGTCCCCTGTGCTGTATTTGTATCTCTCGCAACCTCCTTCCAAATTCCTCTTCCGTGGCGGCTGATATCTGTACCTCTCCTCTTCTGCTCCCCGGACCTTGGATCCCGGTGGAGGTTTGGATGTTCCAGACTGCAGGAAGCATCCCACCGCTTGCCACCAATGTAAACCGAAACCGTCGACCCACACCGTGCTTGTGGTATTCTGTCAGTATACGGCTTCCTCCAGTCTGGACATATAGAGATATTCCAGCCGCCCCCCATACAAAAACTAGCCTGAAAACTTAGCTTGTATGTCTCTGGAAACAACTGACTCCTTTATTAAAACAAGTAGCAGATTTTTATACACTTGAGAAGCATGACAGTCACTACATGAACAATGACCTGAATATTTACATAAAAACATCACACAATGAATAGCTAACGAGGTACAGCTGACTCATGGCTAATTCCAAGTAGACAAGGTTATCATTCACATGCTAATTAGCTCAGCGTACTTTAGTCAGCCTGGAAGCCCAGACTGCCAGCACCAAAGGTAAAACAAGATACAAATACACATATTATAGTGTAAATACTGAGAACCCACAGTAAACAATAGATGAGCAAATCAACATGATTTACAATCCATGGAAGACAGGTGTTTGAGCTGATGGCATGCATCTGTTACAAGTCTGATCAACTGAAGCAGTCCAAACCATCAATTTATCTGTCACATAGTTTTTTCAGTCTCAGTGACGGCGAGTACCGTCACAGTAAGTATGGGCGTTAGACTTGCGTTAATGAGTTTTACTATGGGCATAAGACTGGCATTTTACATGTATTAATGACAAGTTAAAAACGATCCCTAAATGCCCTATGGGCAGTTTAAAAGGGTTTAATGAACATTAAGGTGCGTCAAAGCTGTTGCACAAATGCCTATTTCATTATAGTAAAATGCCCCGCCACTGCACCGCAGCTGCCTGCCAGAACATTTGTGAAGTGTTACAATAGACATGAATGGGAGGCATTGAAAGGTATCAAACGCATCCTAAATCGACATGAGGCTTCAATTTTGAAGCAACGTGATAACCATTTATGTTTTGATAGTGTAAACAGCACTGTGTGCTGTCTGTTGTATCTTGTACATAGGAGTTTGAGGGGTGTTTTTATAGCCTCTCAAACGCCTGCTTTTAATACCAGTGTGAACTTAGCCTAGGGATGCATGATAACCTAGGTAAAATGCATGTACAACATGTCTAAAACACACCACAGTGTGACTTTACCCCATGAAAAAGGCAGAGGTATAAATGTAGCCTTAAAGTATAAAAAAAGTGATGTTATTACACCAAGACAATAACAATGCACTGATATGCATATCCAAAAAAAATAATTTAGGGAGGCGTGGCTTGGAGCCGGACTGAGATGGCCGCTTGATTCTCCTGCTCCCAAGCACTAAAATCTGGCCTGCCAATTAGCCTCAGAGGAGAGCAGTGAAAATGGGGAAAAACAATGCGAATCAACCCCACTCTCGATCCCGCTCACCCAGGGACACAGGGGCGCAGAATAACAGAAGCATCCCAGAGATCTTCCGCCCACAGCCATGAGAGGCCGCGGCTTCAACACAGGCCTCTGTCAGGCCTGCCCGCTCATCCAGCCTGAGCCCCCCCAGCTCACACCGCTCGCAGCCCATGCACCCCGAGATACAGCCTGATCACCTACCTAGTCTGAATGGCCTCCACTCAGTGGCTACAGACATAAAACACACCCTGGTTGCCGCAATCTCAGACCTCCAACGCCATGTGCAGGCGATGGTGACAAGGATGGAAGACCTGGAGGAGACAACAAGCAGACATAACTCTGATATACAGCACATGCAACAAGTCGCAGATGCACATACAATACAGCTTAGAGATCTCCATAGGCATATGGAGGATCTGGACAACAGGGGATGCCGCCACAATCTCAGGCTAAGAGGTATACCTCAAGCTGTAGAAAATAACCAGATAGTGCAGTCTTCTATTGCAAGCTTCAGTTATACACTTGGCAGACCACCTGAAGCCCCTATTGAGTATGAGTGACTCCACAAAGCATTGAAACCCAGGGGAAAGGACACAGACCCCCCTAGGGATGTAATATGCTGCTCAGTGAAACCTTGAGTTAAAAGAAGAGATCCTGAGAATAACGAGGGACCGCCATGACATACTTATCCAGGGATCAGAGATCAAGACATACCAAGATCTTTCGCCCATCATGCTACACAACAGAAGGGTTCTACGTTCACTACTAGACCTGCTCCGCACCAAGGGGATTCAATATAGGTGGAAATTTCCCTTCTGCCTATCAGCGCCATCACAAGGCCGTACAGCTAACCTAAGAGTTCTGGAAGATCTGCGGTCATTCTTTGACACATTGAATCTCCCTACCATACAGCTGCCTGACTGGTATAATACTTTCCGCTCAACACCCCTGAAGACTTCCATATTCACAGCCGAAGACCTACTTCTCCTTGATCTCCACCACCACTGGCGCAAAGCAACGGAGGTCCAGTCAGTCCGATGGCCCCCTCAGTTCACAGGAGGCCTCACCAAGATTAGATAAGTAGACACACCTTGCTAATATACCTATGCATATAATGAAACTGCTACCCTGACATATGCGTGTATCTCAACGATGATCAAGACCTTAACAACCAATCACAATTTCAGCTAAAGTGACCTCAGAGACATGCCCAAACCCAAGGTCTAATATTATGGTTTGCATCTCACAAGGTATACTATATCTCTAACGTACCCTGAGCCCAACCTCTCAATATTCCCTTTTCCTTTTTCTTTTTTCCATCACAGACATGTTCATGGACTCCCCCGATACTATGGAACCACTCAGCAGTCCACAACTCCATTGTATACTTTATCGCATTCGCTCGCTGATGCCTACTTTCCTATCCTACCAAGTTCTTAGAAGGTAAAATACACATTGAGAAGTCTAACATGGTAAAACACCCTTGATCATAGACATGTGTGGGTTATCTATATCTAGGCAAAAGTCTTAAGTAGGATTTCATAAATTCCTCCCAGGCATGGCTACATCTGGGAGAAACTCTGCCTTTACGTTTAAAATGAACTAAATGCTCGCAATTATTATGTCTTTACAAACGGTTTGCCTTCCACCTTTCAAAGCTTGGATCCTTGGTGGGTACAGGGGGGGTGAAACAAAATGACACACTTAAGTCCTCTGCGACATACATCCCCCATGATCCTCCTGGATTTGTTTGCGCTACTCTGTGGGGGATACATGCACTCAGGAGGGCTGTGATGGAGGAGGTGGTGAGACACAAATGAGGTAATAGGTGATGCCTTGCAATTTGGGGGAATCTAACAAGCAGGACACGATCAAAAATAGGGGGTCATGAGGGGTATATTATTATTCAACTCTACCCAGACTAGCCGACAAGAGATACGATCGGCCTCTAAGGAGGGACGTTGACTCCCTCCAGCCCCCTTACCTTGTTGCACCCCCTCTCCTCCATCACAGGTCTTCTAATTGAGCTTATGCGTACCACCTATGATATCAAAAGATGCACAGCAGGGCTCATTAGTAAGTGCTCACGCCCCTCGATACTGAATACAGGACTGTTTATCTAATGTACGCAGGTTTATGCAATGGGGGGTCGTATTCTTACTGTTGTATTCCTTAATTGGTTATTTGGTTACATACAAAAATGGGGGGACACCTGGACAGGCACCTTACCAGATGTATGCCTGGCAAGCGCAAAGCACAGCTAGGTAATATGTACATAGCAGGAGTAAGCTCCCCTGGCAGACTCCCAAGATTAGCATCTCTCCCCCCGAAGATCTCCGGATCTGGGCTTTTATGGTTGGCAAGATGCTTACACTGTTCCTTACTGTCCACATGTCCCCCAAGACATGTTAAGGCATTGTCTGAAGTTCTCTTCTTCTTGTTCTTGACTTATTTTATTCCTCTCAGACTCAACAATTAGCACATTATCAGTTACATACAATTACCCGGTCTCATATAGCTTCCTAACTCTTGCTATGGGTGTAACATGCTCTGAAGGTTCCTAAAATGGGCCCAACAGACGAGAAGTTTAGATTTACAACTAACACTATAATTGTTGACTTGAGAGATTGACACAGACATAGCTATATTCCTATAATTCCCACTCACCTGTTACTGCACCATGAGTCAACTAGTTCTTCTTCTTGCTCCTCATATGTCAGCCTGATTTCACATGCTCGGGAGAGGACTTGGTACACCTCGCCGACTCTTGACACATTCCCGAACCAACAGGGATTTTCTATTCCTGTTGAGCATTACCGGATATGTAATATAGTGGTAGGGTAAAACCCCCGATTTTCCATTCACAATCTCTTTACTTCTCCCCTTCTATTTATCCTCTCTGACTACATTTTCCTTTCCCTCTTCGCCTTAATAGATCCCCCCCCCTTTTTTTTTTTTTTTCTTTATTCCTTCTCCTTTCTCTCTTAGGTCCCTCCTTATTCTCTGCATCCTATAAGAGATTGGGATCAAGGCTAAAAAAGCAACCCCAAATACTAACTTAATAGACACAATTAGCCCCTCTCTTTCCTCAACCAATCAACTCAAATTCAAGGTGGCCTCCCTAAATACAAAAGAGCTCAATATTCCTTAAAAATGATGCCAGACATTAGCCTTGATGCATAAATTACAGGCTAACATAGTTTATCTCCAGGAACACACACTTTTGCTCGAACGCCATTCCTAAACTGACATACTGCCTATACCCCCACGATCTATCATGCTTATAGACAGGGAAGGACATGATTTTAAAAATGGACAATACAAGGTAAACCTGTGACCCTAGTCAACATATACAGCCCCAACACAGCACAAGTAAGCTTCTTCAGGACATTATACCAAAAACTTGAAAGCCTCCAGATTGGTATGGTCATTCTGGTGACTTCAATCTTGCGCTTAATCCCCTAATAGACACATCAAACGGCATGACTTACTTGCCTTACAGAGCACTTCGCCAGATTAAGTTGCAACTTAAAAATCTTCTGGTACATGATACCTGGCGCACCATACACCCAAATGACAAGGATTATACCTTCTTCTCAGCCCCACACAGAAAATACTCCAGAATAGATTACCTATTCGTCTCCCAAAAAGACCTACTCAATCTTACAAATGCGACTATCGAACCTATGTTTCTTTTGGACTAGCATCCTATCACCTGCGCTCTGTCTTTACCAGAGAAAGTTCCAACCACAAATATCTGGCATCTTCTCTATTGACGTCAGATAGGGAATGCAATCTCATCCACGCCGACATAAGAGATTTCTTTATAGACAACGATACCCAGGACATGACCCCTCTCACTCAATGGGAAATGCATAAATGTGTCATTAGAGGTAAATGTTTCGCTTTAAAAACTGCTCAGAAAAAGGCCCACCAAGCCACCATTCGAAATCTGATATCCACATTACGCACCCTAGAATCAGCCCATAAACAATCCCTGGCCCAACAAACATATCAAGAACTGATACATACTAGACAGCTGCTACTAGACCAGCTAAATTACAAAGTACAATGGAAATTCACTCTCTCTCAGAAAACATTCTACGAGCAGGGTAATTAAAGTGGAAAGCTCCTTGCCAGGGCCATCCAATCAAAAAGAGCCAGCACAAACATTCACCGAATTAAAGATTCTCAGGGATGTGAAAAAGTATCTACCATCATTTCTCAGTTTGAACACTTTTATTCTGAGTTATACAACCTACCCCAACCCTCTTACGCTCCAGAAAAATCTCAAGATCGACCCACGCTTATTAGAAACTTCCTCAGGGAACACTGCCCTAAACCCATCCCAGAGGAATATGCTCAACAATTAGAGAACCCAATATTGGAGGAGGAGATAACACAAGTGGTGAAACAACTTAAACCTGGCAAAAGCCCCGGGCCGGATGGGTTTACGGCAGCTTACTTCAGGACATTCTTAGATCTACTAACTGCCCCTTTTTTAAAGGCGTTTCACTCCTTGTCCTCTCCCTTACTCTCACCACATAGGCTACTAGAAGCACACATAAGAGTCATCCCTAAAGAAGGAAAAGACAGCTTAACCTCCCTGGCGGTATGATTCTTTTGGATTTTAGGTGCTGAAAGCGGTACCATTATTTTGCATGTAATTCTTGTGAATGAGAAGCCCAAACCAACTGTATACATTTATTATATATATATATATATATATATATATATATATATATATATATATGTATGTATACATATATTATGTATACATATATATATATATATATATATATATATTGTATACAGTTGGTTTGGGCTGCTCATTCACAAGAATTACGTATATATATATATATACATATATACGTGTGTGTGTATATATATATATATATACACATATATTTACATAAAAAGTACAGTAAAACTGCAGGAAAGGGCACTGGGGGGCAATGTAATGTGATTTTATTTTATTTTGAATGGTATCAGTGTGTTTGGTGTGTTTTATATTTGAATTTGCCGCCGGTTCCACCCCCCGGCGGACGTCACGTCGCCGGAGACGGAAGCCGGGGCTCGCAGACGATCGGGAGGAAGCTTCGCCGCCGCATACCGCCCGCATTCATCGCTGGATCCCCGAGAAAAGGTAAGTAAAACCTCTTCCAGCATCCAGTGATCTTCCTAGCGCTACCCCGAGGGTGGCTCGGGGTTACCGCTTTTGGCTCTAAAATCTAACCCTGAGTCACACTCGGGAATACCGCTAGGAAGGTTAAGGGTCACCATCAATTACAGACCAATATCCCTACTGAACCTAGAAATCATACTGTTCACAAAAATAATCGCTGACCCTCTTCTACCCTTCTTACCCTCCCCAGATCACCAAAGATCAAGTGTGGTTTGTCCCCGCAAGAGAGGCTAAGGGAGAATACCACTAAAGCTATTAACCTACACCATTGGCTGACCGCTAAGAAGCAAAGTGAAATATTTTTGTCCCTGGACGCGGAGAAGGTGTTTGACAGGTTGTCTTGGGACTATCTTGCTGCAGTTCTCCAGCATGTAGGGCTTCAGAACCGTATGCTAAACTTTATGATGTCCCTCTACACTATGCCCTCAGCTAGAATCCGGGTTAACGGACACCTGTTGGATGCCTTCTCCATCAAAAATGGAGCTCTCACCGATCTTGTTCATACTCACGATGGAACCGCTTCTACACAGACTACGGACTAACCCCGACATAAAAGGGATTCGAGTCACAGATCAGACCTATAAGATTGCAGTGTTGCCTGAAGACATTCTGTTATTCCTTAGGGAACACGTTATCACTATCACAAACCTGCTAAAAGATTTTGAGCGGTTCCAATACCTATCTAACCTAAAGATTAATTTTGCGAATTCCCACGCCTTGAACATAACCCTTTCCAGAGATGAAGTTGTTCAGTGGCAGATATTTCAATGGCAACCCGATGGGGTTAAATACTTAGGTATCCAACTCATGACTCACCTTTTTTAACCTTTACATTAAAACATGTCTTGCCCTTGCTACAATCTATTTCTGAAGACCTTAAGAAGTGGGATTTTTCCCTCTTTCTCTTGGTTTGGCAGAGCAGCCCTCTTAAAAATGAACATTCTCTATATGCTACAAGCAATTTGGATCAAACTCCCTGTTCTGTTCTTCCACAATTACAAACATATTTACATAAAATTTCTTTGGCAACAAAAACATCCAAAGATAAGATTCAAATTTCTAACGAGACAAAAGAAAAAAGGGGGAATAGACCTACCTGAACTCAAACATTACTACTGGGCCAATCACATGTTCAGAATTGTAGACTGGACAGTGCATGGCAAGCTTAAAGACTGGGTAGGTCTTGAGTGTGCTTTTTCACCCGTACAGTTGGAATTAACACCTTGGATCCTACCTCGCCATATACCCACCTCCCTAAGAGAACATCCCCTAATTGGCCCATCAGTATATAGCTTTGGAGAAGAATGTGTCAAAACTCAAATCTCATCCAACCTGGGCCCACTTATGCCTATAAAATCCAATCCAGCCTTCCCTCCAGGCATGGCCACACGCTTTCTTTCAGACGTATGGCCGTCCTCGAAGATCCTTGCGCATCAATTCTTTCGAGACAGAATACTCTTAGACCACAATGTGCTGTCCCAAAGATGCAGAGGTAGCTTGCTATGGGGGCACCTGAGCCAAGCCGCTGCTCGGTTTGTCCATTCAAACACCGAGCTGTGGCTCAGCCCCACCCCATCTCTCTCCTCATTGGCTCACTGACATTGATTTACAGCAGTGGGAGCCAATGGCATCCACTGCTGTATCTCAGCCAATCAGGAGGGAGGCAGCTGAGGTTCTCGTGCAACATTGCTGGATCGAGTTGGGGATCAGCTAAGTATTTGGGGGGCTGCTCTACACTCTAGGTTTTTTATCTTAATGCAAAGAATGGGTTAAGATAAAAAAAAAAAAAAACCAGTCTGCCTTTAGAACCACTTTAACACTCTTTTGCCCTGCAGATAAACAAGCAAAACCTTTGTAGGATGATTTGTTTCATCTCTGTTTATCATGTAAGGCTGTTCAATTCACTGGGTATATGTGGGGGGTTTACAACCACTTTAAGTGTGACATTTACAGCACACTGTACATATATATTGTTTATTGTTTTTGTTCTATCAATAGAAGGAATAGAAAAAAAAAAAATATATATATATATATATATATATATATATACCTTCCCTTCACCAAACTATTATATTTAAGTTCAGATGTCCTGTGAATGCAGTAATTCTTTGAAAGATGTGAAAGTAGTTTTCAATAATAAATTGTGAGCATTCAATTCAGCAATTTAAATTAAAATGCTTGAAAAAGTATTCTTATAATTATATTGGTTATGATTTAACTTTGGATGCCATTTAGTTCATTTAATTTCATTTTCTGAGGCACAGATTTTAAGAGAAATAAAACTTTATATTACATAATTGAATAGGTTGCTTACTAGGAGCCAGGAAATAATTATTAGTTGTGAACAAGATTCATGCTCTGAGAAATTATTATTCTGAGCATTTTTGTGTATTTTCACTTTGCCAGATGACACCTGCAGTAAATTGGGTTAGGAAAGGAAAAAATTTTAAAGTTACAATTCAATGCCCACAAATACTTCAATGTCACGAAGAGCAACAGAGATGGGGAATCTTGTCTGCACAGCAAGAAAACAAATTAAGTATTTGTACTATTTGTTCTCTTAATGTCATACAGCATATTTCCTTCAGAAAAAAATATAGATACTTATCTACTACTGTATATGTTCTAAACAACCTTTTCCTATAAAAATGTAATAAAGATATATTTGTGTTCAGTATTAATGCTGTGCAAAAAAAAAAAAAACAGATCGATAGATAGATATATAGACAGATTCCTCATTCCTCTACTTATAACTTAAAATTAGTAATAGTATTAGCTGCCTATTTAATGTGGAAAGGTCAGTTGCGGCATTGACAGCGCTAGTCATATACCATGACAGATAACCTCTCCTTTCCCGTTTTTAATTTTTTTTTTTTCCCATTAAAAAATGTTTTATTTGGAGTAAAGTAACAACAAGCAAATATTGTACAAATACAAAGCTTTGGATACACTGAAGGAAAACCAACGAGCATCAACATGGGAATAAACAACATCCAGGTATACCACGTGAAGTGTACAGAAGAAACAGCTAATGTAGGTAATAGCATTTATGGCGAGCGTATCAATCGCTGCCGGGGCTATAAAGTAATTGCCACCCGGGGCTTGCGTAGACTCGTTGGGAGAGAATAGAAGGAAAAGAAGGAAAGAAGAAAGTGGGAGCTAGGGAGAGAAGACACAGCTGAAAGAAGGAAGGAGAGTACAGTGGAAGGAGAAATGGAGTGGAAGAATGAGAGGCAGGGGAGAGGGGGGGGGTGGAGAGAAAAAAAAGGGGAGGGAGGGGGACGGTCAGTGAGTCAGGGGGGGAGGACGGGCCCAAAGCAAGGGCCCCCTCTACCCTACCCCTCAGACCGAGTGGGCCTTTGGAGTGCTAAACTAGACAGGACCTTTCCCCTCAGAGGCCCATGAGTACCTGATAGGTCTTCATGTCTTTGAACCTTATCCAGTCATACCATGTTGCGGTGAACTTCGAGAGATTGTCATTGGAGATGCAAACCAGTTCCTCCATCTCTTCAATAAGATTCAATCTGTGTATCCACTCTCGAGTTGTTGGTACAGAAGTTGATCTCTAGTGCCGTGGTAGGCATAGTTTTGCCGCGGTCAACATGAACATGGCCAGCGGTTTCTTGTACCGAGCATTCGGCGTGTCGGAGAAGTGCAACAAGAATTGGGCAGGGGAATAATCTAAGACGCACCCAGTAACTTCTTGTATGATCCAGTGCACTGCCTTCCAAAAGAGTTGAATAACCTCACAGGTCCACCATGTATGCAGCATGGTACCGGTGGAGGTATTGCAACGCCAACACAGGTCTGGGACCTCTGGTGAGAATTTGTGAATGCGTGACGGCGTTCTGTACCAACGGGTGAGGATTTTAAAACTATTTTCTTGTATGGTTACGTTTACTGAGGCCTTATGCATCAGGGAACAGATGCTTTCCCAATCTCTCTCAGAGAGAGCGCTCTAAGGCTAGTTAACATCCGTGGAAAAAGGCCAATGGATTCCAGGCTGGCCAGCAGATAGTCCCAGGCCACCCTGTCAAACGCCTTTTCGGCATCTAAGGAGAGGAAGAAACCTGGTTTATTGTGGGATGTGAGCCAGTGGTGAATATTGAGTGCCTTGGTGGTGTTGTCCCTTGCTTCCCTACCCAGGACGAAGCCCACCTGATCCAGTGAAACAAGAGAGGGCAAGAAGGGGAGCAGTCTATTAGCGAGTATTTTCGCGTAAAGCTTAAAGTCCACGCTGACGATCGAAATTGGGCGGTAGTTCCCCACCATGGACTCATCTTTGCCCTCCTTAGGTATCACAGTTATGTGTGCCTCAAGCAGGGAGGGAGAGCCATGGGGGGATTCGGCGAGGGTCCTGAAAGCTTGAAGGAACTGGGGCTTGAGTGTGGTTGCAAAGGTACGGTAATACTGGAGTGAGAGGCCGTCGGGTCCAGGGCTTTTCCCCGGTTTCATCTCCTTGAGAGCTCTATCAAGCTCCTCTTCGGAGATGGGTGTCTCGAGATCAAGAGCCGTGGAGTGCGAAATAGGAGCAGGACCAAAATTCCTCAGGAATTCGGCGAGTTGAGCTTGTCTACATTTGTCATGGGCCAGAGGGGTTTGGGCATTGTGCAGATTGTAGAGGGATTTATTAAAGGATTCAAATTGTGCAACAATGGCATCGTTGGAGCAATGTTTAGCCCCTGTGGAGTCTCTAATTAGGTGGACCTTGGAAAGCTTCCTGCGGTCCTGGGTCGCCCTAGCCAGCAGGCTGCCACTTTTGTTGCCTTGCTCATAGAAAATCTTTTGACGTAAAACACATTGCCGATGGTTCTGCTTACCAAGAATGTTGGCCAACTTGGCTCTGGTCTCGGACAATTCCTGCAAGGTTGAAGTAGCTAGGGAGCGTTTATGTAGGCTTTCAAGTTCGCGAAGGCGAGCATGAAGTTCTGCGATCTGAGATTGTCGTGCTTTCTTGAGAGACGTGGAAAGGGACAGAAACTTCCCCCGCACCACACACTTGTGTGCTTCCCATTGGGTCAAGGGGACTGTGTCGGGAGTGTAGTTGAGCAGGAAGTATTCCTGTAATGTAGAGTTCAACTGTGCAACCGTTGTCGCGTTCCTCATCAAAGAGGAATTGAGTCTTCACGTTTTGCTTCTGGTTTCATAATCGGGAAACGTTAGGGTCAGGGTGATAGGGCTGTGATCAGAAAAGATCTTAGGTTCAATGGTCGCCGCCGATAGGAAGGGGAGATGCGGTTGGGAAAGGAAGAAATAGTCAATTCTACAAAACTTTTTGTGGGGAGCGGAGAAATAAGTATAGTCTTTTTCTCGTGGATTCAGTAGGCGCCAAGAGTCGTGAAGGGACAGGTTCTGCAATTGAATGTGAATATGACACAGGGCTCTGTAGGGAAGGTCAGAGGACCCAGAGGAGGTGTCAAGGAGTGGATTGAGAGGAGTGTTGAGATCACCCCCCAGGATCAATATCCAGAAAGTGAAATCTGAAAGCTATTTGCATTTAGTATGGAAAAAGGAGACCTGCTTACTGTTAGGGGCATATACGTTCACTAGGGTGACCGAGCGGGTCCCCAGACGGCCTTTCACAAACAAGAATCTACCTTCCGGATCACGTTTGATATCATGCAATTGAAAATCAGTATGTGTTGCAAACAGGATGGAGACTCCTTTGGTCTTGGAGCCCGCTCCCGCTTTGAATTCTATAGCAGTTTGCTTGTTTACTGACACACAGGGTGTGATTTACTGAAGGCCAAAAGGCTATCCACTTTGCAAGGAAATTTTCACTTTTCAATGCATATTCAATCATGTGCTTGAAAAGAAAGTATTTTTGCTTGCAATTGATTAAATCATGGAAATAGCAGGGTGCCACCTCATTTGCCAAGCTAAGGGAAAATTTCCTAGCAAAGTGAACAGCCCATTTGATTTCCTAAACCAACCCCATGGATTCCAATAAGCTCCTCCATGTATTTGAAAGGGTACATTAACCTTTAAAAAATATATATATATTAACATAATTTTCAGGTAAAAAAAATGTGCATTTATTTTTTTTTTTTTTACACTGCAGGCTGTAAAGCATGATTATCAGATTGCGTGTGCAATGGTGAGATCCTGAGTACTTTCAGTCAGCTGTCTGCCCATACCCCCTGGTATGGACTGGCAGTTACTGAAGTGCAGGAATGAAACAATGAACTATAGGAGTGCTCACCAGCTCCCACTTCATTAGGAATTATAAGCCGTCAGCCGCGGTGGCTGATGGAAGTTGTATTTTATTAATTCACAGAAAACTGTGAATGAAAGATATATTTGTGTGGGCAGTGCCCCACACAGCCATGCTGTTTTCAAATTGTGACAGTGGATGTGGGGAGAAAATCCTCCAGCTGCTTGTACAGAGTTGGGAGCCCTGGTGGTGGAAGATGGGTGTATAGGAGCATGTTACATGTTACACCTTAAATATGGGGTTAACATGCAACATGCTCCTAAAAGTGAACTTATCCTTTAAGCTGTAAAATCTAACAAACACATGCCAATTCTGGAGAGCTCTGTAAACAATGTCCAGAACTTACCTACTGTTGTCATTGTTGGTATTACAAGGAAGTCTTCGACATTTTTTCTGGAAAGTCATAGCTGGCTGCATATTTAAACAGAAATGTAAGGTTCAAAAAAACAAAAAGTTGTTGAAAAATTTGCATAAACATAAGGGATGTTTTGCTTTAAATAGGAGCAATATAGTTATCAGATAATGAACTAAAAATATTAATAAAAATATTAGTGTATGTGTTTTTATATAACTTGCTGTTTGCTCTAGTAAAAATGTTTGTAGGCAGTGTGGGTTTCCGTACATATACTGGTTAAATACAGTAAATTCAGGCATTAAACTAAATATAGAATGAATATTCTTGATCACAATTTATAGTAGTGAAACAGCTTTGATAAAAATGCTGGAGAGAAGTCACATGAAAAGGAAAATATTTTTTTTAGGATCTGTAGCGCTGTGTGCGTCCTTTAAAATTAAAAAAAAAAAATGCTTTTATAAATTAACATTAAATAAATTATAGGCTGCTGCAAGCCCTCCCTGAGCAACCATCCCACTTTAATATAACAAAAAAATATAAAAACAGATCTTTGAACCAAAGCGTGTTCAATATTTAAATCTGCTTTTATAAAGCCAGATTTACTACATTTTAGGTATGTTCCTGAAGCACAACCAGAGGGTTGCCTGGGGCGCAGTGGGTTTAAGGGGGCCCAGATGCAAAGTCATGTTTTATTTTCTCAGTCATGGTGGTGTTAAAGATCTCCATTGTGGCTGCATCACTGGTATGCATGGTGCTAGACATTTATTACAGTTTATAGCAAAGAACACCCAGCATATGTGTGAGTGACAAGATAACTATAAAGCAGGATATATTTTTACGCATATTATTGGAGAAGCAGATGTCTCCCAACAGCTGAAAGGCTGTACCATGATCTGAGCAACAGCTTTGTGGGAGTTAAGTTAGGTTCTAATATTTTTATGGCACAGGAGGGGACACAATACCATATCCAAGTACAAGCACTCATCCCTGTGCTTCATGGACATTAGCTATTTATACAGATAATGACTAATATCTCAATGTATCTTCTCTTCTTCCTTCAGGGTCAGGGTTCAACAGTGCAACACATCTCTTAATTTTTCCTTAGCTAAACCACCCCCAAAAATGAGTCATAACATACAAAGAGAACATGAGGAGGGCACACCTCATCCCCAGCCACTCCAAGCAACAGTAATGACCAACAAGAGGACCAATAATTAGAGATGGCCTTGCGGTTCGCGGCAAATTTTGGTTGTTCGCAAATTCACGAAAAGGCAGACTTTTGCCGATGTTTGCGGCAGCCTTATTAGTTTACATTGGGGAGAACTTTGACCAATGACACAGCCGTCAGGTGGAACGGGAGAGCCAATTGAAACATTTCAGCACATGGACATGCCCCCTACCTTATAAATAGACCTGAGCTGGCAGCCATTTCACATTCTGCTTTTTGTCAGCATAGGGAGACCCTATAACTTAAAGCGGAATTTTGTCCAAAAAGAGAAGTTATGCATTTCCCCCTTCATCCCACCCTCCTCTTCCATGTTTTGAGTGTCTCTTGGAGGGGGGGGCGGGAGAGCGGGTACATAGTTTTGACATTCCGCTCCGGCCACCTAGGAAAATGGAGTGGAAATTACCTCCATCCTTTCCCTGCGGCCTTTAGGGACAAGTCAGAGGTCTCAGAAGATTGTGGGACAAATCATGGGGGAACAGCACAGCTTGCACATGTGCAGTGGGCAGCCGGTTGTGAAGCCGTAAAAATTCATAGTCGGATGCCCACAGTGAAGATGCTGGCACTTGAACCCAAAGTCAGGACGAAGAGCTGGGTCAGGTGAGGACTTTGCTGGATCCTGGGATAGGCAAGTATGTGTTTTTTAAAAGTCACAACCTAACTCTATTTCCTACCATTATCCCAGTTTTAAAGACCCTAAAGTTTAGGTAACATTTACTCCACCAGGACTCTCCATCTAAGATTTACCTTTGGATGCCAAACAGACAAGTTCTATGTGTGACTTCTATATTACAATTTAAAAGCAGGTATAGTCATATTACCAATATAAAGATATGATGCAGTAAGAAATTAGGTAAGGAAATGACAATAGTTTAAAATAATTAAAATAAAGAGAGAAAGAAAAACAAAGAAGAGATAATATAGCAGTAAAACAGTATATTATTACCGACTAGTCACAAGAGAGCTTATAGTTATATTATAATGGAAATACTTTGATCAGAAAGCAGGAACACAGGTCAGAAGCCACTGTGCCACCTGCAGGTGAGCCCATTCCTGACATTCTGTGTGCATCAGTTTTCCCCCAAAGGGAAAATCAAAAGGTCTCCCTAAATTTCCCCAAAATCTCCCAAAGGTGTGCTCCACTGTTTGAAAAAATAAATATTTTTTGTTTGGTTTATGGGTTTAAACACTGTTACACATTTTAGGCTACATTCACACCTGAGTGTAGCGTTTTTCGCGCGTTTTTTTACCGCGATTTTACCGCGATTTTTGCAGCGTTTTTTACCGCGATTTTACCGCGATTTTTACCGCGATTTTTGTGCAGGCGTTTTTAGATTGAATAGAGATCAATGGAAAACGCCTGTAATCTGCCCAAAAAGAAGCTCATGTACTTTTTTGAGCGTTGGGCGTTTTGTATACAGCGTCAAAACGCTCAGATGTGAACAGGGGCCATTGAAATGAATAGGATTTGTCTTGTTGGGCGTTTTGAGAGCTGATCCTAGAGCAGAAAAACGCCCCAAAAACGCCCCAAAACGCCTAGATGTGAACGGAGCCTTAAGGCACATAAGACTACAACAGCATTACATTTGAATGACTATAATTAAAGAAAACTATAAAAAAGCGTAATTAGTGAAAAGTCTCACATGACTGTATGGCGATCAAGGTTTTTTTTATAAGCCTAGTGAGACAGTCACATTTTTTTAATTTCAGGATATATTTTTTAATTTTGGTGCACCCATTCTGTAATGCACTTTATAGGAACAAGAGGCATAAAAGCGACATTATTTAGACATTAAACACAAATGGCAAATTAAGACCACACTATATGAATTAAATATCAATGTACACTAAACTACATTCTTTTTTTGAACACAATCACACATGTGAGCAAACATTTGAGCATGTTCAGTCACATGTATTAGCACACTATCTAAGTGTACCTGGTTACCCCTATCTTGTGTATTTTATTTAGTAAATGAGCTTCACCATGCTTAAAAAGTATTGCCTCTTAACATAAGATTGCATGTGCATTGTCAATTTTGATTTTGTTTTTAAAAAAGAAAGAACCCATTGTAAATATTCTTTAGTTAAAGTCTCTTAATTGTAATCTTTATTTGGTATTTTTGTGGATTTAAACATAAAACAAAATTAAAGTGGATAAGTAAGTATAGCCTTTAAATGTCTTTCTATATAATTGCACATGTGACATTAGAGAACGCTCTTAACTTATTTACTCCTAAGTACAGTTGGATACATTTTTCAGTTGCATTTAGACCTGTCGTTCTTATTAAAGCTCAAATTATGGTCCTGGAGTAAACAGTATGAATTTCATATTAAAATAAGATTATGTTGTTATGAAAGCTGTTTCTGTAATTAGCTAATATTTTAATCTAGTAATTAATGTGAGGAAAATTGCTCTTTACTGGCTAGTTATGATTTTCACAGTTTGACATTTTCAATAGATGTATTAAAACTCTGAATGTATGCAGAATAAATTATTTATAGCTGCACATTTACTACTGTGGAAATAATAAAAAAATCTTGTTGATATTGGCTCAGTAAAGTAATAATGATTGCTAATAAGACTTTTAGGAACTCACAGAGAGGTCATCTGAGTTGACAGGTTAAGAGATTTTAGAAGATTTGTCTCAGCCCATTAGATTGGAGAAAGATCTCTTTTTATTTGAACGCCTGTGTAATATGTAGACGACTCCAAAACACTGTATATCACAGATCTATAAAATACTTTATAGATGATATAAGATTATAGAGAATATAAGACCGGAAATACCACCATTCATTGATAAATGGGAAAAAGAGCAGGGATCACAAATAAAGTACTGAGAGCGGTCCACAGTACAGCAGTGGATATAAATGCGGTAGAGATTAATTATAAATGTTTGTCTAGATGGTATATAACGCCGGTTAAAATACATAAATATCAACCAGAGAAAACCTCAATGTGCTGGAGAGGATGTAACATGAAAGGTACTTTGGCACATATATGGTGGGATTGCCCAAAGATACAGGATTATTGGCAGAAAGTGCGACAGCATATAGAGGAAACTATGGGAAAAGACACGGCAGACGACCCATGGGTCTGCCTGTTTCATAATACAAAAAATAGAATGAAACAATTTAAGAACATGGTAGTACCTTACTTAATAAACGCGACAAAGGGGGCAATACCAAAAAAGCAGTTAGACCCTGAAAGCCCAAGAGATTGGTTTAAAAGAATAGAACATATTTATAAAATGGAATAGTTGAGCAGTAGTGGAGAAGACCAAATAGAGGAATTTACCATTATATGGGAAAAATGGGTAGAATTTAACCGCTTGCCGACCGCCGCAAGTAAATTTACTGCGGCGGTCAGCCCCGGCCAGGCAGAGTGACGTTAATTAACGTCACTAGCCTGGGAGGGTCTGGGGAGCGAGCGCACGCCCGCGGAGGCGCGCTCGCGCGCGGTCACGGACCCCCCCCGCACGCGTGTGACCGGCGGACCCGATGTCCGCCGGTCACTCGGCGATCGTCGGGGGAGAGTCAGGCGGCTTGTGTAAACAAGCTGCCTGTCATTCTCTTTGGTGTAAAAACACTGATCACACGGTTCTACTATTTAGAACCGTTGATCAGTTTCCTTACACCTCAAGCCACAGCCAATCACAGTAAGAATCACGCCCCTAGGGACACACACAGCCCCTCCCTCTCAAATAAAGTTATCCCCTTCACTACCAGTGTATTTTTACAGTAACAGTGCATATGTATAGCACTGATTACTGTAGAAATGTCACTGGTAACCCCAAAAGTGTAAAAAATGTCAGTCAAGGGTCCGATCTGTCCGCCACAATGTCGCAGTACCGCAAAAAAAAATCGCAGATCGCCGCCATTACGCGTTAAAAAAAAACAACAAAAATGACAAAAATCTTTCCCTTTGTTAGTAAACGCGATAACTTTTGCGCAAACCAATAAAAATACGCTTTTTGCGATTTTTTTTACCAAACATATGTAGCATAAAACAAATTGGCTGAAAATGTTAAAAAATTTGGATTTTTACATTTTTTTGGGGGGGAATTTCATATAAAAAAATGTGAAAAATATTGTTATTTTTGCAAAATTTACGCTCATTTTTTGTTTATAGCGCAAAAAGTAAAAAGCGCACAGGTGATCAAATACCACCAAAAGAAAGCTCTGTTTGTGGGAAAAAAAGGACATCAAATTCGTTTAGGTACAGCGTCGCACGACCGCGCAATTGTCCGTTAAAGTCACGCAGTGCCGAATCGCAAAATACCCCCTGGTCGTTTAGCAGCCAAATCCTCCGGAGATTTGGAGTGAATGGGATGAGACGGAGGAGGAATAAAGATAAAGGAAAGGAAGATATAAAATGGCAAAATATGGGAAGAAGAGGGAGGGGAGAGGGAAGGAAAGGATAATAGATATTGTTATATATGATTTTTTGGAATATAGCTATATATGTTGTTATCCCTTTTTTAATGTAGTTTGAAAAACAATAAAGGATAAAAAGAGTTTTAGAAGATGAGCCTAGTTGAAAGTTTTGCTTGGCTCTTCTGCTTCCCTGAGTATGACTAGATATGCATACACTCACAGGCCACTTTATTAGGTATACTTGTTTAATTGCTTAGTAACACAAATTGCTAATCAGCCAGTAACATGGCTGCAACTTAATGCATTTGGGCATCTAGACACGGTGAAGATGACTTGCTGAATTTCAAACTGGGCATCAGAATGGGGAAGAAAGGAGATTTGAGTGACTTTAAAAGTGGCATGGTTGTTGGTGCCAGACAGGATAGTCTGAGTATTTCAAAAACTAATGATCTTCTGGGATTTTCACACACAACCAACTCCGGGTGCCACTCTTGTCAGCTAAGAACAGGAAACCGAGGCTACAATTGACACAGGCTCTCAAAACTGTGCAAAAGAAGATTAGAAAAACATTGCCTGGTCTGATAAGTCTTGATTTCAACTGTGACATCAATATAGTAGTGTCTGAATTTGGCGTAAAACAACATGAGAGCATGGAAACATCCTGCCTTGTATCATTGGTTCCGGCTATTGGTAAAATAATGGTGTGGGGAATATTTTCTTGGCACACTGTGGGCCCCTTAAAACCAACTGAGCAGCATTTAAATGCCATGGCCTACCTAAGTATTGTTGCTGACCATGTCCACCCCTTTATGACTACACCTGGCTACTTCCATTAGGATAATACACTATGTCACAAAGCTCAAATCATCTCAAACTGGTTTTATTGAGTATGACAATGAGGTCACTGTACTCCAATGACCCCCACAGTCACCAGATCTCAATCAAATAGAGCACCTGTGGCATGTGGTGGAACAGGAGATTCAATCATGCATGTGCATGCGATAAATCTGCAGCAACTACGTGATGCTATCATGTCAATATGGACCAAAATCTCTGAGGAATGTTTCCAACACCTTGTTGAATCTATGCCATAAGGAATGAAGGCAATTCTAAAGGCAAAAGGGGATCTAACCCGCTACTAGCAAGATGTACCTACTAAAGTGGCTGGTGAGTGTATATGTGTACACAATCAATTAGTCAATCAATCAATCAAATTCTATTTTTTTTCTCTAGCATGTATGTTTCCAAATTGATGTTTATATTTGTATGTTGTACTTTATATATACATAATCTTAGTTTACAAATACACGACACACAATTTCTGGAGCAGTATGGTTTATCTAGCAGCTAGGCAGATGCAGCCCTGAGGTGATATTTGTTTTACTGAAATATCAAACTGAATACAATAATGGATAAAGTTCAATAATGGATAAGTCACCACAATGAGACATTTACTGTACCTAAAGTTTATCTTAATCTTCCAAAGTAAATATTAAAAATATGTAAAGAATGGAGCCAAGAGATCAATCTTCTGGATTAACAACAAGAATAGAACATTTCAGTATGCAATATTTCATTGTGCTGTAGACACACTTCTATGTCCCTATGTGGTTACCCACTATGGGCCATCTTTGAGAGCGAGGCGTGGACCTGACAGGCTATATCCGCACATGCTGTAGACACCTAGTGGAAGGCTTATGGGCCATACACACTATAAGATTTTCTGAAGACTTTTTCCCTTTAGACTTACCAAAACCATATAATATGAGGTCAAACCTAAACACTTTCAATTTGTATGCAATCTGGCAGGCCCTTGCACTACATAGAAAAGGTAAATCTGAAGGAAAAAGTTTTCAGAAAATCTTATAGTGTGTATGGCCCTTTAGGCATGGATACATGTGAGTGCAACTTTTTTATACTTGCTTTTAAACATCTAAAAAAATGTACTACACTATTATTATTATTTCAGGTACTTATATAGCGCTGTCAATTTACGCAGCGCTTTACATATATATTGCACATTCACATCAGTCCCTGCCCTCAAAGAGCTTACAATCTAAGGTCCCTAACTCACATACATACACAGTAGGGCCAATTTTTTTTTTTTATACAGGATCCAATTAACCTACCAGCATGTCTTTGGAGTGTGGGAGGAAACCGGAGTACCCGGAGGAAACCGACGCAAGCACAGGGAGAACATGCAAACTCCAGGCAGGTAGTGTCATGGTTGGGGTTTGAACCAATGACCCTCTTGCTGCTAGGTGAAAGTGCTAACCACTACACCACTGTGCCACCCAAAATATAGGTCCTTCTCTGTGTCTCTGGGGGAGTGTATCTCCACATCCTGGCCAATTCCTGAGGGATCTTTGGAGTGGAAGGGAGCAAGCTCATGAACCAATCTGGTTTTCCAAAGTGCATTTTGACCTTCTGTGAAAAGGGATCAAACATCTTTGGTGAGTTGCAATCTACCCTCTGAGCACCTGTGGTGAAGCCACTAGAAGACACATCTGTCTAGAAGCACTTCTTAATTTTGGTTTTGGACATTTCACATTGGACTTTATATTTTACATGTTTTATTGTTTATTTTGCTTTATGGATTTTATAACACACCACGTGTTCTCACGCATTTATCCCACGCCCATTTGCACAGTATCATGTGTGTTTGATTACGATTTTACATTGTGAGCGATAAAACCTTTACATATTGTTTTTTTCAATTTCCTTTACAGTGCTGTCAGCACGGAGATGCTGATCACTCTATAAATACTTAGGAATTGTTTTACTAATAGCAACTTATATGTTAACTTTGCAAGGGAATTTGCACAACCTAGAAAATGTGGGGAAATTTCACTTGGCAAAGAATACCCAATCCCATGCAAGGAAAAAAAAATCATGTTTTGCTTTTGCATGATTGAATGATGAAAGTCAGCTGAACATCCCCTCATTCACTAAGCTTGGATAGCTGGCGAGAAAAGGCAAGGAGAGAGCTATGGAAGGGGGGTCACAGAGGTGAGTGTAGAGATTTAGGAAACTAAAGCCCCGTACACACGTACCGATGGTCGGCTTACAAATGTTCCTCTTTTCTCCCCGGGATGTCGGTGTCTGCTGAAAAGTGCAAAGACAGCACAAGGACAGCACAAGAATTTTGTCCGCCGACTGCAGAAGTGATGTCATGTAATGGTTAACTTTCCCTGTGTTTTCTATTTTCTGAGCATGCCCAGTCTTGCAAATCTGCGGTCTGTCGGCCGAATTGTGTACTGACAGGCGAACAATCGTCCGTTCTGGTGTCGGCATACAAATATTTTCATGTTTGCACGAAAGACTTTTGTCCGCGGATTGTGCGCAGACATCTGTCGGAGGCACCATACTAACACGCGTACAATCGGCAGATCCTTCGTCCACCGACGTTTGTATGCCGACGATCGGTACGTGTGTACGGGCCTTAAGGGTCCACATTTACTCCATAATCTTTTATGTCATATAGAATGTGTTCACCTTTTCCTTTATTGAGTAGTTTTAAAGTCCCTTAGGAACTGAAACATTTGTGTCTTCCATAGTGTGGTCTGATTGTGAAAAATGATGTCCCACAGGTGTGCAAAAATCATCTTCCTTATGCTCTTTAACTACTTCTTGACCTGCCACAGAACATATACTGCGAGTGGGAAGGCACGTGCAGGCATAATCATGTACATATACATCATTGTGATCCACACCCCCCCTCCCCCAAAACCACTGTGTTTCATTCATAACACCTCTGCTTCCTATACCAGTGAGCTGTGATTGGCCCACAGCTATCATATGGTACCTGGACCAATCACAGCATCCTGTACCATTTGATTAGCTGTGGTCAGTACTAGTAATCACAGCTGTCATGAATAAAACCCATTGTTACCCATTGATCATCAATATAGCAACAGTTAAAGGGTAAAAAGAAAAAACAAAATCTCCTGATCACCCCTCCAGAATAGTACAGTGTTACTATGGTGAAACTGAACTACTCTGATGAAAGTATGCAGAAAAATAGCAAAAAAAGAAAAGAAATGTTTAATTTTCTTTTTGCTTTCATTTTTTTTTAACTCTCATCAGTCAGTGTCCCTGATCACCCCCAAACCAGTCATGTGATGATGCTGTACTGTGTTAGTGACAGTATGTAAAATAAAATGTAAAGAAAAAACATTTAATTGAATTTTCTCATTCTTCCATAAATTCTGACAAACAATGACAATTTCAAATAACTTATCATGCCTCTTACTAAATGCCCAGACTGTCTATTTTTCAAAAAGGGGTCAATGGAGGGGGGGGGGGGTTTGTACTGTCCTACCATTAGTACATCAGGACTGATACATTTTCAAATACATATACCATAGTTTTTAGACTCGCACACCATACCAAAAAAAATAGTGATTGATTTTTTATTTTTCATTGGATCATTTTTATAATAGAAAATATATATTTTTTTCAATCAAAATAAGTCTCTATTGGTGTGAAAAGAATTATACAAATTTCATATATGTACAGTGTTGCACGATCACACAATTGCCAGCTAAAGTAGCACAGTGCCGAATGGCAAAAAACGGCATGGACATGAGGGGGGTAAAACCTTTTTGAAGCTAAATTGGTAATATGGTGTCTGTGCAAATTCGTTTACGCTTGAAATTTCTGTCCCTTTTCACCAACGTAAGATCCTTGGCTACATTTTTTTGCATTGGATGAGATAAACAACATTACTGAAGGTACAGCTGTATGATCCTGTGATATTGAATGTCGCTTTTGTGTGTGTGTGTGACACTTTTTAATGGATTGATTTGGCTGCAGAGTTTGCAGCAATTTTTGTTGCAGGGCTTGGTTCCTTTATTTGTGACTAGGAATTATCGAACGGTTCGGGTCGACCATCGGTTCGACCCGAACATTGACTGTTCGAAATTCGGCTGAATTCCGAAATTTTTGCTGAAAAAGTTCAGAATTCGGCAACCAGAAGCGACCAAAATGCAATGGGACAGGAACTGGGCTTTATAAGCCCGCAATTGGACCAGAACCATCAGTAAAAGCCAATTGAGGGGGCAGGAGGATGCTAGGAATGTGATTGGAGTGACTAGGGGGTCCAGAGGCCAATCAGTAGTGAATACACCCCCCAGTATATAAGATAGCCCCGCCAAATCTCTAGCATTGTGATACAGGGATGTGGAAGAGAGTGGAAGCGGTTCTGTTACTCTTGCTTCAAAAGTGTAATTTAGCAATTATTAGTGTGAGGAAAGGGATATCTAGTGTAGTTAGGGTACTATTTTCCACTATAGTTAGATTCAATAATCTAGTTTCTGTAGGGAAAGTGTTAAGTGTCAGGGGGACCGTAGTGTAGTGTAGGGTGAACTGACTCTGACTGCTATGGCAGGGTGACCAAACCCTTCCATGTCAGGGTGACCACCATAGAAAAAAGATCGTTTGTATTAGAATGGCAGTAGAGCAGGATAGTGGCTCCGCTACTATTACACCTAGCCGTTTTTGTTGCAGGCGTTTATTGGGCTTTTTTGTGGTCGTCTTTGGAGGTAGGCATGACATCTGAACTTCTGTGTAGGGGTATATACACACACACATGTATGTATATATATATACACATACACATATATCGGTGTGAAAGTAGCAGAACCCTATGCCTGCACTAATGAAATTATTTGCAGGCATAGGGCGCCGCTCCTATCACACCTATATGTGTTTATGTGTATATGTGTGTATATATACCCCTATACAGAAGTTCAGATGTTATGCCTGCCTCCAAAGACGCCCAAAAAATGCCCAAAAAAACCGCCTGCAACAACACACCTGGGCCTTTTTGTTGCAGACGTTTTTTTGGGCATTTTTTGGGCGTATTTGGAGGCAGGCATAACATCTGAACTTCTGTGTAGGGGTATATATATACACACACACATATATGTATTTATACACATACACACATATAGGTGCGAAAGTAGCAGAACCCTATGCCTGCAAAAAAAACGCCCAGGTGTGTTGTTGCAGGCTTTTTTTGGGCATTTTTTGGGCATCTTTGGAGGCAGGCATAACATCTGAACTTCTGTATAGGGGTATATATACACACACACTTATATGTATTTATACACATACACACATATAGGTGTGATAGGAGCGGAGCCCTATGCCTGCAAATAATTTCATTAGCGCAGGCATAGGGTTCTGCTACTTTCACACCTATATATGTGTATGTGTATATATACATACATGTGTGTGTGTATATATACCCCTACACAGAAGTTCAGATGTCATGCCTGCCTCCAAAGACGTCCACAAAAAAGCCCAAAAAACGCCTGCAACAAAAATGGCCGGGTGTGAAAATAGCGGAGCCCTATGCCTGCTCTACTGCAATTCTAATACAAACAATCTTTTTTTCTGGTTCTGGACATGCTACAGAGCTGAAACTTTATAGGTACACTTTTTAGACCCCCCCAGACACTAAATCCAAATAAATCTCATTTTTTTTTCAATAATGTTTTCAATAATTGGCTCTCTATCAAAAACGACAATTTTTAAGAACTTTTTTTGTCTCATTAATAGTCCCTGGGGCATGACCCAGAACCCTAGGCACTTTTTAGGGGCATTTATTGGGTTTTAGGGCTTCAAAATGGTGTTTTTTGATTACCGAAGTTCGGGTCCAATTGATTTCAATGGGGTTCTGAAATCCGGGCCAAACTTTCGGCAAGTTCAGGTGTTCTGGTCGAACCGAACTTTTCAAAAGTTCGATCATCCCTATTTGAGACTTCATAACCAGAATTACCTTTCCTGCTGAATAGTTTATGTCTGAGGTTGGGTGGTTGCCTTAAAGCCAGCATTGGGGGTTGTTGAAATATTTATTTCAGGGTATTATCCTGTTATAGTGGTTGTATACCCTGTTTGGTGAATATTTACCTACAGGTAAGCTTATAATAAGGCTTACCTGTAGGTAAAATGAATATCCCCTAAGCCTGCACGGTTTAGATATTCACCCTGCATGCAGCCACTGACATCGGCGGCACATGCGCTCTGTAGGTTTGGTGTATCGTGGCAGAACTTCAGAGCTCTTTGCCAGAACTATGGGCTCCCGCGCGCATGCATCCGTCATTGCGGCTTTGGCCACTCACAGCTATGGAGCACGTGAACCCGGAAGACATGCCGGGGGGGGACATGTCAGCTTCCTCAGCGGTGACTGGGCACCGCTGCGGGGGCTTCATTCTGAGGTAAGTATTTCATAATGTGCTAGTATGTGATGCATACTAGCACATTATGCTACTGTCTTGCAGGTTTTTGTTTTGTTTTTTTTTTGTTTTTTTAGTGGTTTACTACCGCTTTAAGATGGGCTGTAAATCCTTGATTATCTTTCTTATCCCTTCCAATGCAGGAATATATGTTGTCACTAGAGGTACTCAGTTATTTTTTTTTCTCTTTGTATTGGAGGAGATGCTCTCTTTGGGCTTTCAGGGCTGTGTTTAAGCTTGTAATGATGGTTTTGCCCTTGTAACCTTTCTTATGGTTTCTCTCCTATTTGAGAAATTGTTTCATTGTGGCTAGAGTAGATAAGGGTTCAAACAGCAGTCCAGTGTCTATTGCTATCTGTCTCCTCATTGGGAAAAGGAGACCTATAGGGTCTCTTGGATAGAGAATAGACAGAATCTCTTCAACAGTTATATGGCTTGGGTATATAAGGGACATGCAAAAAAAAAAAACTTCATATAAGCACCCTAGACATATGAAGGTTCACCCTGCTGTAGCTGCTGTAGCTGGAAATGTCACAGAGAAAGGCTATAACTTTGGCAGAGGTTCCTATGTAAATATAGCCTGCTAACAATATTTATAGGCTTCATTGATAAGTACAATGTGCCAATATTATGTATTTAGATCTCTTTGTGTGACTACTAATTTAACCTCTTCCTGACAGTCTATAGCCGAAAGACTACTACAGCGCGGGCCTTGCAGTACTTTGCCAAGAGGCATCCATGAACGTCCTCCTGTGATCTTGCTGCCCGGACACAGCTGATCACAGATTGGGGTAAAGGGCCAATCACAGAGGCCCTTTACCACGTGATCAGCTGTGTCCAATGACAGTACAAAGCAAGCCAGTAATCAGCATTCCTTTCCTCACGCTGACAGCGTAAGGAGAGAAGAAGAGCCGATAACTGGCTTGTGTGAAAGGGATGTCTACACTAATATTCAGGGCACTAATTATCAGTGCCCTGATTATCAGTGCAGGCCCAACAGTGCCTATCAGTGCCACCTACCAGTGCATTTCAGTGCTCATCATTCCCGCCTATCAGTGCCCATCAGTGCCCCCTATCAGTGCCAAATTGGGGGTATCTATTAGTGCAGTCCCATCAGTGCCTCCCTATCAGTGCCCACCAGAAGCACCTCATCAGTGCCCATCAGTGCTCATTAGTGCAGCCTCAGCAGTGCACATCAGTGAAGGAGGAAAATTACCTGTTTGCAAAATTGTATAACAAACTATGAAAAACTTTTTTTTTTTCCAAAATGTTCTGTCCCAGTTTAATCCCAGTGGGGATTAAATTCCACCAAAACAGCTCTATTTGTGTAAAATAAAATTATGAAAATGTCATATGGGTACAGCGTTGCATGACCGCACAACTGTAATTCAAAGTGTGACAGCACTGAAAGCGGAAAATTAGCCTGGGCAGGAAGGGGGTGAAAGTGCCCTATAGGCAAGTGGTTAAAAGAGTGTCCCTTAACCACTTCTGGACCAGAAGGATTTGCCCCCTTTATGACCAGGCCATTTTCTGCGATTCGGCACTGTGGTACCTTAACGGACAATTGCGCAGTCGTGGGATGCTGTACCAAAATAAAATGTATGTCCTTTTTTTCCTACAAATAGAGCTTTCTTTTGGTGGTATTTGATCACCTCTGCGATTTTTATTTTTTGTGCTATAAACAAAAAAATTGCGACAATTCTGAAAAAATAAACAATGTTTTTCACTTTCTGCTATATAACATTCCCCAAAAAAATTAAAAAATCAACATTTTTTAACATTTTAGGCCAATTTGTTTTCTGCTACATATTTTTGGAAATAAAATCGCAATAAGCGTATTTTGATTGGTTTGCGCAAAAGTTATCGCATCTACAAACTATGGGAAAGATTTATGTCATTTTTATTGTTTTTTTTAAAAATTTTACTAGTAATGGCGGCGATCTGCGATTTTTAGCAGGACTGCCACATTGCGGCGGACAGATCGGACCCCTAACTGACATTTTTGACACTTTTGGGGGGACCGGTGACATTACTACAGTAATCAGTGCTAAAAATATGCACTTACTGTTATAATGACACTGGCAGGGAAGGAGTTAACACTGTGGGTGATCAAGGGGTTAAATGTGAGCCTAGGGGAGTGATTCTAACTGTAAGGGGGTGGGGCTTGTGAAATGATCATAGAGACCTGTGATCCTACATAGAAGGATCACAGGAGCTATGTGATCATTGCAGAGAGAAGAATGGTCAGCTGTGTTTACAACAGCTGCCCGTCCTTCTCCTTTAGCTGGGAATGATCGCGGGCACCAGATCGCGGCAATCAGAGCCACCTGCCCCATGCTTCAGAATCCCCACTGCCGAGTGGGGGCGGGAGCACGCCGCTGGCGGCACCCGCTCGCCCCCTAGCTGCAGACATGTGACCGACGTATACCTCGGTTCACACAGGAGGGGCTGCCTAACTGCGGTGGGTGATCTTTAACCGGTTAAAGTGATTTTAAAGCCTTGGTTTTTGTTTTCTAATAAAATAACAAACATGTGATACCTACCTCCTCTGCGCAGTGGTTTTTGCACAGGGCCATCCGGATCCTCCTCTTCTCGGGTCCCTCTTCGGCTCTCTTGGCTCCTCCCTCCTGTTGAGTGCCTCCTCAGCAAGCAGCTTGCTATGGGGGCACCCGAGATGAGCTGCACCTCCATGTATCCATTCAGACATGGAGCTGCAGTTTAACCCTGCTCCCTCTCTCTCCTGATTGGTTCACTGGGTTTGATTGACAGCAGCAGGAGCCAATCGCGCTGCTGCTATGTCTCAGACAATCAGAAGAGAGTCCCAGATGGCTGAAACACCTGTGGACTTTGCTGGATAGAGATGGGGCTCAGGTATGTATTTTGGGGCTGAGGGGGGCTGCTGCACAAAGAAGATTTTTTATCCTAATGCATATAATGCAATAAGATAAAAAAAAAAAAAATTACTACTTAAAAAACCCCTTTAAATTGCACATAATGTCAGTTAAAGTAACTTCAACAAAGTAAAAAAATGTAATTAAAATTGTTACTACTTAGCTATTTAATAACCTTTAGTTAACCCTTATCAGCCCTGATTGGTTACTATAGCAACAACTCTGATTTTGTGATCATTTTAATTTTTCCAGCTTTCATAATTATTCATCTGTATGGTTTACAAAGTATGAAATGCATTTACTAGAAAAGGCCATGGTTTGGCCTTTCCATGTATTGATTTTGTGCATATTTGCATGTTGTGAGAGAGAGAAGAATCAGTAACATAATTGCATATTCATTACAATCGCTTTTTTGTCAATTGCTCGAGAGTAGAATATGGGCAGCCAGCCCAGAAATGTTATTGCAATGCATTTCATTTTCTATTACTTCCTATTTGAGAAATGCTAAATTCTTCTCCCTTCGTAAGGAAGTAGCCATGATGCTTAATATGGTCTTCTTGCAGAGTGTCCTGTGATGTCCAAATACTTGGTTTGCAGACAAAAACACCTATGAATCCACACAGCTGTACTTGTTTGTTAATACCTTTAGTCTATCACGCTAGATAAAAGTAATCTTTGTGCTGCCTATGCTAATCATATAATGTCAATAGGGAATTCCATCCTAGAGTAATCACATATGCTTGCCTAAGCATAAAACTTTTTAATTATGCTACTTTACTTTTGTGAAGACTGAAAACATCAGATGGAGGCATCATTATCCTAGAACACAATGACATGATAAATTATGTTAGTGTTTCCTTTAGTTAAAGGTTTGTACACTAAAAGTTTAAGCATTGAAGGATGGCCAGCAACAACATGCTGTTGCACCAGTTTTATATTTTGAACAGAATCATTATAAATCTTCAAACTAAACTTAGTAATCTTTAGAAACAAAAGATGAGAATGTCACCACAATAATAGTGACTAAATTTTCATTTTGTCATTAAAATCAGAGCTATGTAAAACGGTCTTAAACCTAAACCTATAAATAATCTCTTCTTTAAAGCCCAAAAAAAAAAAAACTATTTGAAAAGCTGCATTTATTTTTAAAGCCCAACTCTATTTTGATAACCTTTTAAAGTGTAACTTTAATAATTGTCCTGCTAATCCTGCTAGATCACTTCCCGCTGGACTCTTTTGCAGGTAGAGCTGCATAAAACATGAGAAATAGGTGCCTATACTGTTTAAAATCTAGTCTCATCCTGCTCTGCACGTGCTCAGTTGCTCTCCATTTTTAACATTGTACTGAAAATTAGAGCCACTGGAGCAGTAATGGCGAACCTTGGCACCCCAGATGTTTTGGAACTACATTTCCCATGATGCTCATGCACTCTGCAGTGTAGTTGAGCATCATGGGAAATGTAGTTCCAAAACATCTGGGGTGCCAAGGTTTGCCATCACTGCACTAGAGGCTGATAGCCTAAAGATTTTGTGCTGCTCAGGGGATCTGGGCTTCAGCAAAATGGCAGCCTTCAGCAAGAAGCCATTTACAGCACACACCAATATTGGTAGTATAATTATTGGAATGTATGTTCCTTGTTAAAGAACATGACTTGGTATCAAGTTGTTATGAGTAATATTCCACTTTAAGGTTTAGGCCATTAGATGGGCCTAAGCTTAAGCTGCTAACCTCCATCCATACAGTCTCTTCAGCATGTTATAAACAGTGTTGCTCATCTTACTTTAAAAAAGTAATTAGTTACAGTTACAAATTACTTCTCCCAAAAAGTAATTGAGTTACTGACTCAGTTACCACATTGAAAAAGTAATTAGTTACTCAGCAAAGTAACTGCGACTTTTTTTTTACCATTTTATAATGCAATTATTGATCTTTAATGGTGGTGGCGGTGTGGCACACTGTGGGGGTCTGAGTCCTCCTGACTGTGTGAGTAACTGTATTTTTTTTTTGTTTTTTTGGTACCTGCTGCCTGGAGTGGCTGGCTGGTGGTGTGGCACACTGGTGGTGGTGGTGGCAGTTTGGCACACTGGTTGTGGTGGTGTGGCACACTGGTGGTGGTGGTAGTATGACACACTGGTGGTGGCGGTGTGGCACACTGATGGTGGTGGGGGTCTGAGTCCTGACTGTGACTGAGCCTGTGACTGTGAGGTTTTTGTTTTTTGGTACCTGCTGTGGTGGTGTGGCCTGCCCAGGCACTGGCACACTGTGGTCCGGGTCCATCTGGCTCCGTCCTCCTCCAGGCCTGTCTGTCTACGTCTGTCTCTTCTCTTCTGGGCTGGCTGTGTGCGGTGGTGGACTTCCTGCTTCCCTGGTGGAGTCCTGGTCCTTGACTATATTTTTTTATACTTATTTTCTCTATCTATAGGGCCAGCCAGGCTGGCAAAGTGGCAGAGGGTCGCCGCATGCTCTGGCATGCCCTCCTCCTGGGCCTGGTGCGCTGTGCTCTCTCTGCCGCTCATCTCTCCTCTATCACAGTCTGAGTCTCCTCCTCCTCTCTCTCCAGTACCGCAGACAGGGCAGCCATCAGAAATTTTGGGGCCCCTTACACAGCTTTAGGTCTGGGCCCCTCAGGCCTGACCACGAACATTCCCTAGGGCCTGCTCACTGACCATCCTACTGAATCCGCTCACTGACAATCCCACCGAGTTCCATACCATGTCCCCCTCATTCTTCCCATGTCCCCCTCCTCCTTGAGTCCCATCTCATCTCCTCCTCTGACAATCTCATCTCCCCCATCCCATGTTCTCCTTACTCCTCCATCACATGTCCTCTTCCTTCACCAGTCCCATCTCCTCCACCCCATGTCCTCTTCCTCCTCTTCCTTCAGTCCCATCTACCCATTCCATGTCCTCTTCTTACAATCAGATCTTCCCCCATCCCATGATCTTCTCTTACAATCTCATCCCCCGATCCCATGTCCTCCTCTTTCATCCCATGTCCCCTCATCCACCCCCTGCCCCCTTCTTCTCCATCCCATGTCACCTCCTCCTTCATCCCAATGCCCCCCTCCTCCTCCTCACCATGTTCTCCTCCTCTTCCATCCCATGCCCCCCTCCTCTGCAATCCCATGTTCTCCATCCCATGTCCTCTTCCTCCTTCATCCCATGTTCCCTCCTCCTCCTCACCATGCCCCCCTCCTCTGCAATCCCATGTTCTCCATCCCATGTTCCCTCCTCCTCCATCCCATGTCAATAGACTTGTGATGTGATGTGATGGAGATCTGGCGCTGGGGGAGTGGCAGGAGGAGAAGATTGGATGAGACCCCCAGATGCTCCCCCTAGTTTCAAACCTGTTCCCAGGCATCAGGAGCTGTCCTATGGCCGTGAGAAAAAATACAATGCCTATGGCCGTGAGACCCTCTAGCATTTGAGCCACTCCACCGCACTTCCTGATTGCCGGGGTAAAGACAAGCTCCTCAAATGAACCACCAATTAGATGCCTCGGTATGCAGTCCTGCTGCGATTGGTGGAGGGGAGGTGACAGGAAATCCAGCCTTCAGGCAGCACATAGAACTATCTCTGGCGCGCGGGACGTCGGGGCTCCTTGAGAGGAGGAATTACAATTACATCCAGGGCTGCTGTTAGAAATTACGGGGCCCCCTACAGCCTACCTGATAGGGCCCCCGGG
Source organism: Pelophylax lessonae (assembly GCF_965119305.1). NCBI lineage: Eukaryota > Metazoa > Chordata > Amphibia > Anura > Ranidae > Pelophylax > Pelophylax lessonae. The sequence goes on along the minus strand of NC_138768.1, from coordinate 424,489,926 downwards.
CCCCCCCCCAAAAAAAAATATCAAATTGAATTTCTGCTAAAATGCCATGATCACAATGTGGTTTTGCAGCCATTACAGAAATCATACCCTTGCTAACGCTGCTTCCTGACACCTGTATTATGTTATACCTTTTTAAAATTGCTGAATGGTAATTTTACATTGCGAGACCATGCTGCAACTGTGAGTCAAGTGATTGGCTTGCAGTTGCAGATCAGCCCCTTTTAACTGAAAAGGGGGGGTTTTAGGCTGGGTTCACACTGATGCAAATTTGACGTGGGTTTTTTTGTATCCAATTTGTATGTCAGGAGGGTGTGACTGGCTCTTAATGGAAACAGTTCACAAAGCTCCGAGGCAGCTGCAGAGCGGTTTGCAGAAGAGTCCTGTGCGTTTTCTGGTCTGTTTCAGGTCTGAATTGAGCCAAGAATTTGGGCCTGATTCATTCCTGAAATGGAGAACAGGGACGCACTGAATCCCCTATTGTGAGCAGCTCCACACAACAGTGTGAACCCAGCGTGATAGGTGGTGCTACATGTCTAACTCTGCAGCATGCGTTAGTGCCGGTTCACACTACCGCGGCGCGACTTGCACGGACTTCATATAATGAATTTCAATGCAAGTCGCTTCGCCCCAAAGTAGTACAGGAACCTTTTTCTAAGTCGGAGCGACTTGAGTCGCTCCTATTAGAATGGGTCCTGTAGCACTGCATGGACCATGACTTGTCAGGCTGACCAGTCGCCTGACAAGTCGCGGTAGTGTGAATGGGCACTAAAAAATGCCGCAGTTGTGTAGTAAAACATTTCATCCACAGCATGTGTACAGCCCTATCTGACTACATTGTCAGGATTCGGATGCACAGCCAGGGGTGGCAGTAAATCCATTGCTCAGCCGCCCATGTAAAAGAGTCCTTAGGCTGCATTAACACTTTGCATTTCCTGAACATGTAACAAAGTGCATGGGAAACTCTCATTCTGCTTGTGGTGCCATTAATTGTTAATGGCACTTCAAAAAAAAGTTAGCAGACCCACGGTTTGTCATGTGGAAAACTTGCAAAGCTGCATGCCTGAAAATGTTCTAGAAAAATTCTTCTATGGTGTGTTTGTCAAATGTAGGGCAGCCAATTCAAGTGAATGGGCTTCCCTATGTGTAAAAAAACAAGCTAAAAAAAATGTGAGCAGGCACATGCATTCCTGCAATGGTGTAAATGGGACCTCAGGGTGGCTTATAGAAATGGCTTGGTGGAGATGTGCATCAGCTGGAATTCTGAACTTTATTCACCCCCCCCCTCTTTCTCACCTCGTTTCAGCAGAAGCACTACAACATTAAAACTCTGCAGCCACTGCAGGACAGGTTACAGTACTCACAGATCATGGTGAGGTCAGGAGAGCAGAGCTCAGGATTCAGAGAGGAGGAGGAGCAGGCAAAAAAGCATCTTACCTCACTCAATCTTTCCTCGTTGCAGGAGAACACTACCGATCACAAGGGGAGGGGGAGTTTCAGGACCCAGCAGTGTAATGATTTCAAGGCAAAAGAAGAGAGAGACGGTCTACAGCTGTCCCTGCTGCTCCAAAATCGGGACCGAGAACAAAGCCAGCATGGGACAGCTTGTTAAATAAGGGGACTGGAGAACGGAGGGAGAAATCTAGCAGCAGTGCCAGGGGTTTCACAGGAGTCACAAGGCAGTACAGCCGACTCTCCTCTCCTGCAGGTGCCCGTGCCCCATTTTGGACTGATGAGGCTCGGGCCCCCTACAGGAGGGCTGGCTGTACTGCCTTATCAGCGGCCCTGATTACATCTACTACCATCTAGTGACGGTAGATGTAATTGCGGTAACGCAGCCGAAAGTACCAGCAGCGGCGTTACAATGAGAGAACGAGTAATCTGATAGATTACTCGTTACCCTCAAAAGTAACTGCGTTAAGTAACGCCGTTTACTTAAACGCAGTTACTACCAACACTGGTTATAAACCTGTTAATAGTGGTGGTCAGGTGATGGTGTGCCCTGATGGAGGGAGGTCTGTAAGGTCTAGGACACATCCTTCCTTGGTAGCTGGGGTACTGTTATTGTTCGTCAGTAATAGTTCTGGACCCTACCCAGGGACCCAGCCTGTAAACACTAGATTAGTACAACCTTGTGGATACTAATGTTTAATATGTGGCTTATATCCTTGCCCAAGGGGGAAGTGTGTTGTGAACCCAGCACCTGTAACTGGTAGCTGGTAGGAGGGCTCGAGCTCTGCCCTTTCCCCTCTGGTATGCAATACAGAAAGGAGCCAACTTGCAACTTAACTCAGGTATCATAGCAAATTGAAGTAGTTCCTTCCTCCAGCTAAGGCTCCAAGCTGGAAGATGTAGGCATGATGACCAACAATTGCTAGGAGGCATTTTCATGCTGTACTTCTGGGCCACATTGTAAGTGCTGCAGATCTCATAGCCAAATGTTTTTGATTTTATGTTTAGGTTGACCATGCTTCTGCCCACTGAATTTATACCTTGCTGTCCAGTCATTGTTGACCTGTCTGTCCCTGACTCTGATTCTACCTACTAATTGGTGACTTTATCCTCAGCTGTCACTAGACCAGGCTTGGGACCTGACTCCACTTTTTACCTAACTTGGCTCATCCAATGTGCACTGCTACCCATACTCCTTCTTACCTGATACCAGCGCTGTTCCAGGTAACAGTGCCAGCACCTTGGTACGTGTGCCTGTCCTTCACCCCTGCATACCCTATCCCAACTTCCAGTGATGCTCTGATGGAAACTGTGCAAGATGAGGGGAGTGAGGAAGGAGAACTTCTGTTGCTGAGTGCCATGGCGCTTGGAACGGAAGTGGGACGCGGGTACCTGTGAAAATCACATACCTGCTCCTCAAAAGTGCCAATTGTTTAACAGGAGTGGAGAACAAGTCCTTAAACGGAACTTCCCCTTTTGATAGGAGTTCCACTTTTAGCAATTCTCACTGGAACCAATGTCATTTTTTAAAGATTTCTATAATATTGCTGCCAATGCAAACAACTGTTAAATGCTGGATTTATCACGTTCTGTCACCAGGAGATTCACAGAACAGATTTCTCCAATGGAGGACACAGACATTAAAAAAGGAGAGGTTAGCAATGACATGTCAACATTATTAGCAAGTTGAAAAAAGTTTGATCTGTGAATGTGGGTGGTGAGGACACACAGTTTAGCTAATGGGTCTGCAGGAGGCTCACCCAACCATATTTGTTGCAGATGGTATGGAACGTTACAGGGTGCATCTCCTTTTTTTACACAGGAGTAGAAGAAACATTTTTTTGATGCGCTTATTTTTTGCATTATCTAATTGTAGATATGTCTACCTTGATGCTACTGAAAAAATGATTACTTGTGAATATCACTACTTTCATAGATTTATTTTAAAATTCTATACTTGACTAGTTATTTTTTTTTTCTACTTTTCCTTCATCTACTTCCTTTTTTAGCTTTATTTTGCCTTTAATGTAGGATTCAAATCAATTCCATATAATTGCAATAAATGATAAAAATGTTTATTAACCACTTCCGGACCACCTACCACATATATACTGTTGCAGGGTGGCCTGGCTGTGTGCAATCATGTACATGTACATGATTTCGCGCATGAGGTCTGGGGTGCACACATGCACTGTCGGCGGGATGCTTTCGCTTTGATTTGACACAGCGGGAGCCAATCAACGGGTCCGGCAGCCACAATGGGGGGGCAGAACGACCGTCTGTCTATGTAAAAAAGGCAGTTCACTGTTCTGTGAGGGAGGAAAATAGAGATAAGCAGAAACACGGATCTCTGTTTTCCTTCAGTCACAGCATTCCCCCCCACAGTTAGAAAGCACTTCCTAGGAGCACCCTTAACCCTTTGATCATCCCTGATGTTAACCCTTTCTTTGCCAGTGTCATTTATACAGTGACAGTGCATTTTTTTAGCACTGATCACTGTATTAGTGTCACTGGTCCCCAAAAAGTGTTGTTAAAAATCGCTGATCGCTGCCATTACTAGAAAATAAAAAAAAACTCCATAAATCTATCCCATAGTTTATAGATGCAATAACATTTGAGAAAACCAATCATATACGCCTATTGGAATTTTTTTTTTTTACCAAAAACATGTATCAGAATACTTATTGGCCTAAATTAATGAAGAAATTATAATTTTTACAGTTTTTTAATTGAATGTGTTTTATAGCAGAAAGTAAAAAATTTTTTTTTTTTTTTTCAAAATTGTCAATATTTAAAAAAATAAAAACTGCAGATGTGATTAAATACCACCAAAAAAAGCCCTATTTGTGGGGGAAAAATGACATCAATTTATTTTGGGTACAGCGTCGCACGGCTGCGCAATTGTCAGTTAAAGCAACGCAGTGCACTATCGCAAACAATGGCCTGGTCAGGAAGGGAGTGAAACCTTCCAGGGCTGAAGTAGTTAATATAATAAAAACTATAATTATAGTGCTGTCCCTTTAGAAAATAAAATTTAGTAAGTCAAATATCATATATAACCGACAATTCATATCAAATATGCAAAATATTGCAAAATCATATAAAGCAAATAACCTTTTACATGAAACACAATATACCCAGTATATTGTGACCAGACAACAGAGGGTGCCATTCAAGGCTTCAGCCAGGTCTTCTCCTATAGTACAACGCTGGGAGTGCTGGAAAGAACAGAGCTCACCCCAGCTTTATTGCTACAACAGACAAAAAAGTCCTATGTGCAGCACATCACTGCAAGACCTTGTGGATCTGTGAAATGACAGCCTCAGCCTGGGTTCCCGCCAAGCCACACTCCCAACACATTTCACTCCACCCCGAAGCTTAATCATGGGGATAGAGAATCCACGAAGAGTGAAAATATAAATGAATCATTAGCTGCCATGTAATTAGGCAAATAAGAGTCAGGTGAACATTTCCTCAGATGGAGGAAAATGAAAAGCCTAGCTCATCAAAGGCAGAAATAGTGTTCAACAAATGCAAAGCATGAGTATGTGGATCAAGGACACTGAAAGCTAATAAAAGCAATAAGGCAAATGTTATATCTTAAAAAAAAATGGAACTTTGGGTCCTGTATTCATTGATGGACCATCTTTTCTAAATAGTGCTATTTGGTACCCTCTTTGAGGGATAAAGAGGCTCCACATTTGGTAGAACAGCCAAAAAGTATTGAATTGTTTTAAGAGCTAGATGACATTTACCCCTGCAAGAGGTGTGGGGTATGTAGAAGCATGGGGCCAAGCATATCCAGGATTTCTTCCTAGATCTTGAAGTACAAGATGCATTTATTAGATCCATGACTTTATCATTTGTTCTACCGATAATGTTGTTTGTTTACTGTAATGTCCTTATGGCCTGCAGTATTTAGGGAGGATCAAAAAGGCATTGCAAACAGGAGTAGGGGAACACATATCCAATATCAAGAAGGGCTTAAAAGGTCACAGCTTTTCTAGACATTATACCTTAGCACAAAATAAAGGTCCTTAAATAAAAGTAATTGATAAATTCTCTCTATACTAGTGCACTAATAACAATAGAAGGGAAATATCTAAGATGGAAACAAGACCTTTTGTCCATTTGGATTGAATATTGATCAATATTTGTTGCCTTATGAGGAGTTTATGTGTAATCTACATTAGCAAATGTACATAGATGTGTGTGTGTATATATATATATATATATATATATATATATATATATATATATATATATATTTATGAGATATTGGGTTTTGGTTTCTAAGAATAGTTGGATATACAGTAAGTTAAATGAAGTTAATGTGTGTGAATACAGTCTGCAGGCGTTAGTATAAGAAATTAATTGATTTACCTAGTCCTTTTGAAGTGCAGGAATGTTAGGTTGGGATAAACATGTGTGTGTCCCTAAAGAGGTTCTGCTATTTAACCATTGTAAACTTGTATGCGAGAAAGGAAAACACCTTAATTAAGTTCCCTTTCGCAGACTTACAGGACCGAGGTAATAATTTACCCCAGGCCGTTTCATTTCCTTCGTTATCTCTGCCACTTCAAAGACACTCTCTTTAGTTATGCAATGAAGGTATACATCTGTTGAGGAATGGACAATTTGCCCAGGGTATGACCTTGCATACCTAATGCCCCATTCAAGAGGAGGTTGCCTTGCATAATTCATTTCTCCCTCCCCCAGAGAGTAGGTGCTAGCAAGGGCCTGAGTTATGCTATGCTAGGAGAGGAGGAAATTGTCCAATCCTGGAGGAGATACGCCCGGAGGGAGGAGAGGGGTAAGATAGCTCCACCAATCAGTATGGCCCTAGGTAAGTCTATGAGAGTTAGGTTTATATTAGTTAAGTCTTGGAAGAGAGAAGTCTCTAAAACACCAGACTAGAAGGGAGCACTTACAGTATATTTAAATGCTTGTCCTATGTATTGTCTGTCTTGCTGTTTGTATCGTGATGTTTTGAATATTATACTCTGTGTTCTTTTATTTAACCTATGATTATTTTCCCTTTTCTGTAATATAGATAGATTGCTGTGTATTAGTTTAGGCCTCCTTGCTATTTACCAATACATTTCTGTTGCTGTGTTAAAGATTTACTCATGGTCAAAGAACTCTCATTAACCCAAATCATATCCTAGATATAATAAATCTCAAAATATAACTTACGGGTAACAATATTGAAAAAATGTTTATATTTGGACTAATTTCTAATACCCCGTTTAAGTTCAATAAACTTTAGGACCCCTGGCTGCAGGCACCGGGTTTAGCTCCAACAGCCCTTGTCTCTCTTCAAATCCTGCAAGGTTTATAATGCTGCTTTGCATAGGCTCATGTAAGCAGATCAAGGATGGTTGTAGTTATTGCAATTTTGTGAAGGTCATGGGTGGGACTGTCAAACGTATAACAGGCTGCTAGAAGTAGGTTGTTTATTTTAGTTTAGAATTGTTTGGTGGCAATGTTTTAGGCAAGCATTCACTGGTTCTTACTGCATATCTTGCTATTAACAGTAAGAATACTATTCTCTCTATATATTTGGTGTATACTATTCCAGCACAATATATCTTGTCAGCAGCTTTGACAAGAATTGCTGATACTTCTTACTGAACTATATATTTATGTATGTAAGTCGTTATGTGCACATTGTAACAACTATACTACCTTTGGGATCTTTGCCCCTGTCCATGTATACCTTTTGTTTTGTTTGTTTAAATATACTGTGCGTAAAAAGTCAAAATCTCTTAATAAAAATTATTTGAAAAAAAATCTGTGATTGACTTTGCTGCTTAAAGGCTAAGTTACCCTTTACAAAAAAATATTAAATGACTCCATTAACATAGTCACCTGCTCTATTATGATGGGAGCAGGATTTAGGTCAATCGTATTCAGAGCAAGATTGGAGTCGAGCACTTAAATACAACCTTGGTGCTTCGCACTGTGTGTCTCATTAGGAACATGTCTTTAAATTTCTCTATAGATGGTACTTGATGCCAGTTCAGCTGTCTAAAATTTACAATGACTCCCCCTAGGACTGCTGGCATAATTGTGGTAAAGCTGGTAACCTGTTACACATTTTATGGCGTTGTAAATCAGTAACCAGCTTTTGGCAGTCTGTCTTTAAAATTATATCATTCATCACGAGGATCATAACTCTTCCCTTCTCCAACATTAGCTCTATTAGGACTCTCCATAGACAGTTTTCCTAAATTTTCTAGGATAGTGATTATACACATATTAATAGTGGCCTGACTGACCATAATGTGCCAATGGAAACAAGATACAGCACCTACACCTGAAGGGGTTATCTCCAGAGTGCATCCACAGTACTCCTTTGAATATTCCTTTGCTATTGCTTAAGGTAATAGCGATATGTTTCTCCACATATGGGGGGGGGGGGGTGAGGCTAAACACCACCTTTAAATACCAACTGTCTCTTGAAGATATTAGCCTATTTTAGATGGGATAAACACACAACTGTGCTTAATCATGAGTGAGGACATGTTGTTATCATTTGGTTAATGTTTGTTGACTTCTATACTTTTTTACTGTAAGCTACAAGAGTACTGGACTGGCAAACTTTATTCTAACTGTGTTACGCCTTCTAATGTACATTAACTTGTATGCTTAAAGCGGAGTTCCGGGCACAGAAGTCATTTTTCAGTAAACATACCCACAATGGCTAGCCTCTGATCTGTCCCGGTTCGCACTTACCTGCAAGATGAGATACTTACTTATAAAATTTCTTCCACAGCGTTTCCATCTCTCTTGTGGGCAGCTGAAGCCGGCGCGGTCCTCTTCTGCGTCTTCTTCCACGTCCTCTTCTCCCAGAATGCGCCTGCACCGGCCCCTCTCGTCACTTCCGGTGCGGCGCCGCATTCCTCCATAGCTTCTGGGCATGCCCAGAAGCTGTTTAGTAGGGGAATGCGGCGTCGCCCGGAAGTGACGAGCGGGGCCGGTGCCGTCGCATTGATTCCTGGGAGCGATGACGTTCAGCTCCCAGGAATCATCACGAGACAGGAAGTGACGGCGGAGCTGCGGCGCTGAGGGAGGAAGTACACTGAGGTGAGTATTTACGATCTTCATTTACAAGGTGAGTTAAAAAAAAAAAAAAAACCTAACTATCCAATTCCTTTTCAGGTGATGTCGAACTAGCGGAGGGGCACAAAAAAAAATATTGATTTTGTGCCCGGAACTCCGCTTTAATATTCAATAAAAACCTTAATGTTAAATATATATATATATATATATATATATATATATATATATTAAATGGACATATTTTTGCAGGGAAAATTTATGGCAGTCTTTCATTGTCATTGGACTTTCATTCAGAAAGATTTTAGGATGATTCCCGGAGTCATTGAAACCAGCGTGGAGGTGGTGAGGACTCAGGGGATAGGATCAATTGATGTTATTATATGTTAAGCGCTGATTTTATGTATTACATGTGAGTGGATTAGAACTCTTTTTAAAATAAATGTTCAAGTTTGTTACGATATCACACTAGTTACATGTTACCTACGGAGTGACTATTAGAGGAAAAGACAGGAGAGGATTCAATCCATCCAGAGGATTCCACATTGCATTTTACTTACCAGCGCTTTTGCCCAACCATGCAAATGGGGGGCATCTATATTTGGTGAGTGTCCATCTGTTGGGAGTGGAAGTTTATGTTGCACAGCGGTGGCGGTGATCTATATATATGTTTTGTGGATCATCCTTTTAGCACTCTGAGAGATGGGAGTACTTGTTTCACACTTTTTTCACACTTGGTTTATATTAATTAATTAATCATCTTTGCTCATTATTTTTCTCATTTACTTGTGCTGCTGGTGGTTTCACATAATTAGTTGTGATTTCACTTTGAAATCACAACTCATATGATATTTAGCTCACTAATTTCTTACAGGGATAGTGCAACAAATTTTTGTATTTATTATCATGTAAAATTTGTTTGACTGCAGGATTAAAATCCATTTTTGTTTATAATATAAAATGCTAGTCTATCCAAAACAGTTTTTGTAGTTTTGGATTGAGTGGGGAAGGATTTGAACCCTAGTTGGATTTTATTTTTATTTTTGCCTTGTTGCTAATTGTGTTGCTAGTGTTGCTAATTGTCTATATTGTAATATTCTTTTTTTTTTTCAAATATTTTATTGCACATTTTTTCCCTTTTTTTTTTCAATAAGACAATATTAAAAATTATTAAGCTGAATCTCTGTCTGAATGTTCTAATGCTGTAAAGAGCTACTATAGTTTAAAATTGTTACATTCTATTCTGGGCATAGAAGTGGGTGTTACAGATATTCCTTATAGGTCAGAATTGCAAAAGTAGATGCTATGAAGGGTGCAGGTTTCTGTTAAAACTTATGGTGGCAACTCTTGTGTGTGTAAAGGACTCATACTGGCCACACACTATATGAAAAAATTGGACGAAATTCGGTCATTCGGACAGTTCGTTCATTTTTCTGCCAGTTAATAGCCACAAATCGGTAATCAGTCCTGATGTTTCTGAGCCGAGAAAACAAAGGCCAGTTTTCTGCCGAAAGAATAAAAAATTGAAAGGTTGATGTGTTTCTCATCCAAACTGTTTGCACTAGATTTATGCAAGCAAAAAACAGATGAATTCATATCCAATGAATGATTTATCAGTCATTACATGATGGCACTATCGTTTGCTCTCATGTCCAGGTGTTTGTTTTTTAAAATGAGTTTGAATGATTTTTCGGATAATGGATGGCCAGCATAACTGTGGAGTTAACCTCTCCCACTCTCAGTCTGATGTCACTTATTTTATTATCCCACAATCTGGAAAATCTCTGCACAGGGTGAGGCTAACAGTACAATTACAACACCCCTCACTTGGTAATATTTTTTTTACTTGGATAAGTGTCAACTTTACAAAGTAGCTAATCTGACATTCAGCAAATATTAACTGTATTCAAGTATTTAAAAAATGAATTAAAAACATGCACTAGGGGTATAATGATGCAGTTAATTTGCTATTAACAAAAGATTACCAAATTAATAACCATTTACAGTAACTTTAACCACATTTACCAAGAAGATTCACCTGCAGTGAAAATTTGGTAAATGTAATATTCATTGATTTTAAAAAATAGTATTGCACTATGTATGCCTTTCTAATTTTCTAAATAAAGTTTAATATTGTGAAAAAAAAAATACCTCTCTGAAGTGACTGCTTTATAAATATTCCCCATAGTATGGGGACATCTGTTTAACTAAACCCCATATAGTAGCAAAAATCCAACCTTTTCCCACCATACAATAGATTAAACATACAATTTAAAGTGTTACAAAACCCACAACAGTAAAATCTGTCTATGGATGCAGAATAGCAAGGCTGTGTGATCCTGTATGCACAGATCCTCCCCTCCTGCATGTTCACTCTGGACAAGTCCAGATAAGCACAGTATGTGTAGTTCAGCTGCACATGCTCAGTCTTGTCTCTATTGCTGGATAGGACACTTCCTGGTTTTAGCTAAGCTATTCAGGTCACAAGATGTGGGCGTGTATACAGATCCTAAATGACAGCCCAGTCCCTCCCTCCTCCTCCATGCCCAGTAACTAAAAATAACACAGTGGGTGGGATGTCACATCTTGATTGATGGATGATTTTTTTTTTTTCTTGGGAGGGTACATGTGATCAGCACAGGACTGTCCAGACATGTTTAGAGAGAATTAAGGGTCTTGAAGCCTGAATCAAGAAAGGAAAACTCCTACAAGCTATCAGCACTCATTGATACAAGTCACAAGATTGCTCTAATTGTTATATACAGCTGATGAGAAAAGGTATTTATCAGTTTCTTTAGCCATGGTTGGCAGGTTCCTGACAAGTAAATGGTCCCTTAAAATAACCCGCATGCGGCCCATATATCATTATTTTACTAACTATAATACTTTGGAAATAATACATGAAAACTGGGACACAGCAAATATAGAACAGTTCCCAAAGCAACCAACAGATTTCAGTTTTTACTCTCTGATGCTCACTGAAAATAATAAAATATAAGTCCTTTGAGTATTTTCTGTATCTGACACAGATACAATGTAAAGCCTAAATGCCTTAAAAATGTAAAACATACTCCTAATGAATAAATTCAAGTCCTTAATACAACTTGAAACACGAGTCACACACATTAGTTATACATCCCTATTCAGAACATTAATGACATTTACTAACCACTCCCTGACTATTATCAGCATTTTTAAAATATCAGGAAACTAGAAAGGTAAAGCAGCAACAGGAATGGGAGGTACAGTACATGGCTCTTAGGGTGGTAGGCGGCAGTGACATACACTCAAGAATCTTTCTTGCTTATTCTATTGTGTGCGAAGTTTGTGTGGATAACTAAGACAGTTCAGGCAAGATGCAAAATATTTTGAGTGACTTAAGCTTGCAACGCTTGTTATTAATCTTTTACTAGAGCGATGTATTCTATTGTGATACATAAGGAAAAAAAAAGACTTTGAAATATATTTATATTCATTTTTACAATATTAGTTTTGGTGAAAGTTTGTACATTAAGTTTGTACATTATATTTGTTAATATTATTCTAGTTATTTAGCATATGCACCTTATATCACTAGTGGTGGTGGGGTGTGTTGATTTAATTATATATAAAAGCACTACATCTGTTAGTTAAATGTTAAACAAATGTATCAAGAGGGCTTGGTACATTTTAATGAAGCAACTGGAGATTTAGCACATATGAATACAGTTCATTTGAGTGCTTCTTTTTTGTAAAGTGGGCATTTTTGTAGCACAAAAGATTCATATACGGTATTTGGTTATTTTTTTGGTATGCAAATTACTTTACTCTTTGTATGTTTTGTAAGGCTAGGTTTACACTAGTGCAGTGCAATTTTGATACAATGTTCAATTTTCTTATACTTTTTATTCATGTTTTTTCTACTGTGACTCATCCCTGCTGTCATTGGCTGTTTTTATTCTGCATGGGGGTCAGCGGCCAGTGCTTATCATAATTAAATATATATTTACATCAGGAACATTTTTATTTATTTATTTTGTTTTTAAAAAAGGACTTGTCAAAAACTTTCTTGTGATTTTTTTATTAGTTTTTTTTCCTTTTTTTGTGGTGAATGAGTAGGGCTACTATGTATCCCATACTCTTTTACATTGGGGAGATGGGAGCTGGGGGCCCCCTTGTTAAAGGAGGCTTTCAGATTCTGATAACATACCCTCACACCCTCACAACCACCAGACCAGGGATGTGGGGAAGAGGCCCTTGTCCTCATCAACCCCCCCTGGCAAAGTGCCCCCCATGTTGAGGGCATGTGGCCCAATATGGTTTCAGGGGCAAGCACTGATTCCCTCCTTTCCTGGCCTGCCAGGCTGCATGTTCAGGTGAGGGTCTAACATGGATTTTGGGGAGCCCAATGCATTTTTTATTTTCATTCTTTTTTTTTGGCATAGGGTCCCTTTCAAAATCCATATCAGACATTTTTATTTTTTATTTTTATGTTGGCTCTTTTGTTTACATTCTGCCATCAGGGGGAAATCCTTCACTGACAACAGGGATGACCATTGATGACCAATGATCATTGTTAGGATGCCAGCAGGTGCAAGCTCCTTAACAACTGATGACTCGTCCCTGCTGCTGCTAGCAGGGATGAGTCACTGGTTGTTGGGATGCTGGCAGGTGCCTGATCCTAACAACCAGCAGAAATCACACACAAAAACATATAACAAAAAAAACAATAAAAGAATGCATGTGCATACGGTTTTGATGCATTTCTATTGAGCTCTATGGACCACAAAATCACACTGCATCACACCAAAGTAGTATAGGATCCTATTCCAAGTCTCATTACAGCTGCACTGAATTGATGTGAATGGGAACTTTTGGCAGCAATGTTATTTTTTTGTCATACAATTCAGTGAAATCTCATCAGTATTAACTAGGCCTAACTGTTTGTATCATCTCACAGCTGTTGCCTGCACACACCCTTTGCTGCCTGCTGCCCATTTGGATAGCTATTGCTAGACTCTGTAATAAAGCTTAAACATTTTAATGAAACTGGAAACAGCCAGCTCAATAACGGGATGTGGTATGTATTCATTATAAAAGATACTGTCCCAGCTGTTACTCTAAAGCTAACATCACTCTACTCTTACAGAAAGCTTGGGTGTTGGGTCCCTTGGTAATACGTATATTCATTCCAGCACCAGCACTTTTTGACAGCAAGCACAGAGTAGGAATGAGGCGTGAACTCAGGCCAATATGGGATTCTTCTAAAAATCTAGCTGTTCACTCTTCAGGGAATGGGCAAACTAAATGGCCTGTTCATCTGACCTCTGCAAAAAAACTCCAGCTGTGCGGGACGATATTCAGTAATGTTGATACTATCACTGCCACTAATGAATGACAGCTTCCCACTCAGAGCTGTGGTTGCCAGGATACTTGTGGCAGTTAGCACCCTAACAGTCAATCATACATACATGCTGAGACCCATTCATCTGAATGTAAACAGTAAGTCTGAGGATGCTGCCTGAAGTTATTGACCAAATATGGCAATATGACCATATTCGGTCAATGACAGCAACCTGTATTCCATTTTGTTTACATTCAGCTGCTGGCCAGGGAATCTCCCATCCTGGCTGAAAGCGAATGTGTGTTGCTAGGATGAAAATCATAAATCAACACCAAGCCCTATTTCAGCAGGGAGCTTTCAGACAGTAACTAGCTAACAACCTCTGCAGCTACTGTGCAAACATTTACAATAAATATCAGATCAAATCCTTGTTTTCATGTATTCTGTATTGTCCAAGATGGTGATGTGTTTCGAAATTCATAGCCATAAATACATTTTACAGATATTCATCAAGAACTATGAAAAAATATTAGCCTAAACACACAGCAGTGCTTGCTTTATTATACAAATACAACAGTTTCTGTCCAAGCAAAGATAATATGAAAACAGTCTTTCTAGCTAAAGTACCCACTAGCTTTATTTAATAGATTACATTTCACAAATAAAAGAGTTGATTTAAAATATAAATGCACATTATGTTTTACAGTTAAAAGTGCTTTGTAATTTATTCTGAATTATCATTTATAATATTTCCAACTTATGTAACTTAAGGTAAGTGTGTCACAAACAATTCTGTTCATTTTAACTTTTTTCTAAACTGATTAAGGTCCATGGATTCCTTTTTCTAACCTTAACGTAAATAAGGTTATTTCTGACTGGCACTGTTAAACTAAGCAGACGGACCAACAGCAGGTGTGTCACTTCGCATTTTATTTCAAACATTGTAAACCAAGATATCTTTTTAGGCCCTAACATCTGTTAATTTCCGTTCATGTGATTTATATATATATATATATACAGTATATATATATATATATATATATATATATATATATATATATATATATATATATATATAATGTTCAGAAAAGATGAATACAGCCCTTTTGAAAAGTAAGATTTAATCAATATCTCAATGAACACAAGACACAAGAACAATTTCCATAATTTTGACAAAACTTAAGTTTTTAGAACATTTGTTTAGCTGATTACATGAAAGTAAGGTTAATAATATAACTTAGATTACAAAATCTTCAGTTTTACTCAAATTAGTTGATGCAAAAATAATACACACCACAACAAAAATTACTACATCTAGTATTTTGTATGACCTCCATGATTTGAAAGGACAGCAGTCTTCTAGGCATTGAATGAACAAGTTTCCATTCTTCAAGAATGACTTATTTTAAAGCCTGGATGCTGGATGGAGAGTGATGCTCAACTTATCTCTTCAGAATTCCCCATAGGTGTTCGATTGGGTTCAGATCAGGGGACATACTTGGCCACTGAATCACTTTCACCCTGTTCTTCTTCCTCAGAAATTCAACAATGGCCTTATATGTGTGTTTCAGAAAACATGTTTGAAAAGTGCATAGCGACCAAGGGCACGGGGTGATGGTAGCATCTTCTGTTTCAATATAGAGCAGTACATTTGTGAATTTATGATACCATCAATGAAATGCAAATCTCTACACCAGCAGCACTCATGCAGTCCCACAGAAGGACACTGCCACCACCATGTTTCACTATAGGCACCATGCCTTTTTCTTTGTACTCCCCACCTTTGTGACACCATACAGTTTTGAAGCCATCAGTTTCATAATCATTTATATTGGTCTCATTAGTCCAGAGTACAGAGCCCAGTAGTCTTCTTCTTTTTCAGCATAGGCCCTGGCTAATTCTAGGTTACCCTTTTTTCTGCATGGGCTTAACCGGTTGCCGACCGCCGCAAGTACATATACTGCGGCGGTCAGCCCCGGCCAGGCAAAGTGAAGTACCGGTATGTCACTTGCCTATGACTAGTTTGTGAGCCAATAGCGGGCGAGCGCGCGCCCGCCCGCCCCGGCTCGTTCACTAGGAAGTCCGTGTTTGTGACCGGCAGACCCGATTTCCGACGGTCACTCGGCGATCGTCAGTGGAGAGGGAGAAAGAGTCATTCTCCCCTGTGTAGGAATAGTGATCATACGGTTCTACTATGTAGGACCGTTGATCACTGTTCCTACACCAGTAGCCATGTCCAATCACAGTTAGAAGCATGCCCCTAGGGACACACTTAACCCCTCCTTCCCCAATAAAGTTAACCCCTTCCCTGCCAGTGTCATTTTGCAGTAACAGTGTATATATATAGCACTGATTACTGTAGTAATGTCACTGGTAACCCCAAAAGTGTAAAAAATGTCAGTCAAGGGTCCGATCTGTCCGCCGCAATGTCGCAGTACCGCTAAAAAAATTGCAGATCGCCGCCATTACGTGTTAAAAAAAAAACACCAAAAATGACAAAAAATATTTCCCTTTGTTAGTAAACGCGATAACTTTTGCGCAAACCAATCAAAATACGCTTTTTGCGATTTTTTTTTTTACCAAACATATGTAGCATAAAACAAATTGGCCTAAAATGTTAAAAAATTTAGATTTTTACATTTTTTTGGTGGAATTTCATATAAAAAATTTGAAAAATATTGTTATTTTTGCAAAAGTAACGCTCTCTTTTTGTTTATAGCGCAAAAAGTAAAAATCGCACAGCTGATCAAATACCACCAAAAGAAAGCTCTGTTTGTGGGAAAAAAGGACGTCAAATTAGTTTAGGTACAGCGTTGCATGACCGTGCAATTGTCCGTTAAAGTCACGCAATGCCGAATCGCAAAAAAAACCCTTGTCAGGAAGGGGGTAAAATCTTCCGGGGCTTAAGTGGTTAAGGAGAGGCTTCCTTTGTGGGTGACACCCATGCATGCCATTCCTCTGTGGTGTACACTGTATTGTGTCACAGGAAACAATCACCCCAGTTTGGCTTTCTACTTCTTTAGCATACTGCAGTGAACTTGTGTGGCCATTTTCTTCAACCCTTCTCATCAGAAGATGCATCTGTTGAGGTGGCAATGTCTCTGTCAGATGGTTCCAGTTCCATCTTTGTTAATTTTTTGTATCACTTTTGCTACAGTATTCTGACTGATAACTAAAACTTTGCTGATCTTCTTGTAGCCTTCGCCTTTCTTGTGCAAAGAAATGATTTTCTTTCTCAGCCTGGTGACATCTCTCCCCCATGTGGTTCCATTGCTGACAGCATGAAATGGAAAGGGGTTTCCTTTGTTAAGTAACTCTCTTTTTTAATCAATTGTCTGCTGGATACCTTTTTAATGAATTCTTGCTAATTAGGATTTTGCTGCCCCCCAAACCCAAAGCACCATGTCCCCATGTTGATTGGCACAAGGGTCTCTTCTCCTAACAACCCTAGGCTGTGGTTGTCAAGGTCTGCTGTCAGGGGGATTATTGGAATCTGGAAGCCCCCTTTAACAAGGGGGCCCCCAGATCCCACCCCTATATAAATGGGTATGGGGTACATAGTACCTCTATCCATTTACCAAAAAAGTGTACAAAAAACAAAACAGGAGACAAGTTTTTGACAATTCCTTTATTTAAAAAAAACAAGCAGTGTCCCTCGATGTAAATCCATCGTCAATCATGCTGCCCACCACACCGCTGGTCCTGGAAAAAAGACATTCTGCCTTCTAGGATGGCCGTCCACCGAATGCTTCTTCCGCGCTTTCACAGTTCATATATAGGTAAGGGTGGGGCCACCTGTCAATGTCCCCTGTTGGCCTCATCCCCTTGTAACATCACCGACTGGTGCATGCTGGAACAGTGATGTCACACAGGTGCTGGCCCACCAGGGGATGTTGCAAGGTGGCGCCACCCAGAGCTCAGGGTTTTTGGGAAGAGACTCTTGTCCCCATTAACCTGCCGGGTGTCATGCTAGGATTAGGGTCTAGTATGGATGTTTTTTTCTTTAACCACCTCAATACTGGGCACTTTCACCCCTTCCTTCCTAGACCAATTTTTAGCTTTCAGTGCTCTCGCACTGTGAATGAGAATTATTCAGTCCTGCTACACTGTACCCAGATGACATTTTTACAATTTTGTTCACACAAATAGAGCTTTCTTTTGGAGGTATTTGTTCACCACTAGGTTTTTTATTTTATGCTATATAGGTGAAAAAAGAGCGAACATTTTGAAAAAAAATATATATATTTTCTACATTCTGTTTTAAAAGAAATCCAATAAAATCAAATTTCATCATAAATTTAGGTCAGAATGTATTCTGCTTCATGTCTTTGCTAAAAAAAAATACTGATAAGTGTATGATAATAGGTTTGTGTGAAAGTTATAGAGTCTACAAGCTAGGCTACGTATCATTGATAATTGATCAATCCTGATGTGCTGACTACCTATCTCATTTCTTGAGGCCCTAAAATGGGGGTAAAAATACCCCCCAAATTACCCATTTTTGTAAGGATGAGAGTCCAAGGTATTTAGTAAGAAGCATAGTGAGTTTTTTGAAGTTGTAATTTTTAGGCCACAATAGTTTGGGTAATGAAGATTTTATTTTTCTTTCCACAAAATTGTCATGATAACAAGTTATTTTTTACAGATGGCATAGATAAACTTTCAATTACACCCCAAAATATATTCTGCTACTCCTCCTGAGTATGGTGATGCCACACGTGAAACTTTTCCACAGCCTGGCCACATACAGAGGTCCAAACTCCAAGTAGCACTGTCAGGCATTCTAAATGCATAAATTACACATTTCATTTCCTGAGTACCTATCCCATTTTGAAGGCCCTGGAGCAGCATGAGAATGGAATTACCCTCAAAATGAATCAATTTAGGAAAGAAAACACCCCAATGTAAATTCTATGAGGCATAATGAGTCTTTTGAACATATTTTTTTCAACAAGTTTTTGGAAAATGTGGAAAAAAATGAAAACGTATTTTTTTACACAAAGTTGTTCATTTTTTTTAAAATATTTCTAGCACACAGCATGTATATCTCATGAATGACACCCTAAAATACATTCTACTACTCCTCCTGAGTATGGCAATACCACATGTGTAAGACTTTTCCACAGACTGGCCACATACATAGGACCAACATGCAAGTAGCACCTTCAGGCTTCTAACACATAGCATGTACATACCAAAAACTACACCCCATAATACATTCTGATGAGCTAAGGGATAAAAAAAGGATTACCTGTGGTTTTAGCAGGCAGGAATACTGTCCCAGTACAGGAAAAGCATTGGTTCAGACAGCCAACAGAAATGTCCAGGAATTGTCCAGGCAGCAGGCAGAGATAAGCCAAAGTATTGGTCCTGGCAGTAGTTCAGGTAGCAGGCAGAGGCATGGCCAATTCAGGTGGCAGGCAGAGGCATGGCCAGTTAAAGTGGCAGCAGGCAGTGCTATAAGGCTTAGGGCCTTGGTCAGGTAAAACCTGAGGACAGGGGTAGAGGCTTCTCCCATCCAAATCTCTTTGAATCCTCTGAGTCTCCAGACCCTAATCTGAGAAAACTCTGAGAAAAAAGTTTTCTCCACTCAGAAATTTTATTCTGGAGCCCCTCACATATGTGAGACCCCTGTGCTGTCTTGAATCCCACCAGTTGAAGGGCAAATGATCAGTTCAGAAGGCAGACAAAAAGCATGCATGGTCATTTAACAGGCCGAGGTCAATTCATGTGTAAGGCAGATCATACATAGAAATAGCGAAAACTGGAAAAATATCTTCCCATCATAGTCGATAAACAGTCCGGGTCATAAGAAATAGAAATAGAAGATAGTCACAGAAATAGCAGATAGTGGAAACTGGAAAAATGTCTTTACTTCACTAATAGTGTAGTAAAGTGTGAAAAATCCTATAGCACTCTCCAAAGGCCTGGTTGGGAGGGACATTGGGGACAGTAGTATCGGGTGTCACGGCGAATTGCTCTACTTTAACATACACAACATTTTTTGGGGGGTTTTCAGCCTGTGTGGGTAGGAGGGAGGATATCTGGGAAGTGCCTTTCATTAAGGCTGGCTAATGTATCGGAGCATATTTGTTCATTTGTTTCAACTTCCTCTTGAAATTTTAGATAGGTTATGGATTCAAACCTTTAGCACATCTCTTTCATAACCCTCTTTTTCCCCCGGGTCTTGATATCTGGGAATTTTAGTGGTGGACAAATAAGGGCCTCTTTAGTATTGTTCATTTCCTTTCCTCTTCAGGACCTCTGTTGGCTAGCCACTGTATCAGTAAATTGGATATGCCTGCATCCGAACTATTTTGCTTACATCAAATTCACCATTTTCTTTTATTTATGTGGGATTCTAAATCTGTTCTCCCAAGAGTTACTGCTGATGAAAAATGGTGTCCTGAGGCTATGAGGCATTTCTTTGATCTATGCCTCACTGACGGAGACCTTGAAAAAAAACCTGTATGCCTTGAGCTGGGAGCGGAACTTGGAGATCAGTTGGCAGGCAGAGACCTGGTTCTATTTGTTTAAAAAATCCTTTAATGAATGGTAAATGTCTCCCTTAATGAGGCTAACATAAAGGTTATAACTCGTTGGTATCTAGTGACCTCCTGCAGGCCAAAACATTCCCAGATTCCTTCCCACTATGATTCTGAGGTTGTGGCCTCCTGGGATCTTTCATACACATTTGGTGGGAGTGCCCTTAAACCCAGGGCTTCTGGAATATGATCTTTTTTTTGCTGCGTAAAGTTACTGGGTTAACCCTACCAAAATATCCCGAGCTGGCCTTACCTAATAGTAGGCCAGCCAGCTGTTCCAAACCACTCCAGCGACTCATACACTTTATCTTATTGGGAGTCCTGGAGTATGGTGTAGAAGAAGACAGCTAATCTTCTACTGGACACATCTAAAAAATTTGAAGCAGTCTGGGAAACTTGGAAGAACTACATACAGCATCCTTTGTCACTTTACATTGTAAGACTCCTAGGTGCCTCCAATTATTTTCCTTATATGGATGCTCTGTCATTTACCCATCCTTCTTGCTGAGATCTTCTCCCTTTTTCCTGTTCTATTCTTTCTTAACTGGCTCAACAAGAATTAAAATATTTACATTATTAGTCATATCAGTTACTTCATTAGGGGTTTGGTCTACCCATAGGGGAAAAGGGCTGACCTCTGCTTATGTGAGTGGCATGTCAGTTGCTTCTTCACACACCGTTACCCCTATAATGTATTATATCTAAGACCTTTTATTGTTTACTTCATCAATCTTCTGTATATTTTGGTTTCTGGATATATCGGTAACCTATAGCATATATCTTCATTTCGATTAGGTTGGAATGTTGTCTATCCATCATGACTCAGTTTTTTTTTCCACTGGGGATGTCAGGGGGATGACAGACTTCAGTTGTTCCCCATATAATTTTAGATTTCAGTTCAGATCACAATACTCACAATTGCTTGTTATCTTTGTTCTGTCAACTTTAAGCTTCAGGTTGAGCCATTGTACATGCCCTATTGTTTGTTGGATTATGTATTTTTTTTTTTTTTTGCTATTCTTCTTAAAAATCAATAAAAATGGTTGAAAGAAGAAATTTTAGCTAGGTTGCACTTGGAAAAAATAACATATAAGTTGAACAGGGCTAGTTGAATCAAATAAATGCCTACTTTCTTATTCTAAAACAGTGATATCCTGGTGGCCAAGCAGGGCTGCATCAGCTGGTCGTTCATATCCAGCCCCCCCCCTCCCATGATTAGGTTATGTTCATGAGTACATTTTGGCTTCTGGGCGGGACCTTGTCTTGTCTAAAGTTCCACCAAGGTGTCATCATGTATTGTGGAAAGGATGTAGACATCTCTTTTATCTCTCCACTCTAGGGCTAGTACATCTTCATTTCGCATACTGGCTTTTTCCCCCCAATTCAATTTCTTGGTTACCAATCTCTGTGGGAAGCCCTTGCAGTTGGGCCATGTTGCCCCACAGGCCACAGTCTTCTTTAGGTAGAGATAGCAGAAAAGTGGGAGACTCGTGTAGAAATTGTCTACATATAGGTGGTAACCCTTCCCAAACAGTGGTTCTATCAGCTGCCAGATGATTTTGCCACTTGTCCCCATATAGGCAGGGCATTCAGGGGGGGTTAACTGGCTGTCCTCTCCCTCATAAATTTTCAAATGATATGTGTAACCTGTGGCCCTGTTGCATGCCTTGTAAAATGTTACCCCGTATTTGGCCCTTTTACTGGGGAGGTATTGCTTGATGCCAAGTCTTCCGGTGAAGTGGAATCATCTACATTTCATCTACACAAATATTTATATTGGGGGGTAAACATTTTCTTGAAGCTGAAGCAAAAAAAATTGATTAGGGGCCGAATTTTGAAAAATATATCATAATCAGGATGATTTTGAGGGAGGCACTGGGCATTGTTGTTGAAATGTTAAAATCTCATTATCATTTTGTAATTGGTTCTGGACATCAAAGAGGAGTAGACTGGCATATGATGGATAGGTTGGGTAGTCCAGTAGGAATGAAGTTCATTTTTTTTGTCAGCCCCATGTCGAGGGTTAGTCCAAGGAAAATTTTTAATTCTTCCACGATGAGGGGTTTCCAAACAAAAGGGCGGGCATAGGAAGAATCAGGATTGCTGGCAATTTGTTGGCTGGCGTACATATTACACTGCCTCACAATTTAGTTCAGCAGAACATCCGTGAAAAATAAATGAAAGTAATAAAGTGGGGTTACATTTTTGATTGTATTTGAGGGCCTGGCTATGCTGTAAAAGGGGGAATTACAAGTTCTTCCAAAGTATTGGGCAACCGTGTGGGGTATAATAATACTTCTGGGAGGCTAGTATGGGCCCTGCTTCGCTGGGGATAGGACACTCCATTACTAGCATCTGTCCTATCATATAGGAGTGTTGCCCTGCTTGTGCTTGCCACTGCACAAGGACTTGCAGAACTGCTGGTGGATGCCTGCCTACAATCTTGGAGTGCTGCGCTGCTGGCAGATGCCTCAGTATTAGTTCAGCTGCTGATGGATGCTTGTGCCTTCTCAAATCTCCTGAGCCTCTTGGGGGGGGGGGGGGATAGAAGAGGATTAAAAAATATATTATGCCAACTGGCACATATATAGCATAGGTACAACCATACAAATCCACATATAATAGTATTAATATGATAGCCAGTTGTTACATAAAGAAATAAGGGGTATGGGGGAAGTTTGGGACTTTGCATGAGGTGTGTAGAGATGATGCATAAACAAGTATATTGATAAAATTGCATTAGGCGGGTCTCACTATAATATAAAAGTAATTTAATTAGTAATATTATTATCAACATATATAAAATGACATAATGGCATAAATATAAATAGTGCAACAGGTAAGTGGTGTAATGACAGACCAAATTATTTAAATAAAGGCTGATTGTTTGTAAACTGAAATGGAGCACCAGTTGTCAAATAGCATAAAATATCCAAAGATATGAAGCTGAAGGGTGCACCATAAACAAGCTCTACGCGTTTCGTGGAATATGTTCCACTTCTTCAGAAGCGGATGTATCATATGTTACTGTAAGAAAGAAGAAATCTTTTTTACAGACAGCGTAGAAAAAAGTAGGTAATTGTATAATCATAGGGAAGGGATATAATCATCCCTAACCTGGGTTGTCTCCGACCGGTGTACTCACAGACCAGCCAAATGTCAGCACATATTTGTTGAGGGGCAACAGACCCCTGAGCCTCTTTGTTGGGATTCTGTCCTCCCCAGTTTCTATTTCAGAGCCACTGCTTTCTACTGACTCATACTCGCTATCCGAGTCTGATGGAGAAGGTTCCCCGCTACTCTCGTCCGACATACTCTGGAGTATATGGCAAGCCTCCCAGCTGCTAATTTTTTTTAACAATGTGGACAGATGTGCACAGATGATTCTTGGGACAGATGTGTCAGATGTGTGACAGGTGTTGATCCCTGGAATGTAGCAGGTGTTCACTGGGACAGATGTGGCAGATCACGGACAGATGTAGCAGATGTTCACTGGGACAGATGTGGAAGATCACAGACAGATGTGGCAGATCATGGACAGATGTGGCAGATGATCACAGACAGATGTGGTAGATGATTGCAGACAGATGTGGTAGATGATCATGGACAGATGTGGCAGATTATCATGAACAAATGCGGCAGATTATCATGGACAGAAGGGCAGGATGATCACGGACAGATGTGCCAGATGATCACGGACAGATGTGGCAAATGGTTACGGACAGATGTGGCAGATGATCACGAACAGATGTGGCAGATGTTGACTGGGACAGATTATTTTACGGGGACAAATGTGTGACAGGTGTTTCCACTGTTTTGGGGACACTAGCTGGGTGATCAGTGTGTAAAAATTAGTAAAAGTGCTGTAAACTCACTGATCCTGGGCTGGCAGCACAGATCCGCTCTCCTTCTGCTCACTGACAGGCTCTGTGTGAGGGGAAGCAGAGCCGATCGCCGTTACAATTGCTGTGTTTACATTACATGATGGCTGTAATTGGACACAGCCGTCATGTGATCAGGGGGGCCAATCACAGAACCCTCCTGCTGAGCGGTGTTGCAGTGTGTCTGGGGAACACGGTCTGGGATCATGCAGCTGTGCGGGCATGCGGCCGAACAATCTCGCTCCTTCTATAGGACGTTCAGGAATGTCCACTCAGAAGGAGGAAGCTCCCGTATGTGTGCATTGGCCAGGTAGGAGGAGGTTCATTTCTAATAGCCGGGTGTCGGCATTTGCAACCAGGGGTCAATTTAAATGTGATTTGACTTTTTTTTTTTCTTTAGAAGTGTAATTTTTGCTGCAGCATGTTATATACATGGTACAGATGTGTCATTTTACAGGCAGATGAAAGGGACCCCACAGGCACTATATTTAAATTAATTTTTCATTTTTATTGTTGCACTTAAAAAGGGTAACTCCACTTTCATGGGGAAAAACATAGCAAATAAAGGAAAAACAATATAGCGTATACAATTGCGAAACAAGTCATATTATAACTCAATGTTATTAAAAATGACCTTTCCTTTTAAATCTTTAGCCTCTATAATTTTCTGAAAATGCAATACAATATGGCTACCTGGAGGTGTTCTGTACACAGAATGTGTACAGTATGCCCCCCAAAAACATAATTTCCTGCTTGTGTTATTGGCTTTGGCTTGCTGATTTTCCCAGAAATATGCACAAGTCCGATTTCAGGCATCCCCTGCAACAAAAATGTCATTTTTTTTTGTGAGATACTCCCAATAGGAACATGTCTAAAGAGATGCAGGCCCAGCAGCTTTCCTAATTAGTGTCCTGCAGGTGCACAGCTGATTGATAATTATGAAACCACTACCATTAGATTCACTTTTCCACATGAGCACAGAGAAACGAACAGGGATTTCTTCAGAATCACAAAAGGTAGGAATCTGAAACAAAGTTTTTTTAAATCCTTGCAATGTACATATATCACCCAGGGGGGAATGTTTTTTTTTTTTTCCCATCAAAAGTAGAGTTACTCTTTAAGCATCATTAAAATCACTGCTCTTGAAAAAAATTATTGTTTTTAAAAACATATTTTGCATTGATACATGTTTCCCAGGGCATTACCAAGGACTCCATACCCCTTTTATGACCAATTACTTGCATGTAAGCTTTCAAAATGGAAATAGAAAGGGTAAACCCATGCGCTACTAATGGGTATAAGACATACGGCCGAGACCGGAAGTATCAGAGTTTACCGCATTGGCGGCTCTCTGTTTTGTTCCACGCATTGTTCCTTGCTAAACTGTAAGTGACCTGCATTTTTTATTAAAGTTTACCCTAAATTACTACACTATGAGAGTTTCTCTCATATATCCCAATCGGAATGAGTGATTAACATACCGTGGTTTAATGAGGATATCGCCCAAAAAGGAAAGGAGTGTATGATATACCAGTGCTGAGATTCGTATCTATATATCTTGAATTACCGCATAAGATTTGGAGATATGAGTATTACATCGGTTGGAGAAGATAAGGAGGTCGGATACGGTGAAAGATTGTACCCAAACGCTCATTTGAGTGTAAAGTGAGGTGAGCGGCCATTACACTCAATGTTGGATTGTTAGCTCACCTACTGATGCACCTGGCTGTCACCGGAATTTTTACCTCACCTTTTTAACTATTTAATCTCTTGAATGGGAAATTTGAGCACTTTATTCACCGTAATCACCCTTTGAATCATATTTTTATGGACTTTTTAGCACCTTAGTTATTCACGTTCTATATTGGCACTTGTATACACTATCAGATTTGATTGTGATCATTGATTGAGACTTTTTTGGATATACAGTGGGTACGAAAGTATTCAGACCCCCTTAAATTTTTCACTCTTTGTTATATTGCAGCCATTTGCTAAAATCATTTAAGTTCATTCTTCTTCTTCATGAATGTACACATAGCACCCCATACTGACAGAAAAACACAGAATTGATGACATTGTTGCAGATTTATTAAAAAAGAAAAACTGAAATATCACATGGTCAAGTATTCAGACCCTTTGCTGTGACACTATATATTTAACTCAGGTGCTTTCCATTTCTTCTGATCATCCTTGAGATGGTTCTACACCTTCATTTGAGTCCAGCTGTGTTTGATTATACTGATTGGACTTGATTAGGAAAGCCACACACCTGTCTATATAAGACCTTCCAGATCACAATGCATGTCAGAGCAAATGAGAATCATGAGGTCAAAGGAACTGCCTGAAGAGCTCAGAGACAGAATTGTGGCAAGGCACAGATCTGGCCAAGGTTACAAAAATATTTCTGCTGCACTTAAGGTTCCTAAGAGCACAGTGGCCTCCATAATCCTCAAATGGAAGACGTTTGGGATGACCAGAACCCTTCCTAGAGCTGGCCGTCTGGCCAAACTGAGCTATCGGGGGGAGAAGAGCCTTGGTGAGAGAGGTAAAGAAGAACCCAAAGATAACTGTGGCTGAGCTCCAGAGATGCAGTCAGGAGATGGGAGAAAGTTGTAGAAAGTCAACCATCACTGCAGCCCTCCACCAGTCGGGGCTTTATGGCAGAGTGGCCCGACGGAAGCCTCTCCTCAGTGTAAGACACATGAAAGCCCGCATGGAGTTTGCTAAAAAACACCTGAAGGACTCCAAGATGGTGAGAAATAAGATTCTCTGGTCTGATGAGACCAAAATAGAACTTTTTGGCCTTAATTCTAAGCGGTATGTGTGGCTCATCACCTGTCCAATACAGTCCCAACAGTGAAGCATGGTGGTGGCAGCATCATGCTGTGGGGGTGTTTTTCAGCTGCAGGGACTGGACGACTGGTTGCAATCGAGGGAAAGATGAATGCGGCCAAGTACAGGGATATCCAGGACAAAAACCTTCTCCAGAGCGCTCTGGACCTCAGACTGGGCCGAAGGTTTACCTTCCAACAAGACAATGACCCTAAGCACACAGCTAAAATAATGAAGGAGTGGCTTCACAACAACTCCGTGACTGTTCTTGAATGGCCCAGCCAGAGCCCTGACTTAAACCCAATTGAGCATTTCTGGAGAGACTTAAAAATGGCTGTCCACCAACATTTACCATCCAACCTGACAGAACTGGAGAGGATCTGCAAGGAGGAATGGCAGAGGATCCCCAAATCCAGGTGTGAAAGACTTGTTGCATCTTTCCCAAAAAGACTCCTGGCTGTATTAGATCAAAAGGGGGCTTCTACTAAATACTGAGCAAAGGGTCTGAATTAGGGTTGAGCGGACACCTAGATGTCCGTGTTCGACGGGTTCGGCCGAACTTTAAAAAAAAGTCCGGGTCCGTGTCCCGGACTTTTACCGAACTTTTCCCGGACACCGAACCCCATTGAAGTCAATGGGGACCCGAACTTTAAGGCACTAAAATGGCTCTAAAACACCAAAGGAAAGGGCTAGAGTGCTGCAAATGGCAGCAAAACGTAATTAAGAGCATGGCAAGTGCTCTGCAAACAAATGTGGATAGGGAAATAACTTAAAACAACAAAAAAAAACAGAAAAATAAAACAATGTTCTTCTTCATCTCTGAAGGACGAGGCCCATATGGAGTAGGAGGGAGGTTGAGGTGGTGGTGGATGTGGCGGTGACATAGGCGTGCGCACAGGGTGTGCTGGGTGTGCCTGGGCACACCCTAATCACCTAGGGCACATAGCATTGCCAGTGAGGAGATGGGAAAGATCTCCCTGGGACCTGCTCTGCTCTATTTCTCCTTGCCTACAGGTACATGGCCCCGATACATTACTCTCCCTGCTGGCAAACACATGCATGTGTATTTCAACTTTGGGGTGCACACCTTAATGCAATAGGCTGCGCACACCTATGGGCGGTGTAGGTGGAAGCGGCGGTGGAGGAGGACCAGGGCCGGATTAACAGCATCATGGGCTTGGTGCTGAGGATTTTGAAGGGCCTTAGGGCCGTGCCTTGCCATGCACCCAGAGGAGGAAGGGTGCAGCCATGCATGCCTAATTCAACATGGGATGCTGTCTCTGAAGCCCATAAACACATCCATGCATCGCCAACTGTCCCTCCTTGTCCGGCCTTCACGCTGTGTGGGGAGGTTCTGAGGGTGCTGCCTGGGGAAGCGAGCATAGAAGCCAGACTTCTGTGTTTACAAGTGACAGAAGAGCGGTAACAGTGAATATGGCCAACCCGGGGCCTATATAAAAGGTAGGGGCCTGGAGCTGCAGCTCCAATAGACCCTACATTAATCTGGCCCTGAGGAGGAGGACGAGGTAGCCAACACTGCTTCTTTTCACAAATTTTAAATGAGGGTACACCCCAAAAGAGTGAGAAAGAGCAAAAATGGAACAATGGGTGGGTAAGGTCGGTATCCATTGCTATTCTGCATAAGGTACGGAAAAGTCCCGTGGGATCCATGCCTGGTTCATTTTAATGAACGTGAGCTTGTCCACATTGTCTCTGGACAGGCGGCTGCGCTTGTCTGTTATAACGCCCCCAGCCGTGCTAAATACCCGTTCAGATAATACACTGGCTGCAGGGCACGCCAGCACCTCCAAGGCGTAAAGGGCAAGCTCAGGCCATGTGCCCAATTTGGAGACCCAGAAGTTGAAGGGGGCAGACCCGTCATTCACTACATGTAGGCGTGTGCACACATACTGCTCCACCATGTTGGTAAAATGCTGCCTCCTGCTAAGACGTTCCATCTGAGCTGCTGGTGCTGCTGTTTGTTGTGGCGTGCTGACAAAGCTTTTCCACATTTCGGCCATGCTAACCCTGCCTTCTGAGGTGCTGGCGGTGCCCTGGTTGCGTTGGCGACCTCCTCCTCCTCCTCCTCTGCCTTGTGCTTCCACTGTGGCCCCGCTGTCAGATGGGAATGCCAGCAGCATGGCGTCTACCAGCGTGCGCTTGTACTCGCGCATCTTGCGATCGCGCTCCAGTGAGTGAATTAAGGACGGTACGTTGTCCTTGTAACGGGGATCCAGCAGCGTGGCCACCCAGTAATCAGCACAAGTTAGAATGTGGGCAACTCGGCGGTCGTTGTGGAGACACTGCAGCATGTAATCGCTCATGTGTGCCAGGCTGCCCAGAGGCGACGAAAGGCTGTCCTCTGTGGGAGGTGTATGGTCCGTGTCCTCTGTATCCCCCCAGCCACGCACCAGTGATGGCCATGAGCTGGCCTGGGTGCCACCCTGCTGTGAACATGGTTCCATCTCCTCCTCCAGCTCCTCCTCCTCCTCATCCTCCTCATCCTCCAGAACTGTGCCCCTGCTGGACAATTGCGTCCCTGGCGTTTGCGTGTGCAGGAACCCACCCTCGGAGCCCCTTGCGAATGACTGCCCTGAAAGCCTTGGAAATGTTACCTCTTCATCCTCCTCCTCCTCCTCATCCTGTGCCACATCCTCTTCCATCATCGCCCGAATTGTTTTTTCAAGGAGGCATAGAAGTGGGATAGTTAAGCTGAGAACGGCGTCATTGCCACTGGCCATGTTGGTGGAGTACTCAAAACAGCGCAACAAGGCACACAGGTCTCGCATGGAGGCCCAGTTATTGGTGGTGAAGTGGTGCTGTTCCGCAGAGCGACTCACGCGTGCGTGCTGCAGCTGAAACTCCACTATGGCCTGCTGCTGCTCGCACAGTCTTTCCAGCATGTGCAAGGTGGAGTTCCACCTTGTGGGCACGTCACATATGAGGCGGTGAGCGGGAAGGCCGAAGTTACGCTGCAGCGCTGCCAGGCGAGCAGCAGCAGGGTGAGAACGCCGAAAGTGCGCACAAACGGCCCGCACTTTCTGCAGCAGCTCTGACATATCGGGGTAGTTTTTAAGGAACCTCTGCACCACCAAATTCAGCACATGCGCCAGGCAAGGGATGTGCGTCAAACCGGCTAGGCCCAGAGCTGCTATGAGATTTCGCCCGTTATCGCACACCACCAGGCCGGGCTTGAGGCTCGCTGGCAGCAACCACTCATTTGTCTGCTGTTCCATGCTCCTCCACAACTCCTGCGCGGTGTGTGGTTTGTCCCCCAAACAGGCAAGTTGTAAAACTGCCTGCTGTCGTTTACCCCTGGCCGTGCTGAAGTTGGTGGTGAAGGTGTTACGCTGTCCGGATGAGGAGGCGGTAGAGGATGAGGAAGCGGAGTAGGAGGAGTTAGGAACAGGAGGCAAACTGAAGCGCCCTGCAATCCTCGGTGGTGGAAGGACATGCGCCAAATTGCTATCCGCCTCAGGCCCATCCGCCACTGCATTTACCCAGTGTGCCGTTAGGGAGATATAACGCCCCTGACCGTGCTTACTGGTCCACGTATCCGTAGTTAGGTGGACCTTGGCACAGATGGCGTTGCGCAGTGCACACCTGATTTTTTCCCCCACTTGGTTGTGCAGGGAAGGGATGGCTTGCCTGGAAAAGTAGTGGCGGCTGGGCACGACGTACTGTGGGACAGCCACCGACATAAGGTTTTTAAAACTGTGCGTCTCCACCAGACGGAATGACAGCATTTCAAAGGCCAATAATTTTGAAATGCTGGCATTCAGGGCCAGGGATCGCGGGTGGGTAGGGGGGTACTTCCTCTTCCTCTCAAGTGTTTGGGAGATGGAAAGCTGAACGCTTCCACGGGACATTGTAGAGATGGTTGTTGGTGACCCAGGTGGTGGTGTTGCTGACAGATCGTCTGTTTGCGGGGTGGCAGGTGCCGGTATCACTACAGATGTGGCTGGAGCGGCCGAGACTGCAGCAGAAGAGGAAGCAGGATGAGCCAGAGACGTTTCTTGGTTTTGAAGGTGTGTACTCCACTGCAGCTCGTGCTTTGCACTTAGATGCCTGATCATGCAGGTTGTGCTCAGGTTGAGAAGGTTCATGCCTCGCTTCAAGCTCTGATTGCACAGGGTGCAAACCACTCGTGTCCTGTCATCAGCACATTTTCTAAAGAACTTCCACGCTAGAGAACTCCTTTGAGCTGACTTTGGTGCGCTCGTTCCCTTGCTGCGTTGGGCAGTAGCGGGCGTAGTGTCTAGGGCACGGCCGCTCCGCTTCTGCACCCTGCTCCCTCTTCTGCTGTGCTGGTGGCTCTGTGCGACCACCGCCTCTTCCTCCAAACTACTCAGTTCACCTGCATGACGTTCATTCCATGTGGGGTCGAGGACCTCATCGTCCTCCACATCATCTTCCACCCAGTCTTCACCCCTGCCCTCCTTGTCGGTCTCCACAATGCTGAACGCCGCAGCAGTTGGCACCTGCGTTTCGTCATCATCGGAGACGTGCTGCGATGATCCTTGCATGTACTCATCTTGAGGAATAAGTGGTTGGGCATCGCTGCACTCAATCTCTTCCACTTCTGGGGCAGGGCTAGGTGGATGGCCCTGGGAAACCCTGCTGACAGAGTCCTCAAAAAGAATAA
The DNA here is from genome assembly GCF_965119305.1 of Pelophylax lessonae. Classification (NCBI taxonomy): domain Eukaryota; kingdom Metazoa; phylum Chordata; class Amphibia; order Anura; family Ranidae; genus Pelophylax; species Pelophylax lessonae. Next base: position 424,458,189 of record NC_138768.1, on the reverse strand, counting down.
GAGACTGCTGTATGGCTTGGGGCTCAGACTGCTGGCCTGATTTGCAAGGGGGTGAGGTGAAAGACGGTTGGACATTGGCTGCAGGTGCCAACTCTGACCTTTCTGCAGTAGACTGGGTGGGAGACAATGTGAAGGAACTGGAGGCACTGTCAGCAGCAAACCAATCTACTATCGCCTCAACTTGTTCTGGCCTCATCACTTCTAGGGGCGTTTGATGCCCTACCAAATACTGATGCAGGTTCTGTCGCCTACTCACACTTGAGGAAGGTGTTTCACTTGTGCGTGTAGCTGGCACAGATCGACCATGTCCTCTCCTTGCAACAGGAGCTCTACCAGCAGCACCACGACCCAGGCCACGGCCCTTATTTGACGGTCTCCTCATATTTCTGTAATTTAAGATCTTGCCCTAGAAAGGTTTTTATTGAATAGCGGAATAGAAAATATGATCCAAAAAAAGTGTATGTATATCACACGTACACAACCACACTAGGCCCCAATTACTATTGTTTGTACCCCTAAAAGGCTAGATGAGGAGTAGGGGGAGTATGGAACAGGCAGCACCCTCAAACCTTCAGAAGTATGAGATGAACCCCAACAACTTGGAAAGGTGGATCTCTCTCACACGTACCAACACAGACTATCCCCCAATTTAACTGATCCCCAGAGGTTTTTGATTAAATAGCGGAATAGAAAATATGATCCCAAAAAAGTGTATGTATATCACACGTACACAACCACACTAGGCCCCAATTACTATTGTTTGTACCCCTAAAAGGCTAGGAGTAGGGGGAGTATGGAACAGGCAGCACCCTCAAACCTTCAGAAGTATGAGATGAACCCCAACAACTTGGAAAGGTGGATCTCTCTCACACGTACCAACACAGACTATCCCCCAATTTAACTGATCCCCAGAGGTTTTTGATTAAATAGCGGAATAGAAAATATGATCCCAAAAAAGTGTATGTATATCACACGTACACAACCACACTAGGCCCCAATTACTATTGTTTGTACCCCTAAAAGGCTAGGAGTAGGGGGAGTATGGAACAGGCAGCACCCTCAAACCTTCAGAAGTATGAGATGAACCCCAACAACTTGGAAAGGTGGATCTCTCTCACACGTACCAACACAGACTATCCCCCAATTTAACTGATCCCCAGAGGTTTTTGATTAAATAGCGGAATAGAAAATATGATCCCAAAAAAGTGTATGTATATCACACGTACACAACCACACTAGGCCCCAATTACTATTGTTTGTACCCCTAAAAGGCTAGGAGTAGGGGGAGTATGGAACAGGCAGCACCCTCAAACCTTCAGAAGTATGAGATGAACCCCAACAACTTGGAAAGGTGGATCTCTCTCACACGTACCAACACAGACTATCCCCCAATTTAACTGATCCCCAGAGGTTTTTGATTAAATAGCGGAATAGAAAATATGATCCCAAAAAAGTGTATGTATATCACACGTACACAACCACACTAGGCCCCAATTACTATTGTTTGTACCCCTAAAAGGCTAGGAGTAGGGGGAGTATGGAACAGGCAGCACCCTCAAACCTTCAGAAGTATGAGATGAACCCCAACAACTTGGAAAGGTGGATCTCTCTCACACGTACCAACACAGACTATCCCCCAATTTAACTGATCCCCAGAGGTTTTTGATTAAATAGCGGAATAGAAAATATGATCCCAAAAAAGTGTATGTATATCACACGTACACAACCACACTAGGCCCCAATTACTATTGTTTGTACCCCTAAAAGGCTAGGAGTAGGGGGAGTATGGAACAGGCAGCACCCTCAAACCTTCAGAAGTATGAGATGAACCCCAACAACTTGGAAAGGTGGATCTCTCTCACACGTACCAACACAGACTATCCCCCAATTTAACTGATCCCCAGAGGTTTTTGATTAAATAGCGGAATAGAAAATATGATCCCAAAAAAGTGTATGTATATCACACGTACACAACCACACTAGGCCCCAATTACTATTGTTTGTACCCCTAAAAGGCTAGGAGTAGGGGGGAGTATGGAACAGGCAGCACCCTCAAACTTTCAGAAGTATGAGATGAACCCCAACAACTTGGAAAGGTGGATCTCTCTCACACGTACCAACACAGACTATCCCCCAATTTAACTGATCCCCAAAGGTTTTTGATTAAATAGCGGAATAGAAAATATGATCCCAAAAAAGTGTATGTATATCACACGTACACAACCACACTAGGCCCCAATTACTATTGTTTGTACCCCTAAAAGGCTAGATGAGGAGTAGGGGGAGTATGGAACAGGCAGCACCCTCAAACCTTCAGTATGAGATTGTGTTCACTGTACCCCACAAAGATTGAGTTCACTGCACCCCACAATGATTGTGTTCACTGCACCCCACAAAGATTGTGTTCACTGCACCTCACAAAGATTGTGTTCACTGTACCCCCCAAAGATTTTGTTCACTGCACCCCACAAAGATTCTGTTCACTGTACCCCACAAAGATTGTGTTCACTGCACCCCAAAAAGATTGTGTTCACTGCACCCCAAAAAGGATGTTGTTCACTGCACCCCAAAAAGGATGTTGTTCACTCCACCCCAAAAAGATTGTGTTCACTGCACCCCACAAAGATTGTGTTCACTGCACCCCAAAAAGATTGTGTTCACTGCACCCCAAAAATGATTTTGTTCACTGCACCCCAAAAAGGATTTTGTTCACTGCACCCCAAAAAGGATGTTGTTCACTCCACCCCAAAAAGATTGTGTTCACTGCACCCCAAAAAGATTGTGTTCACTGCACCCCACAAAGGATTTTGTTCACTGCACCCCAAAAAGATTGTGTTCACTGCACCCCAAAAAGGATGTTGTTCACTGCACCCCAAAAAGGATTTTGTTCACTGCACCCCAAAAAGATTGTGTTCACTGCACCCCACAAAGGATTTTGTTCACTGCACCCCACAAAGATTGTGTTCACTGCACACCAAAAAGGATTGTGTTCACTGCACCCCAAAAAGATTTTGTTCACTGCACCCCAAAAAGATTGTGTTCACTGCAGCCCAAAAAGATTGTGTTCACTGCAGCCCAAAAAGATTGTGTTCACTGCAGCCCAAAAAGATTGTGTTCACTGCAGCCCAAAAAGATTGTGTTCACTGCAGCCCAAAAAGATTGTGTTCACTGCAGCTCACACACAGAAAAATGGATGTGGATCACTGACACCTGCCTATCTCCAATCCCACACCACACAGCAATATCGATTGTAGTTTGTAGAACACAGTTTCCCTAAAATTCAGCAGACTCTGTCCCTAACAGGATTGAGAAGAGATCGTAGATCAGGATTGAGTGCAGATTCACCCCACCCCCCACACAGCAATATCGATTGTAGTTTGTAGAACACAGTTTCCCTAAAATTCAGCAGACTCTGTCCCTAACAGGATTGAGAAGAGATCGTAGATCAGGATTGAGTGCAGATTCACCCCACCCCCCACACAGCAATATCGATTGTAGTTTGTAGAACACAGTTTCCCTAAAATTCAGCAGACTCTGTCCCTAACAGGATTGAGAAGAGATCGTAGATCAGGATTGAGTGCAGATTCACCCCACCCCCCACACAGCAATATCGATTGTAGTTTGTAGAAGACACTGACCCTATATAATTCAGCAGACTCTATCCCTAAAATGCCTACAACTCGCCCTGCCTAAACACTCCGACCTGTCCCTCAATTCTATCCGGACACAAATGGTTTTTTCCTGCCTATCTTTCCCTAATCAGCAGCCAGCACGTTGATGTGTGCTCTCTGTCCCTGAATCTAAGCAGCATAATGACGCCGCTGCGGCTGCCTCGAACTTATAAAGACTTGGTCACATGCTTCAGACGGCCAATCACAGCTACTGAGACATTTGCAGGCATGGCTGGGATGGCTTAAGGCACACCAGTTAAACGATTGTTGATTGGCTGTTGAAAGCCCGCCATGAAAAGAGCGCCAAAGCATGCAAAACCCGGAAATAAAACGACCGAACACGGATTTTTACCCGAACATACAGTAAAGTGTCCGTGTCCGTGTTCGGGTACAAAAAATCCAATTATTCGGTACGAACACGAATAATACAGTCCGTGTTCGCTCAACACTAGTCTGAATACTTAGGACCATGTGATATTTCAGTTTTTCTTTTTTAATAAATCTGCAACAATGTCAACAATTCTGTGTTTTTCTGTCAGTATGGGGTGCTATGTGTACATTCATGAGGAAGAAGAATGAACTTAAATGATTTTAGCAAATGGCTGCAATATAACAAAGAGTGAAAAATTTAAGGGGGTCTGAATACTTTCCGTACCCACTGTATATTATTTATTTCATCATTTCCCTCACTATATCTTCACAATTCAATTAATTTTGTTATTATTCTAAGAAGCTGAATCACTGCCTTATTTTTTAGTTATTATTATTCAATATCTTATCACCATTTCTACATTCACTATTTTATCACTTTAACTATTATGTTTTTCCATGTATTCTTTTCATCATCGGATTGATTTTACCACTGTTTTTTTTTTACACTGCGGATATTTATTGTGATTGGATTGCACTAGCTTTATTATATTCCAATTTTAAAAGTGCTTTTATATATTTTTATTTTTTTACACTACGTTGCGGATAATAATTGTGATTTGATTTTAACGTCGTATCATCTATTCTTTTTAAATATCCATTTCTCCGAGTTCAACATATTTATATATTTATTGGATGGTCCATCGCTTTCAAGGATCAGAGCGCTAATTCTCTTTATTTATGAAAAAAGCTTTCAAAATGGGCACCTTTGACTTTTCCTGTTTGGCTCCCATAGACATCAATGAGGTTCGCTGTTCGGGTTAGAACTTTTTCCGTGTTCGGGAGTTCCCGCTGCAAACCAAAAAGGGGGTCATTCGCTCTACTTCCAATACCTAGCGATCATGAGTCTGGCTGTAAGGAGGATGTGGGTGACAATTGTACAAAAAGGGGTAGGCACTTCATCTATGCCTAACATCTTTGCCCAGTCTCAAAATAGCAAGAGCAGGGTTAGGGGACAGTAATATCCCCGTCACTGCAGATAACACCTGCAATATTATTTATTTTGTAACACATTTATCAATAAAGTGGTTGTAAAGGCAGAAGGGTTTTTTTTTATCTTAATGAATTCTATGCATTTTAAAAAAAGCCTTCTGTGTGCAGCAGCCCCCCTCAGCCCCCCCAATACTTACCTGAGGTCCATCTAAATCCAGCGATGTTTCAGGAGTGTCTCAGCTGGCCAGGACTCCTCTCCTCATTGGCTGAGACAGCAGCTCAGGACCATTGGCTCCCGCTGCTGTCAATGAAAGTCAGTGAGCCAATGAGGAGAGAAAGGAGGTGGGGCTGGGCCACATATCCGTGTCTGAATGGACATATGGAGCTATGGCTCGGCTTGGATGCCCCCATAGCAAATTGCTTGTTGTGGGGGCACTCAACAGGAGGGAGGGGCTAGGAGCACCGAAGAGGTGGTTGGTAAGTGGACATGAAGGGGTAGGCTTAGTCAATGAAAAGCTGTTTAAATTAATCTATACAAGAATATTTAGTCCAATAGAACTATGTGGTGAGGAATTTTCAGTGCTGTTTTTTCAGTGAGCTCACTAAGTTTCCATTAGCCTGATGTATTTTACCCATCTAATCTAGTGCTGGATATTGGAAGGGGAGGTTGATTTTTAATAATGCTGGAATGCATGGGTGGACCACTTTCACAAAGCGTATGATCATAGATTTCTGTATGCTGTCATACTGTAGGTACTGAATTATAGTGTAAGAGGAAGAACACTGGCATTTTGGGAACTTTGTGGTCTGTAAATTTTGCAACCAGAAACTGTGTGAGGATGTACAGGACCAAAAATTGTGTAACATGTCACCTGGCTCTTGTCTACATCTTTAGAATGTTGTTGGCAGTGCAGGGTAGTTAGCATGGAGAGATATGTTAGGGTGTAGTACCAGAAAGCAATGATCGCATAGCCTTATACTTGTAACTCATAAAATACATTTTCGGAAAGATTTAAAATGTTATCTTGGGTCTCGGGTGAAAGTCTAATGTGGAGATCCTTCTATCCTTCTACCATTGATTCAGAAAGTGTTGTTTCAGAAAGTGAAGTGGGGCTTGAGAGGACTCCTTGAGGAGTAGTTTATAAGAGAGAGAATACGTGCCATACTGGACCTGATGCCCAGCATTAAAGCGGAGTTCCACCCTATTTTATAACTTTGCACCTTCCGTTAGCTTAAAACAACCTGAAAAAGAATTGGATAGTTATTATTTTTGTTTTTGTTTCACTTACCTTATTTTTTCTGAAAAAAAACCTACCTTCCTTCCACTTCCTCCCACTGTGGTCGTGGCCCCCGACGTCACTTCCTCCTTTGCATTGACTCCTGGGAGATGAGCGTCACTTGTCACTTCCGGTTCAGGCGTGCCATTCCCTGCTGAATCAATTAGAACAGCTTTTGGGCATGCGCAGAACCAGCTGCGGGATGACGTGCCTGCACCCCGGAAGTGACGAGCAGGGCATTCTGGGATTCCGACATCATGGAAGAGGACACGAAGAGGGACGCTATGGCTACAGCTGCAATGCAGAGGGCAGCACTGGACAATAAATTTTCAAGGTAAGTTTTTTTTCTTACGGGTAAGTTAAACAGGGGACAGTTCAGAGGCTATCGTTGCTTAAATGCACTAGCCCTGACTGTCCTAGGGGTATTTTTAGTTAAAAAATGTATTTTAGGGTAGAACTCCGCTTTAACTCTAAACATTGTATTTGGGCAATCGAGAACTTAAACAACCCTGGTAGGGATAGGAGGAAGTGGGTGACCAAGTTTAAGCCCCTCTATGATCGTAATTCCTTTTGGAAAAGCTGCCAGGGCTTCTAGCATCCCTTTTCAAAAGGGAATTCGGTTGTGATTAGGAATGTACACCATAGCACAATTTTTTTAAAGTAAAAAGAGTATTTTTTGTGTGTTGATGATACTTTTATGAAAAAGACTTCAACCTTCACCACCCTTGTGTTCAGCTATGTTGATCAATGGGACCCTGTGTGTAAGAATGATGCTCACCAGTTTGGACTTCCTGTCTTGGAGGAAGGAATGGAATGCAGTAGGGTAATGTTTGTCTCATAAGGGGGCTTTGTCATCAGCAAAATGTGTTTCCTGGAAGAAATTCACTTATGTTTTGCACTTAACAAGTTCATTTGATATCATTTTACATTTCTCTTGGATGTATTGGTCTCGAACATCAAGGAAAAGAAATTTAAGGTTTAAAATATGTAAGGGTGTTAGATGATGAGTAGGAGATGAAAGAGGTGCGGTGGGTATGGGAGGATAGAGATGCAAGGATTGAGGGGGAAAAGGGCTGGAGGGGAAGCTAAGGAAGGAGACAGTAGAGTGTGTTAGCAGTGGGTGGAGACCAAGTTCTGTTTAGTGCACAGGTTCTGAATTGAAAATGGTATAACAAGAGCAAATGGAAATCCTATAGCCCTCCACCTCAAGAAAAGATAAGTTACATTGGCCTGTAGGCCAGTGCAGAAATGATTTATGGTACAGTAATATACCAGGAAGCACATTTTTTGCCCCAAAGATGTAATTAGGTGTAGTCAGCAAAAGTATGTCGATGTTGGCACATTGAAGTGCTAACCTTAAAAAAAATGTCCTTTGGAGTATGTGGTACAGCTACTGCTGATATGTTCCTTGCTGGCAGGCTATGAGCATGAAGGTCTTGTACTCACAGCCAATGCCCCACTAGGAAAGGGCCAATGTTCAGGCTCTCAAACATGGTTGGTACATCAACTGGGGTACAGACAATATAAGACAAGATGTAGAGGGTAACCCAATCTGTATAAAGCACTTGCAGAGAGCAGATTATCAAGGATCAGTTTCAGTGGTCATACCCCCCCTTTTAACCCTTTCATGATTACACTTTTGTCTCTACCCCCCCCCCCTCCTTTTCTTATCCCTCGTTCCCAAATCCTCCCTTTGTCTCCTGCTCAAGTTATCCCTACTGTTTATTGAACCCCGTATCTTGACTAGTTCTGTACTATGGTTGCTGGTGAATTTTGGGATGTCAGTTTATACTATGCTTGCTGTCACTCTTACTAATCTAAAATTAATGTACCACTGCTGTTTTCTTGTTTTTAAAACTCAAATTAACTTTAGGTTAAAAAAAAAAAAAAAAAGATTAGCGTCAGAATGGTGCATCTCCACAGTGTGTATTGGGAAAGATCAATCAATCTGACTCAAGGGCCCTCTGAACTCTGTAAATGAGGATGTTATTTGGCAGAACATCCTGTGGGAGTTGGCTAATCATACCAACCTTGGTGTCTTAGAGATTGGCCAGGGTAGTTCCCTCTGGAAGTCTTCTTATGCTTACATTGTTTTGCTGGCTCTGGTCCAGAAGTGAGGGAGCACAGTGGGAGGTGGCATTTGCAGGGCCTGTACATGTGTCTCAGTAATCACAGCTGTTGTTTAAACTGCATCTACCCAAGTAAAAGGTTGGGTGGTGGATTATTGCAGGGCCTCAATGCCCTCCCTGAATGAGTTTTCCATATTGTCAGAGAAAGTGTTAAATTTCGCTTTAGCTGGAATGAACCAGGGGAACTTCTGCTGCTCTACTGGAAGAGTGTTAAAGTAAGTCCCTTAATGATGGGTTAATTGTTGTGCTGAGATTGAGCTACCATTTGGATCTTTAGCCATGTACATTTCTGCCCATGTTTTCAAAAACACGGGAGCAATGCACAAAAACGTAATGATACATGACAAACACACAAAAAATTGCACATTGGCAAACTTGAGTGGCTCAGTGTCAAAAAAGATACTTGGGCTCCTTTGGCGTGTTTGTCACACAACAAGTAGCCCATTCAAGTCAAAGTGGCAAAACTGCGCTTTTTACGTATATTTTATGTGAGAAGATTTTTATACTTGTTTTATTAAACTGTTATTCAGAGAAAACTAAATGATGTCTTTTTTATTGAGGATTAAACACATGAAGGTTTAACAGGAGAGAGTGTTTTAGGGGAGAGCTAGGAGCCAAAGGTAATCGCTGGAGATCGGTGCCACGTAAAAGCGGTTTTGCTGGAAGAGACCAATCAAGGGTCAATCAACAAGGGTGAGCACATATTTATCTGCACTTCAATGGTGGTGAAAGGGAAGAGGTGAAATAACATAATTTGCAAGGTTGATGATTTAGTGGACTGGTTTATTGCAAGGGACTATGCAGTTCACTGAGAGATTTTAATGGAGTGATTGTGGAGTTTTAATTGGTTTTGATGTTTTACGTGACAACAAACACTTATACATACGATATTATTTATATTAAGGTCACCAATGTTTTTGATTCACTGTTTAATTTAGATGCACTGTATTTTTATTGCAGTTTTGGTTATTTATGTATATGTGACGTTTAGTGATATTTTTATTTACTTATAGATTTACTTATATTTACTTATAATATCACAGGCAAAAATATACTTACCCAGAGAGGAAGCCTTTTACTTCTCTAAGCCTTGGATTCTCTTTCAGGATTGTTTGCCACACGGACTTAATATCAGTAATGGCAATCCTATATGTCTCTTTAAAATAAAAAAACTTTAGAGCAAAATATAAAGATCCAACAGACCTGTAAATTATTTTTGTATGAGATCCTATAACGTATAACTATGACCTAGTGCAAGCCTATTCTAAGCAAAAGATAGACAGGGCTTGAGTCATCATCTTATTACATTCACAACTCACGGTATATCATCTTAACTGGAGAATTCAGTAGCTATTTTATGCCAAAAAAAACCTGCCAAAATAAGCTGTAAATAAGAATTCATTTGCGTTAATTCACAAAAAAATAGCCCTGGAAATTACTTCATCCAACAATTTGGGCGTTTCTTTAAATTTAAAACATCTGCTCATTTAGCTTTTGGAATTACATTTTACCTATCTGTAAGTGATACAAGAACTAAAATATGCATGATAAAGCTAGAAGCTTTAAATAAAAAAGTAAAACATTTACTTGAAAATCTAATCAAAGAAAAATATTATGTAGAAAATGTTAATTGAGCATAAGTTGCTACAGGTGAGACCATTAAACGTGTTTACTTCTTTCTTAACTGCCGCTACCTTTGTTCTCTTGCTTCAGTTTAATCATACAGTATCTATATCCAAAAGAAAATGACTGTTATACAGTACTGGCTGCATAAAGTGGCTGAATCACAACCAGGTGTTTATGTATTCAATGCAAATGCTATACATAATGTTGTATGATTACCAAAAAAAGCTAGCTCATCTCTAGAATTTTGTGTTTAAAAAAAAAAAAAAAAAAAAAACACTTCAACTTCATCCATTTTCCTTTCCCTTTAACATATATCATTCCAAAGATATATACGGTAAAGTAAAAAAGCATTGTAACCTTGAAATCCATTTGTGCACTGAGGTTTGTAAGCTGCCACTGTACTCCAGAAACGTTCTATTAACAACAATATTGTTCTACATTTAAAGCATTTAGGTTTTCAAGAAAAGACTGATTCTTTGACATGTCAGCATGGAAAATAACAGAAGTATATTATTACCTTGCTGCAACAATGCTTTTCTGAAATCTTGGCAAGTGAATTGCTAAAAGTCATGTTGTTCAAGCACTGTTTTTTTCTTTTTGTAATCCGATTTTATAACCAGGTTTACACATTAAATATGCCTTTAATGGAAAATCTTTTTTTTGTTGTATTTTTTTTTTTTTAACAACAGATACAAATATAAAGATGGTACCCATCTGTAAGATGGCTATATATGGTCCTTGTGATCAGACACAAAAATTTAATTTTTGATGCATGTTTTTCAACAAGTGGAGAATAGAGCCAGACTAATTCTGCTGTAATAAAAAATAAATCAATACAAGTCTGCTTATCTAGCGTAGTACCAGCCAAAGCAATGCCGCTCTAGGTGAGTGACCGCCTCTCACATGTTATGAACTGGAACTCAGGGTGCTGCACAACTCGTCTATGAGATTTGGTAACATGTACAAATTCGGAATATTGCTGCACTCCTTGGTATCTTTATTGAAGCATTAAAACCACATGACAGGTATGACAGGAATGTATGCTTAGTACCAGACTGACACATTAGGAAACAAGTGGATTCTTCTGTGGGCTCTATCTCTTTCCTCTATCATCATAACTAAAACATTGTAAACGTGTCAAAGCGGTATCATTAAGCAACCTGAGAATTATCAGTGATATAAGTGTAGAGGTAGAAAGAGAAAGAGGGCCCGACATCCAATGGCATGCAAGTCGAAAGGTAGATATGTAGTCCTTTATTGAACGTAACATCCCTCTCTTTCTACCTCTACTAGTACACGCAGAAACATCCTCAAGGCCATACCCAGTGGCAGCAGCCCAAGCCCCCAAAAAGGGCTCACCACCTTCCTCCAGTGTAGCAGGGCAAAATACATGGGAAAAGAAGCCTTCCAATCCACCCCCACCACCACCTAAACATTGACTCACAACCAATTAGGTCAGTCCTGCATGATCTTCAAGCCTGCAAAAGTGATATAAGTGTGGGAACTTGCAGTCATTTTCTTTTTTAATTTATTCTCCATTCCTGTTTGATTCCCAATGTATTCCCTGTGGCTTAGTCCTGACTCTGCTTGCTGCCTTACTCCTGCCTAATATCCCGTGTATGACTACTGGCCTGCCTCCTGACCCTGATTCTTTATGAAACTTAGAATCTGTACCCTTCAAGGAGCTAGTTGGATTCTTTATTGGTCTAATGTCTTAAATGTTGGGAATCCACTGTTTCACGGTTTGTGAGGTAGGGGATTTCCTCATCATAGGGATACATAAGCAGGCTGTGTTGTTTAGGTGTCTCAACAGGGAGTTCTTGTATTCTTTCACATAGCTCTACCATGGTGAAGGATGAACGGTGCTGGTTTCTTCAGCATGGTATGAAGGGTAAACTTTTGAACTATAATATGAATCTGTGTTCAGAAGGTTTGGGGAGCAAGACAGGACTAAAATAAAGGAGCATGTCACCAGGTAACAAGCTGCATCCCCAAACACGTACCTGCAAGCAGGGGTAAAAAGCAAGTAGTGTAGTGGCTGTGTGCTGCCAGTATGTACCAAATTTATAACCAGACACCTGATATAGAATAATGTCAGTATTTATCTTAGGGGGATAGAGTTATTTGGGAGTCTCTTTCCAATCATCTAAAAAAGTGAAATGGGGTTTGGGAGGTCTCCAAGAGAGGGAGCTTGTAGGTGAGGGAGAGAGCATGTCTCACGTGTCTGGTAGATTGATATTTATGTTCAAAGTGTATTAAAGCACACGTGAATCTGGATGCAGTGCATAGGGATCTGATAAAGTATTACATATAGAGTTTGTGCCTTAAGGAGGTGAAATCTTGGTCATGCAATATCAGAGAAATTGTGAGCCAGGCTGAGCCTCTGAGGATGTACATGGCAGAATATTTGTTATTGTTTCGTAATGTTTGAAATACATTGTATTGTAGGCCAAGTAGGAGTTCATGACTCCCTAAGATTGGGAAAATGGGGGAGGGAGAAGGAGTGATACCATAAGATTGCATATCCAATGGGCATATTCCCTGGGTTTGGGCTATTGGAAGATGGGATACACTAATAATTTATGGAAGGGGCTAGGTGATATACTTTAGGGAAAGGATAAAACTGCATCCCTGTATAATGTATGGAACAGGAAACAGGCTCCCGCAGGGAGCTGGGATTTTTAAGGTGCACATAATGTACTTCAAATAAAGGTTTTCATAAAATTATCAAATTTAATTACATTTCATTAAAATATATAGAAAATACACTAATAGACAAACATGGTTTAAAAACAATTATTCAAACATGGTAGTTTGCAAACTGATGAATCCGTTTCCAAACTACCATGTTTGAATAACTGTTTTCAAACAATGTTTGTCTATTAGTGTCCTTTCTATCTATTTTAATGAAATGTAATTAAATTTGATAATTTTATGAAAACCTTTTTTTGTTTAATTATGTTGCACCTCTCCTTCCAGGAAAATCTTTTCATCACATAGGTGGCTAAGTTTTTACAGAAGATGGAGATGAGGATAGCAAAGTTAAGAGCATACAATTAAATGAGATCTATTGGCAGTTACATGCAAACATATCTAATGTGTTATGAGACTAATTTGAAGGCATAGCTCATTTTAATTCTGTGGAGAGTTACTCTACAGAGAATCTGGTTCAATGTTTTTAATTTTTAAACTTAATGAGAACGCTTTATAAGTCCCTATATGTTGAAAATGAAGCCACCAGTTTAGGGTTGAGATATCTAGTTTACTCAGAAAAAAAAAAAAGGAGGTCCTCTGCAAATGCAGAGAGTTTTTGTTGGTGATTATTTACTTGTACTCAGGGGTTCGCTTGGATAAGATGCAAGAATAGTTCCAGCGTCAGAATAAAGTAAGGTTTCCTGTAAACAGATAAGAGCAGAAGATCTCAGGAGCCGTACATCAAAAAAAAGACCTGCTGGGGGACGTGGCGACCGCCGGAAGATATGGCCGTTTAGTCTGAGAGCTCCTGTGAGATCCCAGCTATATCCACATCTACACACATCTACAGCGTCCTCCGAGCCATCCCACAACCCGGTAAGGACGGCGGAACACCTCGCCCACACAATGGCGCAACAGAGATGGCGATCCACAGCGGCCTCAGTGAAACCACTGTCTGATTTTTTCCCAGCCGTGGCTGCCGGGCTCCGCCAAAATGACAGCAGAGACATAAGTTGCGGTCGCGCACACCACCCTCTAGCGGCCAGTGCGCCGGTGCTCCGGGAGGCGGACCTACATCTACCCACGCTGCTGCACGATCCGCCCATGGCCCAGAGGGACACTCTACAGCGCTCAGAGGACTCTTCACCATCCACTCCCTCCTCTCAAAGCCCTGCAAAATCCAGGCCCAGGATGGAAGCTAGACACCCTGCACAATCAGCGCTATCTATGGAGGTGAGCTCAGACCAGAATCCTCCCTTACCTCACCCACCTGTTCCAGACCTATTCTCCTCCTTCCAAACTACTGGGCAGCCCTACAGGCCAATATTATCACTGCCATGACACGCTGCCAAAGAGAAATCACAGACTTAGGGGAGAGGGTCCACACTGTGGAAAACAAAATGAGCAAATTTACTACCTCATATAACGCTCTGGTCGACACACATGTAATCTACCAGGAAGACATACACCGCATACAAGCCAAACTGGCCGACCTCGAGGACAGGTGGAGGCGCAACAATTTAAAAATTAGAGGCATCCCTGAATCCGTAACCCCCAATCAACTGCCTCACTATGTCCGTGACCTCTTCAAAACGGTAGTTCCTGACCTGTCCAATTTTGACCTAACTATCGACAGGATTCACCGCATTCCCAAGCCGTCTTTCCTTCAAGTCCCGCACGATGTCCTTATGCGCATTTCTTCCAAGCCAAGGAATGGATCCTAGAAGCCTTCCACAGCAAAGACCACCTCCCGGACCAAGTCTCCTCGCTACAAGTCTTGCCCGACTACTCGCAACATACACTTGAACTCCGAAGAAACCTAAGCTCTGTTACAAAAGCTCTACAGAACAATCGCATAATCTAAAAATGGAAATACCCCGCCAAGCAGTGTATCACACACCAAGGCTCCACTTCCTATGCCTCAACCCTGGACGAGGGCCTCCACCTCCTCCGACAATGGGGAATTGTGCCAGAACCCCCAACAACCTCACATGCTCACAAGGCCCCCGCTCCTCACCACGTCCAACCGGAAGTTGTCTCCAGAAGGTCTATAACCTCACACAACCAATCATAAATGAAGCTTAAGCTCATTCAACAGGGATCTCCGGGCCCCTCTCAGGTAACAAAGTACCACCCACCATACTCTGTCCCCAACAGGCTTTGCAGCCTATGTTGCTCCTTTGGTCCTCGCGGACCCTACTTTTTTATGTACTTTAGTTGTTGTTTTACCCTACTGCTGGTTCTCTTTGTCTTTTTATAACACCCTTTTTTGCAGTATACCCTCCTCAAGGACTCACGGCATAATAACAGCTCGCCCAGAACTTTATTACGTCCACCACTCTTCAGCCAAGGCACGTAGAACCAAGTCTCCACTGGACTGCTCTATATTCTTCTTTCGTCGGATGGACTGTGTAAGTGTCTTTTTCTCACTACCTCCCCCCAGGCCAGGAAGGGCTTACATCCCAGCTGCCTCACTGGGATCCCCTGGTCAATCATCCTCTCCTGGTATATCCCTACAGTATATCAGCCTCACTCTGTACTAACCACTTTACCTAAATAAAATAAATAATAAATAAACCCTGAATTGTTTATCCCTTAATGTCAAAGGGTTGAACCACCCCGCCAAAAGGTCAGAAGCTATTCGCTCTAAAGCGGATATAGTCGCCGCACAGGAAACACACTTCCATAGGGACAAGACACCCCCATGTCACCATGAGAAGTATCCGCATGTTTTCCTGGCATCGACCCCTGCCAAAAAAGGGGTGTTTTGCTAGCAATTGCAGACTTTTTATCCTTCACCGCCTCTCAGGTGGTGACGGACACAGACGGCAGGTATGTGATTCTTGTCTGTCTTATTGATAACTGTCCTTATACCATTGTCAATGTCTACGCCCCCAACACGCACCAATTACGCTTCTTGCGGAAAATTGGGTTAAAATTTACAAATTGAAACAAGGGAGATTAATTGTCTGTGGTGACTTCAACCTGGTGGTAGACCATTCCCTAGATTCCTCTGGTAAGTTGCCATCCCGTCTACCCACCCTCGCCTCTCTTATCAAAACGGAGGAAGTACATGATGTGTGGCGCTACCACCACGTTGAAGAAAGGGACTACACTTACTTCTCCCCACAACATAGATCCTACTCAAGAATAGATTTGTTCTTGGTGGATCTACAAACCCTTCAAGCTGTTACCGACATAGTGATCTCCCCCATAACGTGGTCCGACCATGCTGCTATCCACATGACTGTCAACACAGGTCCCTGTACTCCCTCAACTTACATTTGGCGTTGTAACAATTCCCTTTTGACTGATCCTGACCCCATCACATCCCTCACCAATCAACTAAAAGAATTCTTTACGTTTAACGATACCTCAGATGTCTCTCCAACCATGCTGTGGATGACACATAAGGCATATGCCAGAGGCCTCCTAATTAAACTAGGCTCAAAACTAAAAAAACGGTTCACATCCAAATTAACGGGACTGCTATCCGAAATACAGACCTTAGACGCGCAGCACAAACACTCGCCCTCCCCCGCCCTCTTATCCAAATTTACATCACTAAGACTCGATCTCCGTAGACTCCTTTGGGAGAAACACGACAAACTACTGGCTCGCCTCCGTCTCCGGTACTTTACATCACACAACAAAGCGGGGAAATTTCCAGACTAAAAGCTCGTAGGACCAAAACTAAAATCACCTCCATCACACATCCCCACACTGGTGCCTCTCTACTACATCCTCAAGCTATTGCAGACGAAATCGCGGATTATTACAGCTCCCTTTATAACTTGAAACTAGACACATCTACCCCACAACCTGCAGAAGTGGACATCCAAAACTTTCTGAGACACCTTAAACTCCCTATACTCACTACCACGGGTGCTTCCTTTCTCAATGCTCCCATTGCCCCACAAGAACTTCTGCGCACCATTAAATCCCTCCTTCTTAACAAGTCCCCAGGCCCAGACAGTCTTACAAAAGCATACTAACGTTCACTTTATGAAACGCTATCCCCTCATATCCTCAAAATGTTCTTGGACACTATAGAATCCCAATCCTTCCCTCCAGAGATGCTCCAGGCCCACATCGTTACCCTCCCCAAACCCTCTACTCATCCCCATGAGCCAAAGTTCTATCCTCGGGCCTACTCTAAACCTTTTTCGATAACAAACGGTACGCACCAGGGCTGCCCTCTGTCTCCCCTTATCTTTAATTTGCTTATCGAACCCCTCGCTATCACCATCCACGAACACCCCATGGTTCACGGATATAAATTTCCCCATTCTCATCACTCTATCACCCTTTTTGCTGACGATGTGATCCTTAGTCTCAGAAACCCTTTTACTTCCCTCCCTGCAGCTCACCATCTTCTCCAAACGTTTAGTTGCATATCCTACTATAAAGTAAACTTCAATAAATCTTTGATACTAAACATGGGCATACACCCCTCTACACTTGCACACTTACAAAATACTCTGCCATATACGTGGACAACTCATGATATCTCCTACCTAGGCCTGAAACTCACTTATCCCTTATCGAAACTAGTCGCATCTAACCTAAAACCCCTCATAGCCTTAATCTCAGCCGACACACAGAATATATCCCGAATCAAAATCGCCTGGGCAGGCAGAATCGCAGCCTTCAAGATGATTTGTTTACCCAAGATATTGTATATTTTTCGCACCCTCCCAGTCCATATCCCCATGACTTTTATCAAAACACTGACCAAATTACTCCGCACACTAGTTTTGCAAAAAAAACGTGCCAGATCATTCACATATGATCCGCCATAAATTGGTGGGTGGCCTAGGCCTCCCAGATCTGCAAGATTATTGCACAGCAGCCCACCTAGCCCCGATTAGACAGTGGTTCTATCACTCCCCTTCTTCTCCTTGGGTGACTATAGAGTCCTCTCTATCCAAATCCATGGATATACATATTCTGCTCCTGGCAGACCTCTGGAAACCTATCCCCTGACCTAAACTCCCTATCACCCCTCAAACAACACTCAAAGCATGGAGAATTTTGACCTCCCACCCGAATACGGGCGCTTCAACTACCCCAATAGCGTTTCCCATACAAACTCTTAATGTTCTTCTCCCGTATACTTCCCTCTCCAAGTTTGTTTCAGCTGGCATACAATCCGTGTCCCAACTTTATAACCACGATGGAAATCCTACAAGCCCCCCCCCCATTTTATTCCTTTGAGTCTCCACATTGCGGCTGTGATGACCCATGGCCGTGCGGTGGATTGGCGTCCCTCACCGCCTGGGCATGAGGCAATTCCGTACCTACTCTGTGGAAACTCTTTGGAATACTGTTTCTACATTTATAACCACAATATCCTGAAAAGCTTTGAGGTTCTTCAGACGGAATTTGACCTGCCCAGATCAGCTGTATACCCCTACAACTCTATATCCAGCTTCCTATCAAAACACCCCCCCCCCCCTTAATCCAACTTCCTTCATCTGTGTGGCAATACCTCTCTTCCCCACATACCAAAACCAAAGGTATCTCCCTGTTTTATAATCATCTCCATAGCAAAATGTCCTTCAGCAAAACCACTCACATGACAGCATGGGAAGAGGATCTGCAGAACTCCTTCTCCGAAGCCCAATGGCAATATATAAGGCTTCCAGATGTGTCACTTACTGGGAACAATCCCAAAAAATTCTCACCCGATGGTACCTAACACCTTACCGCCTGTCTAAATTCTATAAACAATTAGATCCCTTATGCTGGCGCAGATGCGGCTATATTGGTAATATTTACCACATTTTCTGGTCATGCATAGGCCTCTCAGGTTTCTGGAGAAGAGTGTTCGAGATCCTCTCCACTGTCACAGGCATCTTGAAACCCGCTAATCCAGCCATGGCTCTTCTCTCTTTAGGTATTGACGACGTCCCTCATGACATGCGGACAGTTTATACCTATATCCTGATTGTGTAACGCTCATGCGTTTTTGTTAGTGGATGGATTTGCAGCTGCAGAATTGTCACACTCAGTAGTCGTGTAGAGATTCTGTTGAACATACATATCCAACTCTCAGGACTTCATCACTGTGCACAGCCTGTTTATGCAATATACATACACTCAATCTGATGTTAATGGAGGGATAGAATATGTGAGAGTATATAGGTGAGAGACAGGCTATAGTATGGTGAGCACCTAGGAGTAGTATTAGGGGAGTGTTTAGGTGATGGTAGTAAGCAGATAGGTTCTAATGTCAAGTATAGTGCAGATGGTAGGGGACAGCAGATGGAGTATACAAGACAGAGTAACCTAGTGCAAGGATAGTTGATGGTAGTCCCAAGAGCTAACAGTCTATGCAGATGATAGGAAATAGCTTAGATATAGATAGTCCTGGTATATGCAGTAGATGACAGTCGAAGTGCAGGTTAGTAAGGAATCCCCTGTGGGGTACTTATCACTAGATAGGTAGTAGTAACAAAGTTCAGTAGTGAGAGGTGATCCAGTAGCGAGATACGGATCGGCAGCGAGGTTCCGGTTCAGTTCAGGCAAAGGGAATAGCCAGCAGCTCCAGCTTCGCAAGAGAAGGTGCGGTGAACATGCGGTTTGAACGAGCAATGAGTGAGAGAAAGCCGGCGATTGAAATAGCCGCTCATAGCGGCGCTCGGCGATGATGTCATTGCCCTTAAAGGTGTATGCGTCCCATTTGGATAGCAAGATGGGACGCAATATTAAGAGAGAAATGTGGAAATAAGGGTACCAGAGGTACCAGAACATTACAGATTGCAGCCAGGTCCACCATAGCTAGGCACTGGAAACAATCAGACCCTACTTCCCATCTAGAAGTTATACATCTAGTTAATTCCCATTTCTCCATGGAGAAAGCCCACGCCTACTCTTTGTCTCAGGGGGCTCAATTCACCCTACATTGGAACTCCTGGACAGATAGTAAATACCACACTTCCATCCTTTGATGAATGCTATAGTACTGCTTCTAACCCTTTTATATTCCACTCACACTAACATGTATGAGCTCTTGCTACTCTATGCCAATGTATACCTTTGTACTGCTATTTCCATCCCAGGTTACTGTACTGTATTACTCACACTGTTGTGAACAAGATTCTTTTGACACGAAACTCTGTAATGTTCAATGTTCCAGCTGTTATTTGTTTTCTACCACCAATTGTTAAACTCTTTTAAAAACTTCAATAAAAACTATTGAAAATAAAAACAAGACCTGCTTTGTGTAGACAAGTGGCAGTCTCAGCCTGGAAACCCACCAGGCCACGGCCCCAATGCATTTTACCCCACCCACTGGAGCTTACTCACAGGGATGGAGTCTACTGTTGGATATGTGTTTTATATTCATCATCATCAGCCACCACTAAGTGGGCAATGAAATGTCAGGTGTGTGAGGTAACATATCAGGCTGGTCATGGATATTATATCATTAGGAAAGTTCATGGGCAAAGCAACTACAGAGAATCTATTTACTTGACTGGCCAGCCTCCAGTTTAGTCTGTGTATGGATGAAGTAAAGTGCAAAGATATGTGGTGGTGTAGCTAAAATATAAAATAGTTAAACCCCACCCACCCCTCCGCCCCCCATAAAAGACCCACAAGCTTTAATAGTATGGTTCTTAAAAATAAAAAAAATTGAAAAAGGGAGAAATACCCTATAAAAATTCTGCTACATAAATGAAGGGTAAAACGCGTTGGGAGCATGGCCTGGTGGAAGTCCAGGCTGAGACTGCCACTTGTCTTCACACAACAGGTCTTGTTTTGATGTGCAGCTCCCGGGATCTTCTGCTCTTGTATTTCCCAAGATTTCCTGCTGTGTTCCTTACATATACACATTGAAATACCCCTATGCTAAAATTATCTAGTTTGCGTGGTAATGACAGACCACAAAAAAAAGCAAGGGAGATTTGTTTTCATAGAAACCTTGTATGAGAGCCGGTTCACACTTATGCGGCTGCGGCGTTCGCATGTAATGTCGGAGCGCACTGCTCCTTCATTACATGCGATCGGCTGTGCGGTGCAAGTTTAGCCATACACTTTGTATGGCTAAATTCGCACTGCACCTGCAGCAAACACGCACAGGACCCTTTTTTGCTGCCGCATCAGGATCGGATCGCACAGCGGTTCACACTTGTGCGATCCGATCCTGTGCGAACTGCAAGATCGCACTGCGATATGCGATCAAACTGGGGGTGTCGTTAAGATTACATTACACCCCCAGCGTATCGCATATGGCAGTGTGAACTGCCGGGGGTGCGTTTGCGATGCGGGAACAGGCTGCGGATTCGCAGCTTTCCCGCATCGCATAAGTGTGAACCGGGGCTTAGACTAATATACATGCTGACTTCATCAATAATTTATTTTTATCTGTACTACTGTTCTTTAAAGTACATTACAGTACATTGTAGTATAAGAAATAGAAACTCTACCTAGTTTTACTGTCTCTAAACACTGTAATAATAAAATTACTTACTTAAAAATTTAAAGGGGTTGTACACCTCTCAAATGAAAAATGATAAAAATATAGAGCATATCTTTCTATAGTGTATACAAGCTTCAATCCAAAGCACCAAGTGTGATTTCTGCCTCCTCTTTCTTCCCTGTGCTATCTGCATTAGTCAATTTAAACAGGTTATCCCAATCCCACAGAATCTGAAACAGCGCCACTGCCCCTCCAGCACACAGAAGGTGATTAACAGTCTCAGCTGTGCATGTTTCCCTATAAGACTGTGTAGGTGGGTGTGTGTCCTTTCCCTCCATTTAGGTCTCAAATTAAACTTAGCTCACTGCTCTATGCTGATCAGTGTGTGACGTCAGATCCCCACCCTCTTCCTTCTGAAGCTGAGAAATAGTCTTTGATCTGTGTGTTTTTTAAGGCTGTAGAGAAGAGAGGGTGGCCAAATGTTTTATCTCTGTGTATCACTTGAGACTTTTCACTTTAGTTTCTACGTGTAAGGGTTTACAACCACTTTAATGTAATCTTTCAAAAGCCGGGGCAATTAAAACCAAGCTTATGATGACAAAAACGTATATACGCATAGGTCACCTTCATTGAAAATGGCATGTAAAGTGGATCATTATATCCAAAGATGCAGACTGAAGCTACAGGAACATCTTCACTTTCCTTATGAAAGTCTGGCTTATCCCTGACCACTCTCATCACTCAATCTTCAATAATAACCACTCAATAATCACTTAATCCATTTACTGCTGCTGCCATACCTACAACAGCAGCACTGCAAGGTGAAATTCAAAAAAGTGAGTCATTTTGAGCTGGACATAATAAATAGAAACTTAAAAAAAAGAAAAACTAGATCCCTTCCTCAATTATAGGCATGCATTATACATTGTCATTCTACAGTTCCACCTCCACCTGTTACTTTGCAAAAAGACTTTGTCACACTGTCACAGTCATGGCATTTAGTGTAAAATGAATGCAAACTGAGTTACTCATCATATACTGTTTACTGTAAAACTCACTGATAAAAACAAAAACTGCACACTACTATATGTTTTAAGTTTTTTTTTTTTTTTTTTTGTCTCATTGTCTAAAAGGTTAATATGAAAAAAAGGGAAAAAATACTCAGAGCACAAAGAAAAACAGAAGCTATTTAAACCTTACAAAAAGCCTAAAAAAACATTATATACTTCAGCAAAGCAGGATCAGGCAAATTTTGCTTATGCCTAGCTACTGTATCTGTATGTCATGTGTTGACTACTTGCTGAGTTCTGCAAGTAAAAAAAAAGGATGGCAGCTAAACTGGGGTTGGAAAAGCAATCTTTTTTTTGTTACATAGAAACTAATTAAATTATGTCTATTTTACATGAATGTATCAAAGATCATTCATCAATGGGCAAAATGTTTGCATATATCCCTCCTTTTTTTGCACAAAATAGTAAGGCCACATAGTAACTTTAATACAGGAGGTCCCTGAGTTACAAACATCCAACTTACAAACGACTCATATTTACAAACGGAGGGAGACAACAGGAAGTGAGAGGAAATCTACCCCTAGGAAGGGAAATTCCCTCCTGTAACAGTTATCATTGGAAAAAGGTGTCTCCACTGAAGCTTTATCACCAATCTTTGTTTCTTTAACAACCCAAAATATTGAAAATCCAATTGTCACAGGGACAGAACATGAGGTGAAATCTTCTGCACAGGGCATCAGACAGCAAAACAAATGTTATAAGGGTGTCAACCCTTCCCTATGCTATCCAAAAAACTTAAAAGGCAATTTTTTTGGAGTGGAGTTACACTTAAAAAATGTAACTTTCCAACTTACATACAAATTCAACTTAAGAACAAACCCATAAAACCTATCTTATTTGTAACCCGGGGACTGCGTGTAGTCAACATTAGAGTATGCAGTTTGTAGACATGAAACAGTTTTTGCATACAAATAGCAGAGGGATGGGAAGGCCTAAGTGAAACCTCTAAATACATAAAATGTATGTTGGAATGAGGTTCAGTAGGCCAGTATTTTCAATTTAAAGTTAAAGTCAGGAACAAGGGGACATAACCTCAAACTAGCAGGAGGAAAGTTAAAAACTGACATTAGAAAGTATTATTTTACAGAAGAAGAAGTTGATACTTGGAATAGACTCCCAACAGAGGTAGTAAGTCAGTCAACAGTAAATGGATACAAACATGCTTGGGATACACTTTTAAAAAAAGGAGAAAATTAATAGACCACTTAGTCTTTTTTTCCTGCTGTCACTGTTTTACATTTCAATGTTTCTATATATTTTTTTTTTATTCTGGAAGCAAGCGAGTGTGAATTTTTTGCATTTATCTAGTGTGCAAGTAAATTGTTGAAAGATAGCAAGTCCACCACTCTATTGCTAAAGGGCAGCATACGGGGTCCAAATGTAGCACACCATTCTTCTCCTAAAGGGCAATATCTGCTGTCCAAAAGTAAATGATATAATCATCGTTATTAATGTAAAGCATAAACACACATACAGAGACATTTCTATTTAGGAGTATGTTCTGAATAACCTACAGAACATTTTACCCCCTAAATAGTAGAGGTGGAACCTTGAATGGAGTTTTCTCCATGTAGGTATGTGATTTTATGAATAAAATTGCTCATTATAATTTAGAATTGTGACTGTGACAAGGGATAACAACTCTCTGTTTTTTTTTTTTTTCCAAAATACAACTCTCTGTTTTGAATACAGCATTTCAAAGATCTGAAAGATTTGTTGAAATTTAAAGCTGAACTCCAGGAGTATCTCGCCCTGCACCATCCCCATTTGCCCCTCCCCCACAACTAATTGTTGGGTTAATTAAAAAATAAATAAAAATAATCTAAATATTTGTTTTTCTTGCCCAAAGCTGTGGCAGCATAATGTGTCAGGTCCTAAATCTTCTATCACTGCAGAGAAGGGTCCTTCTTATATTGTCCATGCCACCGCTTGGGCAATGTTGACTACAGCACTGGATTTACCACCACAAGCTTTACCAACAAGGGACATAAATAACAGATTCAGGTGAGCACAAAAAAGATAGAAACAGAAGGTATTTATTTTTAATAACATGTAAAAAGGGCTGGGATGGAGGAATGTAAAGCGGGTAGAGCTTTACCCAGAGATGGGCTTTACCTATGTCCTCTAAATCCACGCTAGAATTGTTTTTTTTTCCAAATAATCTATATTGAAGTTTCACGCCAGATTTTTGACCATACACACAGCAGGGGGGTGGTCATGTTTTTACAATTTGTTTTATAGTTACTGTTAGTGATTTGGTCAATCCCATCCCCACTATAGTTAAGTCTAATCTGTTCTATGTAAGAGCGGAGCCTCCGGAAGAGTCTTTTGCCACTGGAATAAACACAAGTAGTCTGCGTGTGGTACAAAGGACTTCTCGTCTGTTTAATACGTATCCAGAGATCTTTATACAAAGAATACAGGATGCACAGTAAAAGGGGGGGGGGTGTCTAGGGTACATTCCTTATAACGGGGTATAAACTAATCAATTTCTAGCTATAGGAATCACGCTCCATTTACAGGCATTAACGTATTAAGTAGATTCTATTGGTTAATAAAGAAAGCTTAGACATTTCTGATCTCATCCTCATAAAGAGGAACTAAACTATAAGGCGACAATATTCTACAGGAAACATGATATTATAATTAGAACATGCTACAATGTCAATTGCGAGATACATGCAGAATGGAGTTTAAACACATAGATATACAAAATGGATACTAAATGGATACTAAAGATGGAGGACCATGTCCCACGCTCCTACAATCCCCTCTAAAAAATCATAATTTCATATGCATGATTTTTCTTCCTATCATTTATACGGTGTCATCAGAGGACACAAAGGTCTCTCTGGAAAGGGATAGCAGGTTAGGCGACAATGTCCTTGGCTTCCTTAGTATAATCAAATAAGGACCTAATCCTGCCCACCTAAATGGTAGACTTAGCTTTCTTGGCTTTATAAAACTTTACATATTCCTGATAATCAAAAGGGGTTTGGGTTTGTTGGATCAGCACACCTTGTCAAGCTGTTAGAAATGTGTCAACATGTTCAGCATCTCTGTTAAAGTACAAACTTACATAAGATCCCCCTCTGCTAGCTGAGTCTGATCTCATCAATGATCAATGATCCCAGAATTATTATTTAATTTTTTCATCATATCAAACCAGGCCCAAGCCAGATCTCCCTTGCAGAACAGATCTCGCTTGATTCTATGTCTTAAGGGATATCTTGGATGTGCACCTGCTTCAAGCTTGTGCCCATTGTTGTCATTATCCACAACTCCCATAATTGGGACCACTGAAGCTAAATAACACCACCCTGAGACATGGAGGGGGACCCAGGGGTAACATTCCTTCCCACAACACACATATATACTCTTTCCCAGTGAAAACGGTCTTTGGGAAATATATTCTTGTAGGCGTCTATTCTGTACTGCGGTTATAAGGTAGTCCAGTATTTTTTGTGTGTCTTTAGAGAAATTCTGGTAATTACTCATTATGGTCTTATTTAAACTAGGACTTGATATGTCAAACAGGGAACATGATTTTCCTAATGGGACTTGGCAGGAGGTAATATTAAAAATTGACTCTTTGAAAATGGAAGGGTTAACACGTGTGTTATTTCCTAGGCTGAAACACCAGTCTGGGAAATGGCTCCTACCATCTACTGGGAAGGTGATATTATTATTACTTGATACATTGGTTAAAGTAGCAGAGGTCTCTTTAAGAAACTGGGTAATATTCAAAGGGACAGCAATAAGAGGGATGCGGGCTGTTTCTGGATGGAGTTTGCTACATATCCAACATTTCTCAAAACCTGACTTCCTTGCATAAGCATATTTAAATTTTGTTAGTAACATTTCACTATGAAAAGTGGGTGGATTCTCATCTACACCATGCTCAATACTCAATTCTCTCTTTGTTCTGTTATGTGTCTCATGTGCAGGGTATGGTCCGCATATACTTCTCATGACACCCAAATCTTCTGGGTGATAGATGCAGTTAGTAACAGTCCATACAAGGGAAAACACTGAAAATGGAATCAGGATTATCAGCAGCCATAGTTTGCCCGAGTCTGGTGAAACTGGAAAAGTCATTTTCTACAGGGTCTGGGCGGTCTGCCCCTGTCAGTACCCCCTTTTCTTGACTCTCCTGTTCAAGGTCAGGGCGGTCTGCCCCCGTTAGTACCTCCTTTCTTTGGCTCTCCTGTTCAAGGTCAGGGCAATCTGCCCCCGTTAGTACCTTCTTGCTTGCTTCTGGATCCTCTGGCTCAGGTCCTGTCCGCACCAACTTCACTCTAGTGGCATGGATCCAAGTAGGGCTGTGTTTGGTCAAAACAGCGGTCCTGGTAACTGCTACCACAGTGGTCTCTGGGCCGTAGGCGAAATCCTTTTGTTTCTTTCCTTTGGGCAGCAGCTTCATCACCACTAAGTCTCCTTCTCTGAAGGGATGAGTATTTTCCTGTAAAAAGAAAAGAAAGGTGCGAGCAACTTTCCGTTCCACTTGATTCTAAGTTTCAATTACTCTTTATTTGTGCTATTCATTCTTTCCATTATACCTGAACTCTGCGGATAATAATCTATTTTCAAGATTTTAACTAGTTCCTGGCATATTTTTGATATGAAACTGGAGCATTATTAAACCTAATTCAAAGCAGGCATCCCCATCCAGGAATAAACTCCTGATTGAGAATGCGTGCCACCGTGTGGGCATCTCCCTTTTTGTGGTCCTAAAAACTTCCACTCATCTGATAAACATGTCCACTATTTGACAAAAAAGAACTCTTATTTCTTTCCTGCTTTGGGCCTATATGTGAAATCTATTTGTAAATGTGTGAATGGGTTTGATGGGTATTGGAGATGCTCATGTTTGGCTTGTTTGTTTGGATTGTTTGTTTCTAATACAGGTGATGCATCTAGCAACATATGCTTGCACTAAACTGTCAGTAATACTTCATATGTTCTTTCCCACCCCCTGTGTCCTATTCCATAATACTAGGCAATAAACAGTGGGGCGCTGTAAGATCCTGGTACCTGCGGTACCCTTCCAGCCTATTATTTGTACATTACGTTCCACCATACAGATAGGTGAAACGCATCTAGTACCTGTCCCTTTAAATTCCATGACCTCATCAGTGAGTGCCGCTCTGAGCGGCTATTTCAAACGCCGGCATTCACTCACATGTGTTCGTGCAAACCGCTTGCTACAGCATTACCTAACGCTGCCGAATCCTCCAGCTATTCCCTAATACCTGGATTGACCGAAGACTTGCTACAACATCTTGTATCTTGCTACAAGATCATTACCTCACCGCCGGAACCCTCTCCTTACAAACCTACCAGTGATAAGTACCCCACAGGGGAATACCTTCCTAATCTACTTTCACTACTACTCTGCTTACTAAAGACTATTGCTACTCTAAGAACTATACTGTTACATCTAACATCTGCACCGCTACTTAGATTGCAAGCTCTTGAGCCTATTACCATCTTGTCACTGCACTAGCCTAGCATCTCCTGTACACTTCATCTGCTCTTCACTACCACCTGTTACCTGTACATGATTGCTATCCTAAGTGCTTACTATCACCATCTGTTACCTCTTACCATTGCTATCACTATCCACGCCTGTCCCCTCAGTATCACCTCTATACTTTCACATATAAACATATCACTCCAGGAACATCTTTAATGAGTGTCTGTGTTTGTGTATGTGCTTGCTGAGACAGGCTGATGCACAATGATGAGTCTTGAGAGTTGGATATGGTAGTTCAACACATCTCTACATGACTACTGAGTGTAACTTCCGCAGCTGCAAATCCACACCACACAAATAAACGCCGGAGCGTTACAGATTGCACGAACCCGAAAAATGGATTCAGCGGAAATAGCTACACATGTGATACAACTATCACAAAAGGTAGATTCATTAATTCTTTCACTTACTGAAGTGAAAAATGAAAACCAGACCTTGAGACAGCAGATAGCCCGTGTTTCACAGCTCACTGCTGCCCAACCCCGTGAGCCCAAAATAAACCCTCCACAAGTGTTTGGGTGTGTGGGTGATCGGAAAAAATTCCGTGAATTTAAAAACGCATGTCAATTGCTTTTTAATCTAAAATCTCGTACTTACACTACAGACCAATTAAAAGTCTGCACCACCATATCATATATGTCAGGTGATCCACGGGCTTGGGCAGACTCTCTTATTGAGAAAAATGACCCTCTTCTCAACTCCTATCCTACGTTTTTAGCAGAACTCTCTAGCCTATATGAAGACTCTAATAGGCAGAGTACTGCTGACAGCCAATTGAGGGCTTTAAAACAAGGAAGGAGACCTGTTGAAGATTTCGTAGCAGAGTTCAAGAGATGGACCCTTGATTCAGGGTGGAATGATGCATCTCTGCGAACCTAGTTCAGGCTTGGGTTATCTGAAGCCATAAAAGACGAGCTCGCCCGAGCGGATTTACCTGGCACCTTGGATGCCTTGATACAACTTAGTATCAAAATAGACAGACGATTGCGAGACAGGAAGGCTGAGAAAATGGGAATCCCATTACCCAACCCTTCTCGGGAGTCGTCCTTCGATCCTACTCCTATGGAGGTAGGAACCATCCGCCCACCAATATCGTCTACTGAAAAGGCCAGGAGAAGAACAGAAAATCTCTGTATGTACTGCGCCTCCGCCGAACATTTGATAAGCATTTGTCCCCTTGTTCACAAGAAAAAGGGTGAGTGTTCACAGGTCTTGCTGGGGGGATTAACGACTTCTTTTACTAATCCCTATCTCTTTATTCGTTTGATCCTACAGTGGGACCAAATTAGGATCACTACCAAGGCCATGATCGACACAGGATCTTGTGAGAACTACATTGACACTAGTTTTGTTGCTTTAAATAAAATACCTATTATTTCAAAACCCAAACCTGTCTCTGTTAGTTTGATTAACGGTATTCCGTTATCTTCTGGTCCAATTACCACTCAGACACAAGCACTCCTTGCTACTGCTAACGAGTCTCATGTTGAGACCACCACGTTTGATGTGTTACCCTCACCACATTTTCCCATTATTTTGGGACTTCCCTGGTTACATATACATCAACCAACTATTGATTGGAAGACACGGTCCCTAACCTTCCCTTCTCACTATTGCGAGACCACGTGTAACCTCCAATCTCAAAAGAAAATCCTGTCCATGGTGTCAGAGGAAATTACACCACCACCATGCTATCAGGATTTATCAGAAGTCTTCCTTGAGAAAAATGCTCAAGTGTTGCCTCCCCATAGGGACTACGATTGTTCTATTGACCTACTCCCTAATAGTAAGCTACCTTTCGGTCATGTTTATCCTCTTTCTCAGGATGAACTTTCTCATCTCAAGGAATACTTGGATGAGAACTTAGCGAAAGGGTTCATTAGACCCTCTACTTCCTCTACAGCTGCAGGACTTTTCTTTGTCCGCAATAAGGATTTAAGCCTTCGGCCTATTATTGACTATAGGCAATTAAATATTATTACGATAAAGGATCGCTATCCCTTACCTCTCATCCCGGAACTGATTGAACAAGTGCGTGGAGCCACTTCCTTCTCAAAGTTAGACCTTAAAGGAGCTTACAATCTCATCCGCATCCGTAGTGGGGATGAGTGGAAGACGGAATTCAGAACTAGATACGGACTATTCGAATATCTAGTGATGCCGTTTGGGTTGTGTAATGCTCCCGCAGCATTTCAGCGGTTCATAAACAACATCTTCCGAGATCTACTCGATGTCTGTGTCGTAGTATATCTGGACGATATACTCATTTACTCTCAATCCTTGTCTGAACATAAAAGACATGTAAGACTTGTGTTGTCCAGATTGCTCGCACACAACTTGTACGTAAAACTGAAGAAATGCCTATTCCATAAGGAAGAGGTGTTATTCTTAGGATACATCATATCCAAGAACAGCATCAAGATGGATATAAGCAAGATATCCTGTATTCTGGATTGGCCTGTACCAACAACTCGTAAGGCCTTACAACGATTTCTTGGATTCTCAAACTTCTATAGGAAGTTCATCAAGAACTTCTCGTCTATTGTGAGACCACTCACACAACTTACAAGTGTTAAGCAAACATTTAAATGGTCTGAAGAAGCAAATAAAGCGGTCAGCTTGTTGAAATCAAGCTTCATTACCGCTCCCATACTACGCCAATCAGACCCATCCCTCCAATACATCCTGGAGGTAGACGCGTCAAATATGGCTGTAGGAGCAGTTCTTTCCCAACGACCCACGAATACTTCACCACTTCATCCAGTTGCCTTCTTCTCTAAATCACTAAGTAACCCAGAGGTGAACTACCCAGTGGGTGAAAAAGTTACTTGCCATGAAGTTGGCACTGGAGAATTGGCGACATCTACTTGAGGGCACCCGGTTGCCAATACTCATATATACAGACCATAAAAACCTCCAATATCTCCAGACCAACAAGACCCTTTCCCATCGACAGGTACGTTGGTCGCTATTCTTCCTAAGATTCAATTTCTTAGTGACCTATACAGCTGCAGACAAAAACAAGAAGGCAGATGCGTTATCACGGTTAACCGAAGATAACTGTGCCGAAATTCCTTCATTACCTATAATACCCCATGACCGTATTATTGGTGTTGTTCGTCCCTTAAAGGAAGAGATTCTGCACAGTCTAAGACTGGATTCACCACCACCTCAACTAAGTACTGATGCAGAAGGCTTCCGCTACTTTAACGACAAACTCTACATACCTCCCGGTATGCGTACCAAAATCTTGGAGTTATCCCATGACGTACCTATGGCAGGACATATGGGTATGACTAAGACATTTAATTTGCTCACTAGGCAATTTTGGTGGCCTGGGGTGAAGACGTCTGTACAAAAATTCATTTCTTCATGTGACATCTGTGCAAGGTCCAAAATTGACACTACAAAACCTTCTGGTTTACTTTGCAGTCTACCAATACCCAAAGTTCCATGGGAAGTTGTTTCTTTAGACTTCATAGTGGAATTACCACCGTCCAAGGGATTCACTACCATCCTAGTGTCAGTGGACCATCTGACAAAAATGGCACATTTCATTCCCATTCGCAGACTACCTTCATCTAAGGAAACAGCGGAATTGCTAGTAAAATATGTGTTCAAACTACATGGAATTCCAAAGACTCTTTTATCTGACCGGGGCTCGCAGTTCATCTCTATGTTTTGGCAAGCTCTATGTCACATACTGCGCATTAAGCGAAAACTTACTTCCCCCTATCACCCGCAGACCAACGGACAAACTGAAAGAGTCAACCAGTGTATTGAACAATATTTGCGTTGCTACACCTCATACCTACAGGATGATTGGGTGGACCTCCTCCCTCTGGCAGAATTTGCTTATAACAATGCAACCCACAGTACTACTAAGCAAAGTCCGTTCTACCTGAACTATGGGTTCCATCCCACAATTCTTCCACCACGCATCCTACCATCAATTAACCCAGTAGCCTCTGACTATCTCACCCAAATAAAAGACTCTTTGGGCTTACTTAACACCACCATCTCACATGCTCATAGCCAACAAAAGAGGTACTATGACCTCCGCAGAAGACCTTCACCTCAATATGCTATTGGGGATCTTGTTTGGCTATCTACGAGGAACTTGAGGTTGAAAATTCCTAGTAAAAAGCTTGGACCTCTATTCCTGGGACCTTTCCCAATTGAGAAGCTCATTGGGGAATCTGCAGTTCGACTCACTTTACCGGCAGATCTTAAAATACACCCCACGTTCCATGTATCTCTATTGAAGCCACATACACCCAACCAAGGGATTAGACCTACCATCGCGCCTCCACCTCCAATACAAGTTGAAGGTGGAGAAGAATTTGAGATTAAAGAAATTTTGGATTCTCGTATCCACAGAGGAAAGCTCCAATATTTCATAAGATGGAAAAATTATGGTCCCCAAGATGACACCTGGTTGGATGCTTCTGACGTCCACGCACCCAGGCTTATACGAAGGTTCCACTCCAAATACCCGGAGAGACCAGTGTTATAGGCCTTCCGGAGCCGGCCTTAGAGGGGGGGGGTACTGTAAGATCCTGGTACCTGCGGTACCCTTCCAGCCTATTATTTGTACATTACGTTCCACCATATAGATAGGTGGAACGCATCTAGTACCTGTCTCTTTAAATTCCATGACCTCATCAGTGAGTGCCGCTCTGAGCGGCTATTTCAAACGCCGGCATTCACTCACATGTGTTCGTGCAAACCGCTTGCTACAGCATTACCTAACACTGCCGAATCCTCCAGCTATTCCCTAATACCTGGATTGACCGAAGACTTGCTACAACATCTTGTATCTCGCTACAAGATCATTACCTCACCGCCGGAACCCTCTCCTTACAAACCTACCAGTGATAAGTACCCCACAGGGGAATACCTTCCTAATCTACTTTCACTACTACTCTGCTTACTAAAGACTATTGCTACTCTAAGAACTATACTGTTACATCTAACATCTGCACCGCTACTTAGATTGCAAGCTCTTGAGCCTATTACCATCTTGTCACTGCACTAGCCTAGCATCTCCTGTACACTTCATCTGCTCTTCACTACCACCTGTTACCTGTACATGATTGCTATCCTAAGTGCTTACTATCACCATCTGTTACCTCTTACCATTGCTATGACTATCCACGCCTGTCCCCTCAGTATCACCTCTATACTTTCACATATAAACATATCACTCCAGGAACATCTTTAATGAGTGTCTGTGTTTGTGTATGTGCTTGCTGAGACAGGCTGATGCACAATGATGAGTCTTGAGAGTTGGATATGGTAGTTCAACACATCTCTACATGACTACTGAGTGTAACTTCCGCAGCTGCAAATCCACACCACACAAATAAACGCCGGAGCGTTACAGGCGCTAGCTGCGGGGATACACACAAGAGCTCCCCTCTTTTAGAAAAAGGCTACTCTCAACTTTTTCTAAAACATCACCCAAGTCCTTAAAACTAGTGATGTCGCGAACCTAAAATTCGCCGTTCGCGAACGGCGAACGCGAACATCGGCAAATGTTCGCTAACCGGCGAACCGGGCGAACCGCCATAGACTTCAATAGGCAGGCGAATTTTAAAACACACAGGGACTCTTTCTGGCCACAATAGTGATGGAAAAGTTGTTTCAAGGGGACTAACACCTGGACTGTGGCATGCCGGAGAGGGATCACGCAAAAAAAAGTTCTTAAAAATTATAATTTTTTGATAGAGAGCCAATTATTGGAAAAATTAAAAAAAAATAAAAATAAAAAATTTCTTTGGATTTAGCATCTGGGGGGTCTAAAAAGTGTACCTGTCAAGTTTCAGCTCTGTAGCATGTCCAGAACCCCTAAAAAACAGCATTTTTCTTATATTTTCAGGAATACGGCTTCTCTGCGGCTGGCTTTTTCTCTTGCAGGCATTTAGCGGGCATTTTTTTAGGCAGGCATGTCATTTTTTGTATTTAGTGTCTGGGGGGTCTAAAAAGTGTACCTGTCAAGTTTCAGCTCTGTAGCATGTCCAGAACCCCTAAAAAACAGCATTTTTCTTATATTTTCAGGAATACGGCTTCTCTGCGGCTGGCTTTTTCTCTTGCAGGCATTTAGCGGGCATTTTTTTAGGCAGGCATGTCATTTTTTGTATTTAGTGTCTGGAGGGTCTAAAAAGTGTACCTGTCAAGTTTCAGCTCTGTAGCATGTCCAGAACCCCTAAAAAACAGCATTTTTCTTATATTTTCAGGAATATGGCTTCTCTGCGGCTGGCTTTTTTTCTTGCAGGCATTTAGCGGGCATTTTTTTAGGCAGGCATGTCATTTTTTGTATTCAGTGTCTGGGGGGTCTAAAAAGTGTACCTGTCAAGTTTCAGCTCTGTAGCATGTCCAGAACCCCTAAAAAACAGCATTTTTCTTATATTTTCAGGAATACGGCTTCTCTGCGGCTGGCTTTTTCTCTTGCAGGCATTTAGCAGGCATTTTTTTAGGCAGGCATGTCATTTTTTGTATTTAGTGTCTGGAGGGTCTAAAAAGTGTACCTGTCAAGTTTCAGCTCTGTAGCATGTCCAGAACCCCTAAAAAACAGCATTTTTCTTATATTTTCAGGAATACGGCTTCTCTGCGGCTGGCTTTTTCTCTTGCAGGCATTTAGCGGGCATTTTTTTAGGCAGGCATGTCATTTTTTGTATTTAGTGTCTGGGGGGGTCTAAAAAGTGTACCTGTCAAGTTTCAACTCTGTAGCATGTCCAGAACCCCTAAAAACAGCATTTTCCTTATATTTTCAGGAATATGGCTTCTCTGCGGCTGGCTTTTTCTTTTTTTACTTTGCAAGCTGCTGTGCCACCTTATATATCAGTGGTGGGTGGGCAGTGGCACAGTACACTCTCTGTGGACCTGACAGCAGTCACTGGCACCCAGGCAACTGCAATTTAAAAAAATATATATATTTTTTTTACTTTGCAAGCTGCTGTGCCACCTTATATATCAGTGGTGGGTGGGCAGTGGCACAGTACACTCTCTGTGGACCTGACAGCAGTCACTGGCACCCAGGCAACTGCAATTTAAAAAAATATATATTTTTTTTTACTTTGCAAGCTGCTGTGCCACCTTATATATCAGTGGTGGGTGGGCACACAGTGGCACTGCAGTGGGCACAGTACACTCTGTGGACCTGACAGTCACTGGCAGCCCAGGCAACTGCAATAATAAAAAATATATTTTTTTTCAATTTATTGCAACAAGATGCTGTGCCACCGTATATATATCAGTGGTGGGCAGTGCACTGCAGTGGGTACAGTACACTCTGTGGACCTGACACAGCACTCACTGCAATTATGACAGAGGAAAAAAAAAATATTTTTTAAAATGCCAGGTACTGTGCCTGTGCCACCCGAAATGAGTGTGGTGTGCACACAGTACAGTCTGTGGTAGGTCTGTGGCCTCTCACACACAGCAGGCAGGCAACTGCAGTCACAGTGTACAATATATATATATATATATATATATATATATATATATATATATAGAGAGAAAAAAAAAATACACAAATACCAGCCCTTAGAAGGGCTTTTTGGGGTGCTGTCCTTACAGCAGTAGTGGACCAAGAACACTGCAAGACCAGGAACACTGACTAACTGTCCCTAGCTTAACAGCAGCAGCAGCAGCAGCAACAGCTCTCTCCCTACTCTCACTACACACACTGCTTCAGAATGATCTAAGATGGATGCTGCCCTGGCTTATTTATAGGAGGTGGGAGGGTGTGGGAGGGAGGTATGCTGATTGGCTGGAAATGTGTCTGCTGACTGTAAAGTTCAGGGTCAAAGTTTGCCTCAATGATGTCTTATGGGGGGCGGACCGAACATCGCATATGTTCGCCGGCAGCGGCGAACGCGAACATGCTAAGTTCGCCGGGAACTGTTCGCCGGCGAACAGTTCTATACATCTCTACTTAAAACCTGTTCTGTAGCATGTGTTTGTAGCTTCAATAATGTGTGATCTTTTGGCTTGGAGCAGGAATTTAACCACAAAAACATCCTCTGCTCCCTCTATGGCTGCCTATATATCATGTTGTGGTGTAACACACCCTTTAATACCAGTAGCCCATTTAAAACTGGGGCCTACCTAGGGCAAATGATGTGGCCATCTCTATTACCATCTCGCAAGATGCTATGTGCTATGTTCAGAGTCACTTCAGGCATGCCTTAAGACCTGGACTGCAACCATCTTTGGACAAAAACTACAGGGCAAAGTCTACCACCATACTCCTGGGCAACTACACCTGTCATGGTCTTACAATTGTCCCTTGCACAAACACAAAACATTTTTCCATGATTTGGGAGGCCCAGTGCCGAGGGTTACAACTATAGCATTTTTCAGATACATACACGCATTTAACATTTCTTGTGACATTTCTGGACCTGTGGTTTGTCTCAAAATGTTATTATAGATAGGAGCAGTCCGGATCCATAAAGAGCAATGATCCTGTGGGCAGGCAAAACCCACTGTGGGCTGGCAAGACCCACTTCTTATGTGACTGACTCTACTATCACCCTCTGGGAGAACAAAACCAAGGTAAACAACACTTTCCTGACACCACTGTCATAATTCCTGTGACACTTTGTTTCCACATACATGTACATTTCTTCAATAAACTCACTCGCTCTGACTGGCCTCCACAGAGTGACTACATATGTCATATACATATTGTAGCGGGACTGACCCATGAGCAGGTGTTCATCCCCTCTTGCATGGTCTGGAGAACTATAGAGCGGACAATTGAATTGTCTACTTATAGCCCTAAGGCATTTCTACACCAGGTCAGTTACCTGGACTGAAAAATAAGAAACAAAGATGGCTGTGTCTCCTCGTCCAATAGAACGCTTTAAAAAAAACACATTACTCAAACCAATCACTGTAAAGTGGGTAGCATCGGATGGTATGGCTGTCAGTAGAGATGGCACATCGGATACCTCTTGCATGCTATAATCAAATAAAGAACTAAAAAAACTTTTTGGCTTAGTGCCAATTTCCCAAAAAAATTTTTTTTTTCCATTCTAATAAAAATCTGGCCAGAGGTTCCCCTCTTTTAATAGAGGATACCCATAAAATATAATTTAAAAACTATAATCAGATAAAAAGTTAATCTGATTTGAAACTTTTGGCTCTGTGCCAACAGGGTCCAATGGTCACACTAATTGCGGTAACTCTTTCTGTCCAAAAATAAATTCCATAGCTATAACAGGAATAAAGATATGACGTTTGAACGCTTTCTTGGCAATTAGCCAATTTTCAAAATTTTGCAGGAAGGCTCCCCTTCATATAGGGGACCATTTGCAAAAAATAATTTTTCATTATCTATAATTCTATAAAAAATAACTTCAAAATATCCTGCCGACAACGGCAATTTATGTTTTTTTCCTAGTAGAATAGTGTTTTTATTCATTATTACTACGCTCATACAAGATGGGCACAAATGTATAAATGGAAAAACTTCAAGAAAATTCTATAAAAATAATTGCATATGTGTGGGGATGCTGGGACCGTTCATTTGCAGAAGTGACCCCCCTCTTTTCCCCTCGCGTAAGGAAATGTACTAGTTTTAAATGTATCTGACACATAAACATTTTCTGCTCGTCTGACATTACAAAGAAAACTACACCTGCCTTGGAGAATGAAACTGTGGGTTGCAGGTGTGGTCAGGGGTATTTGTAAGGTAATATTATTATTATAGGGGGGCCTATGTTGAAAATGTCCTACTCTTTTATTTGCCTCTTCTGATAACGCCTTTGAAAATGCGCCCTGACAGGCTGCTTTTCTTTAGACAGATCAAAAGAGCCAGTTGAATCGCTCTCTGTTTTTTTTTTTTTTTTTAAAACCTTCCAAGGTTTTAGTAGCCCAATCAGAAACTTGCTGTTTTACAATTAACATGTACTGTGACTTTAAATTAACGACAAACGTTTGAATTATAAGACTGTGCTTTGCTACTCAGTGACACTTAACTGCCCAAAACTCCCAAACAGTCTCACCCGTCTTCTGTCTATAGGCAATTGCTGTGGTCTATATCTACGTATTTAAAGACTTTCACTTTCACTTCTAATAGCTCTACGTAGCTTTTTTTTTTTTTTTTTTGTATTAATACGGGGCATAAATAAACCAATTCTCCCCACTTTTTCCATGTACTTTATATTACAACTAAAAATTTTCTAAAATAGTTACTTGTATCCTAATATCTCTAAGGCTGGCCACACATGTCCGGACAACTCTTTATCGTACAATTTTCTGTTAGATCCACTACAAACCACATAAGAGGTCAAAATTAAACATATTCATTTGCATTCAATTAGGCAGACATTTGTACTACATAGCTGAAGGTAAATTTCAAGAAAAACTGTACTGAAAATTGTAAGAAAATTGTATCATGTATGGCAAGCATCAGACCTAAACCTTCAGTATAATTTCACAAAACCATAAACAAAATATGTCTCTAAGATTTACACATTCACAAAATCATTTAAATGTATCTGGGTCCTTAGACCCTCTTTATGGTTAAAAACCCCTCCTGAAAAGCCATTTGGTGTATGTATATTACACCTTATACTCCCAGGTATAGTGGCTATCAAGAAGGTTTTCCTACCATTATAGACAAACAAACAATACACATAATAAACATTTATCTTGATTTGTCTGATAACCCACGATCGGTCAGTCAATTTTTACAGTAATAATGAAACTGTCGCTATCAGGAACAGTGTATTATATTAACAGTCAGCAGGCGCAATTTTTTACAAGTCATATATAATTATAGATACAGTTTCCATATATTTCAAACCAGTAATCGTGACAAATAATTTCCTCTTATTACACATAAAGTAAATTAACTTAAATCTTTACACATAAGTGACAAACCAGTTCATTTAACTTACCAAATGAACCTCCATGTTACACAAACAGATTATCTTATACTCTAAATCTTACAGTTCTATGCGATAGGAAGATATAAGCAAGAAAAGGGGTAGTTTTTTTCTTAAACAGAACAGACTGACATCCATTTATTATTCACTAAAGGAACAGGGTTTTCCTAAAACCCCCTGGGCTTCCCTGAAACCCAAAGAAAAAAAACTGTCTTTGTTGAAGACAGCTTCAACGCCTCCCAGAGACGTTTTATTTGTCCCTCCCAGAGGAACGGGATTCTTCCTGAGAAAAAATCCCCTGGGCTTCCCAGAAGCCCTGGATATTGTCTTTCCTTATAAATGACAAATCCTGTGTCTCCCAGAGACACTGTCTCGATACGTTCCCAGAACGTATTCAGGTTCAACAACCTAACATATAATATCTTTCCCTGAAAAATATTATTCTGGCTTCCCTGAAGCCTCTATATATATATAAATCCAGAGCGTCTTCCCAGAGCTGCTCTATTATCCAACACACTCCCTGAGCGTTTGGTGTATGGCTCAGAGATCGGAACCAGGGCCAAAAGGCCAAGTCCCACCAGACAGGCAAACAGATAAAATAAAATATCTCCTTACCCAGACCGGTGAATCCTTGGACCCGTGATGGCCGCTCTCTCTCCGACCCCGGACGAAGCCCCCAACTGTTAGTGATTTGGTCAATCCCATCCCCACTATAGTTAAGTCTAATCTGTTCTATGTAAGAGCGGAGCCTCCGGAAGAGTCTTTTGCCACTGGAATAAACACAAGTAGTCTGCGTGTGGTACAAAGGACTTCTCGTCTGTTTAATACGTATCCAGAGATCTTTATACAAAGAATACAGGATGCACAGTAAAAGGGGGGTGTCTAGGGTACATTCCTTATAAGGGGGTATAAACTAATCAATTTCTAGCTATAGGAAACACGCTCCATTTACAGGCATTAACGTATTAAGTAGATTCTATTGGTTAATAAAGAAAGCTTAGACATTTCTGATCTCATCCTCATAAAGAGGAACTAAACTATAAGGCGACAATATTCTACAGGAAACATGATATTATAATTAGAACATGCTATAATGTCAATTGCGAGATATGTGCAGAATGGAGTTTAAACACATAGATATACAAAATGGATACTAAATGGATACTAAAGATGGAGGACCATGTCCCACGCTCCTACAGTTACTTCTAATAAATACTGGCCATTGTTCTGTCCACTCAGTCACTTGCCTGAACAGAATAAGAGTTCTTATCTCCCCTAACGTCCAAAGGGTGGTGATAAGTAACGTGTACTCAGACTGGTCTGGAGGGGTAAGTGGGGTAACCCGAGGGTCTGTCCCTGGACCTATTCTGTTTAATTTATTCATAAATGAATTAGAGGATGGGAAAATTAGCTCAATCTCAGTTTTTGCAGATGACACAAAAATAAGCAGGGCAATAACTTCACATCAGGATATAGAAATCTTACAGAATGACCTGAACAAAATATTACAGCAGGCAACTACATGGCAAATGAGGTTTATTTTGGAGAAATGTAAAATAATGCACTTGAGGGCTAAAAACATAAATGCAAACTACTTACTAAGTGGGAAACCACTGGGAGAATCAAGAATGGAGAAAGATTTTTGGGGTCCTAGTGGAAGACAGACTGAGCAATAGCATGCAATGTTAAGCTGCAGCTACCAAAGCCGTCAGAATATTAGCATGCATAAAAAAGGGAATATACTCAAGAGATAAAACTATAATCCTGCCACTTTATAAAACTCTTGCTGGCCACATCTGGAGTATTCTGTTTTGGTCACCAATCCTCAGAAGGGATGTGCTGGAGCTGGAGACGTCCAAAGAAGGGAAACAAAACTAATTAGGGGATTGGAGGAGAAGCTTGAGAGGGGACATGATAGCAATTTACAAATACCTTAATGGTGATACCAGCAAAGGAAAAAAGCTATTCAGTCTCAGGGAGTGTAAGAGGACATGTGGCCACACAATGAGATGAGAGGAGAAGCGGTTTAACCTTAAGCTGCGTAGCAATTTTTTCACTGTCAGGGCGGTAAGAATGTGGAATTCTCTTCCACAATTGGTGGTGTCAGCGGGGAGTATTGATACTTTTAAAAAAACTCTTGGGCATGCATCTTAAAGAACACAATATACAGGGATATGGGAAATGATTATCGTCACTGACACACACACACCTACACAGGTTGAACTGGATGGACTATTGTCTTTATTCAACCTTAACTACAATGTTACTAACTCCAAGGAACATTCTTTTGTTATCATCATATTATAATATATTATAGAAAAGTGTTTAATTATGAGAGCAGAAAAACACCACTGTACTTTTCAAAATGTAGGTTTGCATTTTTTTGTAGAGCAGACTATGCCCAAAGAAAGGTATTCATTATTAAATGTAGACTATCATTTTCATCAGCATCATCATCTTCATCATAATCAAATGCAGCCACACGGTTTATTAACCTGTACCCCCTTTAAAAAGATGTCTTCAAAACTCATTGCCATCCATGTGGAAATTCTGAAATGGTTGTCATAAAACAAGAATCTGCCTTGCATTTGTGTTAATTATGTTTTATGTTATTCACTAACCTAAGAAAAAAATCACTTTACTATATTAACAGCCTGTAATTCTTCAGTAAATTGATCTCATTGATTTATTTATTTTTTATTCCTTTAGTGAATTATAATTAGATTAGCATGACAGATTGATTCTCAGTATGCATTTGAATAGTTGTTATGAAACAAATGGTTGTCAGGTTTCAGATGTCTTTTTATGGTAACGTGCATATTGTTTACTTTTTCAGAATCTCCCTTCTTCATATTTAATTCATCAGAGTAAACCTACATTCTAGGAAACAAAGCATGCCTATGTTTTCCTTATAATAAATATGAAAGTGCGGGCTGCTTTATTTGAGGATCTCTGAGCCTTTGGGAACTGTCCTGCTATTTAATTCAGTGCATCAAAAATCTCACATCTGGCATACTGCATTGTACAGATTTACAGCTATGAATTTTGAATGAGTGTCTGTTTAATTTATTTTCATGTTTTATTATCTCTGTGTGGTTATCAATATACAAAGAGCACCAATCTGATTCAATATATGAATATTCAAAGGTGTCATAGCATGACACAATGCATTCGAGTCAATAAACAGTTATACAATAGAAACTATGAGTAGACAAAGGTAAAAGAGTAAATATTTGAGATGAATAATAAAAGCAAGGACAAAACAGGGTAAGTTATCAATAGTAGCCAATCAGATTACTTTTGGAAAATTAATGATGCAATTTAACTGGTATGTACAACAGCTTACTTTTATTCAGTTTTCAAAACTCATTCCTGTTGTATTGTAAGGCTTTTTAAATGCAATAAATAAATATTCTAAGGTGTTGTAGTATGACACAATGCATTCAAGTCAATAAACAGTCATACAATAGAAATTATGAATAGACAAAGGTAAAAGAGAAAATATTTGAGCTGATTTATAAAAGCAAGGACAAAACTGGGTAAGTTACCAATAGTAGCCAGATTACTTTTGGGAAAGTCATGAAGCAATCTAATTGGTATGCACAACAGCTTACTTTCTATTGTATTATTCTTAATTATATTTTAGTAAATCACACACTTACACATATGGCTTTTCAGTAAACAAGACCTATCACAAGAATAAACTTATCCCCCCATAGAAAAATGTGTAACCTAAAATATTGATTATATGGCACTGTTTCCAGATGCTAAGGATTGGTAATACAGTCCTACAGATGTGCCCAAGAGGGCTGATCCCTGCACCAATGTCATCACTCTGGTTTGTTTCTGGATCCTGACATCCTAACTGCCAATAAGAAGTGTCCACATCAAGTAGGCAGTGATGTGAACACCAAGAAAGACACACCACCTGTGCATAAAAGAAGAGAGAAGATTTGGGACCAGAACACATTGAATAATTTACCAAAACCGGACTGCAAAATCTGTGCATGGTAACCAATCAGCTTCTAACTAGTTTGTTCAATTAAGCTTTGACAATAAAACCCGGAAGCTGATTGGTTTCGAAGCTGAGATGTACCAGACTTTGCACTCTTCAGGTTTAGTAAATCAACCTCATAGCAACCACAAATTTTGAGTAAAGGAGGCACTTAGAAGGTTTTATTTTTTTTTTTCTTTCAATCTGTTTTATTATGAGAAGAAAATCAAAATACAAAAGATTCATTGTACAATAAGGGTTGCACAGGCTGGAGCCCCAGCCACAATAAAGCATAAATACAATGTCAGTTTCAACCAGAGCCTAGAGAAAAACAACAGACACAACAGACTTAGAACATCGAGACACTTGATAAGTAAATAAGCAAATAAAAACTAGAATAGTCCAAGTGACCACAAAAGAAAAGAAAAAGGGGGAGTCATCCCACCCTGTTGACCTTACGTCAACTTGAAGCAAAAAACGGGGACTAGCCCCCAAACATGAGAGCATATAACTCAATCTTATAAAGGAAGAGAAGGAAAAAGATAATGAAATGGAAGAGAGAGGGTGCCGTTGGAAGACCCGACTAAAGGTCCCAGAGGGGGAAATAGACAGGAAAACAGAAGAGGAAGAGGAGACCCAGAAGAGGAACCTGCGAAAGCAACTCAAACTATGAGGTCCTGAACAGTATACATAGAATATGAAGACTCCTACAGATCAATGTTGACATAAAAACCCCAAAATTTCCATACCTTCCTAAACCAAGGCATGGAATCAGTAAACTTACTTGCCAGGTGCTCATTAAGCATAATCCAGGAAACTTTGCACATAAACATAGAAATATAAACTGAGGGATGCTTCCAGGATCAAGCTATGGCAATTTAGACAGCCAATAACATAACATGGATCAACATTTGAGTAGAATGTGCACTTTCATCACCCTTTTGATTTAATAGAGCTATACAGGGTAGCTGTGAAACTTTATTCCAGAAGCCCCTGGTTTTAGGGCATTCCCACCAAATGTGTAGCATAGTGCCCAGGGAATGACAGAATGCAAGCCACAAAAATATAAAGGTGAGGAGGTCAGAAATAACCATTTAGTATACCCTTATAGGCAACATGGAAGGAGGAGTGCATATAGTCCAGGTCTTTCTCAGAGGCTAAATTTAAATCCAAAGTCTGCATTTAAGGTAGTTTGACAGTAGAATCAAGTAAGATAATAGAAATGAATACAATAAATAGTGTTGCGCAAGAGTAAAAATCTGCCTAGTTGCTATTTCACTCTTGCGCAACACTATTTATTGTATTTATAGCACAGAGCACTTTCTGAGGAGTGAGGTGTTTGCGGCAGTTGTAAAATCTAGATTAGGGGGGTAGCTCGCAGGATTCCAATCTGATTAAGATAATAGAAATGCCTCCCCTCTGTCCATCATCCTGCACACACCAACTCTCATAGCGGTCACTTTGGGGTCCTGACATACCTCAGGGCCTAATGACCGAAAGAAAATGAGAAATTTGAAAAAGTTTCTGACACCGGTATATTTAACCATGACTTACAATGTGTTAGCTTGAAAGGGCCTTGAGAGGTAAGGAAGTGACCAATGCAGTACAAATCCTTGTTTAGCCATCAATGAAAAGCTTAAGGTACTCGACCAGGGGTAAAGGCTGGGTCATTGAAAAAATGGGCTAGAGTGGAAAAGAGACCAAATTAGGGTTGTACCAGACTCTATCCCAAACA
This sequence comes from Pelophylax lessonae, assembly GCF_965119305.1. Lineage (NCBI taxonomy): Eukaryota > Metazoa > Chordata > Amphibia > Anura > Ranidae > Pelophylax > Pelophylax lessonae. The sequence goes on along the minus strand of NC_138768.1, from coordinate 424,413,769 downwards.
GCCAGGGAATTAGATAACATAAGGACAAGAATGGGTAGCCTATCCCTTCTGGGTTACCATTTGAGGTAATCTATTGGAATTTTATTAGTCGCTGTCTTCTCCATAGCCTCCCATTTAGGTTTTTCACCCCGGGAATATACTACCAATAGTTTAGCTATCTGGGCTGCTTGATAATACAACATAAGATGCAGCAGGCCGAGGTCGGCCTTTGTTTTGTGAACAAGCAGAACTTGCTTAGAAACTCTGTGGTTCTTGCCATTCCACACAAAGCTTGTAAGCTGAGATTGGAATCTCACCAGTTCAGATCTCACTAGAGCTATGGGCTATGGGGAACGAAACTAGTACAATAAACGTGGGAGAAGTGTATTCATTTCATATGTAATGATATACAAACAAATAAAGGTAAGTCAGAGAATTGGAAATACAACATATAAACTTCACATTAGTGCATGTTTTTTTTTTTTTTTAAATGCAAAGACAAGTCCAAATAGAGTCTTCACAGCACCACTGTGACACTTTGCAAGAAAATATTGTTCAATCCACTTTGGCGATCACCACATGAACCATCACCAACCATAAGAAATGGACTCCACTACAGAGTCAAATCAGATTGTATATGGCAATTCCATCAAACAGAAAAATGGCTCATGCTGCTTGGCTGGGGTGCCACAGTATGCCTCATTTCCCAATAGACAGTAGCATCAACGGCACACCATATAGTACATGAAATTCCACATAAAATCAAGACAGAAGAATCCACATAGTGCGATTCCAACTAAAAAGTTTATTGCATTTCAAAGTACAAACTTTCAGACAATGCTTCACAAAGTTACCAGTTCAGATAGGCGTGACGACATCCCATGCATTAGCTCCGCATAATGCGTTTTGCATGTGTGACATCATTGGGTTTATGCCCCTGATGACATCACATGACAAAACGTGTTGGAAGGAGCTAATGCACTCAATGCCCCCACTTCTCCCACGTTTATTGTACTAGTTTCGTTCCCCATAGCCCATAGCTCTAGTGAGATCTGAACTGGTGAGATCTGAACTACTCTATACAACAGTTATTGTTTCAATGGTTTCAATATGATGCACTATTCATTGCATTGAAATATGTAATCTATATTATGAGTCTGTATCTGTGTTATCAACCAACAGTTCTGATTTCAAAAGAGCATACTGTAAATGCATGATTTTTATGGCTTTACCCACTATTATTAAAGTAGGAATACATCCTTTATTTGTTGAATTGGTGATGAAAGTGGTGGTGAACAATGCCTGTTAAAGGGCGGTTTAAACCAGATGCAGACAGTGTGTTTTTCATCTGCATCAAAAATGTATGCACAGTGCTTTACATGTATTCCAATGGTCCTAATGACCAAAAGAAAATGAGAAATTTGAAAAAGTTTCTGACACCGGTATCTTTAACCGTGACTTACAGTGCAGTGCATCTAAGTGCAGTCAACAAAAGTAGAACATGCAGAATTTTGTTCTATATAGAACACATCTAGAGTGCAGCAAAACACACTGAAGCGGACATGTCCTGAATTCAGATGAAGAAAAAAAAAAGGGCAAAAAATGCACCTGAACTAAAAAAAAATGCATCAAAAACAGGCATGAATAAACACATCCAAAATGCAGAAATCATGGTATCAACCAGCCTAAGAAGACTCTGCTGTGGGTTAATATTACTTTACTACTCTTTTGCAAACCTTTGCTGAACCATGACATTAAGGCAGAGTTTCGGCCTATTTTGCAACTTTAGTGATTCCTGGAGTGCTCGCTATGCTGATCAACAATTAGGCATTTTCAATTTTTTTCGGGGGTCCCTTACCTTATTTTCAGGGCATTTTTGATTGTACTTCCTCCTTCTCCCCCCTCTGTGGCCACGGCCACTGACATCACTTCTGCCTTTGCATTGCATCCTGGGAGCTATTTGTCATCACTCCCAGGAGGCTGGAATCAGGAAGAACTTCCAGAACACTCCCTGGAATCAGGAAGAAGGACAGATTACACTGCTGCTTCAGATGCCTACATCCAAGATGGCTGCGCCCAGACAGCATTTTTAAAAGTAAGATTTTGACTAAAATCCAATACTGTACACCTTGTAAGTATGAGAATAGCGGTTCTGCAAAGGACGATGGATTAGTATTATAGGGGTATTTTCAGTTAAAAAAGGTATTTGAGGCCGGAACTCTGCTTTAACATATCAATGCTAGTCAAGGTTTATCTAAAGTATTTTTTTTTTTTAAAGCAAGTGAATGGTTTGCTGTTTGTGATACTTCTGGGAAGATTTACCCTCTATGTTTGGCCAGGACAGAAATTGATGGGAAAGACAGCATTTTAAACTTGTCACAGACAACTGTCTGTGGCAGGAATTAAAGGGAAATCTTCCCAATGGGATTTAGCCAAAAAAATACCTGGTAAATTTGTAGCTACTCACTACTCTATCCTAAACAAAGAAATGCTTTAGTATTTCTGTAAGACAAATATATATTTATTCCTTTACTAAATAAGTGGTGAGGACTTCAATGCTCATGTTGAGCAGAATATTTGCGTTATTTGGTATCAAATCTGCTTGAAGCATCTATATTCAAGATACTTTGAGAGCGGGACTTTTTAATTGTTGTTTTTAATAAAACAGGTGTATGATTTTAACTGTTATGTTGTACCTGATGTCCATGATTGCTACCAAGAAAATTCATTTTCCTCAAAAATATATTTGGTTTTAAAAATTTTAGGATGGCACTTATCATGTATTTATAAAATCTGCTTGAACGTCTCTTCTTGCAGTATCCAGGTCTTTACTCCAGACTCAGAACATAAAATAATTCTGGAACAAAAGCACAGCATATGTCAGCATGCTACTTATTCAGGCAAGACATGAAGCTTGCTGTTTACAGCAAAAGCGTTTGTTGCCTTTATGCTTATGTATGGTGATAAACTTTTACATCAGTTGGACATCTCGGTCTGCCAGTAACTACACACTTTCCATTTACAATGAGGATATAAAAAACATTTGACACTTCAGTTACCAGAGGTGCCACGGAGTTATCCTACCTAAATAAAGAAATGTAGAAGAATACACCAGCTGGAAGCTATTTATTAAAAAATTGTAAAAAGTAATCAAAATATCAAAATCCTTAAAAAGCATGCATCATAGTACCAAGTTCACATCCCTACTTCTCTCTCATCACCCACCCTCCTCCTCCCCATTTCTTCATGTCACGCTTACCCCTAACACAGGTGGTCAGACACTATAGCTGGTTTCTGTGTTCTTCACCTATAGAAGCCTATATCAGGTCTTGGGGATACAGACATTCTTTTCTACAGGCAATCAGCACCTTTACCTATAATCCATATGATACTGTTTGGAGCATCCCTGTGATACTGTAATCCTGATGTTTTCTCTGTGGTATCCAGGTGATCGTATATACCAAAAGGACACATCCACTCTTTTGCCTTGTATCCATCTCTAGCTATCTCTTTTTTTAGCTTTGATTGTTTTATGGCATTCCCTAAGTCTATGGGTACCTTTGGAATTGTCCACTATTACTATGCTTTACATTTGGCTGGCACACGCACGGGCTTGAGGGGGATCCCCCTCTTGGAGTGCCTCCCCTTTTTCTCCTCCTTTTGAGAGGGCCACTATGTCCACTCCCCTGATCGCTGTTTGCCTTCTTCTCAGCATCTGAAGTCAATCAGCACCCACCCAAATCAGTCCTGAAGAAGCAAGTAAATCCTGCGAAACGCATTGACGTTTTAGTATGGAGCAACAATGGGCCACGTCTTGGTTATCTACATTGACACTGTATTCATTGGACTCTACCTTCTGGATCTCAATATACTCTACAATTTACTATGACTCTCTTCCTCCATACACTAGGATTGGGTATGTGTTGACACATTGAAAATGGAGGGTGTATATTTAATGGTTTTGTTTTGTCTGTTACATTTTAATATAATCCCAATAAAATTTGGTAATTTTTTATAACATACTGCCTCATGCTATGCCAATAAAGTCAGCTTTGTTGGAGGAGCTAGTTTAGCTTTCCTCTTTGTATGTATCTTAAGGAACACAGGCAAAGAAAGGTTACCTGGTCTAAGTTATTTTTCTACTTTTTTAGTCAACCAGGTAAGTCAGGGTGTGGGAGATGAAGGAAACCTGTACCTGGAAAACACGTAGGGTATCATTGCTGACCTTTTCTATTAAAAATATTATTGCTTGATTATCATGCAAATCCAAATCCCTTAATATGTTTTGAGACTGTGACTAAAAAAAAGTATGAAGTTCAGGAATTTTGACTTTACTGTGACTTTGCATGTTGCATTGTTGTTTCAGGTCAGTGTCTCAGAAAGTATTGAAGCCATAGACAGCTAGGCAACTTGTATTTTTTTAAAGGAGACAAGCAGTAGAAGTGTAAAGCTTTGAGTATCATAAACACATTAAGGCCTCTATCACACTGGGCGGATTCCTTATTGCACATCTGCTTGATCTGAGGATCTCTACACTCCGCTATGCAGAGCTGACACGGACACAGCCCTGCTGCTCTCTATGGGGCTCTTTGGCTATGCTCTCTATAGAAAACAATGGCTGGTCCAATCAGGTCCACCTGAAAAACTGACAGGCAGAACTAATTGGACCACTGGTGTCAAACTAGCCTTACATTGTATCTTTTTATAGGAAAATTTGAATACTAAACTAAAAAATAAAACAACACAATACATTATGTGATTTTTTTTAAGCTCTTCTATGTGGATCAAACAGGTACGTGCAACATAACAATTCATTTTTCATTTTGTCACAAATGTCTTCTCATTTTTTTTTAACTTAACTCCAAAAATATTAAAAAAATACAATATAATCAAGTCATATAAGCATTAAAATATAATTACATGTGACCTTAAGCATCTGAACCCAGAAGTCTTGATTTCAGCATCTTTTAAATATAGGATTCATATTGTAAGAAGAGGAATTTATTTTATTATAGGTACATATAATATATGTGTCAATTTACATAAATGTTACACATTAACATCAGTCCATGCCCTCAAGGAGCTTACAGTCTAGGGTCCCTAACTCAGATACATACATAAACATGTATATTAAAAAAGAATAGCGCGCAAATGCAAAAGAAATTACTACCAAATCTGAAGAGAATCCATAAATAAAAATGGGGGTTTGGTCCCACCATATGGCCATATCGTGCTCAAGCCCACTACTGCGTCAAAGTACCCCATTATCAGTGGGTCCTACACTATCCATGAAAAAGAGATGAATCCAGCCCTTCTAACCCTTGGAGACAACACTCCTTGCTGGGAAAAATGTGCAAATGCACTACAGGGGACTCCTCCTATATCCATTTGATGGTGGACACTGATTGAGTACAGGTGTATGTGGGGGGTGGGGAGGGCTGCTCAACCTCGATAGTCTGGTCAGACCGAATACATAATAAACAGGCAAAAAATTTGGGGGAGCATACCCATGTATTTCCAAAGCTGCTGCAGCTATGAACCAAAAGACATGTATATTAAAAAAGAATAGCGCGCAAATGCAAAAGAAATTACTACCAAATCTGAAGAGAGTCCATAAATAAAAATGGGGGTTTGGTCCCACCATATGGCCATATCGTGCTCAAGCCCACTACTGCGTCAAAGTACCCCATTATCAGTGGGTCCTACACTATCCATGAAAAAGAGATGAATCCAGCCCTTCTAACCCTTGGAGACAACACTCCTTGCTGGGAAAAATGTGCAAATGCACTACAGGGGACTCCTCCTATATCCATTTTATGGTGGACACTGATTGAGTACAGGTGTATGTGGGGGGTGGGGAGGGCTGCTCAACCTCGATAGTCTGGTCAGACCGAATACATAATAAACAGGCAAAAAATTTGGGGGAGCATACCCATGTATTTCCAAAGCTGCTGCAGCTATGAACCAAAAGACATGTATATTAAAAAAGAATAGCGCGCAAATGCAAAAGAAATTACTACCAAATCTGAAGAGAATCCATAAATAAAAATGGGGGTTTGGTCCCACCATATGGCCATATCGTGCTCAAGCCCACTACTGCGTCAAAGTACCCCATTATCAGTGGGTCCTACACTATCCATGAAAAAGAGATGAATCCAGCCCTTCTAACCCTTGGAGACAACACTCCTTGCTGGGAAAAATGTGCAAATGCACTACAGGGGACTCCTCCTATATCCATTTGATGGTGGACACTGATTGAGTACAGGTGTATGTGGGGGGTTTTATCCATGAAAAAGAGATGAATCCAGCCCTTCTAACCCTTGGAGACAACACTTCTTGCTGGGAAAAATGTGCAAATGCACTACAGGGGACTCCTCCTATATCCATTTGATGGTGGACACTGATTGAGTACAGGTGTATGTGGGGGTTTTATCCATGAAAAAGAGATGAATCCAGCCCTTCTAACCCTTGGAGACAACACTCCTTGCTGGGAAAAATGTGCAAATGCACTACAGGGGACTCCTCCTATATCCATTTGATGGTGGACACTGATTGAGTACAGGTGTATGTCCCCCACATACACCTGTACTCAATCAGTGTCCACCATCAAATGGATATAGGAGGAGTCCCCTGTAGTGCATTTGCACATTTTTCCCAGCAAGGAGTGTTGTCTCCAAGGGTTAGAAGGGCTGGATTCATCTCTTTTTCATGGATAAAACCCCCACATACACCTGTACTCAATCAGTGTCCACCATCAAATGGATATAGGAGGAGTCCCCTGTAGTGCATTTGCACATTTTTCCCAGCAAGGAGTGTTGTCTCCAAGGGTTAGAAGGGCTGGATTCATCTCTTTTTCATGGATAGTGTAGGACCCACTGATAATGGGGTACTTTGACGCAGTAGTGGGCTTGAGCACGATATGGCCATATGGTGGGACCAAACCCCCATTTTTATTTATGGACTCTCTTCAGATTTGGTAGTAATTTCTTTTGCATTTGCGCGCTATTCTTTTTTAATATACATGTCTTTTGGTTCATAGCTGCAGCAGCTTTGGAAATACATGGGTATGCTCCCCCAAATTTTTTGCCTGTTTATTATGTATTCGGTCTGACCAGACTATCGAGGTTGAGCAGCCCTCCCCACCCCCCACATACACCTGTACTCAATCAGTGTCCACCATCAAATGGATATAGGAGGAGTCCCCTGTAGTGCATTTGCACATTTTTCCCAGCAAGGAGTGTTGTCTCCAAGGGTTAGAAGGGCTGGATTCATCTCTTTTTCATGGATAGTGTAGGACCCACTGATAATGGGGTACTTTGACGCAGTAGTGGGCTTGAGCACGATATGGCCATATGGTGGGACCAAACCCCCATTTTTATTTATGGACTCTCTTCAGATTTGGTAGTAATTTCTTTTGCATTTGCGCGCTATTCTTTTTTAATATACATGTCTTTTGGTTCATAGCTGCAGCAGCTTTGGAAATACATGGGTATGCTCCCCCAAATTTTTTGCCTGTTTAACATACATAAACATATTAGGGCCAATTTAGACAGGATCCAAATAACCTTTGGATTAAGCATTTCTTTGGAGTTTGGAATGTTGGAAGGAAACCCACAAAGGCACAGGCAGAACATGTAAACTCCAGGCAGATAACGTCATGGGCTGCATATGCATATTGTTGCTCTAGCTTATGTGTTCATTTTATCCATATTGGCACTATATTTTCATTAAAGTATGCTATATGAAAGTAAGAATTCATTATAAAAAAATAGAGTAGGGAGTTGTCAGGGAAGGATCACTTTGATTATACATATATATATATATATATATATATATATATATATATATATATATACACAGTATCTCACAGAAGTGAGTACACCCCTCACATTTTTGTAAATATTTTATTATATCTTTTCATGTGACATGTGTAAGAAATGACACTTTGCTACAATGTAAAGTAGTCCCCTCAAAATAACTCAACACACAGCCATTAATGTCAGAACCGCTGGCAAAAAATTATGAAGGTGTGCACTTGTTGAACAGGTGCGCAAACATGGTATTTTTTGGTGTTGGCGGAGCCTCCCCACTGTAAGCCCAAAGAGCTGGTGTTGCAGAAGGCCAAAAAATTATGAAGGTGTGCACCTGTGCAACAGGTGCGCAAACATGGTATTTTTTGTTTGGCGGAGCCTCCCCACCGTAAGCCCAAAGAGCTGGTGTTGAAGAAGGCGTAAAAATTATGAAGGTGTGCACCTGTGGAACAGGTGCGCAAACATGGTATTTTTTGTTTGGCGGAGCCTCCCCACCGTAAGCCCAAAGAGCTGGTGTTGCAGAAGGCCAAAAAATTATGAAGGTGTGCACCTGTGGAACAGGTGCGCAAACATGGTATTTTTTGTTTGGCGGAGCCTCCCCACCGTAAGCCCAAAGAGCTAGTGTTGCAGAAGGCCAAAAAATTATAAAGGTGTGCACCTGTGAAACAGGTGCGCAAACATGGTATTTTTTGCTTGGCGGAGCCTCCCCACCATAAGCCCAAAGTGCTGTTGTTGTTGCAGAAGGCCAAAAAATAATGAAGGTGTGCACCTGTGGAACAGGTGTGCAAACATGGTATTTTTTGTTTGGCGGAGCCTCCCCACCATAAGCACAAAGAGCTGGTGTTGCAGAAGGCCAAAAAATTATGAAGGTGTGCACCTGTGGAACAGGTGCGCAAACATGGTATTTTTGGTATAACTAAAATGAGGTTCTGTGAACCTAAACAGAATGAGAGGAGGGTTGGAGGGTGGCACCCTGGTCCAGGCTTAAACTGAGGCTCAGCAGCCACATCGCAATGATAGACTAGTCTACAAGGTCTGCATCAGGTGCATCAAAGCTTGATATCCACGACTGATTCATTTTAATCAATGTCAAACGGTAGACTGAGTCGGTGGAGAGTCTCGTTCAATGGTCTGTGACGAATCCTCCTGCTGCGCTGAATGCCCATTCCGATAGGACACTGGAAGCAGGGCAGGCCAACAATTCCATGGCATACTGGGCCAGTTCTGGCCAGTGGTATAATCTTAAGACCCAGTATGCCAGTGGATCAGATTCGTCACATGAAAAGCCCTCTTTGTCACTTTGTGCCCTGACGTAATCGTACACCATGTGATGCAGACGCTGTCGATGCGATGTGGCAGCTGAGAGGCCTGGGCGGTAAGGACTAAAAAAAGACCGAAAGGCACCCTACGGGAGTTGGGGAACATGTTCACCAGAATCCTCTTGAGACTGTCCTCAAGTGATTTGATCCTGTGGACTCTCTGGGTGGATGGGAAAAGCTCCGAGACTTTTGACTTGTACCGGTGGTCAAGTAGGGTGGCCAACCAATAGTGGTAAGTCTCTTTAACCACTTGCCGACCACCGCACGACTATATACTGCGGCGGTCAGCCCCTCACAGGCAGAGTGACGTATCGGTACGTCACTAGCCTGGGAGGGTCTGGGGAGCGAGCGCGCCCCGCCGGCGGCACGCTCCCGCACCCCCCCGCGCATGTGACCAGAGGACCCGATGTCCGCCGGTCACTCTGCGATCGTCGGGGGAGAGGGAGAAAGTCAGGCAGCTTGTGTAAACAAGCTGCCTGTCAGTTCTCCCTGTGTAGAGACACTGATCATACGGTTCCACTATGTAGAACCATTGATCAGTGTAACTACACCTCAAGCCACAGCCAATCACAGTTAGAATCACGCCCCTAGGGACACACACAGCCCCTCCCTCTCAAATAAAGTTAACCCCTTCACTGCCAGTGTATTTTTACAGTAACAGTGCATATATATAGCACTGATTACTGTAGAAATGTCACTGGTAACCCCAAAAGTGTCAAAAATATCAGTCAAGGGTCCGATCTGTCCGCCGCAATGTCACAGTACCGCAAAAAAAATCGCAGATCGCCGCCATTACGCATTAAAAAAAACAACAATAATGACAAAAATCTTTCCCTTTGTTAGTAAACGCGATAACTTTTGCGCAAACCAATCAAAATACGCTTTTTGCAATTTTTTAACCAAACATATGTAGCATAAAACAAATTGGCTGAAAATGTTAAAAAAATTTGATTTTTACTTTTTTTTTTTGGGGAATTTCATATAAAAAAATGTGAAAAATATTGTTATTTTTGCAAAATTTACGCTCTTTTTTTGTTTATAGCGCGTGATCAAAAAATCGCACAGGTGATCAAATACCACCAAAAGAAAGCTCTGTTTGTGGGAAAAAAAGGACGTCAAATTAGTTTAGGTACAGCATCGCACAACCGCGCAATCGTCCGTTAAAGTCACGCAGTGCCGAATCGCAAAATACCCCCTGGTCAGGAAGGGGGTAAAATCGTCCGGGGCTTAAGTGGTTAATGGCCTTGATTCTGGGGTCCTTTCGCAGGCTCTGGAGCATGATTTTTGCCATGCATTGCAAATTTGCAAAGGCCTCAGAAGCTGACTCCTCGGGGTCACTCAAAACGACATGATCTTGAACGTGCTCCTCCTCCTCCCTACCACGTACTACTCCAAAGTGTCCTGAGGGAGTCAAACTAGGCCTTGCAGATTGCCGCATGTCTTCCTCCTCCTCCTCAAAGCCTGCAAAAGTTCCTGAAGAATCGTCATCCTCCTCCTCCTCTTCCACCCCTGGATCCTGCTGGGGCCTCTGGGAGCTAGGCATAATGGGGTCAGGATTCTCAGAATAAAGGGGGCCTTGAGAGGCAAGGAAGTCCTCCTCTTCCTCCTGCTGCTCTGCCTCCAGTGCCCTGTCCATAATGCCACGCAGAGTGTGCTCCAACAAAAACAGTACCGGTAGGGTGTCACTGATGCATGCGCTGTCACGGCTGACCATCCTTGTGGCCTCCTCAAATGGCGAGAGGACAGCGCATGCATCCTTAATCAAAAGCCACTACCATGGCGAAAAAAAGCCCAGGTGCGCTGAGCCAGTGCTGGTGCCATACTCGCAGAGATATTCATTGAGGGCCCTCTGCTGCGTGTACAGGCGCTGCAGCATAGCCAAGGTGGAGTTCCAGCGGACGGGCATGTCACAGGTGTACCGGCAGGTGAAACTCGCGCTGCACTTCGGCCAAACGTGCAGTGGCACTGTACGACCGCCTGAAGTGACTGCACACCCTTCTTGCCATCCTTAGCACATCCTGCATTCCCGGGTACGAGTTCAAAAACCGCTGTACTACGAGATTCAGGACATGCACCAGGCATGGCACATGGGTCAACTTTCCCTGCCGAAGGACGGCCATGAGTTTTGACCCATTATCGGTAACCACCATTCCTGGCTGCAGCTGGCGTGGTGTCAACCACCTCTGGGCCTGTGCCTGCAGAGCCCCAAGAATCTCAGAGGCAGTGTGCTGCCTGTCCCCTAGACACACAAGCTGCAGCACTGCGTGACACCTTTTGGCCTGAGACATAGAATAGCCCTTTGAACGCTTACGTGGTACCTCATCATATTCAAAGGACCATGCTGCAGAGGAGGGCATGGAGGAGGAGGAGGAGCAGGAGAGGGTAGAAGTGATCGATCTACCCGGATCAGCGACACCACCAGCTGTTTACAGACGTGGGGGCAATACAGGCTGCAGCACCGAGCTCTGGCTACAATACCTTCCGCTGGCAAGCAGTGTCACCCAATGAGCAGTGACAGAAATGTACCGTCCCCTCCCATGTTTGCTTGACCAAGTGTCAGCTGTCAGGTGTATCTTGCGGCTGACTGACTTGGCCAGGGACGGCACTACATTGCCTTCCACATGTTGGTATAGGGATGGCAGGGCCTTATGGGCAAAGTAATGCCGACTTGGCACCTGCCACTGTGGAACTGCACATTTTGCAAAGTCGCGGATGGGAGCAGACTCTACCAGGTTAAATGGTAAGAGTTGTAGAGCCAGTAGTTTTGCCAAACTACTGTTTAGACGATGGGCATGTGGGTAGCGGGGAGTATACTTTTTTTTGCGTTCCAGCATGTGTGGAATCAAAATTTGCCGTCTAGATGTTACAGCTGGTGGTGTGCTGGAGGTAGATGCGACACTGGGTGCTATATCATCATCCCTGTCAGTGGAGGCTGGCAACAAGTGACGAGTGACTATAGCAGGGACAGACTGATGTGCAGGTGGAGCACGAGGAGGAGCGCGAGGAGGACTAGGATGCCAACTGGCCGATCTTTGGCCCTTTTGTGGGTTCTTCGAATGCTCCTTCCAACGGGCCAAGTGGTGGGTTGTCAAATGCCTGGTTAGGCAGCTTGTACCCAAGTGGTTGACATTTTTGCCACGTTTTATTCCCTTATGACAAATCTTGCAGATCGCAACTGTTGGATCTGCATGAGATGTCTCAAAAAAGGCCCAGTAAGAAGAGGTCTGTATAGTGGCCCGGGAGACAACAGGTGCGGCCTTAGATGGAGTGGGCGTCTGCTCTCCCCTCTTGCTTGCTCTGCCTCCTCCTCAACCTCAGACCCAACATCAGACTCCATAAAGGACTGAGCATCAGGCATGGCCCGGGAGACAACAGGTGTGGCCTTAGATCGAGTGGGCCGTCTGCTCTCCCCTCTTGCTTGCTCTGCCTCCTCCTCAACCTCAGACCCAACATCAGACTCCATAAAGGACTGAGCATCAGACGTGGTTAGGCAGCTTGTACCCAAGTGGTTGACATTTTTGCCACGTTTTATTCCCTTATGACAAATCTTGCAGATCGCAACTGTTGGATCTGCATGAGATGTCTCAAAAAAGGCCCAGTAAGAAGAGGTCTGTATAGTGGCCCGGGAGACAACAGGTGCGGCCTTAGATGGAGTGGGCGTCTGCTCTCCCCTCTTGCTTGCTCTGCCTCCTCCTCAACCTCAGACCCAACATCAGACTCCATAAAGGACTGAGCATCAGGCGTGGCCCGGGAGACAACAGGTGCGGCCTTAGATGGAGTGGGCCATCTGCTCTCCCCTCTTGCTTGCTCTGCCTCCTCCTCAACCTCAGAACCAACATCAGACTCCATAAAGGACTGAGCATCAGGCTGAAGTAGATGGCCGACACTGTGGTCAAACAGCTCAGCTGACTCCTCTGCCATGTCTGAAGTTGGGTCTAAGGGAGGACGTGAGGTGGACATGGACTCATCTCTATTTGTTCTGCCAACTGCAGAAGACGGACCACTTTTCTCTGCCTGGGTCACTGTAGTTGCAGATGGTGACGATGATGAGGGTTTGGTAATATAGTCCACCACCTCCTGTACGTACTGTGGACGTATAGCTTGGCCACTGCAGGAGAACAATCGCAATGGTGGCCTGGCTGCGGACTGACCACCACGTCCACCCTTGCCTCTAGACACCCTAGAAGCTGTGCCCCTTTCCGCAGCAGGGCCACGTATGCCTATATATTTGTTATGTTTGCATATCTGCATGTATCAATAAATGTGTTTATTCTTGTCCAATCAGCCTTGGTGGTATGTGTAGGACTATGTGTCCACTCTGTATTATCATAAATAATTGTCACTGCATTTGATTATTACTGGTTTTAGTAATAATTTAAGTAATAACTAGCTCTGAAAGCAGAAGCTTAGAAGGAATAATGGCAAGCCGATATTCAAAAATACAATTATTGTACAATTTATTGAAAAATTAGTTTTGGTAACAGAAAGTAATTTTTTTTAAACATACAAATATTGCCAAGCACTATTTATTACACATATGGCAAACACAAAGCATTAACTTTGTTTAACTTTTCTGACTGGATGACTGACACAACAGCATGGAGGTTATCATCAATGATGCATGATCTAAGCTTGGTCTTGATCAAATTCATGACTGAAAACATCTGTTCACATAGGTGCTCCCAAACATGGACAGAACACGGGCAGCTTGAAGTCGGAACTGTGGCATCAAAGCAGGGGGGAGGAGACGGTAAAAGTCGTTGACTGCCACATCCTGGAACTTTGCTCTCAGGCTACTTTTGCACTGAAGTTCTATTAATTCCATCTGAAGGAGATGTGGTGCACTGTCAACATGGATGTTGAAGGGATTGTCAAAGCTGCTAAAGGTTAAGTGTTGTTCCTTAAAGTCAGAACAGCGTCGGTTGAATTCATCAATCAGACGGTTCACTTTGGAAGCCAATCGAGCACATGAAAAAGCACCTGGAAATGAGGTTGAGATGCTCTGACAGATAGGTGTGAAAGTAGTGGAACCCCATCCATGCGCTAATGAAATTATTTGCAGGGATGTGGTTCCGCTCCTATCACACCTATATGTGTGTATGTGTATATATATAAATATATATATATATATATATATATATATATATATATATATATATATATATATATGTGTGTGTGTGTATATATACCCCTATACAGAAGTTCAGATGTTATGCCTGCCTTCAAAGACACCCAAAAAATGCCCAATAAACGCCTGCAACAAAAACGCCCAGGTGTGTTGTTGCAGGCTTTTTTTGGGCATTTTTTGGGCGTCTTTGGAGGCAGGCATAACATCTGAAATCCTGTATAGGGGTATATATACACACACACACACACACATATATGTCTATATACACATACACACATATAGGTGTGATAAGAGCGGAGCCACATCCCTGCAAATAATTTCATTAGCGCATGGATGGGGTTCCGCTACTTTCACACCTATATGTGTGTATGTGTATATATACATATATGTGTGTGTGTATATATACCCCTATACAGAAGTTTAGATGTTATGCCTGCCTCCAAAGACGCCCAAAAAATGCCCAATAAACGGCTGCAACAAAAACGCCCAGGTGTGTTGTTGCAGGCGTTTTTTTGGGAATTTTTTGGGCATCTTTGGAGGCAGGCATAACATTTGAACTTCTGTATAGGGGTATATATACACACACACACACACACACATATATGTATATATACACATACACACATATAGGTGTTATAAGAGCGGAGCCACATTCCTGCAAATAATTTCATTAGTGTATGGATGGGGTTCCGCTACTTTTATACCTATATGTGTGTATGTGTATATATACCCCTACACAGAAGTTCAGATGTCATGCCTGCCTCCAAAGACGTCCACAAAAAAGCCCAATAAACGCCTGAAACAAAAACGCCTAGGTGTGACAGGAGCAGAGCCCCATCCCTGCTCTACTAAAAATTCTAAGACAAACAATCTTTTTCTTATGGCGGTCACCCTGACATGGATGAATTCGGTCACCCTGACATACAAGGAGGGGAGCCCCATCCCTGCTCTACTAAAAACTCTAAGAAAAATTATCTTTTTCTTATGGCGGGCACCCTGACATGGAAGAGTTTGGTCACCCTGGCATAGCAGTCAGAGTCAGTTTACCCTACACTACACTACGGTCACCCTGACACTTAACACTTTCCCTACAGAAACTAGATTATTGAATCTAACTATAGTGGTATATAGTACCCTAACTACACTAGATATCCCTTTCCTCACACTAATAATTGCTAAATGACACTTTTGCAGCAGGAGTAACAGAACTGCTTCCACTCTCTTCCACAGCCCCTGCATTACAGTGCTAGAGATTTGGCGGGGCTATGTTATATACTGGGGGGCGTAGTCACTACTGATTGGCCTCTGGACCCCCTAGTCACTCCAATCACATTCCTAGCATCCTCCTGCCCCCTCAATTGGCTTTTACTGATGTTTCTGGTCCAATCACGGGCTTTTAAAGCCCAGTTCCTGTCCCATTGCATTTTGGTCGGTTCTGGTTGCCGAATTCCAAACTTTTTCCACAAAAAGTTCGGAATTCGGACAAATTTCGAACAGTCAATGTTCGGGTCGAACCGATGGTCGACCCGAACCATTCGATCATCCCTATTTATGGACCTTGCTTTACGCACTGGTGTGCAGTCATGTTGGAACAAGAAGAGGCCATACCCAAACTGTTCCCACAAAGTTGGGAGCATGAAATTGTCCAAAATACACTGGAACTAAGCCCAACCCCTGAAAATCAAGCCTCTACCATAATCCCTCCTCCACCCATGCGGATGAAGTCACTTTTCGACCTTTTGCCACATTTCAGATTTCAAACATAAAGATATAAAACTGTAATTTTTTGTGAAGAATCAACAACAAGTGGGGCACAATCATGAAGTGGAACAAAATTTATTGGATATTTCAAACTTTGTTAACAAATAAAAAACTGAAAAATTGGGCGTGCAAAATTATTCAGCCCCTTTACTTTCAGTGCAGCAAACTCTCTCCAGAAGTTCAGTGAGGATCTCTGAATGATCCAATGTTGACCTAAATGACTAATGATGATAAATAGAATCCACCTGTGTGTAATCAAGTCTCCGTATAAATGCACCTGCACTGTGATAGTCTCAGAGGTCCGTTTAAAGCGCAGAGAGCATCATGAAGAACAAGGAACACACCAGGCAGGTCCGAGATACTGTTGTGGAGTTGGATACAAAAAGATTTCCCAAGCTTTAAACATCCCAAGGAGCACTGTGCAAGCGATAATATTGAAATGGAAGGAGTATCAGACCACTGCAAATCTACGAAGACCTGGCCGTCCCTCTAAACTTTCAGCTCATACAAGGAGAAGACTGATCAGAGATGCAGCCAAGAGGCCCATGATCACTCTGGATGAACTGCAGAGATCTACAGCTGAGGTGGGAGACTCTGTCCATAGGACAACAATCAGTCGTATACTGCACAAATCTGGCCTTTATGGAAGAGTGGCAAGAAGAAAGCCATTTCTCAAAGATATCCATAAAAAGTGTTGTTTAAAGTTTGCCACAAGCCACCTGGAAGACACCCCAAACATGTGGAAGAAGGTGCTCTGGTCAGATGAAACCAAAATCGAACTTTTTGGTAACAATGCAAAACGTTATGTTTGACGTAAAAGCAACACAGCTCATCACCCTGAACACACCATCCCCACTGTCAACCATGGTGGTGGCAGCATCATGGTTTGGGCCTGCTTTTCTTCAGCAGGGACAGGGAAGATGGTTAAAATTGATGGGAAGATGGATGGAGCCAAATACAGGACCATTCTGGAAGAAAACCTGATGGAGTCTGCAAAAGACCTGAGACTGGGACGGAGATTTGTCTTCCAACAAGACAATGATCCAAAACATAAAGCAAAATCTACAATGGAATGGTTCACAAATAAACATATCCAGGTGTTAGAATGGCCAAGTCAAAGTCCAGACCTGAATCCAATCGAGAATCTGTGGAAAGAATTGAAAACTGCTGTTCACAAACGCTCTCCATCCAACCTCACTGAGCTCGAGCTGTTTTGCAAGGAGGAATGGGCAAAAATTTCAGTCTCTCGATGTGCAAAACTGATAGAGACATACCCCAAGCGGCTTACAGCTGTAATCGCAGCAAAAGGTGGTGCTACAAAGTATTAACTTAAGGGGGCTGAATAATTTTGCACGCCCAATTTTTCAGTTTTTTATTTGTTAAAAAAAGTTTGAAATATCCAATAAATGTCGTTCCACTTCATGATTGTGTCCCACTTGTTGTTGATTCTTCACAAAAAATTACAGTTTCATATCTTTATGTTTGAAGCCTGAAATGTGGCAAAAGGTCGAAAAGTTCAAGGGGGCCAAATACTTTCGCAAGGCACTGTATATATATATATATATATATATATACCGTATAATATATATATTACTCCAAAAGTATATATATGTATATATATATATATATATATATATATATATATATATACAGTATGTAAAGTACAGGTCAGTGGCCAGATCAGATTCTGTAACTCTCCCTTAACTGTATCATGACACTTTTATTGTATATCCATTATTAAAGTATGTTAGGTGCAAGTAAGTATTTTGCAATTTTGTAAATATTGGGACTGGCCAGAGAGAGATCTCTTTGATGTAGCTGGGCATTGGCAGCCTGAAGAAAATTAAATATCTGTGTTTTAAATAAAATACATATCTGGGTCTATGGAATTCTTATATTTTATTGTGGTAATAACAAGAATATTATTAATAATAATAATAATAATAATAATAATAATAATAATTCTATTATTATTTTTATTATTAATAGTATCTTATTGTGCTCACTGTATTAAGAAAACCACCTAATTACACCATCTCTGTTACTGAGGTCAAGGTTGTTGTAACTGTAGACAAATTATATATTATTATAGCATATATCCAATTCAGTCAATAAATATGAATACTTTGAATTTATTATAATTCTCTTTGGTACTAATGTTATAATGGTTTAATTAAAAATAGTCTGTTCCAGAATACTGAGTAATTCAGCCTACTGCAGCATGGTAATTAATTCTCATTACATGCTATTAAAAGAAATGATGTCTTGTCTGAGAGGCTTTGTTTGCGTGTGAGAAATTTTACACATTTCTTATTCCTTCATTGTTAATCGGCAAGCTGTTTTGGCTCTGTCTTGATAAAATTCACTTTACTCCAAAAGTAGGTATTACCATAATCATCAGTGCATAACTAACCAGGTTATTTAGTAGCTGAACATTCATTTTTGTATTTACATTTATAAAGTACTTTTGCTATATTTATGCATTATTTGAAACACATTTACTTTGTTGTCATTTGTTATATGCAAAAGTTTTTAGTGCTGATTGAAAATGTAGAAACATTCTAATGCACGGGATTTACAATCAAACCCGAGGCTGTGATAACATTTCCACAAGAACTATAATGTGATACTTATGACAATGATTCTATAGCATTAATACATATTTTCACAGATCTTTCTTTACAAGCAAAGTGCAAGCAATGTGTCCTTGAAAGCATAAGTAATTGAAAATTCTGTTGGAAATTGTCTTGAGAAATTAAGCCTTCCTTGTGACATCATGCTTCAAACATTATGAAAGATGATAAAGGAAAAATGGCCACAGAGGACAGAGAAAAGGCGGAAGTGTTAAATAATTTCTTTTCTTCAGTCTTCACAAAGGAATCGTGGGGCTACACGAACCCCGCTTGTAAGGCCGAACTAAATAATACACCTCAGGAAGTGCCGCCATGGCTAACAGAGGATAGACTTAGAGCTAAACTAGAGAAACTTAACATAAATAAATCCCCGGGACCGGATGGCTTGCACCCAAGGGTTCTTAATGAGCTCAGCCAGGTGATTGCCAGACCATTATTCTTGATCTTTAAGGATAGTTTACAGATGGGTATGGTGCCAGCTGATTGGAAAAAAGCCAACGTGGTACCAATATTTAAAAAGGGGCCGAGATATATCCTGGGTAACTATAGGCCGGTCAGCCTAACATCAGTAGTCTGCAAAATTTTGGAGGGGATGATAAGGGACCACATACAAGACTTTAGTAATGAAAACGGTATTATAAGTAGTAATCAGCATGGATTCATGAAAAATCGTTCGTGCTAAACCAATCTATTAACCTTCTACGATGAAGTGAGCTGCCACTTGGATAAAGGTAAGCCTGTGGATGTGGTGTATCTGGACTTTGCAAAGGCCTTTGACACCGTTCCCCACAAACGCTTACTGTACAAACTAAGGAAGGTAGGTATGGACCATAAGGTGAGTACCTGGATAGAGAACTGGCTCTAGGGGAGAGTACAGAGGGTGGTGATTAATGGGGAGTACTCGGATTGGGCGGGTGTGGAAAGTGGGGTCCCCCAGGGTTCTGTCCTGGGACCAATCCTGTTTAATTTATTCATAAATGATCTAGAGGAGGGGATATCTAGTACAATCTCAGTATTTGCAGATGATACTAAATTAGGCATGCCAATATCTTCTATGCAGGATGTGGAAATCTTGCAAGCAGACCTGAACAAAATAACGGGGTGGGCAACTACATGGCAGATGAGATTTAATGTAGAAAAATGTAAAGTAATGCACTTGGGGGCCAGAAACCAGAAAGCAAGCTACTCACTAGGGGGGGAACCTCTTGGGGAGTCTAGGATGGAAAAAGACTTGGGGGTACTGGTAGACAACAGGCTTGGCAGTGGCATGCAATGCCAAGCCGCCGCAAGCAAAGCCAACAGAATACTGGGTTGTATAAAAAAGGGGATTCACTCCAGAAATAAAGAGATTATTCTTCCACTCTACAAGACTCTGGTCCGGCCACATCTGGAGTATGCTGTCCAGTTCTGGGCACCGGTCCTCAGGAAGGATGTGCTGGAACTGGAGAAAGTCCAGAGAAGGGCAACAAAAATAATTAGGGGAATGGAGGACATCAGCTATGAGGAAAGACTACAAGCACTGAACCTATTCTCTCTGGAGAAGAGACGATTGAGGGGGGATATGATATCAATGTACAAATACTGTACTGGCGACCCTAGCATAAGGAACAAACTATTCAGAGAAAGGAGATACAATAAGACACGTGGCCACTCACTAAAACTTGAGGAAAGGCGGTTTAACCTTAAAGTGCGTAAGAGGTTCTTCACTGTAAGAGCGGTAAGGATGTGGAATTCTCTTCCACAAGCAGTCGTATCAGCGGGGAGCATTGATAGTTTCAAAAAACTATTGGATGGACACCTTAAAGACCACAACATACAGGGGTATACAATGTACGGTTAAAAGCAAACACACACACACATCATAGGTTGAACTGGATGGACTGATGTCTTTTTTCAACCTCACTAACTATAAAATGAATTAAATTTTCTAGGCTATGTAAAAGAAATAAAAATAAAAAATAACTATTCTTCTTCAATATAAAGAAATTAATGCCAGTTTAATCATTACTGGAAACACTGAGAAGCCCTTTTTTTATATAGTTCCAGGTCACATGTTTATTTAAGGCAATTCTGTCACAGACAGTATCCTAGTGAGGGCATTACAGCTTCCTTGAGTTTCATTCCATTTGTGATTTTAATGTTTTTTACGATACATCACAGATATGATCTGTTATATCAGAAGGCAATAAAACACTAGGAGAATTATACAGAAGTTGATCTCTTGGGACTCTGATAAGCACCTAATTATCAGTACACATATAAATGTATGTACACTACTTCAGTCATATTGTGTTCATTCATGATTGTCCCTATTATACAGTAACACATAATATATGCAATAGAAGCAAACCTTTATCTCTTCAAATAGCCAGCTGAGTTAAAGGCAACCTTCGCTGAAACAAATACTTGGGTTAGTATATGAGGAATCTTGATAAAAATGCTAGACACCTGATTGTCTCCGCTTCAGTACTTTTTAGTCAGTGATGTAAAAAAACTTGCAGCTAATAAAGTTTGATGTGAAAACACCTTAACCCCTTTACGACTGAACAAAATACACGTGCAGTGGCAAAAGGGTGGGTTTTAACATCCACACGCCACACACATGTATCACCGGACAGACAATGTTTAGGTGCTCAATGAGCGCTTCCAGCACAAAGAAGGCAGCTCCATATGGGCTGAAGATTGGCAGCCAGCGGAACCAGCCTCTGATCATTTGACCAATGTGACAGTGGTCACATATTTGCCAATCATTCCTTCCTGCCCCCCCCCCCCCCAGGCATTCCTAACTATTTAAAGGAATGACAGGGGGTGTGAAATGGGTTAATGTCTCCCTTCTAGGAGGTGACAGCTAGACAATCAGCATCTTCAGAAATATCAATATTGACAGCCTCCCTATTTCTTTCAGTAAAGGTTTCCTTTCAGAAAAAAAATAAAAGTTATATTCTCTTTGGCTAGGTTTACACCTATTATGCATATTCCTAACATGTAGGCAAAACTCACTGCAATTTAGCAGACACGTGGGGGTGCTATTCATTCTTAAATAGGAAGTAAACTCTGCATTTTAAATTGCTTTTTCATGCTATATATTATGGTACAGTATTTACAATCTTTGCCCAGTGTAAAGGATATAAAAAGCTTGTTACTTACTGTTTTTTTATCTTTTTTAAATGAATGCTTCTTCCAGGAATCTGCAACGTCATATTAGGTATTGTTTGGTGAATTTCCTGTGGATGTCATTTTTGCCCTTTCTTGGGTTCCCTTGCCAGAATCTCGCGCATGCCCAATAATGTGCTTTCCAAGGGGAGAACAATGAAGCTGGGAATGACTGCCAAGTCTCGTGTGTCTTCTCAGCTGTGCCACAGAGAGCAGACCTCTCAGCCATGGCATGATATTGAAGGGGAAATGGCACACAGAGCATGAATCAAGAGACAGGAAGCACATGCGCCTGTGACGTCATGAAACATTATGGGATGGAAAACAAAAAGAAAAAACAAGTAAAGAGAATTACACAGGCAGCGATCAGTAGCTTTAGTAATATGGATTAAAATGAGCTGAAGTTAGAATAGAGAAATTACAACCACTTTACCAGAGACAGAAAAAAGCTGTCTGGGTATAAATGGCTTTAGATACATTTTAATTTACTATCATAGGAGGCTAAACTCATATTGCAATGATCAGTGAAACATTAGTCCTCAATGTTAAAGTGTTACTAAACTTAAAAACATTTTTTACCGGGGGGCGTGGCTGCCAGCGCGGAAGATGGCTGCTTGTTGAGTCAGCTCCGCACGGCCACCCAGGACAAACGCGGCTACTAGGGCCCACAAAGCTCCTACACACCCCGGACGCGATCCGTGACCTGCGGGGGACCATCCGCCATGGCCAGGCGCAAGAAGGATACCGGACAGTCCGGTAAAATGACGGGATATCTCATCTCCCAAGCCTCCGGGCTCCGCCAAAATGGCGGCGGGACCACGAGCGGAGGGCAGCGCGGGAAGCCGAGCCCGACGCAGATCCCCAAGCTTCCACAGCTCCAGACTACCCCACCTCAGCGCCGCATGATTGCCAACCCGGATAGCGGACAATCTTCGGGTTCACCTTCGCCACCTTCTCCGTCATCCCGGAGCCCAGCGAAGCACAGACAGCGCAGGGACTCTCCTCCTCCAGCGCTGCACGATCCAGGTATGGAACTTACTTTTAACAATCAGGCCTCAGCGGCCTTCAGCCCCACTCCTGGAGACTCCTTTGCAGCCTGCCCTTCGGGGGGGAACCCTATCTCAGAATCCTCAATGAAGAACATGCTGTACTCCCTGCGAGCATCTATGCAGGCTGACATGCAGCAGCAAACCAGGCAGATAACTAAAGAAATCTCCTCTCTGGGCTCCAGGATAGATTTAGTGGAACGAACTGTTAATACCCATGCTGAATCCATCAATATGGTTATAGACAGGACGAACTCTCAATCCGAGGAAATCGCATGGCTGAAAAATAAGGTCGCCGATCTAGAAGATCGGAGTCGGTGCAACAATATAAAGCTGAGAGGTGTTCCAGAATCGGTACCCCCCACACAACTTCTGCAATATGCGACGGAGCTGTTTAAAACTCTGGTCCCCACTATCCCGGACTCAGAACTTTTAATAGACAGGATTCACCGTCTACCCAAACCCTCCTTCCTAACGCATGATGTTCCCAGGGATGTTCTCATGAGGGTGCATTTTTTCCATGCTAAAGATCGCATCATGCTTGCCTCCAGACAGAACAATCAGCTACCGGATCCATATAGCGCTGTACAACTGTTGCCGGACCTGTCCAAGCACACACTGCAGGCTAGGCGCAACCTATCCACGATCACTAAGGCTCTGCGCAACCATCAGGTACAACACAAGTGGCGATACCCTGCGACCCTTCTGGTCACCCATGAAGGCTCATCTGTGGCTATTAGATCCCTGGAAGAAGGGATCTCAGCGCTCTGTAGATGGAACATATTGCCGGCGGATCAGGCTTTGCCGCCCTTCTCTCCACCTTTATGCCCATTGGAAGCTGAATGGCAAGTAGCATCGCGCAAAAGATCCTCCAGGTCTCCGTCAGTGCACTCCAGCCCCAACGTACACTGAGGACCCACGTTTTTTGTCCTAGGCCACGGATAGTACCTCTATCTGGCCTCCTGTTATTTTTCTAGCGGATGGTTCCGCTCTCGGACTGCCGAGACAGTCCATTTCTTATGCTTTTTGTTTTCTTTTGCCCTCATACCTATTCTTCCTTCCCCTGCTACCTCCTCCTTGGACAGTAAGGATGACTCGCAACTGATGCATTTTTATTCTGTTTTGTACGCCCAAAGGTCAGCTCTAAGGATCCCTATGTCTACCCATGACCATTAAGGTGATATCCATCAACGCGAACGGTCTCAATCACCCCGCAAAAAGACGCTCTCTGTGGAAGGAGGCTACCTCACGGAAAGCTGATATATTAGCTGTACAGGAAACACACTTTCAGGTTGACAGTCAACCTCGCTGTACCCACAAGAACTTTCCACTGATCCTGTTTGCCTCCTGTAACGATAAGAAGCGGGGTGTGATGCTGGCGTTTAGAGACACTTTGGCGGTCACAATCCACAAGACTGTACTGGATCCTGACGGCAGGTTCATCATCACCACCTGTGACATAAATGGCATGCCAATGACTCTGTGTGTACTCTACGCACCAAACTCGCACCAACTTCGGTTCCTGAAGAGAGTTCTCCCGCAAGTATATGATGTTAAATATGGTCATTTATTGTTGTGTGGGGACTTCAACGCTGTCGTCGACCCTGGGTTGGACACCTCGGCGTCCCCCCGGGATCGACGGCAGTCCTTGGGGCCCCTTCTTCATAAAGAGAAGCTGTACGATGTTTGGCGATGCCAACATGCAGCGGAGAGGGACTATTCCTTTTTCTCTCCTAGACACAATTCCTATTCCAGGATAGATTTGTTCTGTGTAGACTTATTTTTGCTGAATAGGGCGACTTCCTCTGAGATCGCTGACATCACCTGGTCCGATCATGCGGTGGTGGAATTGACCATAGAGGAATCCGCCAAATTCTCCCCGACACGTATCTGGAGATGTGACTCCCGGGTCTTGCAGGACGACGGGTGTCGTAATAGACTCAACAAGGAGATACATGAGTTCCTTGCCATTAACGAACCCTCTGTCTCCGACCCGTGGGTGCTGTGGGGTGCACTCAAGGCCTTCATTAAAAGGGGTGTGCATCCAGCAGCAGTCACGGCTTCGGAGGCAGAGGAGGGACAAGATATCATCCCTAACGACTGACATTCACAATCTGGAAATGACCAACAAAGCACGACCGAACGATGCGGACTCGATGGCTTTGATTAAGCTGAGACAGGACCTTAGACTCCTACTCCTAGAACAGTCAGACAAACATCTCCAATACCTTAAACAACAACATTATTTTCAAGCTAACAAAGCGGGGAAATATATGGCCAATCGGTTAAACACAAACAGGCTAAGTCAAGGATTGCACATCTGTTGCAACCCTCGACCAAATCGAAAATCACACACCCGCAGGCCATAGCCGACGAATTTGCCAACTTCTACGGCGCGCTGTATAACTTACAGAACGACCCTAGCGAACACCAACCGACAGCTGCGGATATTGATCAATTCCTCGCGGCCGTGTCCCTGCCATCTCTCACTACTGACCAACTGGAATCGTTGAATTCACCGATTCTACTGTCTGAAGTCCAAACCAGCATCTCCTCCTTGCCCAAGGGCAAATCACCAGGGCCGGATGGATTCTCAAATGAATTCTTCCAGCTCACGTCCCACCTCACGAGCCCCACTTTAGTTGCAGTGTTTAACAAGGCCATGGAGGTGTCTTCACTCCCACCTGACATACTAGGGGCCCACATTGTCACGCTACCCAAACCAGGGAAAGAACCCAACACCCCTGCTAACTTTCGCCCCATCTCCTTGCTTAATTCCGATGCCAAAATATACGCCCGTATACTCGCCAAACGCTTGCAAGCTATATTGCCGTCCCTTATACATAAAGACCAGATGGGATTCACGGCTGGTAGACAGACGTCGGACGCGACTAGAAGGGTCCTAGGAATCATGCATCTAGCTCATACATCCATAACCCCGTCGGTGCTACTCACTTTGGACGCCGAAAAGGCATTTGATAGGGTCCACTGGGGGTACATGCGAGCCACGTTGTTGAAGTTTGGCTTTCGGGGCCCAATACTGTCAGCTATTACAGCGCTGTACTCTTCCCCAACGGCTCGGGTATACACTGCTGGCACTCTGTCCAAACAGTTCCATATATCGAATGGTACCCGTCAAGGATGTCCTCTCTCTCCGTCGATTTTTAACTTGGTCATTGAGCCCTTGGCGGAGACCATTCGATCCAACCCCTGTATAATGGGCTTCTCCCTCCCTTCCTATCATCATAAGATAAACCTTTTTGCGGACGATATTATCTTAATGCTTACCCAACCGCACACGTCCCTCCCAGCGGCTTACGATACACTTCAGGCATACAGTAAGGTATCGTACTACAAATTAAACGCATCCAAGTCCACGGTCCTTAACATGGGGGTCTCCTCCGCCTCCCAGGTATCCCTCGCGAGTAATATTCCCATTCCATGGTCCTCGGATAAAATACACTACTTGGGTATAGATCTCCCAGCAAACCCTGCCAAATTGCTCTCAACAAATATGTCCAGAATACAGGCAAAGATCAATGCCGACATATCTCGCATGCGCCCCCTGTGGTTCTCATGGAGCGGCAGGGTGGCGGCGTATAAAATGTTTATCTTGCCACAACTGCTGTATTTGTTCAGAGCTCTCCCTATCCATTTCCCTATGACGCACCTCCTCAAACTATCTAGGAACTTGACGACCTACGTGTGGGAGGGCAAGCACCCACGCTGTGCTTTCGCGACTCTAGTTCGGAAGAAACAATTTGGGGGGGCATCGATTCCGGACATACCGACATACTATTGGGCCACTGTTTTGGCTCAGCTACGACATTGGCTAAACTCTGCCGAACACCCGATTTGGGTGGACCTGGAGAGAGACATTGCACCCATTTCGGACCTCAAAGCGGTGCTTTTGAGTGATAAATGGAAGGCTTGGGACCTACGCTTACTGCCTCCTACTATGCAAGCTTCGCTGAGGGTGTGGCGTCGCTCTCCAGTCTCGCTCAATGGAAGAGACATTCTGTCCGAAACCTTATTACCGATTTCTATTCTCCGATTGCATATACCTGATCTCCCCACACGCTTACTGACTAGTTGGGGCCTTAGGTCACTTAACTCCTTCTATGATAACGGCACTTTGCTCTCAACTCCCGACCTCATTCGCAAGTATGCACTCCCACACAACTCCTTTTACCAAGTGCTCAGGGTAACGCACTTCCTACTATCTCACCCATTATGCAAAATAACCGTGGACGGGAAAATATGGGACGCACTCACAGACACGTCGGGACATTCCCCTAGACTGTCAACCTACTACAATATATTGCTGGACAATGTGACGTTTCACAAGACCACACACATGTTCAGATGGGACAGGGACCTGAATGCGACCTTCTCTATTACTGAGTGGAAGGCAGCTCTCCAGGCGATTCACAAATATTCACACTGTGCCACCCACTGGGAAACGGCTCTCAAGATAACGAATCGGTGGTACTACACCCCCTTTCGACTGGCAGGCTTCTCCCCAAAATATTCCCAACTATGCTGGAGGGAGTGCTCCCAGGTGGGCACTCTGCTTCACATACTATGGTCGTGCCCCTCCCTACGCAGTTTTTGGAACCAAGTGTTCTCTTACATATCTTCTCACACGGGCTGCCTGACCTCACCGTCCCCAGCTATGGCTTTATTACATCTAGGTATAGATAAAATCCCCCTCATGTATAGACCTTGGGTGACCCATGTTCTTCTGGCGGCCAGGACGGTAGTCCTACGTAAATGGAGAACACCCGATGCCCCGAACCTGTCAGAGGTGGTATCATTATTAAAAACGAACTATCAATTTGAAAAGGCTATCGCCATCAACCAATTGAAGTTGCAATCCTTCAACTCCCAATGGAAATTCTGGGCAACAACATTGTAGACCAGTTCTAATGTACTGACATTATTGTTCTTTACTGCATCCTTACTCCACTCTACCTCACCTAACCTGTACCTTTCCCTCCCTCCTCCACCCCCCTCCTCCCCCACCCATGGGACAGGTACTGTTCGGCTTGTACTGTTGTGTTTCGTTAAGCCTGTACCATGTCAATATGTTACTGTATTTGTACGGTTGTTCATTTGCAATGTATGCATTTAATTTTTCAATAAAAATCATTTACACAAAAAAAAAAAAAAAAAAACATTTTTTACCTTAAGGCATTGTTTGCCTTAAGGTAAAAAACATTTTCAATTTCCCTGTGCCCCCCCTCCCCTGTGTGAGAAGTAAGAGTGGGGGAAGAGATCAGCGTTGTGCACAGCTCTATCTATTCTTCCCTTACTTCCTCTTCACACTGCATTCGAGAAGCAGCAGGAGCCATTGGCTGCTGTCAATCAAATGTAGGGAAGAGGAAGTGGGGGCGGGCCTAAGTCCCGCTGTGTAAGTCTTTGGAGCGTGGCTCCATAGACACACAGATCGGGAGCACGCAGACCACGCTTCTCCCCATAGAAAGCGGCTGGCTATGGTGGATGTAAGGAAAAGAGGAGGGGCCAAGATCGCCGCTGGGACCCCAAAAGAGGAGGATCGGGGCCACTCTGTGCAATACAACTTCACAGAGCAGGTAAGTATAACATGTTTGTTATTTTAATAAAAAAAAAAAACATATATATATATATATATATAACTTTAGTAACACTTTAATTAATTTCTATCCCTTCTGATACATTTTAGCAATCTTTCTGGTGTTCCCTTCCACACTGTTAAAATTTCTAGTAACTTAGACCACTAGTTATTTACTGGACATCTTTGCATTTTTTACAGCCGATCTTACAAGAGGCTTTTTAGCCAAAGTTTTAAAATAAAAGATTCCCATTAAATTAGCCCCAGTGAGTCCGAATTCCATACAAAAAGAGAGATTTTTATGCTGATAGTCAGAGCTATATATTAAATATGTGCATATGACAGTTATAAACGAATAAATGAAGCTAACCAAAGGCTTCTGAAAGGTCATTTGCACTGGTTCTCAGATTCTCATTGTATTAATTTCCATGGAAATCAGACAAAGTTCTTCAATGCTCAGTGCTCAGAGATGTGAGGATAAATGTCAAATAATGTACAGTTCCACCACTGAAAGAAAAAAAAAATATCCCTCAGTGGACTCCACAGACCTTTTAATAATAATGGTTAAATGTTCTGTATATAAACTAGGGCATTGCGATTATCTCACTCCAAGAGACGAGGAGATCTAATATTGCTGTCTTCCTTTTCATGGCATCAGCAATCAAAAATTAACTGTGATTGGTGCTAGATTAAGGTACACCTGTCAGAGAAATATGGTTCCTGCCAATGTTGTCTTCATTCTGAAAATGTTGGTTGCCAGGCTGTGCTTGTTTTTCATCACAAACCTGAACAAGCAATTCTTAACAACTATTAGTAAGGAATTAGAATTCCTTATCCCTTTTCTTGTACCATGTTGGTGACTCACAAAGTATGGAATCCAAATCATCAACATGACAGTTGGGCAACTAATATTTTCAGAAAGAAACTTCAGCAGTGGCAGCCTTCATAAATTTATAAATAGTTCAGAACTGTAGCCATATATTCAAGTAATAACATTTAGACATGTAATGTAATAACATTTAGACATGTTATGTAATTGTCTCACTAGCAGCATTTTCAGTGTTATTTTGTAGTTCTGCTATGTGGTTTATTACATATCATTTAATTAGGGACTTGGCAGTTAACACTGTGCATTCTCGTTTGTGGCTTCAGGTCCCTCCAGCAATATTAGTTTACCCTCTTAACCCCCTAGAGAATGTTCTGCTGAAAAAAAAAATCTCTTATCTTAACTCTGATTAATCAAATAGACATTGTTTAATCACTTCTCCCCTGGAGTCATTTCTTAATTTTTCCCACAAATGATAAAAATCAAAATTTTTGACTACAGAATGTCTTAAAACCCCAAGAATATTATATATTTGTGACTGCAAAGACCCTGTAGAATACAAATTTATCAAATCTATATTACCAGAAAAAAATACACTAAAATGAATTATTGGGCACACAAACACAATTTAATATCCAATTTAAAAAAATGTGTTGGTGTTTAGCAAATAGATACGCTTCAAAACCTTGTGAGCTTGTACAATGGCAAAAATGAAACTGTTTAAAAATTATCAATAGGTAATGGTTTAAATGTCTTTACAAGTTATCAGTTTCGAGTTAAAAACATTTGGGGTTATTTTTTTATTTTTTATTTTATTGTACTCTGATTCCGACAGTGATGAGCCAGTGGCACTCAGAGCTGAGGGGTTCACACTGCACAAAGGAAATAAACAGGCCTAAAGCTCCTCTTTCTTACCATCTTGATGTCACTTCTTGTGGTCTTGAAAGGAGAAGAAGACTCCAGAAACCATAAAGGGAGTTTGCGGAAGGGAGGGGTGGCATCTGCAAATTATTAAAAAATGATTGCGTGGCTCTACATCCACAAAGCTCAGATTTACAGTAAAGCCCAGAGTCAGCTGACCAAACCTTAAACAAGTCTATTACTGCTACTGCAACGGTGAGATTTTTTGAAATTTCTTCTGATTTTGGATGTATTAGATATGTCAAAGGGATGAACTAGTTAAGTGTAGTTAAAGATTGTGTTTGTATGTAATGCTGACTATAACTGATAAATAATACAAACTGCTACACATGCAAATTGCAAATAAATCACAGATCTAATAATATATTGTTGTGCGTAATAATCATATACTTTATCAAAGAAAAAACAGCAATATTATATAGTAAAGCCGAATACTTATAGCCAAGACAATTTGTCTATTTGTCTATTGTTAAAGTGGAACTTTACCCATGACAACTTGAAAAAAAATAATGTTCTTTAGCATGGAACATACATTCCACATTATTAATTATACTACCAAAATGAGTGTGTGCTGTAAATTGCCTCCAGCATTGCTCCTGTTTCTTCTTGCTGGATGCTGCCATTTTGGTGAAGTCCACAGCCCATGAGCAGCAGTAAATCAACCTCTACATTTTGGGCAATGCCAAAAAAAAAAAAAAAAAACAAATTGAGAGCAACTGAGCATAGGCAGAGCAGGGTGAGAAAGTGAATTACTGGATTTTTATCAGTATAGGCACTTATTTTAATGTGTAGGTAACAATACCTACAAAAGGGCACAGCACAAAATGATCTAGCAGGACTTCATTTTCTTACTAAAGTATCAATACTTAATCCCTTGGGGGCTTCCATAAAACCTATCCTCCTCACCTAATTCATACATGTAACTCACTGTCTAAATTAATCCATACATTCGGGCAAAGAAACACCATGGTGTTGATTTACAAAAGACAAATAGGCATTTCACTTTGCAAGTGAAGTTGCACTTTACAAAGGAATGATAAAGAGCTTTAGTAAATGTAGTAAAATTTATTTTGCACAGAATATCAAATCATGCCAAAGTAAAATAAAAAAGGCAGCATTTTTGCTTGCCCAAGATTGGAGGATGGATCACCTCATTCATTAAGCTGTGGGGAAAATTGCCTTGAAACAGGCAACTTCCTTGCAAAGGTAACAGACTATTTGCCTTTAGTAAATCAACCCTCATGAATACAGCTCCCCTCTCCATTATAAGCCCCCACACAAAGCTCAACCCCTCCCACCAATGGGATTTGGATGCTAAAACTTGCCCCCCCCCCCTTCCTATCAGCCAGGCTTCTGATGCACAGGAAGAGACTTCACTGCCTAGTGTGGCAATGCCATCAACAACAAATACAAGTGCCTGTGCAGGCCTGGGCCCAGAGAGACAAGGCCATTAAACATTTGGAGTCTGTTGCTATCACCCATTCCCAGCATTTCATTGACATTAACAAGCACCTGGAAGAACTGGGCAACAAGGGGAGACACAACAATCTTGGAGTGTGGGGGGTCCCTTAAACCGTCCCTACAGATCAGATCCCGTCTGCCCTACAAAAAATTTTCAATTCTCTACTGGAACGCCATGAGGATGCCACGATTGACTTTGTGTGTGCTTATAGAGCCTTGAGAGCCCGTGGCCCCGACCCTGCCCCCCCCCCCCCGAGATATAATATGTTGTTTTCAAAGCTTCCCCCTGAAGGACGAAATCATTGCTAAAGCACGGCTGAATGAGACCATGTTTTTTAATAATGCCACCATTCAAATCTTTCAGGATCTGTCGCAGCTCACACTAAAGAACAGAAGGGCCTTGCACCCCTTGCTGACTGCCTTGCGTAACTGCTAGCTAAAATACCAATGGCATTTCCCTTTTGTGCTCACTGTCACTGCAAATGGAAGACAACATGTCCTGAAATCTCCAAATGTCCTGCCTGAATTATGTGAGGGTCTTCAGCTGCCGCTCATAGACTTGCCAGAGTGGTACCAAGAATACAGGCTACCGCTACCTCAGAGGACACCCCCCTCACTCCCCGCTGACATCACCTGACAAGAGGGCCCACAATAGAAGCAAGAGCTCCAAACATAGCAACGCTGGCTTGTTCACCTCCACTCCACACAGGCATACCTCAAGATCATATGAAGATCGTTAATTCATATGATCTCCCCCCGTTGTTGCTTTCCTTACCCATTTATCATTGCAGCCTTTTGCACCAGTGGCATATCATTTACCGGAGTTGGCATCAGTGACACTAAGGAGTTCCCTTACCCACCGGCTCTTTTTATTTTTTCACTCCACGCAAGATAACGCTGGGCTCTTGACAACCTTCAGCAGGAGGATTTGGTCCACGGGGTTATGGCACTGTGTGTTGGGAATGCCCTGCACCTGACTCTTCCTGTTTTATTACTCTGGCCTCTCTACATTTTACAGGACTGCCCTTCTATTTGTGTCCACTAGATATCAGAGCTACTACATTTACCTATGTGCTAACCTACTTTGCTTTTCAGGTTTTCTATGCAAGATTAAGTTGAGCTCTTGACATCCCTCAGCTGGGGGTTTGGCCTACGGAGTAATGGAACTGTGTGTTTGGACTGCCCCGAACTTGGCTCTCCCTGTTTTATTGCTCCGGCCATCCCTATATTCTACAGGACTGACCTTCTATTTTTGTCCACTAGATCTCACAGCTGCTCCACCTACATATGTGCTAGCCTACTTTGCTTTTCAGGTTTTCTATGACTATTTTTTTTTCTCTTCAGCTCCTCAATAATGGGCTGGCAGCGATTGTTTACTTTTCCTCGCCCAGAACTTCGAGTGCCTTCACTTTGCCTGCAGCTTCTTGTTTTTGTTTGCTCCAAGGAGCTGTGAGTTACACCATGCACTTTGTGTGCTCTTTTGCACTTTTCAATATGGAGCCGCTTGTCTCATGTTATGTTTTTTTATTTTTATTCGTTTTCTCTCATTTCATATACCGCTGTGTACGTGTTGTTCCTAGGAATAACACTGGTTGATTGGTGCGACTATTGTTGATTGTGACCCTTCTACGAATCCGCCAGGGCACCCTCTACTGCTCCACTGGAGTGATAGAGGATCCCCCAGCACTTGTCCCACTCTGAGTTTACCAGAGTGGTGATTTTGTCTTTACTGCAGTGTTCTTCTTGTGATTGCATGGATATCCTGTCCTGTCTCTGCGTTTCTTTACTCCTTACTTCTGTTCTTTCCCCCCCCCACCTGAGTCTATCCTTCTTCTCCTCCCTGTCTTGTCCTGCCTACCCCTTCTTCTCCCTTCTTGAGCCTCCTGGCAACAATTTTTTTGGGAAACGTAGTGCCTAGATATTTATACCCTTAGCCTTATCCTGAGAACATGGCATACAAATCGGTTGGCAACCACCCAACTGTCCTCTCACATAATGTCCAGTGCCTAAATATACCTGAAAAGAGAGTTTAGCTCCTCAGGGAGCTCAAAATAGAGAGAGCATATTTTGTGTTTCTGCAAGAAACGCATTTCAAGCGGGACCGCGTCCCTAAATTGCAATCCGGTATTTCCCAGAAGCATTCCATGCTACCAACCCGACGGTTAAAGCCAGGGGGGTTTCTATCCTGATCAGTGGCTCAGCTACATTCCAGGCCGAGACTCACCTAGCAGATACACTGGGTAGATACATCTTCGTCAGAGGCACATATGCTGGAATACCCACTACCCTGGCGAATGTGTATTTCCCCAACCGTTCTCACGCTACATTTTGCCAAAAAATGATACATCTCCTTTCTGGCTTTGCCAGAGGTATAATCATTTTAGGGGGAGATTTCAATATCCCGCTTCAGCCCTTGCAAGATACCTCTAATGGTAAAACATGTATACGATACAGCACCCTTAAACACATTAAATCACTGCTACAGTTTCCTTCCTGGATGTTTGGTGAACATTGCATCCAGACGGCAGGCACTATACTAATTTTTCTACGCTGCACCGGCGGTACGCACGCATTGACTACCTGTTTGTAACCCAAGGGGACCTATCGAACGTAACGGGCGCCTCTATAGAACCTTGGGTCCTGTCGGACCATGCCCCCATTTCTCTTACCCTTTCGACAAAATGGACCCGACGACTTTCAACTGGCGACTTAATGCCACGCTGTTGGCTGACCTCTCGGTATGCACTAATATTGCGGATCATATCCGTTCATATTTGCTCTTGAATGACACCCCTGAGACATCACCATTGACACAGTGGGAGGCCCACAAGAGTGTTATTCGCGGAAAACTCATTAAATTGGGGGCACAGCGTAAGAGGGGAAGAGAGAAGCATATCCAAAGCTTACTAGATGACATTACAAAATTGGAAAGCCTTCATAAAGATCCTTGTCATGTCAGTCCGCTTCCCTACTGCTAGATAAACGCAAACAACTGCAGCAGTTATTTGAAACTGAGGCCAAACTTATCTTATTTCTCCATAGGGGAGTATATTACGAACATGGGCATAAGAGTGGCCGGTTTCTGGCCAGAGCTCTTAAGGCTGCACAATCGTCCTCTCAGATCGCAGGTATCATGAATGAGGCGGGAAAGCTTGAACTTGCTTCTGACAAGATTGCGGCTCAATTTCATAGTACTACTCCGCACTGTATAACATTCCCCCGGCACACAAACCCCCAGATGTCCAGGGAAACAGGCCCTCGATCATAGACTCCTATCTTAAACAGAGCGCCCTTCCCATTCTTCCTGAAGGAGATGCTGATACGTTAGACCAACCAATAACTAAGGCTGAGGTGGCTTTAGCTATTAAGGCCCTTAAGCCTAACAAGAGTCCAGGCCCGGATGGCTACATGTCCCATTATTACAAACTGTATCAGGACCTGTTGCTGTCCCCTTTGACAAATGCCCCCCCACCTCATCCCAGAGTTTTCTCCAAGCACACATTACGGTTATACCTAAGGCAGGCGAACCGACTACGGATTGCACAAATTATAGACCTATCTCCCTTCTGAACCTGGATTTAAAGCTTTTGTCAAAAATTATTGCCATGAGACTGGGACCCTTACTCCATAAACTTGTTGCCCCGGATCAGACAGGCTTCATGCCTGGCCAGGAGGCTAAGGGTAATGTCATCAAAACTCTTAACCTGGTACATCACGCATGAAGACGTGGGGTCGAGGGCCTTTTCCTCAACACAGAGTTGGAGCGGAGATCCCGCTGGGGGATCCTTTGTGTCGGCGGCCGCTAACATTGCATCCCCAATAAGCTGACAGGATGCGCGCGCATCGCGCTCCGTACCCGGAAGTCAGCTAGTGACACGTCAATGCGCATCACTGCGTATGCACGAGGGATATAAAAAGGCCGGGAATTGTAACAGGGCGCCACTTCCTGAGAGGACACCCGGACCTGCCGCTCTGGAGGACTGCTTTTTCCTAGGAACCCCTTGCACATTTTAACAGTAAGTAAACCACAATGTGATTTAATGCATTGATGGTTTTCTTTTACCAACAAGTAAAAACACTTTCCTTTTTAAATCATTGGTAGAAACTAACACCGCAAAGCTGAAGAAAATACCGCCCAGTGGCAAAAATTGGTACTACACCTATAATATACTCTACGGAAGTAAGTAATATGAGATATAATTTAACCAGATATACCCTATACATGGCAGAGACATGTATTAGGGTACTTGACCCCATTAACTCTAACGGACTCTCTTGTCCCATTAGAACAAATAGGATCAAGATTAGGATTGTTCCCCTACTGGTACCACCAAGTACTACACAGACACTAAGTACTTTAAAGCACAAAAATCTCCTTTTTCATACAATTATGTTCATCTACTTACCCATATTTTACACTCCAGCGACAAGTGTCCAACCCAAATTTCTGTGTGGAAATATAAGGACCAGAAGCAAGGTCCCATGGCAGATCTCTTTTAACAAGTATGTATATTATTGGCGACCAATGAATTATTTCCATTGGCAGCATAATATCCTACTAATTATCCACCTAATATACCTACAGATAGGGTGGAATAATTTTCTTGACAAAGGCATAACGCCAAAACGCGTAGGAATTCAGGATATCTCTCCCAACAGATCTCACGCCAGTCAAAGCGTGAACAATAGAGAGACATACTACTGTCACCATATCACAATGTCACCTCTTTCCTTCTATTTTTCACCACCACCTATGGGTCTATAACCCACACACTCTATGATTATTATTGTACAAATGAATCTTTTTTTTCAATAAAAACATTTTTTAAAAAAATCAAACAACATGTTATATTAGCCCATAAAGTCCCAATCAACTGATTTGAGGCACCAACTCCCCCCTTTTCACGAACGAATCACTAGGAGGAAAGAGCTAGGGGGGATGGGCCTTCCAGATTTTAAATTATATTACTTTGCGACGCATTTAACCAGGATCATCGACGGGCATTGTCAAGCACCTAATAAGGCATGGGTTCAACTGGAATCCCATATCATTGGACTCCCCCTTCGCTTCTTGCCCTGGATCCCCTGGTCTGCCTGCCCTCTGGAGGTAAAAACGCACTTCTTGACTAGCGCCACACTTAGAATATTTCATAGACTGGTGGCGACATCTGATCTGTTCAGCTCACCAGGCCCCTTGACCCTACTGGCTCGGAATCCAGAGTTTCCACCGGGCCACTCCGACCCCTGGCTACTTGTCACAGGTAATAGAATTGTAATAGCATCTGACTTTTTTCGCAATGGTTATTTTCTTTCTTATGACACCGCTGCCCATTCTGACTGTGAACCATCTCTTTAATTTTGAATGTACCGATAACTTCACCATTACTTGTCGGATCCCACGCAGAAACCCGCATTCACGCTGTCAAGATTTGAAAAGATATGAAGAGCCTATCATTATATATTGTTATATAGTCAAAGAGTCCCCTTTAATATACTAAAAAAATATATTCTTCTTAATGCTTAGAATTCTAGTTGGTATGTTTTAAATACTGTGTCTCACGTTGTCCCAGAGGATATGAAATGTTCTGCCAAAAATGATAAAGTTCCCGGAAAGAGATGTTTATGAAATAAGCCCTTATTACCGTAAAATTTTATTTTCCCTAACATATTCAATCTTTTTTAATTGTAAGACTAACCTGTCACTACGCCCTTGCTAGGTCAAAATAACCCGATGTGTAATTGGGATTTTCCACAAGGAATGTATTGTCATCCGCCTAGACTGTATTGTGAAATCTTGTGAAACTTTGTGTAATCTGTAACTTGGGCTTGTGCCCGTTTGTGTACTATAAAACCTGTAACCAAAATGTAATCTGGGTCACACCTCCATTGAAGGATGGTGTGAACCGTTGTACAGCTGTATGGCGTATATTCTGAGTAAACATATGGAGACGAATGCAAACCTGATTGGCGTAAATTATTTCAAGGCTCAAACTTAACATTTGAACTTAACATGAACTTAACAACGCGACCTCCTTCTAGCTTTGAAAACATCTGTCTTGCCCAACAGCCATGCCAGAAGGCTACTTCCCTCTCGTATGCATTGTTGCTGGACAATGCGACTGACACTTTACACCCCCACAAAGGTAAATGGAAATCTACCTTGAAGATTTCCATTTCGGAGGGACAGTGGACGAATGCCTGCATTCTAGCACACAAATGCTCTGTTAGCTCAAGATTTCAGGAGAATGCTTACAAGCTTCTCACAGGTTGGTACTTCACTCCCGATAGGCTTCACAGATGGTTTCCTCAAGCTTCGAACTTGTGCTGTTGATGTGGCCAGTCTCCAGGCACGTTAGTTCATATCTGGTGGGAGTGCCCGCGGATTTCGGGCTTTTGGAGTCAAATCTGTGATCTTATCCGTGACATTACTAGCACCGCTAGTGACATTACTTACACCTGAATGCTGTCTGTTACACATAGCTGACCACTTCCTCAGTGCGTATAAGAAGTCAATAGTGCACTTTTTACTCAATGCAGCTAAGTCCTTGATCACCAGATGATGGAAATCCATTTCCACTCCCACTGTTAAAGAATGGTTGCTGATGGTGAATGATATCTACAACATGGAGGAGTCGGTCGCAGCGGCTAATGATAACATTAAGAAGTTACACAAAATGTGGTCAGCTTGGCATGTCTTTCTATATTCCTCCCGCTATGAAACCCTCACTTATTCTCAATGTATTCTGACATGAATTTCTACAATCTCCTAAACTGGAGACCTTTACCCCTCTCATTGCTTTTTCACTGAACTCTTCAATAGAGCTATATCAGTTCCCTGGAACTTACTTTTTGTCCCACACTCCTTTATGTTGGGACATCCTGCTTCATACTTCCGTACACCTTTCCCGTCTTTTTCTTTCCTTTCTTACCCCTGGCATTATAACTGAGCCAGAATATCCTTCCTCCTGCAGACATAATATGTTATTGCTTGTTATACTAGTATATGCTCTGCTTATTTGGCATTTTACCTCTATCGATAAGGTCTGTTCAGCTATTTGGATATCTAGCTATTTATAGTGGTGCGATTGCTAATAATACTAACACTGCTAGGTTACCAAGTTGCCACAGTTTTGAATAGAAACCACCTTACGTATTTTGAATGTTATGCGTGCGATACTTGAGGCCCTGTCATAAACAATGTTAATTTTCATCTTTGTTAACACATTACATTGCTTAGCTGAATGTTATTCTAGTTATTGCCTTATGAGTGTCATTGTCTGTATTCTGTTGTTTTACTTTCAATAAACTTTTATTCTGAAAAAAAAAAAAAAAGCGCCTGTGCAAAAATCAGCCCACAACGTTGGCTTCATGTTGGTAGATGCCAGAGGCACCTTGATCTGCAACCAAGGTACTGCTGCATGTCTGGACAGTAGTGTAGCATTTTGACTACTAGCAAAGCCTTCAACTCCCCTCTACCCAGAGAGACCCCTAAGGTGGAAAAAAAGAGGAGGACGTACATCAGGGTATTTGGGACCATGGGCAAGCCACTCAGGGCTCTATAGGGAGGAGGGAGAAATTGATTATTTTATTTACCATAAAAATACAGATTATTACCTAGAAACACTTCAATTTTAGTTCTGTCAGTAAAGAAGATGCTTGACTGACAGCACACTCCTCTCTGAATAGTATAGAAGGGAGGGCATGTAATAGCCAAAGGTTGTGCACTGCAGTTTAGCTCCACCTCTGACCTGGGCTGTGTTGTGATGATAATAAGAACAGCAATCACATGACCTAAGAATAAAAAAAAAGAAAAATATAGGTACAAACAACATCATTTTATAAAATTCTGTGTGCATACATATGTGACTGTTGATATTCTCTACCTATAAAAGGGAGGACAGATATCTGGGTTTCATACTACTTTAACTTAGCAAACATTCAGTTTTTCAATTTTGATAGGCTATGTGGACAATCCAGAGTTATCAAGGTTTGTGGCACCAACATCCCATAATTTTGAAAACTAGGACAGGACTTGAAATTGGAATTAGGTAAGTGCAACAAACATTCTTAACAACAATAATATTCATAATCAATAAAAGCAAGAATGTGGGACTTTAAATGAGGTTGACTAGACAAGGAAGTTTATTGCAAAAATACATAAACATATAAAGATATTGTTGCATAGGCACACACAGAGATGTAGCAGACAGTAGATAACATGGTACAAATTGATACAAATAAATACAAATAAAATACGATGCTTATCGGATCACATACGGATCTCTCTGAAGTAAATGAGTACAATAGGACCTCATAATCTCTGTGTGCTCACAATCTAAAATATGTCATAATACATTAAAATATCTGAGTGATCGTAGGCTCGACGCATTTCATGGACCTCCGTCCATTCATCAGGAGCTTAGATATACGTCTATAAAGTGAGAATATGGATTGTATTAGTGTATTGATTTACACAATGAAATAATTTGGAAAGTATATATAAGAAAGGACACTACCTTAAGTAGTATCAGAATTCATGAGCAATCCAGTCTGGGAATGAGGGACCACAGGAGACCCGGAAGAAGCCTGACCCGGGGCTGAGGCGCGGAATATAACCAGCAGAGGGACAACAGGGGGGGAGAGGACCATGACCAGAACAACTCAAAAAACTCCAGGTGTATTGCTTGAGAATATGATGGTAAAGGCACGTTTGTAAACCAAAACACAGGGTCTGTAGAAATGTATAAAAAATTCAATAATTGTACTATAAGAATAAGATATACTGAGAAAACCATCTCAGGAACAAATTTGTCAAAAATATTAGATGCGTATACTAAATTGAATAGACCCAAAGAATAATGCCAATAAAAAAGCCACCAAGGAGATACAAAATGGTATAAAGATAACCGGGGCTAGCTGGTAAAGCCCATAATAAAACCAAGATGTGAGGAGAAGTGACAGGAGGGAAAGGAAATGAAAGAAGATATAAGAAATAATATTCATGGGCGTGGCTTGCGCGCACTGCTGAATGGCTGCATGAGCCGATAGCTCTCTGGGACCGGCCGGGATTTCGTTGAAAATCGGGGATCTATCGCTCGCCAAAGCACCACCGCTTACCTCATCCGATAGCCTGAAGCCCTGGGACAATGTCCAACAGAAAAAGGAAGGACAATCGGGGCCCCACGAAGCTCACGGCCTTCTTCTCTAGGCCGCCCTCACAGACAGGAAGGATCCAAGATGGCGCCGCCACGCCAGCAGGCCGCAATGATCCGGCGGCGTACACAGATCTCCCTGATGCAGACCCCACATCATCGGCAGATGGACCCCCACCTCCTTCTTCTCCGGATTCCGCCACAGCGACACCGATCTCGGGGAGTCCTGCCAAAACGAGGATGCGGATGGATGATCATGGCAGCTCAGGATCCACAGTGAGTAACAGCCTTTACTCCATTCACTCCCTGTCATCCCTGCAGTCCTCCATATCAGCCTTTCCTACTACAGGGCAACCTGTCATGGACACAACCCTGAAGAGCATGCTTATTTCTTTTCAATCATCACTGATGACTAACCTATCTTCTATCATGGATAGATTTGCACTGGAAATGAAGAGTGTGGGGAGCAGGGTGCAATACATGGAACAGAGAATGGAGGACTGTACAGATACTATTAACGATCTTGTGGACGCATATACTGAACAGAAAGATGATAATATTTGGATCAAAAACAAGCTGGCAGATCTAGAAGATCGTTCTCGCCGCAATAATGTTAAAATACGTGGCGTTCCTGAAGATGTTCCTCCAGCAGAGTTGCAGCAATATGCTACCACCCTATTCTCCTCTCTAGTGCCTGCATTGACCCCTATTGAGCTCACTATAGACAGGATACATAGACTAACTAAACCCAAGTTTCTAGAAGCCTCAGTTCCCAGAGATGTTCTCTTAAGAATTCATTTTTACCCTGCAAAGGAGCAAATCCTGCAAGCATCCTGAGCACTGGGCACTCTCCCAGCCCCCTACGCGCAAATACAGTTATTCGCTGATTTATCCCAGCACACGCTGCAACAACGCAGGCAGCTTAAAACACTTACCAAGGCCCTGGGGAACCACAAAGTTACATATAAATGGCGCCACCCAGCTACCCTGCTAGTCACGTATAATGGGATACCGCACACTATCTCCACGATGGAAGGAGGGATGAAGCTGCTCCATTCCTGGGGTATTATCCCCGACCTACCGAGGGGTCCTCCGGATTTCCCACATCGTACCCCGCCTCCATCCCAGGGGCATCATAATGGCAGCTCCAGGCAAAGGTTCACACCGTGACTTTACCAAGTTCCCCATACTGAGCTACACATGGCCCGGCCGGCCCACTTTTGAATGATATCTGTGCCCTTGCACCTTTGTTTCCACTTGAGGTGGATTTACCCCCCGGTTATATCAGCAAGCCTGACCCAGGATAACACTTGCTGACTCTCACCTGTTACCAGTTTATCATTTTTGAACACAAGCTTACATTTGTTCCACTTGTTCTGTTGTTTTCTCTCCCTACGTGTTTTATTGCAGAGTAGAGACGTCTTCCACCCTCGTATGAACATATCGGCAGTTCCTGCTAGTCGTTACATCTGAGTTCTTCTCTATCGTCACCAGATAACTCAGAGATACCGTGCCTCAGTGAAACTCGACGGTTATCTGCTTCTTCCCTGGACAGCAAAAGGTTCGCTTCCACATAGACTGCCGCCTATACATAAGCATTGGACCTTCAGGTACTGTTAATTCTCTGGAGATCACCCTCTCCACACTGCATGCTCACTGGAACCTTTCTCACACTGACGTCATATTGCAACCTCATCACTTACCATGTCCATTAACATAGTTTCATTGAATGTGCGTGGTTTGAACCACCCTGCCAAAAGGTCATCTCTCTGGGCTACAGCCTCATCTCTAAAGGGGGACATACTCTGTATTCAAGAAACCCATTTCGCACAGGATGCTACACCGAAGTGCACCCATAAAAATTATCCATCCATGTACCTTGCATCTTGCAAGAGAAAGCGGAAGGGGGTTCTTATTGCAGTCAAAGACTCCATTGACTTTCAACACCATGCCGACATCCTTGACCCCAAGGGGAGATACATAATACTTCAGTGCACGATTTTGGGTAAACGTTTCACCATCGTGAACATGTATGCCCCGAATCAACACCAACTTTCGTTCATTAGATCAGTCGTGGCCAAGGCTAAGGCCCTTGATTTTGGGAATCTCCTTATATGTGGTGATTTTAATCTCACACCTGACAGCAACATGGACTCAACGGCCAAACCTAAACGTCATAATGCTTCTCTGTCAAAATATCTTTGGTCTCAAGAAATGTATGATGTGTGGAGGTGCTGTCATGCGTCGGAGAGGGACTTTTCGTTCCTGTCCCCGCGTCACGGCACATACTCACGTATAGATTTGTGTATAACAGACAAAAAAGTGTTGGAATATGTGTCCTCGGTGGGACTTCACACTGATACCTGGTCTGACCATTCACCATTGACTACCACGCTGACCCTAGGTCAACATGCCCAATCTCCATTTGTTTGGAGGCTACATAATCATCTACTAAAAAACCCGACCTATTTGTCGGAAGTGCAGCAACACTTGCAGAACTACCTATCAGATAATTTTCTAGATGAATCAGACCCGCTGGTAGTGTGGAATGCCCACAAGGCAGTTTTGAGGGGGGTGCTTATGCAAATAGGTGCCAGGGAGAGGAGAAGGAGGTCGCAACGTCTAGACGATTTGACAAAACAACTCTCTTCCCTTGACTCCCAAAACCAGCAAAACCCCTCAGGGTACCTCACCAATAAAATGTTCTCACTTAGGCAGGAAATAAGAACCATGCTCTTAGAAAAGTATAGCGACTCCCTTAAGAAATGGAAAACTACTTCTTACTCCACTGGGCAAAAGGCTTCTAAAGCCA
This sequence comes from Pelophylax lessonae, assembly GCF_965119305.1. NCBI lineage: Eukaryota > Metazoa > Chordata > Amphibia > Anura > Ranidae > Pelophylax > Pelophylax lessonae. The sequence goes on along the minus strand of NC_138768.1, from coordinate 424,370,174 downwards.
TGGCCCTTCGGATTAAAGGACAGAGGATAAAAGCTAGAATTCCATTCGTTTACCATCCCCACTCTAAAGAAAAGCTACTCAAGCCCAATCTTATCGCTAACGCATTTAGTGCGTACTATGAAACACTCTACAATATCCAGGCTGATCCAAGTAGTCACCAACTTTGTCCGGCGGATATCGCCGCCTTTCTTGGTACTATAGATCTTCCCACCGTTCCCCCCGACAAATTGAAGGTCCTTAATCAACCATTCACTAAGCTGGAAATTGGTGCAGCGATTTCATCCCTTCCCAACCTGAAATCCCCTGGCCCGGACGGGTACACGGCGGAATATTATAAACAGTTTTCTCACCTGCTCACGCCACTCTTGACTAAAATATTCAACTCTGCTGCTACCTCCTCCTCCTTCCCAAAGGAAATGCTTAGCGCCATGATAGTGACTTTACCTAAACCTGGGAAAGAACCCACTCAGCCACATAACTTTAGGCCAATCTCACTCCTAAATATGGACGCAAAATTGTACGCTAAAATTATTGCTACAAGGTTACTTCATATCCTCCCAACACTTATTCACAAAGACCAATCAGGTTTTACTAAGGGTCGCCAAGTGTAATGTTCTGGTACCTCTGGTACCCTTGTTCCATATTTCTCCTTTGCTAATTGCGTTCCATCTTGTGTAACAAGCGACGCATATACCTTTAAGACCGGATGACATCATTGCCGAGCGCTGCTATGAGCAGCTATTTCAATCGCCGGCTTTCTCTCACTCATCGCTCGTTCAAACCACATGTTCACCGCACCTTCTCCTGTGAAGTCGGAGCTGCTGACATTTCCTTTGCTGAACTGACGCCGGAACCTCGCCGCTGATCCGTATCTTGCTACGGGATCACCTCTCTATCTATGGACATTGTTACTACTAACCTATCTAAGTGATAAGTACCCCACAGGGGATTCCTTACTAACCAATCTCCTACTGTCATCTACTGCAATTACCAGGACTATCTATCTATCTATTCCATACCAACTGCATAGACTGTTAGTTCTTGGGACTACCTTCAACTATCCTTGCACTAGGTTACTCTGTCTAAGTATACTCCATCTGTGTCCTCTTACCATCTGCACTATACTAGACATCAGAACCTATCTGCTTTACCATCACCTGCAACTCTCCTAATATTACTCCTAGTAATCACCATACAACCTGTCTCTCATCTATACATTCTCATATGTTCTATCCCTCCACTAAAACATCTGATTGAGTATATGTATATTGCATAACAGGCTGTACACCGTGATGAAGTCCTGAGAGTTGGATAGGTATATTCAACAGTATCTCTGCAAGGCTACTGAGTGTGATAATTCTGCAGCTGAAAATCCATCCATTAACAAAAACGTATGAACGTTACACCAAGCATCTGACTCAACCAGGAGGGTTATTAATGCCATTCACCACGCTCGGACCAACGGAACGCCTTCTCTGCTCCTATCTTTGGATGCAGAGAAAGCGTTCGACAGGGTCCACTGGGGCTTTTTATCGGCAGTCCTACGCAAATTTGGATTTCATGGCTTCCTGTATGGCGCCATAATGGCCCTATACTCGAATCCTTCGGCAATGGTGCGCACTCCGGATGCGATCTCCACCCCTTTTACAATCACTAACGGCACTAGGCAAGGGTGCCCGCTATCGCCCCTAATATTTAATATGGTTATGGAACCCTTAGCTGAACACATTCGATCAAACTCTCGTATTTCGGGGATTGATGTAGCGGGTGTTCAACATAAAATAAGTCTATTTGCAGACGATGTTATCCTCATGATCGCTAATCCCACTAGTTCCCTGCCTGAAATCCAAAAGATCCTGCAATGGTTCGGGGAAGTATCCTTGTACAAGGTCAATGAAACCAAGTCGCACATTCTTAATGTTGGTGTGGATGCTTCCACCAGTGCATTGTTGCAACATCAGTTCCCTTACTTGTGGGCAGAACACACTATTACATACCTCGGTATCAAACTAACAGCGAATCCGAAAACACTATTCCTACATAACTACATCCCAGCTCGTAACCGACTTCAGACTGACCTTAAACAATTGCAAGCTCATTGTTTCTCATGGCTAGGGAGGCTAGCAGCGTTTAAAATGATGTACCTTCCACAACTACTTTATATTTTCAGGACCGTGACGATCCCTGTCCCAAAAACATTTTTTCGCTCAGTGCAATCACTTATCTACTCTTATATTTGGCAAGGTAAAAGACCCAGATGCGCTCATGTTAGACTCGTTAAACATAGATCTCAGGGGGGGGCTGGAATGGTGGATATTTACGACTACTATTTAGCCTCTGTCCTGACTCAGCTCCGTGAATGGTTTGATCCCTCATCTCACACTTTATGGCGGACTATGGAGGCCTCTTACTGTAACAGATCGGATCTCCCAGCATGGCTGCTGGCTACGTCCCTAGGGGCAAAAATTCCTTCCCACTTTCCTCCCCCTATGGTGGCTTCGGCTACCGCTTGGAAAATATTAGTATCCCAACCCGAAGTAGGCCTGGACACTGTAGACCTTCCAATACCTAAATCGGCCCTCCATTCATTAATGCCGGATTCCTGTTTCAAATCTTGGCAATCCCGAGGCATAAACAGTATCAATGATCTCTATGACAACTGTATAGCTCTCCCTTTCCCTATCCTGCAAGCTAAATATCACCTCCCCGATGCTGACTTCTTCCTACACCTTAGAACACGTCATTTCTTGTCTTCTATTTCACGATGGCCATTAAAAATCCAGACACAGGCATGGAACTTTCTTTCCTCTGTCTCACCCCCCAAGGTCAGGGGCATCACTACTTTCTACAATATTCTCTAACAAAAATCGGCTTTCTCCAAGTCACTCCCCCACGTTCAATGGGAGAGGGACTTGGGGATGGAATTCACGGACAAACAATGGACTGATGCACTGAGATTAATTTATTCATCGACCTGTAACTCCAACCTGTGGGAGCTAACTCTGAAACTTTCGCTTCGTTGGTATCTCACACCAGACAGGCTTAGTAAATTTGACGTGAATAATGACGGTAAATGCTGGCGAGCATGTGGAGGAGTAGGTACTCTCTTCCACATCTTCTGGCAATGTCCCCATATACAACCCTTTTGGCAGGAAACCTTCTCATTGCTATCAAAAGTGACTAACACTCGTATCAACCCAGAACCGGGAATGGCCCTCCTCTCCATAGGAGGCGAGCACATACACTATGATCTGCGACATACTGTGACCCACTGCTTACTTGCGGCAAGACTACTAATAGCTAGATCTTGGAAACAGGCAGAGACACCATCACTCAAAGGAGTGATTGACATGGTTTCTACCAATTTCTCATACGAGAGGTCTCTATCCCTGAAGAATCAATCCACTGCCCGTATGACTAAGCTCTGGCAACCTTGGATTTCTTGGATTAATAGTTCGTAAACCCGCCCCGAATCTACTGACGTGTTTCGAGTCTACCTGGCCGGGCCCTGGCGTCCCAGGCTTGGACACAGTATGGATCCCAATGGGGGTGTCCTTTCCTGGGTCGTAGGGGTTTCGGAGGTGTTTGATCTAACTGAGGAGTATACTATCAATATGTTATGCTTTTGACGACTTATAGTGGCAGCTGGAGTGATGTTACTATGTATGTTATCTGGTCCCCATGGAAGAAGAACTATGACTACAGGTTTTCTGAATATGATTACGTTTCTACTCATTGTTATTCATTTAACTAATATGATGTTTCCATGTGTTAATTGTTACAGTATTCTTTGCAATCTTTGTTCACCTTTGGGAATTGTATTCCCCTGTTGTAAAAATTTCTATGCTGAAACTTTAATAAAAAGATTTATATAAAAAAATAAATAATATTCATTTTATCACAAAAAGTAAGTTAAGTCAGTGGATGACATTATTGATGCTGAATTTACATGGCAGGACACTGTTTATTTATTTTTTTTTATTTTTATTTTACTTTTATTAGGGTTATTACTTTTTAGAAAACATCTTAAAATTATTTTCAATAATTTTGTGATTGGATGAGGGTAGATCATGATGTTCATCCACCCCTTCACTCCACCTTGTACAATCACGGAGTGTCTTGCAATCATTGAGCTGAGCCAATCGATCAATTGCTGATCCAGCAACCTCTATCATCACCCATGGACATTAGTTGCCATTTATTAAAGATAAATAAGGAATACTGTTTTTACCCTTCACCTTCCTTACACCTCAGTCAAGCTGATCTTCCCTAGCCCATTTCATCCACTCCCACGTCTGTATACACCTGCTTGAACCTCAGCTACACATAATTATTATAAACCAGCTTTTTTGATAGTGACAAAAGTGGACCATGCTTTCCTAACGTATGTCTGCATGGCCCCTTGTAGTACTCATAAAGGTGGATATGACAGGAACACAGTTGTAAGAAAATTTTCATCTTATAACAAAAAGCGTCTGAACAAAGACCTTCATGGCAGTATTACCCGTTATTGAAAGCCACGTTTTAAATTACATTACTTTGTTAAAGCTAGCATGATATTTTTGTGAATAAGTTTAGACTTACTTTACTTAGTGGATTTTCTGATACACAAATTAATTGTGTGATTACTCAATTGCGCTGCTGCTGCTGCTGCAAAAAAAAAAGAAAAATCAAAACCATGGCTGAGCTACTAAAAACTCCTTGTGTAGCCCTATCCTTAAAAGTAATTTTAAGATGTTAAAAAGTCCTAATTGAAAGCCACTCCATTATTCTTGTTCATTTGGGCACTAGGGACACAAATTTAATCCAGAACACTAAGAATGTTAAAAAAATCTTTGGTGCAAGATTTTAAATAAATAGTTAGTGACACAGACATTAAAAAATAGAATCCGAACTCAGTTTTAACCCAGCTGTCTGACAGAAACACAATAAGCAAAGCCTAGACATAGCTAAAGGAAATTGTATACATTCATAACATGCAAAATGTGTTTTTGTGGTTTATAGCCAATACTCCATTATAAGTGGAGCTCCCATGCTTTACAAACCAAAAGCACTCAGTTCCATGTATAATGTGGTTATAATGAAATAGAATGGAATTAAAGATAACTTCCCATTTTAAGCACTTGCCTAAGGAGATTGCAGTACTTTGATGATTTAAACATGAAGTGCAATGAATTCCCAAATAGCTAGCAGAGTCAGTTGAATAAAAATCAAACTACCCTGGCAAAAATATTCAGAATAATATAGATGGGAAATAAAATGGTATAAATATAAACATTAAAATGACTTTGTCTTTGGATGATAGGCCATATTATGCACTTATTAACAAATATAATTGTCTGAATCAATTTATACACCAAATGCTTATTAACCGTGGTTTAAGTTATGCACCCATGATCATTGTTCTTGTCACTGAGTAATTTGTTGATCTGAGTTATTTTTGATTGCGTGCTATATAAGCTTCAGTTGTGATTAAGAGACAGCGGCATTCTCTTCATGTTTGCATTTAATATTGCCCAATTTAAAAACCTAGCATAAATATCTATGAAAAAAGATAGTGAAGCACTCTAATTAATAATTAGAAAAACAACTAAACGAATGACGCATATGGCAAAGAAACACGCGCTTACATATAAAAAATCTCTCACAAATTGTGCAAATAAAACTGGTTGAAAATATCACAGTGTCCAAATATCGTTAAAAAAATAAATAAATTGTAATTAGTCCAAGCAATGATAAGACAACAGTTTCTTTGTGCTATAAAAAAAATATGCAATCTTCACTGTGCCTTTAAATATTAATCTATACAATGCGTGCTTCACTACCACTACCATGTTCTGATGGATGTGCCCTCACCTTGAATGATGGACCTCACTATTTGGAACACAGGAGATTAAACAGCACTTAATTATGATAAGTACGCTTCCCAGATGTGCTTAGGGCTGCTGTTAACTGACTCTTAAAGCTCCTGCTATCAACCATTCCATTAGCACATCTCTAAACCAAGGAATTCCTTAGGTGAAAAGAAAACTCCATAGAGTAAACCCACTTAGTAATTTTATTAAAAGAGTAAAAATGCACGATTCAATTCAAAATACAGTAGGCATCAATGTACACCTCAATCCACAAGCACTAGCTAGCAAAAGGAATCCAAGATAGTGCCTCAAATTCCTCCAACGTGATGATGTCATACTGCTTCATACTGGTCATTGAACCTTTAAGAAAGTCTGGTATGGAAGCTAGTGGTGCAAAAGCAGCACACTTGTCATAATTAAGCAGTGTTTGACCTCCTGTTTTTCAAATAAATAGTAAAACATAAATACAGGAGAACGTAATCCCATTAACAACTAGTATGATTTATTAAAATATTAAAATAGCACAGTTGCATGTAGGTTACTGTAATCTAGCATTAGCGCTCAGCAGAGGGTTAAACCACATGGTGTGAGGAGGCTGTATGAGGCAGCCAAAGATGGTCACAGTGACAGCAATAAATAGAATCACTCTGGATGACATATTTAAGGCCGCAGTTCTTCCTCATGGTGACTCACTCCACATACAGTAAGTGAAAGGTGGCTAAAATACATTTTGAGAGTGTTCCCTCTTTGTCAAACCAGCCCCCCAAAAAGGACAGGATGTTTATATAGGCTTCAGGAGATAGAAGAGCCATATTCTAAGTATTTCAGGCATTTAGAGCTGCATGTGCCAGCATACAATGGCTGATCCTGTGTAAAATCGCAAACAAAAATGCAACTAAAAAATAAAAATGAAAAATAGGAATAAGAAAAGTTTAAAAAAGGAAAGAAAACTAAATCTAGCAACTTTTGTCATCAGGACCTGTCAGGGTTACATTGGGACCTGTCAGAATTGCATCTCATCAGTCGATCATAAAATGGAGATTAATTTGACAAAAATAAAACAAAGTGATTATCATTAAATAGTATTAACTGTGGTAAGAAGAGCAGTGAACTAAATGCTGTCAGGACTGGAACTCACCGGTGCCACCACACACAGACCAATCTAATGTGCAGATCTGTGGTACAAGCAGGAAAAAACATAATTTTTCCAAAAATTTGCTTATAAATAAAGAGCAGAAAACTGAAAGCAAGGATATACACTATATTTCCAAAAGTATTGTGATGTCTGCCTTTACACGCACATGAACTTTAATGGCATCTCAGTCTTAGTCCATAGGGTTCAATATTGAGTTGGCCCACCCTTTGCAGCTATAACAGCTTTAACTCTTCTGGGAAGGCTGTCCTCGAGGTTTAGGAGTGTGTCTATGGGAATTTTTGACCATTATTCCAGAAGCACATTTGTGAGGTCAGGCACTGATGTTGGATTAGAAGGCTTGACTCGCAGTCTCAGAACTAACTCATCCCAAAGGTGTTCTATCAGGTTGAGGTCAGGACTTTATGCAGGCCAGTGAAGTTCCTCCACCCCAAACTCACTCATCTATTTCTTTATGGATCTTGATTTGTGCACTGGTGCACAGTCATGTTGGAACATGAAGGGCCAAACCCCAAACTGTTCCCACTAATTTGGGAGCATGAAATTGTCCAAAATGTCTTGGTCTGCTGACACCTTAGGAGTTCCCTTCAATGGAACTAAGGGGCCAAGCCCAACTCTTGGAAAAACAACCCCACACCATAATCCCCCTCCATCAAATGATTTGGACCAGTGCACAAAGCAAGGTCCATAAAGACATTATGAGTGAGTTTGGGTTGAAAGAACTTGACTGGCCTGAACAGAGTCCTGACCTCAACCCGATAGAACACCTGTGGGGATGAATTAGAGTAAAGACTGCGAGTCAGACCTTCTCTCCAACATCAATGCCTGACCTGACTAATGCGTTCTTGAGGAATGGTCAAACATTCTCATAGACACACTCCTAAACCTTGTGGACAGCCTTCCCAGAAGAGTTGAAGGTGCTTTAGCTGCAAAGGATTTGCCAACTCAATACTGAAACCTATGGGCTAAGACTGGGATGCCATTAAAGTTCATATGCAAGTAAAGGCAGCCAACCTGGCCCGTTACGCCAGATATATCGATGACACCTTGATCATCTGGGGTGGCATCGATTTGGAGCTTGAAGGTTTTTTGGAGCATTGCAGCAACAACCCTTTTGGTATTTATTTTACCCATGTGGTCTATGGTATCATCTGTCCCTGTGGCCGTCTGTAAGTGGGGCGCACCTTCCGCCCATTGAGGGTTCGAATAGGCGAACATAAAAGTGGCATTACTACAAACAAAGACCAATACTCCATCCTACGTCACTTACATAGAATGTGTCGGCAGATAAGAACCATTTGGCCCATCTAGTCTGCCCAATATATCTGAATCCTATGAATAGTCCCTGGCCCTATCTTATATGAAGGATAGCCTTATGCCTATCCCATGCATGCTTAAACTCCTTCACTGTATTTGCAGCTACCACTTCTGCAGGAAGGTTATTCCATGCATCCACTACTCTCTCAGTGAAGTAATACTTCCTCATATTACTTTTAAACCTTTGCCCCTCTAATTTAAAACTGTGTCCTCTTGTGGTAGTTTTTCTTCTTCTCACTTCAAAGACTATCCCCATCAAGACCCAACTGGTCTTAAAGTCTTTGGTATTGAGGCGGTGGGGGAGATTTGGATATAGGGCATAGACATCAGCTATTCTGTAAACGTGAAGCCAATTTGATTTTCGCCCTTGGTAGTATGGTTCTCAATGAAGATCCAGAGATCCATAATCTGGTCAGATAATGCATATTATCCTGTTCAAGTGTACTACCATTCTCCACCTTTTTTTCCCCAAGCCCAGCTCTGTAGCACCTTGGTGCTTACCTCCTTCAGAGCTCCCATTTTCTCATAACTTCTCCCTTCCTCCTCCAGTTTTTAAGCATTCACCACATAGCGCATTTTCTATACTTTTTTTATTCATTTTCTTTTTTGCACTATTTTCATTTATTCATTACGCATATGTACATATGGAAAACTTTTTCCAAATATATATATATATATATATATATATATATATATATATATATATATACTGTATATATATATATATATATATATATATATATTTAAATTATATATATATATTTTTATCAATATTGTCATATTTTGGACGTATGATATTATTTTACCAATTTATTCAGTTAGCCACAGACACACATGTGTGCCACAGACACACATGTGTCCAGATGAGAGCCCCAAATAACCCATTGCTATTGAATGTATTTATTATTATATTGTAATGTCTTTTCATGCATTTGTGTGTGGACTTGCTTTTGCAGAGACACTTCCATTCACAGTTGTTTGTTCTGCTGTCCACCCTGGAGTGGTCTCCTCCTGGTGCTTTGTACATGTGCGGTGGGAGCCATGTAACCCCAGTGCCCCCCTCTTCTCTTTTGACCAACTGGGTCATCAGTGGCTCAAGCGTTTCCTACACCTAGGACACATGGGAATCCTTCTCATAGATCATCTCCCTTCTGCCGTTGGTCTCTAGTGACAGACTCCGCAAACATGGCAGTGGGCTATTTGATGACAAGTGACATGCACACCGGCCAGAAATGCCGACTGGAATGCATCTCCACCCCCTAATAGACTGCTGAGTATGGCGTGCATTCAACCAAGTGGAGCCATGCATTTTACACATTCCACCACTTCATACTGTATGGGCTAATCTGACAGAGATCATTCATGCATTATATGACTCCATGTGACTCAGCTGAGCTACTGTACATGTAGAGTTTCACTCCTTGCACATTACTGTTTATCACTTGTCCCATGCACTTTGTGTACATCTAGTGGTTTATCACAGCAGTGATTTGTACTGTACTCTCTACATATTCATTCCTCTTAGTCTGTACACACACATATACATTTATACTCAGTATTTTCATCACCTTTCCTTTTTTTTTAACAAATACTTTTTAATTATGAATATTTTCAGACCATGAATATGGCTTCCTAACATTCCTGTTAACATTCCTGTAACATTTTTAGCGATTCCTGCATCTCAACCACTCCAGAATGGGGTCGGGTACGCCTGGGTCCAACAGGGATCCATCTGTTGTCGGCGCTATCTTTCAGGGAGCTGCTGCTGTCATCAGGTTCGTATACTGACCCTGATTCTGCCAGTGAGGCTTCCCCATCGTTCTCATCTGACATGGTCAGTATACTGTAAGCTTCTGCACTACTGTACCAACTTTTGGATATTTTAGTAACTAAATTTACCGGTACAGTAGTGTGACTCACAGGTAAAAAAAGCACCTGGTTGTCAAGGACTACAGTATTTCAACCGCTACCAAAAAAAAACTGCTAATGCTAGCAGGGATCAGGCCTGACTCTGCTAACACAGCAGTTTTGTGTGTTGTGTTTTTTTGTAAGTAACAGTAATCTATTGATTACTACACTTGCCTGGGTGGGGTGGGCTGGATGGGTTAAACGCAGGTGCTGGCAGGAATCAGTGCTGATTGTGCAAACACCACGTTTTGGGAACCCTAAACTATGGGGACCCTAGTATCGTTCTGATCAGATCAGATATTGATCTGTTCAAACACTATACTAGTAATGGAAGTGTGTGTGTGTGTGAGGTAATCAAGGGGTTATTTCTAACTATGCGCCGGGGATCTGCGCTATTTTAGACTGACGCTAACACTAGCTAATGTCACCTGTGTCACTAATAATAGTGATCAGAAAAAAAATGTACACTATAAAAGTGACACTGTGACAGGGCAGTGAAGGGGTTAACTGGGGGTGATCAGGGGGGGATCAGGGGGTTAAATCTTTATTGGGGGGTGGCGGGAACCCTAAACCTACTTGGGACAGAAAATAATTTGCTAGCGCTAACTCAAGTCACAACCACACTAATACAAAAATACAGTAAAACACTATGTTACCTGTTTATTAGTGTGCAATGTGACAGGGGGGAAGGGGTTAACTGGATGTGATCAGGGGGATCAGGGGGTTAAATCTTTATAGGGGGGGTGGCGGGTAACCTAAGTATAAAAGGAATGTCCGTAAGTGCTAAACCTGGTCACAAGTCACACTTATACGGGTATATGGGAAAATGCTATATACTGTATACAGTGTGTGTTGTCACAGGGGGTGTAGGGGTGATCAGGGGGTTAAATCTTTATTGGGGGTGGCAGGGACCCTAAACCTCCTTGGGACAGAAACTAACTCGCTAGCGCTAACTCAAGTCACAATCACACTAATACTAAATACAGTAAAACACTATATTACGTGTGTATTAGTGTGCAATGTGACAGGGGGTAAGGGGTTAACTCGTGGGGATCAGGGGGTTAAATCTTTATGGGGGGGTGGCGGGTATCCTAAGTGTAAAAGGAAGGGCCGCAAATGCTAAACCTGGTCACAAGTCACACTTATACGGGTATATAGGAAAATGCTATATACTGTATACAGTGTGTGTTGTGACAGGGGGTGTAGGGGTTAACTGGGGGGGAGATCGGGGGTGAAATGTGCCTATCTAAGTGTGTGTGTGTGTGCTTAGTGCAGTGCTCACAGTTTAGATGTGCTCTCTCCTCTCGATGAATCCAAAAAGGATCATGGGAGGGGAGAGCAGGTCTTTTCTGTGCCTGTGTTTACATTTCACAGGCACAGATCAGAATCTGACTGGGCAGGACCGATCAACAGGTCCAGACCAAAAATCATTGACCTGGACCTGATGACTGATTGGTTCTGAACCCAATCAAGCCATCAGCGGCAGCGGGGGCGTGTGGGAGCGTGCCCCAGAGCGGCGGGAATGAGCAACATAGCCCTACATCGGTTTGCCTGTAGGGGGCTGGCTGCCGCAGTAAATAGTGCGACGGTCGGCAAGTGGTTAAATAGACATATTCCATCTGGCTTAACTGAAGGCCTAGATGTTAATTTGTAGTAGATATATTGGAGTCTAATGTGTTTTAGGTAGCCCCACAGGTTCCATCGGAAGAAAATGTGTTTAGGCAGCAAAGTAAGACAGACACAGAAGAATGAGTGGATAACTCCAGGGTACCTTCCTTCCTTCATTCATTCCTTCCTTCATAATGCTTGTGCACACAGCAGTCCATTATTTGTATTAGCATATTTTTATTAAGACTGAAAAGCTTGATTCCCACTGCTACGACCCCAAAGTCATGCGACTTTGCGTTGCGACTCAATGCGACTTCAATGCAACTTTCATGTGACTGATGTTTTGCAACTTTGGCTTTGGCAAATCATAACAATACAAATTGTAACACATATTATTGAACCTAACAAAACTCTCTGCAGCCACTGCCAAAGTTTCAAAGACTAGACAAAAACCAACCACCTAGTGACTTCTTTGATTTTAATATTGCAGTCTATAGCACTCATGTCGCAAGAAAGACACAGAAAAGTAGTGCAGGAACTATTTTTATTTTGTCTCTACAACTTCAGTTGCAGCAATTAAGATAGCAGCCATTGAAATTAATATGTTTTGACTTGTCATGCGACTTTCTGTATCACACATCACAGTAAGTTGCATGAGAAGTTGCAGAAGTGTGAACCAGGGCTAAAAGTCAGGATGCATGTTACAGTAAGAAAGAATATAAACAAAATGTTAACCCTGGATGCAACATTTATACACAAATATGTAAAAGCTCTGTCTGACATACGGGGTTTTTTTTTTTTTTTATTGTATATAGTTTTCTGCAAAGATCTTAAACAATAAATAAAAAGGCTCCCAAAATGCTGTTTTTTTCCCGATGATTAAATGGAATTATTGTACTTCCGGTGTCGGCGCCCATGTAACAGGCAGCGCGGAACTACGGCTCCGGCATCGTTAGCTCTAAGCCTGCATCCATAGCCCATCCGAGCCATCCGACCTCCGGGAGATCATCCACCACCATCAGGGATCTGGTAGGCATGGATAAGTTTGTCCTCCACGGCCACCCCCACACAATCTTTCCCCGTCAAGACCCCCGCCACAGACCAGGCCTCAGGCACAGCAGAAATGGTGGATGCGCCCCCGCTGCCCGCCGCTACAGGCTCTCACACCTGCCAGCCTACATCCTTCCCTGAAGCCCAGGTAGCATCTCTGGCACAGGCAGTGGCGGCCTTGCTGTCCCCGACCATCACTGAGGCAGAGGACAAAGCAATCTCATTGGGGATGGCTCAGCTTAGGAAGGAGCTGGGAGAACACTCCAGTAGTTTATCTGAACTGGAGCACAGAATGTCTGATATAGAAGATGAGGTTCAGGGCTCATTTTCCCTTGATCAACAGGCCAAACACAGCGGTACATTTTGGAGAAGATTGATGACCTTGAAAACTTCTCCAGGCGGAACAACCTGAGGATCATAGGTTTGGCTGAGTCCTACCAGGCGGACTCCCTTTCAGATCTGTGTATGTCCCGCTTGCCTGCAGCCCTGGGTATCAACTCCCCCTGTTCAGTGGAAAGGGCTCATCGAGTTGGGCCCCCCTCAAACGAATGGCGGTCCCCCCACCCCATCATAGTGCGCTACCTCAACTATGCAGACAGGCAGCACATCCTTAAATCATTCCGGAACTCTAAAGCCCTGCAAATTGATGGACACAAGCTCCTAATCTTTGCTGACTATTCGCAGGAATTTCTAAACATCGGAAGGTCTTTCAGCCTATATGTCAAGCCCTTTACAGCAGATCAATAAAATTTACCCTAGCCTACCCTGCCATGCTACGTATCACGGATGCTGCAGGGGAGAAAAAATAGTTTTCCCATCTGGAAGAGGCTAGTCACTATTTGCAATCCTACCTGCACATTACTATGGATGCCCCCCTTGGCCACCCTCCTCAACGTCCCCAAGCCTCACGGGACCAGAGGAGCCCCAGGAAGGACTCAGCTAAGAAGCAACGGCTTTCAGGGCACAGATCCCGCTCTCGCACATGTTGAGGCCCTCACAGGGCTGTTACGCTCTTCCCAGTACCAGAATGTGGGCACATAGCCCCCCTCGCTGCAACTACTCTCCTCATCCTTAAGGTTTTGTATGGACATCTCCAACCTCCTTAACACCCTCCAGAACGATTCCTTTCATTTTCTAACACATTGTTATATCCCTTGTTTTTCAGTAGTTTACTTTATGTTTCAATTTGCAGGGTTTCTACCTCATTTGCTATTGCTAATTTTATCTGTTTCTTTTTTCCCCATGTCTACCGGACGTCTGAGGGATATCCCCCCCCCTCACTCGAGATGCACAGTCTCACCGGACTTCGTCTTACGTGCACCGACTGATATCCTGTGCCCTCCATCCATATCTCCGGAGGTTGCGAGTCATCGGCTATCTACCTGGGCGCCCGGCAACGATTCCGGTAACACTGTTCCTTATGATGACTAGTTCAGGCTTCCTGGTGTATGTCCTTCGGGACTTCTGACCCTAGGCTCTGCTAGGGCCCCCTTTGCCCTTCTCCCTGGCCTCCCCCTTCTTGTCACACCCCTACCTTTAGTTCCTACTTCTATGTGTACTTGTGTATGGAGCTATAGTACCAGTGGCATGTATGTATTTTGGTCTCTGTATCTGCTCTTTGGTCTTATCCAGTCCCGGCCACCCATATGAATTTGATCACTTGGAATGTTAAGTGCCTCAGGAGTCACATCTGTGCGAAAACAATTTTATCCGCATGAAAAAGCTGTGGGTGGACCAGGTATTTGGCTCCCCTGCAGTCAAGGGCAAAGCCGGCATTGTAATTCTCATCCATAAGCGTTATCCTAGTGTGCTTCTCTCCTCATCTTATGATGATAACAGGCGAGTTGCTGTTTTACACCTTCAAACTATGCAACGTACCTGGACCTTGGTGGGGATTTATGCTCCTAACTCCCCCCCCGAAGTCCTTCTTCCAGTCCATCACACCACTTCTGGCCCCATACCTGCACCTCTCCCTACTGGTTGCAGGGGACTTCAACAAATGTTTTGATCTTTCCGAGGATAGATCGGGAGTTACAACATCCGCTCACACACGCCCTGATCTCCCTCCCTCCCCACTAGCCTCCTTTGCTTCTAGTCTTCTCCTAACAGACACCTGGAGATTGACCCATCCTCTTGGGAGAGAATTTACCTTTTTTTCACACCCCCACAACACTCTCACGAGAATAGATTATATTTTCTCTAATGACCCCATGCTCCCATACACTGCCCTCTCCACTATTCACGATATAGTGATTTCAGACCATGCCCCCGTTTCCATTGCCCTCACTTACTTCTCCACCTCCGCTGAGAAAAAGCCTTGGCGGTTCCCTTCCTATCTGTCTAAAGATCCTAGCATTCGCACAGTCCTCAAAGACACATGGGAGGAATTCCTCCCCACTAACCAATCTCCGGACTGCTCTCTAACCCTGCTCTGGGAGACGGGGAAGGCTGTTCTGCGGGGACGCATCATCTCTTATGCCTCGGCCTACAAAAAACGGGTCAATGTCTCCCATTTGGAAGCCAGTCGTAAACTTAGAATGGCTCAGGCGGCCCTTAATCTCTCCAACACCCCCCAAAATAGGGAAAAATGATAGACTGCCAAGTTATGTTTTGAAGAATGGGCTGAGGCACAGGAGACTCTGCACTCCTCCTTTAGAAATTGTCAATTTCACAGGTTTGGCAATAAGCCAGGGAAACTCTTGGCCTCCCTCTGTAAACCTCCCTTTACCCCCACTAACATTACAGCTCTCAGAAACGCCCAGGGCATGGTTGTCGACGCTCCCTCAGATATTGTAAAGGTCCTCAAGCATTTTTACAATACTCTGTATGGCCTAGACCCTATAGATGATACTGCCACGTCAGCATTTCTCTCCATTGCCCACCTTCCCACAGTGGCGCAGGAACATCTCGACCTCCTTAATGCACCCATCTCCGTAGAAGAAGTTTTAGACTCAATAAAACAACTCCCTCTTGGCAAAGCCCTGGACCCGGATGGGTACACCTCTGATTTTTATAAGATCACGGCTCCCACATTGGCCCCTACCCTCTGTGATGTCTTCAACCACATTTCCAAGGCAATCCATATCTTCCCACGGGTTTCCAAGCCCTTATAAAACTCATACCCAAAAAGGACAAGGACCCCTCTGGACCCTGGCTCCTTCCGCCCCATCTCCCTCCTTAATCTTGACTCTAAACTGCTCTCCAAAATTATAGCTAATCGTCTGGCCTCTTTCCTCCCCACTATAATACATCCCGCACAATCTGGTATTACCCAGGGTCGATCAGCTACCTCGAACATTCGGAAGGTTCCGGTGGCGCTTGAGGCGGCTAGGGCTGACTCCACCATGGACTCGGCAATTATCACCCTCGATGCCGAAAAGGTATTTGATAATGTCAGCTTCCGATGGTTGGAGATGGTCCTAGCGAAATTCGGCTTTTCCGGATCCTTCCTACACTTGGTCCGAGCGATGTATGCCTCTCCTTTGGCCCAGGTGATGGCTGCGGGACTCTCATCCCAGCCCTTCCGTTTGTTCAAAGGTACCAGACAGGGTTGCCCCCTATCTCCCCTTCTTTTTAATTTAGCGATAGAACCACTTTCCATAACCCTTACTCATCACCCCCTTTTAAAGGGGATACAGGTTGGAGACATAGAACTTTGCTCCGCGCTTTTTGCGGACAATGTCCTTGTCTTCACCTCGGGCCCCCCACACGACCTCCCTATCATAAAATCCCTTTTTGAGTCTTTTCGCCAGTGTTCTGGCCTACGTATTAATTTTTCCAAGAGTGAAATCTTACTCTTGAACACCACACGAGTTCCACCATGGGCCTCTTCCTCCCCCTTGAAATTGTCTAATACTCATATCACTTACCTCGAGATCAAAATAGGCGCCCACCCTTCCTCTATATATCAGCCTAACTTCTCCCCCCGTCATAGACAGATTGGTAGCTGACCTCCACAATTGGAGCTCTCTCCCCATCTCATTCTTTGGACGGTGCCATCTATTCCGCATGTCTGGCTTTCCCAAATAACTGTATCCACTGCAAATTATTACACTCCTGTTAAAACATACAGGCGTCCACAGACTCAATAAAGCTCTCACTCCCTTTCTGTGGCAGTGCCGTCAGCCCCAGATAGCCCTTACTAAATTGTTTCTCCCGAAGAGAGATGGGGGGATAGGTCTGCCAAACGTCAGATTGTACAATATATCATGTTTGCTACGGGGTTGCCTGGACTGGATTAGGCAGGAGTCAAGGTATACTAATTTTGCTTTAGAATCGTGTATGACAGCCCCCTACAGCCTAGTCTCTCTGCTACACTGTGGACATAAAGATCTGCCTTCATCTCTCAGACCCAATATTCTGCTTAAGGGCATGGTTGCAGCTTGGAGGACAGTTCAAAATCAGTTAGATGTCCCCATGCGGATCTCTAGATATCTCCCTATTCAAGGTCACCCCCTGTTTCCCCAAGCACATCGAAACCTGGTCTTTTCATCTTGGACTTCGCACGGCCTCACCAAATTCTCTCAAATGTTTGGCAATGCGACTGGTGTCCCGCTGAGCCTCGCAGACCTCACTCGACTCTATGAGGTCTCCCCTCATCACCATCTGCTGGTCCAACAATGCATACGTTTTGCCAGTTCCCTGTGCCCCTCCAAAACTTTGCGGTTTAGAGGCACTCTGTTAGACTCATGGATACTTTTAAACAAGCACAAGATCTCCCATATCTACCAACCGCTCAATGCGGATAGTCTCAGGTTAGTTGCCCAACAGATAGCCTCTCCATGGAACAAGGCCCTTAACTCCCCATATGCTCAGCATTATGCCCTGCAAGGCTACCGTTCTATGTGTCTCTTTACTTTGAACGAGTTTTGGCGAGAGCAGCAATTTAAGATTGCACAGAGCGTACTTCCCTTACCTTCGCAACTCAAAGGACCTTCATTACTATTTCTGCACACTCTGCAAATTACACCACCCTACTTTATTGCACAAGCTATGGGACTGTCCCCCTATTTCTGCCTTCTGGGACCAGCTTCTACTCTTTGCATCTCGCTTGATGGGGATAACTTTGCCTAAGGATGTGTATGCCCTTCTTTTTGGATTCCTGGACAATCAACTTGCCTCTCTCCCCTCCAAACATAGACTTTTCCTTCAACGGCACAAACCCTGGCTATCCACCTGCTACATTATAGCAGGAAGAGCCATACTCAGACATTGGATGGACGTTTACCCCCCGACAGTCCTCGAATTACATTCTGATCTCACTGCCCTATGGAAGAAGGAGCATATGGATCTTACACTCCATTCCCGCCATCGCCCATTAGTCTTTCAGAACAAATGGAGTGTATTTGCCTCTGATCAAGGCCTCCCCCCAGCCCCAGGGGACCTGAGGACAATTACCTAGCCCCTTCTTAGTTATATGGATGCCCTGCAACATTCCTTATATCGCTCTTTGCCACCTGACAGGATAACTACTACTATCTAACTGATTCTTGATCTCCTACACTTATAACTCCGGCTTGTACACCAGTTTTTCCATGATAGCATTGTTTTCATTGTACCCCCCCCCCCCCACACCTCCCTCTTCCTTTCCTTCTCCCCCCTCCCCCATTTTCCTCTCCTCCCCCCCCCCCCTTCGGGACAGGTTATCTGTGATTAAAAGTTCATCTCTGTTGCAAGCGATGCTTGTTGGTCAACCGTGACAATTTACAGCGCCTTACAGTTTTACTGTTCCATAGAATGTATCTTGTGTACTTGCACTATCATTTCTTCTTTGTACATGATGACAAGCTTCAATAAAAGACATGTTAAAAAGAAAAATGGAATTATTGTAATCTACCATTCATTTTAAAATGTACATGAATTCTTTTACCAACATATACTAAAAATATGAATTGTATAAATAAATGCATTCCTTTTAAAGTTGATTGCATTAATATATGAAAATCACAAAGAGAAATCATGGATAGCTATATATTTCACCTTCAGTGTACATTAGCTCAATATAAACCTGTTTATTTTGTTTCACTTCCTCCACTTCCTTTCAAAGCATATTGTCTGTCAGTTCTTACATCACAACCCTATATTAAAACTGATGTTGTTTGTTCTAATTATAAGGTGCTCCAATGCTGTAAAATAGAAAAAAACCTGACAAGAGATAAAGTAGCCTTGATCTGTAGCAACCAAATTAAATGGGACCATGCATTTTTATACACGCATAACATAATTTGGCTGAAATTGAAGATCAGTGGAATTTAAGTGTCCAATAGTTTCATAAGTAAGGGTTACAGTGATGCCAAGGTTAGAAAGGGAGTCCATCCTTTGAAATAAAGATGAAGACTGGAGGCTTACCAACATTTATGCTAACAGAAAAATATATCTAACGTTTGATTTAGATTTACATAGAGGCATGAAAGAGCAGCAAACTCTTCTGATTTAATGAAATGGTTAGGAAGGGAAATGTGTGACAACGTAACAGGGTATCATCCATGAACATTGTTAGCTTATGGACGACTCCAGCTATGTCCACTCCTTTGAAAACAACATGCGCCCATAAAGCTACTGCCAAAAATTAGACAGCCAAGATAAATAGAACAGAGGAGTGCAACCCTACCTGATACCTAAAAAAATGGGAAATAAGGGGCATTCAAACCCATAACATTTAAAGAGTAACTCCACTTTTGTTGAAAAAAAAAAACCCAATCCTCTCTGAGTGATCTATTCAGATTACAAGGTTTTCACAAACTTTGTAGCAGAGTCTTAGGCTGACCATACATTATACAGTGTTCTTCTACAACTTTCCTTTAGATTTACCAAAACCATTTAATATGAGGTCACACCTAAACACTTTCATTGTTGTAAGCCATCAGCCAGGCCCTTATACTACATAGTGAAAGGTAAATCTAAAGGAAATTGAACAAGAAAATTGCATAATGTATGGCCAGCCTTACTTGTTTCTGTTCTTAAGAAAAATATATATGTCATTGAAATAGTGATTCCTGAACAGGGGTTTCTGTGTTCAATCTAATGAGCTGAAGCACTTGAAGAGTTCCAGTGTGGAAAGCTGCACTGTCTACATCCCCTTAGATGTTTTTAGCCTCTAGGGAGTATCTCATCAAATGTATAATTATTGCAGAGGATGCCTAAAATTTTACTTGAATGTTAGTGTACAGTTCTAAAAAAATCAGTGAGCCAGACACACTGGCAGGAAATGATATTTCTTGGGAAGTTCTGTACACCAACTGTGTAAAGAAGGCCTGTAGGTTGCCATATTGCAATTTTACAGAGAATGACAGAGCTTCAGATTAAAAAGGAAAGGTAATTTTTAATAATAGCAGATTACAATATGGCTTGTGTAGCTATTACATATGCTGTATTTTTATTTTATTATTTTTTATTAATAAAAGTGGACTTATTCTTCAAGTTTAGTCTGAAGTAAAGTTTAGAGGGCTTCTATCTAAGGCATAAAATGTGATCAAAAATGCTAAGTGGTGCACCACCACTTTCATAAAGGATTAGGACAGGGTCTAAAAATCTTTAGAGCTGTCAAAAGGCAATAAAATCAGTTGCTGCAAGTGGGAGTGAACTAAATGATTAAACTGCAGTGTTGTTCAAATACTATCACCTGACTGACATTCAAGAACAAATTCAGCCTGTTCCTTTTTAATTTGCTGGGACATGTGTAGTAATCTTCAAGCCGGCGCGGCCACCTGCAGTGCGGAACACGCTATGTTGTGTCGGCGCAGCTCTCCTTTTCCAACGCGTTTCCCATGAATAGGCTTCCACTCTCATTACTACACATGTCTGTTATCCATCTTATTATGTAAGTGTATTTCTTTATTAAAAACATTTTTACTTTTAACTTTTAACGCATCAGCCTTATTTCTTTCATTTTTGGGACACCTCCATTTGGGAGGATTAATTTCCTAATTGTGGAGTCTGGAGCCGAGGAAGGGTTTAAACTGTATAGTGCTGGTTCTGTGGATACACCTATGGGAAACTCAGCCCAGGAAACACACAGATGGAATGTGTATATTTGAGCCTATCCTGTCTTTGAGTTGGTAAGGAGACAATTTATTTATTTGTCAACAAGCACGAGATGTTACACAGAGAGGAGGGGATAATCCACTGTGATGGTCAAGGGCTTATGAACCACACTGTATGCATTGTATTGCTGCAGATCTGGTAAGGAGCCACGTACAGTGTATGTCCAATCCTAACCTTGGGTGGAGTTGCAGTGTTTGAACTTTTTATTTTCCACTGGGATTCACGTTTGCATTTCAAACCTGGATTACCTGATATATTTGATTGAGGAATTTTTTTCCCGGGACACCTGTGCATTCATGTATAAGGAGTTCCTTCATTACGGATCGTATTCAGCACTTTATGTGAAGGGATCACTTGAATACTTTGACCAGCATTGTGAGTGTTTACTTGTTTTGGGGACCATTACAATTAGTGCTATCAATATTTTGATATGTGGCTAAGAAGCCACTCGGCTGTTATACTAAGCAAGATTCAGTAAAAACTAGAAGATATCCAATAACGCTAAAAGTGATGGCAATGGAAAATGAAAAAGCAGCCAGCATAAATTCTGTTGATTACAAAAAACAAATATACAAAAGATAGGCAGCGCGGAAAAGGGAAAAACATCTAATAGTCTATGATAAGAGCAGGAGGATGAGATCCCATCACCAGCATCAATGCAGGTAGACAGAACACACCACCGCAATGCCCAAAAAATCTCCTTATCAGAGCCAAAGATTAATGGTGTAGAGATATGTAGATATAGGTCACAAAAGTGTGAAAGGGGCCTTCAGTAATCAAAGTATAGTGTGCCCCCATCAATGCAGAGTTACTACAGTGTGCCCCCATTCAATGCAGAGTTACTACAGCGTGCCCCCATTCAATGCAGAGTTACTACAGCATGCCCCCATTCAATGCAGAGTTACCACAGCATGCCCCCATTCAATGCAAAGTTACCACAGCATGCCCCCATTCAATGCAGTTACCAGCATACCCCCCATCAATGCAGGAACCAGTTTGCCATGCCCCCTTCAATGCAGTGACCAGCTTGCTGTGCCCCCATCAATGCAGTGACCAGCGTGCCGTGCCCCCTTCAATGCAGTGACCAGCTTGCCATACCCCCTTCAATGCAGTGTCCAGCTTGCCGTGCACCCATCAATGCAGTGACCAGCTTGCCATGCCCCCTTCAATGCAGTGACCAGCTTGTCGTGCCCCCTTCAATGCAGTGACCAGCTTGCCGTGCCCCCTTCAATGCAGTGACCAGCTTGCCGTGCCCCCTTCAATGCAGTGACCAGCTTGCCGTGCCCCCATCAATGCAGTGACCAGCGTGCCATGCCCCCATCAATGCAGAGACCAGCGTGCATGCGTGCCCCCTTCAATGCAGTGTGGGCCCCCCCCCGAGACCAGTGCACTTACCTGGAGCTCTGGAGCAGCCGCGGCGGCGGCTTCTCTTCAGTCCCAGCGGCAGCTTCTCCTCATTGTGTCCCCCGGCGGCGTGTCTCCTCCAGTCCTCCCGCTCCCGCCTCCTCCTTGGCCAATGGCATGGGGTTTGCCTTGCAGCCAATCAGGAAGCGCGTATCGGACGCGCATCCTGATTTGCCAGGAGGAGGATCGGTGTGACAATAGCGAATTTTCATTTGCTATTGTCACACAATGGGTGGCTCCACCCTTTGCATCACCCTATTAGAGCCTCTGGCTCTAATCAGGTGATTTAAAAAAAAAAAAACATTAAGCTCCATGCGTCCGGCGCCCTGCATGCAGATTAGGTGGCCGGACGCATGGATGGGGGGTGGTGCCCCTGCACCCTCAATACATCAGCCGCCACTGCAAATGAATATGATAAATGAGCATCAAAAACATCATGTTCTGCCGCAGCTCACAGCGTACTTGTGATTAAGCGTTCGTCTGATGTGTTTCATCCAAAAGGACATCTTCAGAGGCGCCTTTTATCCTTTTAGGCCAATTTGTATTCTGCTACATATTTTTGGTAAAAAAAAAAAGAAAAACGCAATAAGCATATTTTGACTGATTTGTGCAAAAGTTATCGCGTCTACAAACTAGGGGAAAGATTTATGTCATATTTATTTATTTATTTATTTTTACTAGTAATGGTGGCAATCTGCGATTTTGAGCGGGACTGTGATATTGCGGCGGACAGATTGGACCCCTAACTGACATTGTTGACACTTTTGGGGGGACCAGTGACATTTCTACAGTAATCAGTGCCAAAAATATGCACTGTTACTGTAATAATGACATTGGCAGGGAATGGGTTAGCACAGTAGTGATCAAAGGGTTAAGTGTGAACCTAGAGGAGTATTTTCTAATTGTATGGGGGGTGGGCTTGTGAAATGACCACAGAGACCTGTGATCCTATATAGAAGGATCACAGGCACTCTGTGATCATTTCAGAGAGAAGAACTGTCAGCTGTGTTTACAACAGCTGACCAGTGTTCTCTGCCTAGTTCTCCCCCCAACACCATGCGCACAACTGCGGCCAGCGGTCGGCAAGTGGTTAATGGAATTTTGCATTTTCAACATTTCACTGTAAGCATTATTAAAATGAGCGCTCCCCATCAAATAGGATTTCTATTTATTTATTTTTTGTTTCGGTACAGTGCCCAGCCCTCAACAACATTTGTTTGACAATCCCATACCTATTATAACAGAAAATAGCCTTATACTGATTTTTAACTTTCTGCCCTTTATTAGAGTTTGCATTTGTCACTCAAATTTTAGTAATATTTGCCAAATTTGCTGCAAACTAAACGGTAATCTTGATTATGGCTTTGCCTCGAAGAAAAAAACCCCAAACATATACTTGTTTATGGCTTTGCAATATCTGCCAATAAAATAATGCACATGCAACTAGAACAACAGAGAGATTTTTACATACATTAGTGTTTACAATGAATTAACCACTTCACCCGGGTGGAGGTTATATCACGTCATATCCCGGTATCAAAATTTACAGCAGCCAATGCCCTGTAAAGCAGAAGTGATTTGAGTGGTTGAGTCGGCCAGGCTCTCCGGTCTGATCAGGGAGCCTGTGACTGCACCAACAGCTGCATTGCATAGAAAGAGAGAAATGTATGTTATTCCTCCCTCTCTGTGACCCCAAAAACTGTAAGTGATCAGGATTTTGTAACATTTGATTTTGTTTACCTGGCCGTTAACAGGGGATAAGGCCAATGTGTGTCTTATCAGCTGCATTGGAGGCCAGAGGAGAGATATAGGGGTCTAATAGATCTCTCCATAAAGAGAACCTGTCACAGCCCATGCTGTGGCATCCATGCCCATGCATGTTGTTCATCCTTTGTGATAGCAATAAACTTGATTAAAAAAATAAAGTAACAGTGAAAAAAATGTTTTAGATAAAATATTTATTAAAAATAAAAACATGTAAGTGCCCCCACCCCCTGTGCTCATGTGTAAATGCGAACCCACATATTCAAATGGTGATCGCACCCTACATGAGAGGTATTATCGTGAAAGTCAGAGCAAGATCAAGCATTTTTACTCAAGACCTCCTCTGTGACTCTAAACTAGTAACCTGTTAAGGCATTTAACCACTTGCCGACCGCTCATTGAGCTGGTATTGCGGCTAAGTGGCTAGTTATTGTCTGGCGATGTAGACCTACGTCACCAGACTCTCCACTTTCTCGGCGGTGTGCGCGCGCCGCCAGAGGCTCGCTCCAGCTGTATTCAGACACAGCACGAGTCGGGCCAGGGGAGGAGAGGCGGTGATCACCGCTGCTCTTCCCCGATCGTCGGGGATTGAGTGAGGAAATCCGCTCACTTGTGTAAACAAAGCGGGCGGATCTCCTTTGTGACAGACAGTGACAGATTACAGGATTCAGCATAGCTGAACCTGCGATCTGTGTCACACAACCCCCTCCCCCCAAACACGTCAGTAAGCATGAGGCATACATTTAACCCCTTGATCACCAATAAAGTTAACCCCTTCCCTGCCAGTGTCATTATTACTGTAACAGTGCATATTTATAGCACTGATTACTGTAGTAATGTCATTGGTACCCCCAAAAGTGTCAAAAATGTCAGTTAGGGGTCCGATCTGTCTGCCGCAATCGCCGCCATTACTAGTAAAAAAAATAAACAATAAAAATGACAAATCTTTCCCGTAGTTAGTAAACGCGATAACTTTTGTGCAAACCAATCAAAATATGCTTATTGTGAATTTTTATACCAAAAATATGTAGCAGAAAACAAATTGGCCTAAAATGTTAAAATTGTTTTTTTTTCAAAATTGTCGCTCTTTTTTTCAAAAATTAAAAATCGCACAGGTGATCAAATACCACCAAAAGAAATCTCTATTTGTGGGCAAAAAAATGGACTTAAATTTAATTTGGGTACAGTGCCGCACAACTGCGTAATTGTCCGTTAAAGTAGCGCAGTCCTGAATCGCAAAATATAGACTGGTCAGGAATGGGGTAAAATCTTCCGGTCTTCAAGCGGTTAAAAATACGCTCATTGAGAATTATTTTGTCAAAGACATGTAGCTAAATATATTTTGGCCTAAATATATGACAAAAATTTAATATATTGGATATTTTTTAACTATTAAAGTAGAAAATGTCAATTTTTTCACAAAATTTTCACAATTTTGTTTATTAAAGAGGAAGTAAACCCTCCTCTATAACTTTTACCTATGGGTAAGCCTATATTAAGGCTTACCTATAGGTACTGTAAATATCTCCTAAACATGCACCATTTAGGAGATATTTACCTTACATGCAGCCAGTGACATCACTGGCGCATGCGCTCTGAAGGAACGGCCGCTGGTGCCGTTCCTTCAGAGTCCCGTGCCGTGACCGTCGGCTCCCGCGCGCGTGAGTGACGTCACCGCGGCTCCGGCCAATCAGATGGCCGGATGCCGCGATCCCGGAAGACGGGCGACTGAGCGGGCGGCACGGCGGGGGCTCGTTGTAAGGTAAGTATTTCATAATGAGCTAGTATGCGATGCATACTAGCTCATTATGTGTTTGTCTTTCAGGTTGTAAAAAAAAAAAAATTGAAAAGAGTTTCAACCTCTTTAATATCGCAAAAAATGAAAAGTGCAGAGGTGATCAAATACCACCAAAAGGAAGCTCTGGGGACGTAAAGGACATACATTTTGTTTGGGTCCGGTGTTGCATGACCGCGCAATTGTCAGTTAAATTCGCGCAGTGCCAAGTTGCAAAAAGTGGCATGGACGTTAAGCAGGAAAATCCTCCGGTGGTAAAGTGATTAAAGCGTTGCCCATGGAGATTTTTAGGTATCGCAGTTTGGCACCATTCCACAGGCGTTTGCAATTTTAAAGCGTGACATGCTAGGTATCTTTTTACTTGGCGTAACATCATCTTTTAAATTTTATCAACAATTTGAATATCGTGTTTGAGTGCAATAAAATTGTTTAAATTGTATTTTTCCAAAACAAAATTGCATTTGAAAAACCATTGCACAAATACTGTGTGACATTAAAATTGCATTACTCAACATTTTATTCTCTTGGGCCTCTGCTAAAAAATATATATAATGTTTGAGGTTCTAAGTAATTTTCTAGGAAAAAAAATTACGATTTTTACATACCGTATATGTTAGAAGTGTCAGAATTGGCCTGGTGTTGAAGTTGTCAAGAGCTGTGTATATATGCTGTGCAGGAACGATTTTTTAAATGTTTTTAAATGTCTGTCTGTCAAATCACGTTAGTCTGTGTTAGCTAACAGTTAGTTAATACAAATGAATAAAAGGATATAAGCTGTATTGATAAAGTTAGTAGATTCTTAAAGTGGTATTAACCTAAACTCAAAAATTTAATATATTGGATCTCCCCTAAGCCGCGCTCATGATAAAGTGGTAGTGCGATTTGTAAAGACTTATTGACATGAACTCTATTCATTTTTTTAATTTCATGTAAAGTAATAAATGGGAAATTTGTGATTATTTAGTTTATTGATTATTAGTTTTGATGTTTTGGATAGAGATGTACCGAACGGTTCGCCGGCGAACGGTTCCCGGCGAACTTCGAACGTTCGCGTTCGCCGCTGCGGGCGAACATATGCGATGTTCGGTCCGCCTCTTATACATCATCATTGAGGCAAACTTTGACCCTGAACATCACAGTCAGCAGACACATTCCAGGCCAATCAGCATACCTCCCTCCCACACCCTCCCACCTCCTATAAATAAGCAAGGGCAGCATCCATCTTAGATCATTTCTGTGTTACTGAGAGCAGGGAAAGTGCTGGTGCTGCTGCTGCTGTTATAGCTGGGGACAGTTCCCGGTCTTGTTAGCCAGTGTTCTTGGTACACTCCTGCTGTAAGGACAGCACCCCAAAAAGCCCTTCCTAGGGCTGGTATTTGAGGTTTTTTTTGGATATATATATATATATATATATATATATATATCTATCTATCTATTGTCCCCAAAAGCCCTTTTGTGTAATTTTTTTGTTCTGTGATATATATATATATATATATATATATATATATATATATATATTGTCCCCAAAAGCCCTTTTGAGGGCTGGTATTTGTGTATTTTTTTTTGTTCTGTGATAGATATATATATATATATATATATATATATATATATATATATATATATATATTGTCCCCAGAAGCCCCTTTGAGGGCTGGTATTTGAGTATTTTTTTAATATATATATATATATATATATATATATATATATATATATATATATATGTAGCATGTCCAGAACCAGAAAAAAAGATCATATAGGTGTAAAAGGGGTTCCCACCATCCCTGCTCCACTGAAAAATTATCTTTTTTTCTGGTTCTGGACATGCTACAGAGCTGAAACTTCACAAGTACACTTTTTAGACCCCCTAGACACTAAATCACACAAAAAAAGTTCTTAAAAATTGTCATTTTTGATAGAGAGCCAATTATTGGAAAAAAAAAAAAAAAAAAAAAAAAACTTAACAAAAAAAAATTTCTTTGGATTTATTGTTTGGGGGGTCTAAAAGGTGTACCTGTGAAGTTTCAGCTCTGCAGCATGTCCAGAACCAGGAAAAAAAGATCATATAGGTGTAAAAGGGGTTCCCACCATCCCTGCTCTACTGAAAAATTATCTTTTTTTCTGGTTCTGGACATGCTACAGAGCTGAAACTTCACAAGTACACTTTTTAGACCCCCTAGACACTAAATCACACAAAAAAGTTCTTAAAAATTGTCATTTTGAGAGACAATTATTGGAAAACTTAAAAAAAAAAAAAAAAAACTTAAAAAAAAATAATTTCTTTGGATTTATTGTCTGGGGGGTCTAAAAAGTGTACCTGTGAAGTTTCAGCTCTGTAGCATGTCCAGAACCAGAAAAAAAATAGAATCAGGGTTAGGGCTAGGGTTAGGGTTAGGGTTAGGGTTAGGGCTAGGGTTAGGGTTAGGGTCAGGGCTAAGGTTAGGGTTATTTTTAGTGCTTAGGGTTAGAGTTAGAGGGTTAGGGCTACTAACTCTAACCCTAAGTATCTCACCGTAACCCTAACCCTAGCCCCTAACACTAAACCTAACCCTAACCCTCTAACCATAACCCTAACCCTCTAACCTTAACCCTAACCCTCTAAGCCTAGCCATAAAAATAACCCTAACCCTAAACCTAACCCTAACCCTAGCCCTAGCCCTAACCCTAGCCCTAACCCTAGCCCTAGCCCTAACCCTAACCCTAATCCTAGCCCTAACCCTAATTCGAAATTTCTTCTGGTTCCAGACATGCTACAGAGCTGAAACTTCACAGGTACACTTTTTAGACCCCCCAGGTGCTAAATACAAAGACATTTTTTATTTTTATTTTTTTTTAATTTTTCCAATAATTGGCTCTCTATCAAAAAATTACAATTTTTAAGAACTTTTTTTGTGTGATCCCTCTCCGGCATGCCACAGTCCAGGTGTTTGTCTCCTTGAAACAACTTTTCCATTACTATTGTGGCCAGAAAGAGTCCCTGTGGGTTTTAAAATTCGCCTGCCTATTAAAGTCTATGGCGGTTCGCAATGCTCGCCGGTTCGCGAACATTCGTCGATGTTCGCGTTCGCCGTTCGCGAACAGCGAATTTTATGTTCGCGACATCACTAGTTTTGGAACACTAAATATTTATTGCAAAGCACTGCAATCAATTCTAATCTATTTTAGGTTTGTGTAAAAATGTAATATATTGAAACTTACTAATCACTAGATGTGATGGCTGCATTCGTTTTCTTTTTTTTTTTTTTCTCTGTTTTCACCTGGTGATTTTTCCAATACCACACCTCCTGCACCTCTTGGATGAAGGCGCACAGGGGCAACTTTGGACAGTAACATTAGTAACCTATGGGGAGAGTAGTGCTAGAATTACCAGGAGGCTTAGTTACACTAACAAATTGAAGCCAAATCTCCAGCTCACTTTTAACATGCAGTGTTTACGCAGTGTTTACATTACATGAATAAATAAAACCTGATCATTGTCAGCACCTCTGTCAGTGTTAAAGCGTTTGTCTCATCCCTCTAACTGTTACATTTGCAAGACAGTTAGCTGTTTTGAAAGCAACAGACTTTCTGTCCAGATCACAATATGAAAATAAAGAAAGCCGAATAAGGATAACAAATACAGCCACTACATCTAACAATTGGTAAACTGCAATATAATTAATGTTTGTTTTAAGGTTTAATACTGCTTTAACATAGGATGACCTGTACAGAGACATCTCCAATTTTTTGGAGCCTTGTATGCTCAAAACCTCCAGAAATGTCTTCAGTTTAAAGGTTTACTTGCACTGTATACAGTATAAATCTTGTACTATGCACCATCTGTACTGTTAATGAAAACTGAAACTGCATGTTCAAAGCAACTACTGAAACTAAGCAATATGCAAACTTTATCCAACTACCTTGAGAGTTAGACAATTTTAAGAGAGATTGATGCTTTCATTAACATACAGTTTTGTAGTCAATTACACATTTATCATCATTTTAAGTTTTTGTGTCAGATCTAATTTTAGGATATTGGTACATCAGAAAACTGTTTATGTTTGAGATATGAACACACAATTAGATCTTTTCTCTTGGTAATTGCAGTTAATATATAAAGGAATACTAAATATTTCTTGCTGTATGTAATACTTTATCCTGAATTACATTTTTTCTCTCTCTGTATTTCAAATCTGCATTCATTTTTCTCTCTCTGAATCAGCACAAGCCATGACAAAATCCATGTTTCTTATTGCAGAGTCAAAGTAGTTAGAGCTGGCTGAATCTTTTTAATACTCACATTTTTTTTTTTTAATTTGAGTTAATCAAAAGATGCCCCTCTTAGTAGATAAAGGGCCATTCAAACCTGGTTTATAGGCTGAGCAAGACGTCTATGGACCCTTAGCACAGAAAGGGTGCTTCCATAGGATGACTTTACTTCAAAGGATGACTACTTCAAAATACCAACCCAGTGCTGATAGGTACTATTCTTTTCTGGTGTTCCTCAAAGGTGGTGCTTTTTTTTTTCCAACTCAGCCTAACCAGTTGCTACTCATGGTGTGGTTAACTGGTAAAGAGATCTTCACGACTGATAAAGCAGCATAGAGGCCCTGCAATGCACCAGAATATCTAGTAATACCTTTTGACTTCCTCCTGTATTCCAGGGCACATTACCTAAGTATTTTTTGTGCTGCACTCTATGGCTTTTCCTTTACGTGTCCCACTCTTCAGCCTCTCCTCCTAATATTTTTTTCAATAAATTAAAATAAGTAGGACTAATATCATTTATTTGATTTATCAATTTATACAGTATATAAATTCACTGGGATGATTGTTCAATGTTCTCTTTCTCTCTATTATAATTTTTTTGAAAATGAAATTGATTAATACACACTATCACTCCCTTTGGGCAATTATTTTTTTTAAACAATACATTTTTATTTGGTTTTGGATAAACAAACACAAAAAACATTACAATTACAATATTGTGCAACATGCACAAATAAAACAAAAATATACAGGATATGGTTATCAAATACAATACAGTAACTCCAGACAGTCAAAAAAAATATCAAAATCTATTGTTAATATGAGGAACGGGGTAGAAGAGCCTCTTAGACACAAAAGAAGATAATATCTCGTTGAAGCGGGAGACGGTGCATCAGTCGTTTCTCCGTCATCGCCTCCCCTCCTGCACCCTCAACGGGTACTAACTGTACAAGAGGGGAGGGAACAGTGGCTTCCCGACCAGGCCCCATCTTAACAAAGCGCCAACCTCTAGTAGAAAGTGAAGTTATCAGTCAGTTTTGTTACCCTGTAAAGTCAGTCCACATCTTCCATCTGTTATCGAAGGATACACATGAGCCCTGATTAATTGCTAGTAGGCGTTCAAACAGGTGATTACGATTAACCGCTAATCTAACGTCTGATATCTTAAGTGAATTTTAAATGCCCCAATTGACTAGTATGTTGTGGTGTGCCGCTAATAATACATGACATACAACTTGTCTCATAGATAATGGAAACTTATCAATCCCAAGATTGAGTAGGGCCAGACCCATGGAGGGTTTTTGTATAATCCCTGTTAAGGAGGAAATCATTTGAAAGATAAGCTTCCAGTATCCCGTTAGACATGGGCATTCCCATATAATATGGGTTAAATTTCCCATCTGTCCACATTGTCTCCAACATTGGTCAGAATGATGGGGTGAAAATTTGGAGACTTTGTATGGCGTGTAATGCCATCTGTGAAGCAATTTAAGCATTGTTTCCCAATGTCCCACACATTTAGAAAAGCGATAGTTAGATTGAATCGCCCTCTGCCAGTCTGACAATGAATAGGATGAGTCAAGATCTTTATTCCATTTCTGAATAGCCACTGAAAGTTGGAATTCTGATTTGTATTGGAGAGCATTATAAATAAGAGAGATTCCACCTTTCCTGTGTGTTGGAGACGTGAGGAAAACCCAAACAGAAGGAAAGACATATAAAACAGGTAAGGGGTATTTTGACAAAAATTGTGAAATGCAAAAGTAAACAAAATATAGCCTGGGAGGGAAAAACGACCCTGCATATCTGACCACTTACGTGGATGGCCATCTGTGTAAAAATCTTGAACATATTTGATCCCATGGCTGAGTAGAGGTTTGGTATATAGAAAGGGTATTCTGGATTCCAAATTTTGTATTGGTATAGGTGGAATATTGATAGGGGGTTCTCTATTGGAACTGGTCATAACATGGCGCCATGCCATTACAGAAGCTTCCATCGGTGGAGAAAGGGACGACTAAATGATCCATATATAGAACTGATGCCAGATCCGGAGCGTTGCAGAATGACGTCTCCATGTCTACCCATCGAGGTCTATCGGATAACTTGAACCAGTAGCCCAATTGTTCTAAGATGGCCGCTAACCTGTAGTCATGTAGATTCGGGAGCCCTATAACTCCTGTTTTCTTATGAGCAATAAGATGTTTCCTTGCGCACCTTGGTTTTTTGTGTAGCCAAATTAACTGGGTTAACAATTTTGTGAGGGTTCGTTACGTACTTTTTCGGAATAGGGATGGGAAGGACTCTAAAGAAGTACAGGATCTGTGGGAGGTTAGACATTTTATATGCCGCTATTCTACCTACCCATGATATAATAGAGCGTGTCATGTTGTTCAGTTGCAAGTGAATATTAGTGATCAAGGGTTCGTAGTTCGCGCGGGCCATTAGGTATATTTTGGGGGATCCCGTCCTGCGCCCAAGTGAATGGGTAGGAAGACTGTAGCTTGAGTTTCACTCTGGGGGCCGTTCCCAAGTCAATAATAAGAGATTTAGAATAATTAATTTTATAATAGGATGTGGAACTGAAAACATTGAGTAAATTGGTCACTACTGGTAGGGACTTT
Source organism: Pelophylax lessonae (assembly GCF_965119305.1). Taxonomy (NCBI): domain Eukaryota; kingdom Metazoa; phylum Chordata; class Amphibia; order Anura; family Ranidae; genus Pelophylax; species Pelophylax lessonae. The sequence goes on along the minus strand of NC_138768.1, from coordinate 424,337,408 downwards.
TCTGGTTCGGTCAAAAAGAGGATCACGTCGTCAGCAAAAAGACTGACCACATGATTCTCCTCTCCAATCTGGAAACCAGATATTGAGGGGTGCTGGCGAATGGACTCAGCCAGTGGCTCAATTATGAGATCGAAAATAATGGGCGAGAGCGGACACCCTTGGCGAGTACCATTAGAAATTGGGAAGGATTTAGAAAGGAGACCAGATGTGTATACTCTGGCTGACGGGCAAGAATACAGGGCCATTATAACAGACTTAATTTTCCCACAAAACCCGAATCGGGATAACACCCCGATTCCATGTAATGCCATTCCACCCTATCGAACGCCTTCTCTGCGTCAAGGGATAACAACAGAGAAGGCGTTCGGGAGGTCTCTGCATAATGTATCACATTCAAAATTCTTCGGGTTGCGCCCGAGGGCTGCCTCCCCTTTACAAACCCTTGTTGGCCATTCTTGATCAAAAGTGGAATAATGTCTGATAGTCTAAGGGCAAGAATTTTTGCATAGCCTTTAACGTCTGAATTTAAGAGTGATATGGCTCTAAAATTAGCTGGCGTAGTTGGCTCTTTCCCTGGTTTGGGAATAGTTACTACGTAGGCTTGCAGCATTTCCTTGGGAAAGGTGGAAGAGGCAGCCGCTCGGGGCAAACACAGATGACATATGAGGAGCAAGGATCGTAGAAAAAGATTTATAGTACTCATTGGGTAATCCATCAGGACCAGGGGATTTACCCTGTGGGAAAGATGCTATAACTGCAAATTTCTTGCTCTGAAATGGGGTCACTCAGTAGTTGCACTTGATGCGGGGTCAAAGAAGGAAGGTTAAGAGTATTCAAAAATTCAGAAATTTGGGATCCAGTAGGGTGAGACATAGTATTATCATCTCTTAAGTTGTATAGGGTACCGTAATATTCGGCAAAGTGGTCTGCTATATCTTGGGGATTATGAATTTTTTGTTTATATAAAGGATGTATAAGAAACGCAATCCTGTTTTTAGTTCTAGCGGCTTTCAAGCGATTAGCCAGGTATTTACCAGCTCTATTGGCATTAGCATAGGTTGTGAGTTTCAATCATCTAAGGTGCATGTCATACTTCTGCGCAAGATGGAGACGGAGTTCCTCCCTCAGTGGCAGAAGAGTTTGTGAATGCGCCTCTGACGATTTCAGTTTGTTCTGTTGTTCTAGGGTATGAATATCATCTAAACTTGAGTCAAGACGAGAGGTATAGAATCTTTGTAATCTGGCCCCCTGTTGCAGCAACATTTCCCTAATATACGTCTTATGGGCGTTCCATAAAGTAAAAGCATCAGAGGTGGAGGGGGCTCAGTAAGGTTAGCAGATAATTTCTTAATACATTCAGGGTTTTGCAATAGTTTAGTATTACATCGCCAAACTAGATTGGGGTTACCGCCCTCCAGACCATCAGAAATGGAGATCAAAATGGGTGCATGGTCAGACCAAGTAATATCAAAAATATGTGATCTTGCAATCTTTTGGAGCAGCCATTTGTCCGTTAGGAACAGGTCTATTCGGGAATACGAGTTGTGTCTGGGAGAAAAGATGGTGTCGTTTCTCTCGTTGGAATGGTTGCATCTCCAGACGTCAAATAGGTCCTCCCTGTGGAGCAGACTACCAAGTTCCTGGCAGCCTTTTGAGGGGCCTTTGGAAGCATCCAGAACTGAATCAGGTACAGCATTGAAATCTCCGCAAACAATAATTCCACCGTATTTAAGATGTTGTATTTTTTTGAAAAGCTTATTGAGGAAACGGATCTGGTGGACATTAGGAGCGTAGAGGGATACAATCGTGTAAGGTTTGGAGTTGATATCACATGTCAGTATGATGAATCTTCCATTTTCGTCAATGGTGGAGCTATGAAGGTGGAAACTTACTGTATCTCGCACTGCAATCAAGACTCCTTTTGTTTTATTGCTCGCACAAGAGAGGAAGACATGGGGGAAGTTGTGATTAGAGCACATAGGACTTTTAGAGGCTTCAAAATGTGTTTCTTGAACACATAAAATGTCCACTTTATGTGTGAGGGCTTCTTGCCACATGGAGCGGTGTTTGGTGGGATGGTTTAATCCCTTAGCGTTAGGTGATAGGCATGTAATCATCACAGAAAAGATGGATTAAAAGTTTGTGCAGAAGAAAACGTGGTCTTACTTGGATCCAAGGCATGCAGTGGGAGATTTCTCATCACTGTTGTCCGGTAGATGTGTAGTTGAGTGTCAGAGCCTGGGTCACTTGGGATAGATGTTGACTGTAAGGAATCCCATGTAGACTGGGTAGGGTATCCTGTGTTAAGACAATGAACAAAAACAGAAAGAGCAAAGAAAAAAGCAAAATCAAAAATAGGAACCAAGAACAGAATCAGGGATATACTGACTGATATCCTTAGGAACATGGGGTATGGTGGAAGAACCACAGAGCCGCTGAGATTAGGTAGAATGTTGATGAGTGGGAGAGGGCCCCGCTTCATGTCTCATCCTGTGTGGAGGGCGTCTTCGAGTTACAACTTGCCAATCATATTGAGATGTACTTCTAGGTTGGATGGGAATGAAGTTTGGAGAGGGAGACATTTCAGGTATTATGTCCCATTGCCGTAGGAAGGCGAGACCTTCATCCAATGTAGAAATAGGGACAGTAGTACCATTATGTGATATAAGCAGTGTTGCGGGGTATTTCCACTTGTGGGAAATTTGGTGATTTCTCAATGCCTTGGTTATACTAGCCATTTGTCTCCTACGTTGAAGAGTGTGGCAGAATAAGTCCGGCAAAATCTGGACAGAAGTGTAGGCTGGGGGTCTCTGATCTATTTTACGAAATTGCTCCATAATGGCTTCTTTTGTTTTATAATAGTGTACCCGCAGGAGGATGTCTCTGGGGATGTCATCAGCCAGGAAACAAGGTTTTGGAATTCTGTGTACTCTATCCACAATAAGATCTTGTTCAGAAAGCGAAGGGACAATACTGAGGAAGTTGGGACTGTAGAACTGTTTCTGGGAGTTTTAAATTGTTCCTACGGGAACGGTCCTCCAGGTCTGCCAATTTATCTTTAATCCATAGTATGTCTTCTGTTTGGGCACTATAAGCATCAACCAGTGTGTTGTATGAAGTGGAATATTCACCCATGGCCTGTTCCATTTGGTCAACTCTGTCACCTAATTCATATATCTCCTTGCGACATCTTGTGACTGAAGCTGTAAGGTCATTATGGTACATTATCATGTCTTTCAGTACTATGTCTGAGACCGGCTGGCCCGCTGTAGGGAATCCAGCAATAAGGTCAGTGATGACGGTTGCTTGTTGTTTCTGAGGTAAAACACTGCAAATTTCCATGTCAGGGTCCCAAGTGTCACCTGCTGTGGGGTCTATTCTCTGGCAGGACCTTGCAGGGCTCCTAGTAGATGGAGTATTGGTCCCTGAATGAAAACTCCCCTCACTGTGTGGGGTGGGAGGTGTGTGAGCCCCTAAATTGGCAGTAGAAATTTGAGTTACCTCAGGACCCTGTCTGTGTGGGCCGCCGCCATTTTGAGGCCTGCTAGCGGTCCTGAGCCTGAGAATGGCGGCAGTTTGTGAGGCTGAGTTTGCCCTCCTTTCCTTCTCTGTGGCATTCCTGGGGTATAAGGGAGGCTCACTGACCATTCTTTGCCAGTTTGTAGGTAGGTGGGAGCCCTCTATGCGGCGGATATCTCAGCAGTCCAGCGAAGCTCTGTGATTAAGCAGCCATCACAGAGCTCAGAGCCACGTCCCCCCCCCTTTGGGCAATTATTTAATTAAGGTACAAGAGCCTAGTAACCATCAGCACAAGCATTAAAAAAAGGGCAGTCATTTATTATATTGTTATGTATAAGTTCACATACAAAATTACATTGTTTAATTGTGTGAAAACTCCTAAGAAATTGAAATTCTCACTACCTAAATGTAGTAAAAAAAAAAACAGGTAAAACAAATTGAACTATAAAGTAATGTTTGATCAAATGCACTTCTGTAGACATCCCTACTTATTTGCCCTACAAATACCTACTGTTTGTAATAATTAAAGACAAACTTTTCCCATAATGAATAATTCAAGAAGTCTGATCCATCTATCTTTCATTAATGCAGTTCTGTCATTCAAGGAAAAATGTAAAAGTTCACAAGCTATTATTCATTGCATTCATGAACTTTTCATAAACTGCTAATTAATTCCAATTTGAAAGACTTAACTACAAACCTTAAACATCAAGGTCTGTTTTGAAGAAGGTTATTCTATGGTTTGTAATTGGAAATTTGAAAATACCTTAGGATCATATTTTTTCATGTTTTCTTTGTTTCTTCTTCTGCTTGGTATATTTGAAACTGAAGTAAATATTTCTGTAATTTCATAGAACTTGTGCCTTTTTTTCTGAGCATAACGAGATTGTTAGAAGTAAATAGGTAGAAAAGTTTACTAGGGAAAACAGGTGTTTAGGCGCTACAACCTCCCCACATAACAGCTCTGCCCGGTACTCAGACCTTGAGGCTGCCGACACCTCCAACATACCAGAATAAGGAAAGGGATGGTCGGCACTCAGGTTGACATCTCAAAAATAGTATTCCTTTATTGAAAAGACATGTACAATCCTGTAAAAGCAGCCTGTGCGCTTCAGACTTTAGTCCTTAGTCATGGCCTTTGAAGATCTTACTAGGCCTATAGTAAAACATGAGTATAATGTAGTCTGGTTTAAAAGTAAATATGTATGCATCAGCATCTAAGGCAGACAGCTTAACAAACACAACCAATAATTGTACAGGCATAAGAATGTATCTAATTGTGAGCGCAGGGACTCTGCCTTAAGCTTGGGTGTCTATTCTAAAGTCACTGTTGCAGCTAGACTGTAGTCAGTTTAAAAGTTTTGAATCATTTTTACTTTTGCTGATCCTGAGGAGTGTTCTTAAGTTGATCAAGAAAAAACAATAGTACAGGGTTATGAATATGTATATATATATATATATATATATATATATATATATATATATATATATATATATATACATATTTATCTCTGTCAAATCACTAGGAGCTTTATTGCCAGTGGTGCATTCTAGGGAAGACTGATACCTGAGCAGGATAATTTCTGAGGAGGCCTAAGCATGGGCCTAGAGATTATATACTGCTTTTGTGGAGGGTATATTCAGAAAAAAATGGAGCAGGAAGACAGCTTGGGAAGTAGTCTCTACTGAATAGTTTCCTGTTGTGAGTGGAAGTTGCTGCACTTGGACATTGTGGGCATGAGCTTCTCACTGCTCTTTCTAAAAGGTACTTATGCCACCTGAATTGCCCTTAATGGTCTATGATTACAGACTGCCATCTCAGCTTCAAGGCTCACAACCTATACTGACAAACATAGTATAAACAGAGGGGACAGCTAGCCAACAAGAGGATTAGTAAAAAATACAAGTATCCACGTCCCAATTAAATGTAGAAAAGGAAAATGGATGGGCCAAGGGGACTTTTAAAGGGATACTGTCATCGAGACAAATAGCAGAGAATCCACATATATGTAAAAATACACAAATTTTATTGATACAACACCAAAAATAAAGAAGAAAAACATTAAAAGTAACTATTATCGTGTTGACAAAACACTAATAATATTACAGCATACAGAGCAATTGGGCAGTACATACAATATACAGGCTTTGGGAGAGCCAAATATCCACGGAGGGTGGGTGTAGATCACGCTGTCCACTGCAGACCTTTGCCAGAGATGGTAAGACTGGTGGGTCTGGTGTGATGGACCTGGGTGTCTAAACCCAAACCCAGCCCGACATGTTTCGCGGGTGACCGCTTCCTCAGGGGCAAATAACGTGGGTATGTATATCAACAATGCTACTAGAATTATTAAGAGAAAGCAAAGTCAGTGCATATCTATTTGGGAAACATGTCACATAATAAATCTCATAACGGTGGGTCAAAACAGAGGTAAGCGCCAGCCAACATATAACCCACCTGTGTAGCCGGTTCTAAAAGCAACTGGAGACCTAGGGGATCACGACTGGGACTAGTACCCCCCGGCGGACATGGGAGCAGTCCACACCAAATAGGGGTCCAAATCACAACGTTTAAGGTAACTGTATTCTGGATAATGAGAAGTATATAATCAAAATGGGATAGTTGCGTACATGCTTGTATATGTCAGCTCCATAGTAGGAGGAGAACTTACCAAATACAGTGTACTTGTATATGTCCCCTGTAGTGTCTCATGACAGGGCTAAGGGGTGGCTGCTGGAGTAGCCAGGACTGGTGAACGGAAGATTGGGTCGATATCAGGACCAACAAACCTTATATCCATAAGGAGACAGAAAAAACGCAGTATTGAAATGTTTGGTTCAAGGCAATGCGTGAACGCTACAGAAAGAAAGTGGAAAGAAGGATAGACCCATCTCAATAACTTGAGAATAGCCTATAGACACCACGTGCTATAGATAAACCAAAACTAAACCAAAGATCCTAAATCAAGTGCACGCATCACCAAAAGTAAGTGAATAGAACCAAAGAGTGAAGGTGAAATGATCGCAAAAAACGTGGAGTGTAACAATAGTGAGCATAAAGGGATGAGAGTGTGAAGAAATCAGGACGGCAGGAAAGACCCATAAAGTGGATGACAAAAGCCCAGGCGTCTCAAAGAGTGATAGTGTTTGAATGATAAGCAGCGGAGAGTCCAATGAGAAGGACAGCATAATAGAGCCATGTGCTATATTTACCTAACGCTCCTCGCAGTCCGGTATCCCGTAGCCGAGTGAGTGTCTCAGTGGGGATGGCGCCTATATGGGGAACCGCTCCACCCCAAACACAGCTGGGTCGGTAATCAGCCGGCCACATGATAGCTGTGTTCGGGGCAGACGCTCCGAATGCGCTTGTACACAAACCGGCTCATCAGGATGCGCCGGATGTGACGTACTGCGCATAGCCAATGGGTGTGTCTGCGGCGCCGACGTAGACGAGTCACCGGAAATCCAGGGACTGTCAGCAGTGTCGGTACCCAGACATTACACCATGGCTCAGGGACACACACTAAGTGTGTACCCAGACGGGCGTCACATGTCCGCCATGGGGAACATCCAGCAGGATCCTCCCATCAATGGATGGTGATGGAAATGGGTCCGGGTTGCTGAACAAGGGATAATCAGGGGAGATGAATGCCAAATGGCGCTATACCTCTGTGACCATAACCAACAGATAATTGATATACAATAACAAGATTTTACATGTATACATCAAATCATATGGAGAAATATTATTATTGGCAATATATGAACAAAACAACATAGTTATCATAAACATAGTTTCAAAAGATAGGGGGTTTCAGACAGTTGCATAACCTTCTGGGAGAAGCTGCTTCCCAGGTATGGAGCCTGATATTTCCCATATTGGGAATCAAGCTCATGAATATCATAGGATAATGGATCAGTTGGAAGAACAGGGTGGGGACAGAAAGAAATGGGAAGATAAAAAGGGGGGGGGGAATGAAGGGAAGAGGGAGGGAAAAGAAAAAAGGAAGGGGAAAAGGAAAGGAGTAGAAAAGAAATAGGAGGGGGGAAGGGAAGGAAGAGGGAAAAGAGGGAAGGAAAAAGAGGGGGGGGTAGGGGAGGGGAAGAAAAATGAAGGGGAAGCCCTGACGGGGGAGGGGGGAAAAAGAAAGAGAATGTAGCAAGAGAGAGACCAGACAATCAAACTACCAACCATATATCTATAGAAATGACTTGTAGGAATGTGCCTCATTTAAACCAGGATATGAGAGGGCATTGAGCCTCTCAATCCAAAGTGTTTCTCGTTGGAGAATGCGACGATCCCAGTTACCCCCTCTGGGGTCTGGGGGAATTACTTCTAAAACTCTAAAGGATATACATGTGTTATTGTATCTATGTCTGAGGCCAATGTGGCGTGTTACAGGAGTGAGTATCTTGCCACCCTCTGAACAGTAGAGATGGTCCCCTATTCTTTGACCTAGTTCACGGATGGTTTTGCCTACATAGAAAGCAGAGCATTGACATTGCATCAAATAAACTACTCCCCGTGTAGAGCAGTTAGCATATCGATTAAGTCTGTGTGATTGACCGTTAGGTAGTGAGGTGACCATGCCTTCCCTGATCCAGGGGCATCTGGGACAATGCCCACATGCATATGTCCCCGTAATTTGTGGGACTATAGTGGTGTGTTCCCTATAGTGACTGGTGATCAACCGATCACGTAGTGATGTTGCTCTTCGGAATACCAATTCAGGAGAGTCCTTGACATATCTGGAGAGGATAGGATCTTCATCCAGTATATGCCAATTCCTCTCCAAAATTTTCCGTAATTGTAATGAGTTACTAGAGTATTGCGTGATGAATCTCACTGTCTGAGTATTCTCATGTGTTTTTTTAGGATATAGCAAGTCAGCCCTGGATTGAGCTTGCGCTCGGTTGAAGGCTTTTCGTAGAATCTTACGGGAGTATCCTCGCTGTAGGAGTCTATCCCGTAATTTTTTAGACTCTATCAAAAAGTCTGCATCTAATGTACAGTTGCGACGGGTTCGCAGATATTGTGCGTAGGGGATACTATTCTTTAGGGATTCAGGATGTAAACTGGATGCATGCAGTAGCATATTGCCTGCACTTGGCTTCCTATAGAGATTAGTGATGATGTGTCCATCATCTTCTCTTTTGATTTCGACATCAAGAAAGACAATTTGCCTGTCATGTATGTTATGGGTAAATTTGAGGTTGAATTCGTTCACGTTCATGGCAGATAACATAGCGTCTAGTTCGTTGCGTGTACCCGTCCATATAATTAGGAGGTCGTCAATATAACGAAACCAGCACAGTAGGTATTTTAGCCACTGTGCATATTGTTCATTGGCGAAAATGTATCTTTCCCAACTTCCAAGGAATAGATTCGCATACGAGGGGGCGCAACAGGTCCCCATTGCGACCCCTTGAATCTGCAAATAGGTCTTGTCCATGAACGTGAAGAAATTCCTAGTCAAAATAAATCTTAATAAAGATAAAATAAAATCATTGTGGGACCAAGTGGAACGATCTTGCTCATACAAAAAAGACTTGACCGACCGGATGCCCTCCTCGTGCGGTATACTCGAGTACAATGCCTCGATATCAACCGCCACGAGGAGGGCATCCGGGGGTGTATAGATGTCCTCAAGGTGGCGTAAGAGATCGGGAGTGTCCTGAATGTAAGATGGTAAACTCTGCACAAAGGGGCGCAAAAAAGCGTCCACATATCGGCTGGCATGCTCTGACATGGATCCAATGCCGGAGACAATGGGTCTCCCCGGAGGCCTAGATAAATTCTTATGGATTTTAGGAAGTGTGTACATAGTTGGGGTTCTGGGGTGTAAAACACGCAGATACTCGTATGTGTCTTTGTCTATAGTGCCTACAAGATAGGCATTCAGACATAAATTCTGTAGTTCGTTTTGAAAAGTATTTGTTAGTTCAGGTTGTATAGGGAGATACCACGACTCATTGTTAAGCACATCTAAGCACATCGTCTGGTATTGTGGATGTGTCATGATTACCACGTTTCCCCCTTTGTCAGAGGGTTTAATGATAATATCATGGTTGGATTGTAGTTGTTTTAGAGCTGCTTTTAAATTGGTGGTTAGATTCTGGGGCATTGGTTGCCAACGTTTCCGTTTGAGATCACGGATCACCTGGCAAACAAATGCCCAGATCTTTGGACAAATAGATAGATCAGGAAATTTCGTGGATTTGGATTTAAAAATTGGAGGAACAGATTGTAGGGAAGGTGTAACAATGGATGTAGCACTAGGCTCTCCGGGGTCTGAGGAACCCTCTTCATAGAGGAGCATCAGATCCCGGAGAGCCCGGAACTCATCCATTGAGAAATGTTTGATTTGCTCGGTAAGAGCCAATTCAAGCTTTTTCTTTTGGCGGTCAGCATCGAAAATGTACCTGTAGGTCAAGTTGCGAGCAAACAGGTACAAATCTTTAATAGTGTCATATATATTGATTGATTGTGAAGGACAAAATCCCAAACCTAATTGTAAAACGGTGGTCTGATCCGGGGTGAGGGGTATATCTGTGAGATTGATAATATTAAAACAATCTTGATTTATTTCTGTGATGGTGGGGTTTGTGTCGGTGTCAATGTGACAAAGTCTTTTAGTTTGGTCTGTTTTTTGGTTTTCGGGATGGCTCCTAGTGAGACATCTAAAAAACCATTCTCATTGGTATTAGATTGTTTGGTATTAGGCAAAATATTAGTGGTAAGGATTTTCTGGAGTGTAGGTGTTAAATCTGAAGTGCTAGCTGTGGGTGTCTGTGGTCGTCTTTTGCCCAAAGGGTCATCAGACGAATATCCACCATTGTGTCTGGTGCGTTTAGTGACTCGTGTGCGCGCAGCCCTTGAATTAGAGGGGCGTGAACTAGCCTGTGAGTGAGGGAGATTGGTATTAGAAGAATCTGATTCAGGATACTCATCAATATGTGATGATCTCTCATTTCTGAGTGTTTGGTTGATGGGAGTGGTCACTCTGGGGGTCCACTTATAAGCGTATCCACCCAGAAAGGCCAATTTATCCCGATTGTATTTAGCCTGTGTCCTGAGTATTATGTCTTGATTAATTTCCTCAAGTTGTTGTTTGATTTCTTGCCATTTGGCTGCAAAGTTTGGGTGATCCATGACATGTCTGTATTGGATGTTTAAAGTGTCAATTTCCGCATCCAATCCAGACATATCCAGATTGTATTGTTGCACAAGGATAGTCATTAATTCCTTGCTACATCTGTCTAGGGCGGACTCCCACGTCTTCCTAAACGTCTCGGTGGGGTTCCGGACGGTCGGGAAGGTGTGTAGTCTCCAACCCCTAGGATTCACATTTTCAGTAATGTACTTTTCAAAAAACTCGATATGCCAATATAAGTGAGATTTACGTTTAAGTAATCCAAATATTTTTTGTAGATAAATTTTGAGCTCTTCCTCATCCCTACGATTAGATGTGAAGGTAGATTGAATATGAGACATAAAACCTGTCCAAGCCTGTCCTAAAAGATCCATGATACACAGTTACTTAATTTTAAAGTATAAAGAGAAATAGGTGTGTAGACTAATTAAGTTTGAAAAAAGAGAGATAAATGGAGCTGTCACAAACAGAGAACAAGGGGCCCCGGGTGTGTTGTCCACCCAAATATACGTAGTATAAACAGAGGGGACAGCTAGCCAACAAGAGGATTAGTAAAAAATACAAGTATCCACGTCCCAATTAAATGTAGAAAAGGAAAATGGATGGGCCAAGGGGACTTTTAAAGGGATACTGTCATCGAGACAAATAGCAGAGAATCCACATATATGTAAAAATACACAAATTTTATTGATACAACACCAAAAATAAAGAAGAAAAACATTAAAAGTAACTATTATCGTGTTGACAAAACACTAATAATATTACAGCATACAGAGCAATTGGGCAGTACATACAATATACAGGCTTTGGGAGAGCCAAATATCCACGGAGGGTGGGTGTAGATCACGCTGTCCACTGCAGACCTTTGCCAGAGATGGTAAGACTGGTGGGTCTGGTGTGATGGACCTGGGTGTCTAAACCCAAACCCAGCCCGACATGTTTCGCGGGTGACCGCTTCCTCAGGGGCAAATAACGTGGGTATGTATATCAACAATGCTACTAGAATTATTAAGAGAAAGCAAAGTCAGTGCATATCTATTTGGGAAACATGTCACATAATAAATCTCATAACGGTGGGTCAAAACAGAGGTAAGCGCCAGCCAACATATAACCCACCTGTGTAGCCGGTTCTAAAAGCAACTGGAGACCTAGGGGATCACGACTGGGACTAGTACCCCCCGGCGGACATGGGAGCAGTCCACACCAAATAGGGGTCCAAATCACAACGTTTAAGGTAACTGTATTCTGGATAATGAGAAGTATATAATCAAAATGGGATAGTTGCGTACATGCTTGTATATGTCAGCTCCATAGTAGGAGGAGAACTTACCAAATACAGTGTACTTGTATATGTCCCCTGTAGTGTCTCATGACAGGGCTAAGGGGTGGCTGCTGGAGTAGCCAGGACTGGTGAACGGAAGATTGGGTCGATATCAGGACCAACAAACCTTATATCCATAAGGAGACAGAAAAAACGCAGTATTGAAATGTTTGGTTCAAGCCAATGCGTGAACGCTACAGAAAGAAAGTGGAAAGAAGGATAGACCCATCTCAATAACTTGAGAATAGCCTATAGACACCACGTGCTATAGATAAACCAAAACTAAACCAAAGATCCTAAATCAAGTGCACGCATCACCAAAAGTAAGTGAATAGAACCAAAGAGTGAAGGTGAAATGATCGCAAAAAACGTGGAGTGTAACAATAGTGAGCATAAAGGGATGAGAGTGTGAAGAAATCAGGACGGCAGGAAAGACCCATAAAGTGGATGACAAAAGCCCAGGCGTCTCAAAGAGTGATAGTGTTTGAATGATAAGCAGCGGAGAGTCCAATGAGAAGGACAGCATAATAGAGCCATGTGCTATATTTACCTAACGCTCCTCGCAGTCCGGTATCCCGTAGCCGAGTGAGTGTCTCAGTGGGGATGGCGCCTATATGGGGAACCGCTCCACCCCAAACACAGCTGGGTCGGTAATCAGCCGGCCACATGATAGCTGTGTTCGGGGCAGACGCTCCGAATGCGCTTGTACACAAACCGGCTCATCAGGATGCGCCGGATGTGACGTACTGCGCATAGCCAATGGGTGTGTCTGCGGCGCCGACGTAGACGAGTCACCGGAAATCCAGGGACTGTCAGCAGTGTCGGTACCCAGACATTACACCATGGCTCAGGGACACACACTAAGTGTGTACCCAGATGGGCGTCACATGTCCGCCATGGGGAACATCCAGCAGGATCCTCCCATCAATGGATGGTGATGGAAATGGGTCCGGGTTGCTGAACAAGGGATAATCAGGGGAGATGAATGCCAAATGGCGCTATACCTCTGTGACCATAACCAACAGATAATTGATATACAATAACAAGATTTTACATGTATACATCAAATCATATGGAGAAATATTATTATTGGCAATATATGAACAAAACAACATAGTTATCATAAACATAGTTTCAAAAGATAGGGGGTTTCAGACAGTTGCATAACCTTCTGGGAGAAGCTGCTTCCCAGGTATGGAGCCTGATATTTCCCATATTGGGAATCAAGCTCATGAATATCATAGGATAATGGATCAGTTGGAAGAACAGGGTGGGGACAGAAAGAAATGGGAAGATAAAAAGGGGGGGGGGGAAATGAAGGGAAGAGGGAGGGAAAAGAAAAAAGGAAGGGGAAAAGGAAAGGAGTAGAAAAGAAATAGGAGGGGGGAAGGGAAGGAAGAGGGAAAAGAGGGAAGGAAAAAGAGGGGGGGTAGGGGAGGGGAAGAAAAATGAAGGGGAAGCCCTGACGGGGGAGGGGGGAAAAAGAAAGAGAATGTAGCAAGAGAGAGACCAGACAATCAAACTACCAACCATATATCTATAGAAATGACTTGTAGGAATGTGCCTCATTTAAACCAGGATATGAGAGGGCATTGAGCCTCTCAATCCAAAGTGTTTCTCATTGGAGAATGCGACGATCCCAGTTACCCCCTCTGGGGTCTGGGGGAATTACTTCTAAAACTCTAAAGGATATACATGTGTTATTGTATCTATGTCTGAGGCCAATGTGGCGTGTTACAGGAGTGAGTATCTTGCCACCCTCTGAACAGTAGAGATGGTCCCCTATTCTTTGACCTAGTTCACGGATGGTTTTGCCTACATAGAAAGCAGAGCATTGACATTGCATCAAATAAACTACTCCCCGTGTAGAGCAGTTAGCATATCGATTAAGTCTGTGTGATTGACCGTTAGGTAGTGAGGTGACCATGCCTTCCCTGATCCAGGGGCATCTGGGACAATGCCCACATGCATATGTCCCCGTAATTTGTGGGACTATAGTGGTGTGTTCCCTATAGTGACTGGTGATCAACCGATCACGTAGTGATGTTGCTCTTCGGAATACCAATTCAGGAGAGTCCTTGACATATCTGGAGAGGATAGGATCTTCATCCAGTATATGCCAATTCCTCTCCAAAATTTTCCGTAATTGTAATGAGTTACTAGAGTATTGCGTGATGAATCTCACTGTCTGAGTATTCTCATGTGTTTTTTTAGGATATAGCAAGTCAGCTCTGGATTGAGCTTGCGCTCGGTTGAAGGCTTTTCGTAGAATCTTATGGGAGTATCCTCGCTGTAGGAGTCTATCCCGTAATTTTTTAGACTCTATCAAAAAGTCTGCATCTAATGTACAGTTGCGACGGGTTCGCAGATATTGTGCGTAGGGGATACTATTCTTTAGGGATTCAGGATGTAAACTGGATGCATGCAGTAGCATATTGCCTGCACTTGGCTTCCTATAGAGATTAGTGATGATGTGTCCATCATCTTCTCTTTTGATTTCGACATCAAGAAAGACAATTTGCCTGTCATGTATGTTATGGGTAAATTTGAGGTTGAATTCGTTCACGTTCATGGCAGATAACATAGCGTCTAGTTCGTTGCGTGTACCCGTCCATATAATTAGGAGGTCGTCAATATAACGAAACCAGCACAGTAGGTATTTTAGCCACTGTGCATATTGTTCATTGGCGAAAATGTATCTTTCCCAACTTCCAAGGAATAGATTCGCATACGAGGGGGCGCAACAGGTCCCCATTGCGACCCCTTGAATCTGCAAATAGGTCTTGTCCATGAACGTGAAGAAATTCCTAGTCAAAATAAATCTTAATAAAGATAAAATAAAATCATTGTGGGACCAAGTGGAACGATCTTGCTCATACAAAAAAGACTTGACCGGCCGGATGCCCTCCTCGTGCGGTATACTCGAGTACAATGCCTCGATATCAACCGCCACGAGGAGGGCATCCGGGGGTGTATAGATGTCCTCAAGGTGGCGTAAGAGATCGGGAGTGTCCTGAATGTAAGATGGTAAACTCTGCACAAAGGGGCGCAAAAAAGCGTCCACATATCGGCTGGCATGCTCTGACATGGATCCAATGCCGGAGACAATGGGTCTCCCCGGAGGCCTAGATAAATTCTTATGGATTTTAGGAAGTGTGTACATAGTTGGGGTTCTGGGGTGTAAAACACGCAGATACTCGTATGTGTCTTTGTCTATAGTGCCTACAAGATAGGCATTCAGACATAAATTCTGTAGTTCGTTTTGAAAAGTATTTGTTAGTTCAGGTTGTATAGGGAGATACCACGACTCATTGTTAAGCACATCTAAGCACATCGTCTGGTATTGTGGATGTGTCATGATTACCACGTTTCCCCCTTTGTCAGAGGGTTTAATGATAATATCATGGTTGGATTGTAGTTGTTTTAGAGCTGCTTTTAAATTGGTGGTTAGATTCTGGGGCATTGGTTGCCAACGTTTCCGTTTGAGATCACGGATCACCTGGCAAACAAATGCCCAGATCTTTGGACAAATAGATAGATCAGGAAATTTCGTGGATTTGGATTTAAAAATTGGAGGAACAGATTGTAGGGAAGGTGTAACAATGGATGTAGCACTAGGCTCTCCGGGGTCTGAGGAACCCTCTTCATAGAGGAGCATCAGATCCCGGAGAGCCCGGAACTCATCCATTGAGAAATGTTTGATTTGCTCGGTAAGAGCCAATTCAAGCTTTTTCTTTTGGCGGTCAGCATCGAAAATGTACCTGTAGGTCAAGTTGCGAGCAAACAGGTACAAATCTTTAATAGTGTCATATATATTGATTGATTGTGGAGGACAAAATCCCAAACCTAATTGTAAAACGGTGGTCTGATCCGGGGTGAGGGGTATATCTGTGAGATTGATAATATTAAAACAATCTTGATTTATTTCTGTGATGGTGGGGTTTGTGTCGGTGTCAATGTGACAAAGTCTTTTAGTTTGGTCTGTTTTTTGGTTTTCGGGATGGCTCCTAGTGAGACATCTAAAAAACCATTCTCATTGGTATTAGATTGTTTGGTATTAGGCAAAATATTAGTGGTAAGGATTTTCTGGAGTGTAGGTGTTAAATCTGAAGTGCTAGCTGTGGGTGTCTGTGGTCGTCTTTTGCCCAAAGGGTCATCAGACGAATATCCACCATTGTGTCTGGTGCGTTTAGTGACTCGTGTGCGCGCAGCCCTTTAAACGCACCAGACACAATGGTGGATATTCGTCTGATGACCCTTTGGGCAAAAGACGACCACAGACACCCACAGCTAGCACTTCAGATTTAACACCTACACTCCAGAAAATCCTTACCACTAATATTTTGCCTAATACCAAACAATCTAATACCAATGAGAATGGTTTTTTAGATGTCTCACTAGGAGCCATCCCGAAAACCAAAAAACAGACCAAACTAAAAGACTTTGTCACATTGACACCGACACAAACCCCACCATCACAGAAATAAATCAAGATTGTTTTAATATTATCAATCTCACAGATATACCCCTCACCCCGGATCAGACCACCGTTTTACAATTAGGTTTGGGATTTTGTCCTCCACAATCAATCAATATATATGACACTATTAAAGATTTGTACCTGTTTGCTCGCAACTTGACCTACAGGTACATTTTCGATGCTGACCGCCAAAAGAAAAAGCTTGAATTGGCTCTTACCGAGCAAATCAAACATTTCTCAATGGATGAGTTCCGGGCTCTCCGGGATCTGATGCTCCTCTATGAAGAGGGTTCCTCAGACCCCGGAGAGCCTAGTGCTACATCCATTGTTACACCTTCCCTACAATCTGTTCCTCCAATTTTTAAATCCAAATCCACGAAATTTCCTGATCTATCTATTTGTCCAAAGATCTGGGCATTTGTTTGCCAGGTGATCCGTGATCTCAAACGGAAACGTTGGCAACCAATGCCCCAGAATCTAACCACCAATTTAAAAGCAGCTCTAAAACAACTACAATCCAACCATGATATTATCATTAAACCCTCTGACAAAGGGGGAAACGTGGTAATCATGACACATCCACAATACCAGACGATGTGCTTAGATGTGCTTAACAATGAGTCGTGGTATCTCCCTATACAACCTGAACTAACAAATACTTTTCAAAACGAACTACAGAATTTATGTCTGAATGCCTATCTTGTAGGCACTATAGACAAAGACACATACGAGTATCTGCGTGTTTTACACCCCAGAACCCCAACTATGTACACACTTCCTAAAATCCATAAGAATTTATCTAGGCCTCCGGGGAGACCCATTGTCTCCGGCATTGGATCCATGTCAGAGCATGCCAGCCGATATGTGGACGCTTTTTTGCGCCCCTTTGTGCAGAGTTTACCATCTTACATTCAGGACACTCCCGATCTCTTACGCCACCTTGAGGACATCTATACACCCCCGGATGCCCTCCTCGTGGCGGTTGATATCGAGGCATTGTACTCGAGTATACCGCACGAGGAGGGCATCCGGTCGGTCAAGTCTTTTTTGTATGAGCAAGATCGTTCCACTTGGTCCCACAATGATTTTATTTTATCTTTATTAAGATTTATTTTGACTAGGAATTTCTTCACGTTCATGGACAAGACCTATTTGCAGATTCAAGGGGTCGCAATGGGGACCTGTTGCGCCCCCTCGTATGCGAATCTATTCCTTGGAAGTTGGGAAAGATACATTTTCGCCAATGAACAATATGCACAGTGGCTAAAATACCTACTGTGCTGGTTTCGTTATATTGACGACCTCCTAATTATATGGACGGGTACACGCAACGAACTAGACGCTATGTTATCTGCCATGAACGTGAACGAATTCAACCTCAAATTTACCCATAACATACATGACAGGCAAATTGTCTTTCTTGATGTCGAAATCAAAAGAGAAGATGATGGACACATCATCACTAATCTCTATAGGAAGCCAAGTGCAGGCAATATGCTACTGCATGCATCCAGTTTACATCCTGAATCCCTAAAGAATAGTATCCCCTACGCACAATATCTGCGAACCCGTCGCAACTGTACATTAGATGCAGACTTTTTGATAGAGTCTAAAAAATTACGGGATAGACTCCTACAGCGAGGATACTCCCGTAAGATTCTACGAAAAGCCTTCAACCGAGCGCAAGCTCAATCCAGAGCTGACTTGCTATATCCTAAAAAAACACATGAGAATACTCAGACAGTGAGATTCATCACGCAATACTCTAGTAACTCATTACAATTACGGAAAATTTTGGAGAGGAATTGGCATATACTGGATGAAGATCCTATCCTCTCCAGATATGTCAAGGACTCTCCTGAATTGGTATTCCGAAGAGCAACATCACTACGTGATCGGTTGATCACCAGTCACTATAGGGAACACACCACTATAGTCCCACAAATTACGGGGACATATGCATGTGGGCATTGTCCCAGATGCCCCTGGATCAGGGAAGGCATGGTCACCTCACTACCTAACGGTCAATCACACAGACTTAATCGATATGCTAACTGCTCTACACGGGGAGTAGTTTATTTGATGCAATGTCAATGCTCTGCTTTCTATGTAGGCAAAACCATCCGTGAACTAGGTCAAAGAATAGGGGACCATCTCTACTGTTCAGAGGGTGGCAAGATACTCACTCCTGTAACACGCCACATTGGCCTCAGACATAGATACAATAACACATGTATATCCTTTAGAGTTTTAGAAGTAATTCCCCCAGACCCCAGAGGGGGTAACTGGGATCGTCGCATTCTCCAACGAGAAACACTTTGGATTGAGAGGCTCAATGCCCTCTCATATCCTGGTTTAAATGAGGCACATTCCTACAAGTCATTTCTATAGATATATGGTTGGTAGTTTGATTGTCTGGTCTCTCTCTTGCTACATTCTCTTTCTTTTTCCCCCCTCCCCCGTCAGGGCTTCCCCTTCATTTTTCTTCCCCTCCCCTACCCCCCCTCTTTTTCCTTCCCTCTTTTCCCTCTTCCTTCCCTTCCCCCCTCCTATTTCTTTTCTACTCCTTTCCTTTTCCCCTTCCTTTTTTCTTTTCCCTCCCTCTTCCCTTCATTTCCCCCCCCCCCCTTTTTATCTTCCCATTTCTTTCTGTCCCCACCCTGTTCTTCCAACTGATCCATTATCCTATGATATTCATGAGCTTGATTCCCAATATGGGAAATATCAGGCTCCATACCTGGGAAGCAGCTTCTCCCAGAAGGTTATGCAACTGTCTGAAACCCCCTATCTTTTGAAACTATGTTTATGATAACTATGTTGTTTTGTTCATATATTGCCAATAATAATATTTCTCCATATGATTTGATGTATACATGTAAAATCTTGTTATTGTATATCAATTATCTGTTGGTTATGGTCACAGAGGTATAGCGCCATTTGGCATTCATCTCCCCTGATTATCCCTTGTTCAGCAACCCGGACCCATTTCCATCACCATCCATTGATGGGAGGATCCTGCTGGATGTTCCCCATGGCGGACATGTGACGCCCATCTGGGTACACACTTAGTGTGTGTCCCTGAGCCATGGTGTAATGTCTGGGTACCGACACTGCTGACAGTCCCTGGATTTCCGGTGACTCGTCTACGTCGGCGCCGCAGACACACCCATTGGCTATGCGCAGTACGTCACATCCGGCGCATCCTGATGAGCCGGTTTGTGTACAAGCGCATTCGGAGCGTCTGCCCCGAACACAGCTATCATGTGGCCGGCTGATTACCGACCCAGCTGTGTTTGGGGTGGAGCGGTTCCCCATATAGGCGCCATCCCCACTGAGACACTCACTCGGCTACGGGATACCGGACTGCGAGGAGCGTTAGGTAAATATAGCACATGGCTCTATTATGCTGTCCTTCTCATTGGACTCTCCGCTGCTTATCATTCAAACACTATCACTCTTTGAGACGCCTGGGCTTTTGTCATCCACTTTATGGGTCTTTCCTGCCGTCCTGATTTCTTCACACTCTCATCCCTTTATGCTCACTATTGTTACACTCCACGTTTTTTGCGATCATTTCACCTTCACTCTTTGGTTCTATTCACTTACTTTTGGTGATGCGTGCACTTGATTTAGGATCTTTGGTTTAGTTTTGGTTTATCTATAGCACGTGGTGTCTATAGGCTATTCTCAAGTTATTGAGATGGGTCTATCCTTCTTTCCACTTTCTTTCTGTAGCGTTCACGCATTGGCTTGAACCAAACATTTCAATACTGCGTTTTTTCTGTCTCCTTATGGATATAAGGTTTGTTGGTCCTGATATCGACCCAATCTTCCGTTCACCAGTCCTGGCTACTCCAGCAGCCACCCCTTAGCCCTGTCATGAGACACTACAGGGGACATATACAAGTACACTGTATTTGGTAAGTTCTCCTCCTACTATGGAGCTGACATATACAAGCATGTACGCAACTATCCCATTTTGATTATATACTTCTCATTATCCAGAATACAGTTACCTTAAACGTTGTGATTTGGACCCCTATTTGGTGTGGACTGCTCCCATGTCCGCCGGGGGGTACTAGTCCCAGTCGTGATCCCCTAGGTCTCCAGTTGCTTTTAGAACCGGCTACACAGGTGGGTTATATGTTGGCTGGCGCTTACCTCTGTTTTGACCCACCGTTATGAGATTTATTATGTGACATGTTTCCCAAATAGATATGCACTGACTTTGCTTTCTCTTAATAATTCTAGTAGCATTGTTGATATACATACCCACGTTATTTGCCCCTGAGGAAGCGGTCACCCGCGAAACATGTCGGGCTGGGTTTGGGTTTAGACACCCAGGTCCATCACACCAGACCCACCAGTCTTACCATCTCTGGCAAAGGTCTGCAGTGGACAGCGTGATCTACACCCACCCTCCGTGGATATTTGGCTCTCCCAAAGCCTGTATATTGTATGTACTGCCCAATTGCTCTGTATGCTGTAATATTATTAGTGTTTTGTCAACACGATAATAGTTACTTTTAATGTTTTTCTTCTTTATTTTTGGTGTTGTATCAATAAAATTTGTGTATTTTTACATATATGTGGATTCTCTGCTATTTGTCTCGATGACAGTATCCCTTTAAAAGTCCCCTTGGCCCATCCATTTTCCTTTTCTACATTTAATTGGGACGTGGATACTTGTATTTTTTACTAATCCTCTTGTTGGCTAGCTGTCCCCTCTGTTTATACTACGTATATTTGGGTGGACAACACACCCGGGGCCCCTTGTTCTCTGTTTGTGACAGCTCCATTTATCTCTCTTTTTTCAAACTTAATTAGTCTACACACCTATTTCTCTTTATACTTTAAAATTAAGTAACTGTGTATCATGGATCTTTTAGGACAGGCTTGGACAGGTTTTATGTCTCATATTCAATCTACCTTCACATCTAATCGTAGGGATGAGGAAGAGCTCAAAATTTATCTACAAAAAATATTTGGATTACTTAAACGTAAATCTCACTTATATTGGCATATCGAGTTTTTTGAAAAGTACATTACTGAAAATGTGAATCCTAGGGGTTTGAGACTACACACCTTCCCGACCGTCCGGAACCCCACCGAGACGTTTAGGAAGACGTGGGAGTCCGCCCTAGACAGATGTAGCAAGGAATTAATGACTATCCTTGTGCAACAATACAATCTGGATATGTCTGGATTGGATGCGGAAATTGACACTTTAAACATCCAATACAGACATGTCATGGATCACCCAAACTTTGCAGCCAAATGGCAAGAAATCAAACAACAACTTGAGGAAATTAATCAAGACATAATACTCAGGACACAGGCTAAATACAATCGGGATAAATTGGCCTTTCTGGGTGGATACGCTTATAAGTGGACCCCCAGAGTGACCACTCCCATCAACCAAACACTCAGAAATGAGAGATCATCACATATTGATGAGTATCCTGAATCAGATTCTTCTAATACCAATCTCCCTCACTCACAGGCTAGTTCACGCCCCTCTAATTCAAGGGCTGCGCGCACACGAGTCACTAAACGCACCAGACACAATGGTGGATATTCGTCTGATGACCCTTTGGGCAAAAGACGACCACAGACACCCACAGCTAGCACTTCAGATTTAACACCTACACTCCAGAAAATCCTTACCACTAATATTTTGCCTAATACCAAACAATCTAATACCAATGAGAATGGTTTTTTAGATGTCTCACTAGGAGCCATCCCGAAAACCAAAAAACAGACCAAACTAAAAGACTTTGTCACATTGACACCGACACAAACCCCACCATCACAGAAATAAATCAAGATTGTTTTAATATTATCAATCTCACAGATATACCCCTCACCCCGGATCAGACCACCGTTTTACAATTAGGTTTGGGATTTTGTCCTTCACAATCAATCAATATATATGACACTATTAAAGATTTGTACCTGTTTGCTCGCAACTTGACCTACAGGTACATTTTCGATGCTGACCGCCAAAAGAAAAAGCTTGAATTGGCTCTTACCGAGCAAATCAAACATTTCTCAATGGATGAGTTCCGGGCTCTCCGGGATCTGATGCTCCTCTATGAAGAGGGTTCCTCAGACCCCGGAGAGCCTAGTGCTACATCCATTGTTACACCTTCCCTACAATCTGTTCCTCCAATTTTTAAATCCAAATCCACGAAATTTCCTGATCTATCTATTTGTCCAAAGATCTGGGCATTTGTTTGCCAGGTGATCCGTGATCTCAAACGGAAACGTTGGCAACCAATGCCCCAGAATCTAACCACCAATTTAAAAGCAGCTCTAAAACAACTACAATCCAACCATGATATTATCATTAAACCCTCTGACAAAGGGGGAAACGTGGTAATCATGACACATCCACAATACCAGACGATGTGCTTAGATGCGCTTAACAATGAGTCGTGGTATCTCCCTATACAACCTGAACTAACAAATACTTTTCAAAACGAACTACAGAATTTATGTCTGAATGCCTATCTTGTAGGCACTATAGACAAAGACACATACGAGTATCTGCGTGTTTTACACCCCAGAACCCCAACTATGTACACACTTCCTAAAATCCATAAGAATTTATCTAGGCCTCCGGGGAGACCCATTGTCTCCGGCATTGGATCCATGTCAGAGCATGCCAGCCGATATGTGGACGCTTTTTTGCGCCCCTTTGTGCAGAGTTTACCATCTTACATTCAGGACACTCCCGATCTCTTACGCCACCTTGAGGACATCTATACACCCCCGGATGCCCTCCTCGTGGCGGTTGATATCGAGGCATTGTACTCGAGTATACCGCACGAGGAGGGCATCCGGTCGGTCAAGTCTTTTTTGTATGAGCAAGATCGTTCCACTTGGTCCCACAATGATTTTATTTTATCTTTATTAAGATTTATTTTGACTAGGAATTTCTTCACGTTCATGGACAAGACCTATTTGCAGATTCAAGGGGTCGCAATGGGGACCTGTTGCGCCCCCTCGTATGCGAATCTATTCCTTGGAAGTTGGGAAAGATACATTTTCGCCAATGAACAATATGCACAGTGGCTAAAATACCTACTGTGCTGGTTTCGTTATATTGACGACCTCCTAATTATATGGACGGGTACACGCAACGAACTAGACGCTATGTTATCTGCCATGAACGTGAACGAATTCAACCTCAAATTTACCCATAACATACATGACAGGCAAATTGTCTTTCTTGATGTCGAAATCAAAAGAGAAGATGATGGACACATCATCACTAATCTCTATAGGAAGCCAAGTGCAGGCAATATGCTACTGCATGCATCCAGTTTACATCCTGAATCCCTAAAGAATAGTATCCCCTACGCACAATATCTGCGAACCCGTCGCAACTGTACATTAGATGCAGACTTTTTGATAGAGTCTAAAAAATTACGGGATAGACTCCTACAGCGAGGATACTCCCGTAAGATTCTACGAAAAGCCTTCAACCGAGCGCAAGCTCAATCCAGAGCTGACTTGCTATATCCTAAAAAAACACATGAGAATACTCAGACAGTGAGATTCATCACGCAATACTCTAGTAACTCATTACAATTACGGAAAATTTTGGAGAGGAATTGGCATATACTGGATGAAGATCCTATCCTCTCCAGATATGTCAAGGACTCTCCTGAATTGGTATTCCGAAGAGCAACATCACTACGTGATCGGTTGATCACCAGTCACTATAGGGAACACACCACTATAGTCCCACAAATTACGGGGACATATGCATGTGGGCATTGTCCCAGATGCCCCTGGATCAGGGAAGGCATGGTCACCTCACTACTAGGGTTGAGCGAACACCTAGATGTCCGTGTTCGACGGGTTCGGCCGAACTTTAAAAAAAAGTCCGGGTCCGTGTCCCGGACTTTTACCGAACTTTTCCCGGACACCGAACCCCATTGAAGTCAATGGGGACCCGAACTTTAAGGCACTAAAATGGCTCTAAAACACCAAAGGAAAGGGCTAGAGTGCTGCAAATGGCAGCAAAACGTAATTAAGAGCATGGCAAGTGCTCTGCAAACAAATGTGGATAGGGAAATAACTTAAAACAACAAAAAAAAAACAGAAAAATAAAACAATGTTCTTCTTCATCTCTGAAGGACGAGGCCCATATGGAGTAGGAGGGAGGTTGAGGTGGTGGTGGATGTGGCGGTGACATAGGCGTGCGCACAGGGTGTGCTGGGTGTGCCTGGGCACACCCTAATCACCTAGGGCACATAGCATTGCCAGTGAGGAGATGGGAAAGATCTCCCTGGGACCTGCTCTGCTCTATTTCTCCTTGCCTACAGGTACATGGCCCCGATACATTACTCTCCCTGCTGGCAAACACATGCATGTGTATTTCAACTTTGGGGTGCACACCTTAATGCAATAGGCTGCGCACACCTATGGGCGGTGTAGGTGGAAGCGGCGGTGGAGGAGGACCAGGGCCGGATTAACAGCATCATGGGCTTGGTGCTGAGGATTTTGAAGGGCCTTAAGGGCCGTGCCTTGCCATGCACCCAGAGGAGGAAGGGTGCAGCCATGCATGCCTAATTCAACATGGGATGCTGTCTCTGAAGCCCATAAACACATCCATGCATCGCCAACTGTCCCTCCTTGTCCGGCCTTCACGCTGTGTGGGGAGGTTCTGAGGGTGCTGCCTGGGGAAGCGAGCATAGAAGCCAGACTTCTGTGTTTACAAGTGACAGAAGAGCGGTAACAGTGAATATGGCCAACCCGGGGCCTATATAAAAGGTAGGGGCCTGGAGCTGCAGCTCCAATAGCCCCTACATTAATCTGGCCCTGAGGAGGAGGACGAGGTAGCCAACACTGCTTCTTTTCAAAAATTTTAAATGAGGGTACACCCCAAAAGAGTGAGAAAGAGCAAAAATGGAACAATGGGTGGGTAAGGTCGGTATCCATTGCTATTCTGCATAAGGTACGGAAAAGTCCCGTGGGATCCATGCCTGGTTCATTTTAATGAACGTGAGCTTGTCCACATTGTCTCTGGACAGGCGGCTGCGCTTGTCTGTTATAACGCCCCCAGCCGTGCTAAATACCCGTTCAGATAATACACTGGCTGCAGGGCACGCCAGCACCTCCAAGGCGTAAAGGGCAAGCTCAAGCCATGTGCCCAATTTGGAGACCCAGAAGTTGAAGGGGGCAGACCCGTCATTCACTACATGTAGGCGTGTGCACACATACTGCTCCACCATGTTGGTAAAATGCTGCCTCCTGCTAAGACGTTCCATCTGAGCTGCTGGTGCTGCTGTTTGTTGTGGCGTGCTGACAAAGCTTTTCCACATTTCGGCCATGCTAACCCTGCCTTCTGAGGTGCTGGCGGTGCCCTGGTTGCGTTGGCGACCTCCTCCTCCTCCTCCTCTGCCTTGTGCTTCCACTGTGGCCCCGCTGTCAGATGGGAATGCCAGCAGCATGGCGTCTACCAGCGTGCGCTTGTACTCGCGCATCTTGCGATCGCGCTCCAGTGAGTGAATTAAGGACGGTACGTTGTCCTTGTAACGGGGATCCAGCAGCGTGGCCACCCAGTAATCAGCACAAGTTAGAATGTGGGCAACTCGGCGGTCGTTGTGGAGACACTGCAGCATGTAATCGCTCATGTGTGCCAGGCTGCCCAGAGGCAACTAAAGGCTGTCCTCTGTGGGAGGTGTATCGTCCGTGTCCTCTGTATCCCCCCAGCCACGCACCAGTGATGGCCATGAGCTGGCCTGGGTGCCACCCTGCTGTGAACATGGTTCCATCTCCTCCTCCAGCTCCTCCTCCTCCTCATCCTCCTCATCCTCCAGAACTGTGCCCCTGCTGGACAATTGCGTCCCTGGCGTTTGCGTGTGCAGGAACCCACCCTCGGAGCCCCTTGCGAATGACTGCCCTGAAAGCCTTGGAAATGTTACCTCTTCATCCTCCTCCTCCTCCTCATCCTGTGCCACATCCTCTTCCATCATCGCCCGAATTGTTTTTTCAAGGAGGCATAGAAGTGGGATAGTTAAGCTGAGAACGGCGTCATTGCCACTGGCCATGTTGGTGGAGTACTCAAAACAGCGCAACAAGGCACACAGGTCTCGCATGGAGGCCCAGTTAAATTAAATAGCGGAATAGAAAATATGATCCAAAAAAAGTGTATGTATATCACACGTACACAACCACACTGGGCCCCAATTACTATTGTTTGTACCCCTAAAAGGCTAGATGAGGAGTAGGGGGAGTATGGAACAGGCAGCACCCTCAAACCTTCAGAAGTATGAGATGAACCCCAACAACTTGGAAAGGTGGATCTCTCTCACACGTACCGACACAGACTATCCCGCAATTCAATTGATCCTCAAAGGTTTTTATTGAATAGCGGAATAGGAAATATGATCAAAAAAAGTGTATGTATCTCGCACGTACACAACCACACTAGGCCCCAATTACTATTGTTTGTACCCCTAAAAGGCTAGATGAGGAGTAGGGGGGGTATGGAACAGGCAGCACCCTCAAACCTTCAGAAGTATGAGATGAACCCCAACAACTTGGAAAGGTGGATCTCTCTCACACGTACCGACACAGACTATCCCCCAATTTAACTGATCCCCAAAGGTTTTTGATTAAATAGCGGAATAGAAAATATGATCCCAAAAAAGTGTATGTATATCACACGTACACAACCACACTGGGCCCCAATTACTATTGTTTGTACCCCTAAAAGGCTAGATGAGGAGTAGGGGGAGTATGGAACAGGCAGCACCCTCAAACCTTCAGAAGTATGAGATGAACCCCAACAACTTGGAAAGGTGGATCTCTCTCACACGTACCGACACAGACTATCCCGCAATTCAATTGATCCTCAAAGGTTTTTATTGAATAGCGGAATAGGAAATATGATCAAAAAAAGTGTATGTATCTCGCACGTACACAACCACACTAGGCCCCAATTACTATTGTTTGTACCCCTAAAAGGCTAGATGAGGAGTAGGGGGGGTATGGAACAGGCAGCACCCTCAAACCTTCAGAAGTATGAGATGAACCCCAACAACTTGGAAAGGTGGATCTCTCTCACACGTACCGACACAGACTATCCCCCAATTTAACTGATCCCCAAAGGTTTTTGATTAAATAGCGGAATAGAAAATATGATCCCAAAAAAGTGTATGTATATCACACGTACACAACCACACTGGGCCCCAATTACTATTGTTTGTACCCCTAAAAGGCTAGATGAGGAGTAGGGGGAGTATGGAACAGGCAGCACCCTCAAACCTTCAGAAGTATGAGATGAACCCCAACAACTTGGAAAGGTGGATCTCTCTCACACGTACCAACACAGACTATCCCCCAATTTAACTGATCCCCAAAGGTTTTTGATTAAATAGCGGAATAGAAAATATGATCCAAAAAAAGTGTATGTATATCACACGTACACAACCACACTAGGCCCCAATTACTATTGTTTGTACCCCTAAAAGGCTAGATGAGGAGTAGGGGGAGTATGGAACAGGCAGCACCCTCAAACCTTCAGAAGTATGAGATGAACCCCAACAACTTGGAAAGGTGGATCTCTCTCACACGTACCGACACAGACTATCCCGCAATTCAATTGATCCTCAAAGGTTTTTATTGAATAGCGGAATAGGAAATATGATCAAAAAAAGTGTATGTATCTCGCACGTACACAACCACACTAGGCCCCAATTACTATTGTTTGTACCCCTAAAAGGCTAGATGAGGAGTAGGGGGAGTATGGAACAGGCAGCACCCTCAAACCTTCAGAAGTATGAGATGAACCCCAACAACTTGGAAAGGTGGATCTCTCTCACACGTACCGACACAGACTATCCCCCAATTTAACTGATCCCCAAAGGTTTTTGATTAAATAGCGGAATAGAAAATATGATCCAAAAAAAGTGTATGTATATCACACGTACACAACCACACTAGGCCCCAATTACTATTGTTTGTACCCCTAAAAGGCTAGATGAGGAGTAGGGGGGGTATGGAACAGGCAGCACCCTCAAACCTTCAGAAGTATGAGATGAACCCCAACAACTTGGAAAGGTGGATCTCTCTCACACGTACCAACACAGACTATCCCCCAATTTAACTGATCCCCAAAGGTTTTTGATTAAATAGCGGAATAGAAAATATGATCCCAAAAAAGTGTATGTATATCACACGTACACAACCACACTAGGCCCCAATTACTATTGTTTGTACCCCTAAAAGGCTAGGAGTAGGGGGAGTATGGAACAGGCAGCACCCTCAAACCTTCAGAAGTATGAGATGAACCCCAACAACTTGGAAAGGTGGATCTCTCTCACACGTACCAACACAGACTATCCCCCAATTTAACTGATCCCCAAAGGTTTTTGATTAAATAGCGGAATAGAAAATATGATCCAAAAAAAGTGTATGTATATCACACGTACACAACCACACTAGGCCCCAATTACTATTGTTTGTACCCCTAAAAGGCTAGGAGTAGGGGGAGTATGGAACAGGCAGCACCCTCAAACCTTCAGAAGTATGAGATGAACCCCAACAACTTGGAAAGGTGGATCTCTCTCACACGTACCAACACAGACTATCCCCCAATTTAACTGATCCCCAAAGGTTTTTGATTAAATAGCGGAATAGAAAATATGATCCCAAAAAAGTGTATGTATATCACACGTACACAACCACACTAGGCCCCAATTACTATTGTTTGTACCCCTAAAAGGCTAGGAGTAGGGGGAGTATGGAACAGGCAGCACCCTCAAACCTTCAGAAGTATGAGATGAACCCCAACAACTTGGAAAGGTGGATCTCTCTCACACGTACCAACACAGACTATCCCCCAATTTAACTGATCCCCAAAGGTTTTTGATTAAATAGCGGAATAGAAAATATGATCCCAAAAAAGTGTATGTATATCACACGTACACAACCACACTAGGCCCCAATTACTATTGTTTGTACCCCTAAAAGGCTAGGAGTAGGGGGAGTATGGAACAGGCAGCACCCTCAAACCTTCAGAAGTATGAGATGAACCCCAACAACTTGGAAAGGTGGATCTCTCTCACACGTACCAACACAGACTATCCCCCAATTTAACTGATCCCCAAAGGTTTTTGATGAAATAGCGGAATAGAAAATATGATCCCAAAAAAGTGTATGTATATCACACGTACACAACCACACTAGGCCCCAATTACTATTGTTTGTACCCCTAAAAGGCTAGGAGTAGGGGGAGTATGGAACAGGCAGCACCCTCAAACCTTCAGAAGTATGAGATGAACCCCAACAACTTGGAAAGGTGGATCTCTCTCACACGTACCAACACAGACTATCCCCCAATTTAACTGATCCCCAAAGGTTTTTGATTAAATAGCGGAATAGAAAATATGATCCCAAAAAAGTGTATGTATATCACACGTACACAACCACACTAGGCCCCAATTACTATTGTTTGTACCCCTAAAAGGCTAGGAGTAGGGGGAGTATGGAACAGGCAGCACCCTCAAACCTTCAGAAGTATGAGATGAACCCCAACAACTTGGAAAGGTGGATCTCTCTCACACGTACCAACACAGACTATCCCCCAATTTAACTGATCCCCAAAGGTTTTTGATTAAATAGCGGAATAGAAAATATGATCCCAAAAAAGTGTATGTATATCACACGTACACAACCACACTAGGCCCCAATTACTATTGTTTGTACCCCTAAAAGGCTAGGAGTAGGGGGAGTATGGAACAGGCAGCACCCTCAAACCTTCAGAAGTATGAGATGAACCCCAACAACTTGGAAAGGTGGATCTCTCTCACACGTACCAACACAGACTATCCCCAAATTTAACTGATCCCCAAAGGTTTTTGATTAAATAGCGGAATAGAAAATATGATCCCAAAAAAGTGTATGTATATCACACGTACACAACCACACTAGGCCCCAATTACTATTGTTTGTACCCCTAAAAGGCTAGGAGTAGGGGGAGTATGGAACAGGCAGCACCCTCAAACCTTCAGAAGTATGAGATGAACCCCAACAACTTGGAAAGGTGGATCTCTCTCACACGTACCAACACAGACTATCCCCCAATTTAACTGATCCCCAAAGGTTTTTGATTAAATAGCGGAATAGAAAATATGATCCCAAAAAAGTGTATGTATATCACACGTACACAACCACACTAGGCCCCAATTACTATTGTTTGTACCCCTAAAAGGCTAGATGAGGAGTAGGGGGAGTATGGAACAGGCAGCACCCTCAAACCTTCAGAAGTATGAGATTGTGTTCACTGTACCCCACAAAGATTGAGTTCACTGCACCCCACAATGATTGTGTTCACTGCACCCCACAAAGATTGTGTTCACTGCACCTCACAAAGATTGTGTTCACTGTACCCCCCAAAGATTGTGTTCACTGCACCCCACAAAGATTCTGTTCACTGTACCCCACAAAGATTGTGTTCACTGCACCCCAAAAAGATTGTGTTCACTGCACCCCAAAAAGGATGTTGTTCACTGCACCCCAAAAAGGATGTTGTTCACTCCACCCCAAAAAGATTGTGTTCACTGCACCCCACAAAGATTGTGTTCACTGCACCCCAAAAAGATTGTGTTCACTGCACCCCAAAAATGATTTTGTTCACTGCACCCCAAAAAGGATTTTGTTCACTGCACCCCAAAAAGGATGTTGTTCACTCCACCCCAAAAAGATTGTGTTCACTGCACCCCAAAAAGATTGTGTTCACTGCACCCCACAAAGGATTTTGTTCACTGCACCCCAAAAAGATTGTGTTCACTGCACCCCAAAAAGGATGTTGTTCACTGCACCCCAAAAAGGATTTTGTTCACTGCACCCCAAAAAGATTGTGTTCACTGCACCCCACAAAGGATTTTGTTCACTGCACCCCACAAAGATTGTGTTCACTGCACACCAAAAAGGATTGTGTTCACTGCACCCCAAAAAGATTTTGTTCACTGCACCCCAAAAAGATTGTGTTCACTGCAGCCCAAAAAGATTGTGTTCACTGCAGCCCAAAAAGATTGTGTTCACTGCAGCCCAAAAAGATTGTGTTCAATGTGGATCACTGACACCTGCCTATCTCCAATCCCACACCACACAGCAATATCGATTGTAGTTTGTAGAACACAGTTTCCCTAAAATTCAGCAGACTCTGTCCCTAACAGGATTGAGAAGAGATCGTAGATCAGGATTGAGTGCAGATTCACCCCACCCCCCACACAGCAATATCGATTGTAGTTTGTAGAAGACACTGACCCTATAATTCAGCAGACTCTATCCCTAAAATGCCTACAACTCGCCCTGCCTAAACACTCCGACCTGTCCCTCAATTCTATCCGGACACAAATGGTTTTTTCCTGCCTATCTTTCCCTAATCAGCAGCCAGCACGTTGATGTGTGCTCTGTCCCTGAATCTAAGCAGCATAATGACGCCGCTGCGGCTGCCTCGAACTTATAAAGACTTGGTCACATGCTTCAGACGGCCAATCACAGCTACTGAGACATTTGCAGGCATGGCTGGGATGGCTTAAGGCACACCAGTTAAACGATTGTTGATTGGCTGTTGAAAGCCCGCCATGAAAAGAGCGCCAAAGCATGCAAAACCCGGAAATAAAACGACCGAACACGGATTTTTACCCGAACATACAGTAAAGTGTCCGTGTCCGTGTTCGGGTACAAAAAATCCAATTATTCGGTACGAACACGAATAATACAGTCCGTGTTCGCTCAACACTACTCACTACCTAACGGTCAATCACACAGACTTAATCGATATGCTAACTGCTCTACACGGGGAGTAGTTTATTTGATGCAATGTCAATGCTCTGCTTTCTATGTAGGCAAAACCATCCGTGAACTAGGTCAAAGAATAGGGGACCATCTCTACTGTTCAGAGGGTGGCAAGATACTCACTCCTGTAACACGCCACATTGGCCTCAGACATAGATACAATAACACATGTATATCCTTTAGAGTTTTAGAAGTAATTCCCCCAGACCCCAGAGGGGGTAACTGGGATCGTCGCATTCTCCAACGAGAAACACTTTGGATTGAGAGGCTCAATGCCCTCTCATATCCTGGTTTAAATGAGGCACATTCCTACAAGTCATTTCTATAGATATATGGTTGGTAGTTTGATTGTCTGGTCTCTCTCTTGCTACATTCTCTTTCTTTTTCCCCCCTCCCCCGTCAGGGCTTCCCCTTCATTTTTCTTCCCCTCCCCTACCCCCCCTCTTTTTCCTTCCCTCTTTTCCCTCTTCCTTCCCTTCCCCCCTCCTATTTCTTTTCTACTCCTTTCCTTTTCCCCTTCCTTTTTTCTTTTCCCTCCCTCTTCCCTTCATTCCCCCCCCCCCCCCCTTTTTATCTTCCCATTTCTTTCTGTCCCCACCCTGTTCTTCCAACTGATCCATTATCCTATGATATTCATGAGCTTGATTCCCAATATGGGAAATATCAGGCTCCATACCTGGGAAGCAGCTTCTCCCAGAAGGTTATGCAACTGTCTGAAACCCCCTATCTTTTGAAACTATGTTTATGATAACTATGTTGTTTTGTTCATATATTGCCAATAATAATATTTCTCCATATGATTTGATGTATACATGTAAAATCTTGTTATTGTATATCAATTATCTGTTGGTTATGGTCACAGAGGTATAGCGCCATTTGGCATTCATCTCCCCTGATTATCCCTTGTTCAGCAACCCGGACCCATTTCCATCACCATCCATTGATGGGAGGATCCTGCTGGATGTTCCCCATGGCGGACATGTGACGCCCGTCTGGGTACACACTTAGTGTGTGTCCCTGAGCCATGGTGTAATGTCTGGGTACCGACACTGCTGACAGTCCCTGGATTTCCGGTGACTCGTCTACGTCGGCGCCGCAGACACACCCATTGGCTATGCGCAGTACGTCACATCCGGCGCATCCTGATGAGCCGGTTTGTGTACAAGCGCATTCGGAGCGTCTGCCCCGAACACAGCTATCATGTGGCCGGCTGATTACCGACCCAGCTGTGTTTGGGGTGGAGCGGTTCCCCATATAGGCGCCATCCCCACTGAGACACTCACTCGGCTACGGGATACCGGACTGCGAGGAGCGTTAGGTAAATATAGCACATGGCTCTATTATGCTGTCCTTCTCATTGGACTCTCCGCTGCTTATCATTCAAACACTATCACTCTTTGAGACGCCTGGGCTTTTGTCATCCACTTTATGGGTCTTTCCTGCCGTCCTGATTTCTTCACACTCTCATCCCTTTATGCTCACTATTGTTACACTCCACGTTTTTTGCGATCATTTCACCTTCACTCTTTGGTTCTATTCACTTACTTTTGGTGATGCGTGCACTTGATTTAGGATCTTTGGTTTAGTTTTGGTTTATCTATAGCACGTGGTGTCTATAGGCTATTCTCAAGTTATTGAGATGGGTCTATCCTTCTTTCCACTTTCTTTCTGTAGCGTTCACGCATTGGCTTGAACCAAACATTTCAATACTGCGTTTTTTCTGTCTCCTTATGGATATAAGGTTTGTTGGTCCTGATATCGACCCAATCTTCCGTTCACCAGTCCTGGCTACTCCAGCAGCCACCCCTTAGCCCTGTCATGAGACACTACAGGGGACATATACAAGTACACTGTATTTGGTAAGTTCTCCTCCTACTATGGAGCTGACATATACAAGCATGTACGCAACTATCCCATTTTGATTATATACTTCTCATTATCCAGAATACAGTTACCTTAAACGTTGTGATTTGGACCCCTATTTGGTGTGGACTGCTCCCATGTCCGCCGGGGGGTACTAGTCCCAGTCGTGATCCCCTAGGTCTCCAGTTGCTTTTAGAACCGGCTACACAGGTGGGTTATATGTTGGCTGGCGCTTACCTCTGTTTTGACCCACCGTTATGAGATTTATTATGTGACATGTTTCCCAAATAGATATGCACTGACTTTGCTTTCTCTTAATAATTCTAGTAGCATTGTTGATATACATACCCACGTTATTTGCCCCTGAGGAAGCGGTCACCCGCGAAACATGTCGGGCTGGGTTTGGGTTTAGACACCCAGGTCCATCACACCAGACCCACCAGTCTTACCATCTCTGGCAAAGGTCTGCAGTGGACAGCGTGATCTACACCCACCCTCCGTGGATATTTGGCTCTCCCAAAGCCTGTATATTGTATGTACTGCCCAATTGCTCTGTATGCTGTAATATTATTAGTGTTTTGTCAACACGATAATAGTTACTTTTAATGTTTTTCTTCTTTATTTTTGGTGTTGTATCAATAAAATTTGTGTATTTTTACATATATGTGGATTCTCTGCTATTTGTCTCGATGACAGTATCCCTTTAAAAGTCCCCTTGGCCCATCCATTTTCCTTTTCTATACTGACAAACATTTGAGACATTTTTGCCTGTGTTGGGTATCCTGGGCCCTAACTCTCTCCCCTGTGGAGCCAAATAAACCTATTAGATTTCCTAAAGTGACTGGAGCCCTATTACTTCTAACACCATATAGAGTTCTGAGAGTTCATATGCTAGTTCACAGAGCCACCTGGGGACCTCATTGACCTTATTAAGAGTTGCTACATTTTTTTGCACTCAACCTAGGACCTGGTGAAATCTGTGCCATGGTGTGCAGGGAATTTGTGACTGTCTTAGAGAAGTAAAGAAGACTGTTACACAACTGCCATACAATGTGAAGAAAAATACAGGTGACTGGAAAAGTCTGCCATTCACATGACTAAGAATTATGTGATCAGAGAAGAAGGTGGGATGAGTTACCACTCTTCTGTAGGAGCCAACTTGTGTGCTGCAGGAGAGCAATGCACATGCAAAGGAAAGAATTCCTTTCACGCTTTTACTATGTCTCCTTTTCTGACCATGTCAGACCTGAAGGCATGAGCACTCATTATTACCAACAACCTGGCTGTGTTGAGAATGGGCAACTTTCTTGACATGAGTTTGCACTCGTGTACAAAGGTATCAGCTCTGATAATGCCCTGGTTTAAGAGTTCCAATAACACAATATGTAGTGTATCCCTCACTAAACTCAATTCCCAGTAGAAAAAGCTTTCAATAATCAAGTGATAATAAAATAATAGTGAAAAAACTGTAAATATTACTAACAAAACAGCGTAATAAATCCAGCAAGTGTGGTAATGTGTAAAACACAATCCACTGTTTAAATATGAAGTAGTAAATAACCATTTACTACTTCATACAGGGCCGGCGCTACCACTAGGCGAATCAGGCAGTTTCCTAGAGCGCACTGCCACCTAGAGCGCAGCCACGGCCCCTGGAGTAGGGAAGCATTCAATGAAAGTGACAAGCCACGGTGCAGCCGCCTGGACAAAAGTGAGGGTGCAGAAATGAGTTTCCATTCTCCGGAAGACCTATCCACCTGTTCCTCTCCCTCCCTTCTCCCATGGCTGCCCCGTCCTCTACTCTGTGTGTATACAGTGCAGGTGACGGCTCGGGAGGTGTAGCTGTGTCCTAACCATGCCCCGCCCACACTGCTCCGTCAACTCCAGCATGTCTGCAGCCCGCCCTCATACCCTGAGCTTCACACACATTCCTTCTCCCCCTCCTGTCTGCTCCATCTGTGAGGGGAAAGGTGGGCGGGAAGATTAAAAAGAATCAGCCGAGCCCACAGCCTGGAACTACTGAATGAATGAGACAGTGAGCCCCCAGGATTATTCCAAGTGAGTGATCACTTTCACTGACCATACCTTGCCCTCCCCTCTCTCCAGTTGCCCCTTCTGTCTCTCTGACCCCCCTCCCTCTCTGTCTCCCTGAATCCCCCCCTGTCTCCCTGACCCCCCCCGTCTCCCTGACCCTCCTCTCTGTCTCCCTAAATCCCCCCTCTCTGTCTCCCTGAATCCCCCCTGTCTCCCTGACCCCCCTCTCTGTCTCCCTAAATCCCCCCTCTGTCTCCCTAAATCCCCCCTCTCTGTCTCCCTGAATCCCCCTGTCTCCCTGACCCCCCCTCTCTGTCTCCCTAAATCCCCCCCCCTCTGTCTCCTGGAATCCCCCCCTCTGTCTCCCTGAATCCCCCCTCTCTGTCTCCCTGACCACCCTCTCTGTCTCTCTGACCCCCCCCCTCTGTCTCCCTGAATCCTCCCTGTCTCTCTGACCCCCCTCTCTGTCTCCCTAAATCCCCCCTTTGTCTCCCTGACCCCCCCTCTTTGTCTCCCTAAATCCCCCCCTCTCTGTCTCCCTGAATCCCCCCTGTCTCCCTGACCCCCCTGTCTGTCTCCCTAAATCTCCCCCTCTCTGTCTCCCTAAATCCCCCCTCTGTCTCCCTGACCCCCCTCTCTGTCTCCCTAAATCCCCCGCTCTCTGTCTCCCTGAATCCCCCCTCGGTCTCCCTGAACCCCCCCCCCGTCTCCCTGAATCCCCCCTCTGTCTCCCTGAATCCCCCCCCTCTCTGCCTCCCTGAATCCCTCCCCACTCTGTCTCCCTGAATCCCCACCTCTCTGTCTCCCTAAATCCCGCCCTCTGTCTCCCTGAATCCCCCCTCTGTGTCCCTGAATCCCCCCCGTCTCCCTGAATCCCCCCACTGTCTCCCTGAATCCCCCCTCTCTGTCTTCCTGAATCCCTCCCCTCTCTGTCTCCCTGAATCCCCCCTCTCTGTCTCCCTAAATCCCGCCCTCTGTCTCCCTGAATCCCCCCTCTGTCTCCCTGAATCCCCCTCCTCTTTCTCCCTGACCCCCCCCCTCTGTCTCCCTGAATCCCCCCTCTGTCTCTCTGACCCCCCCTCCCTGTCTCCCTTACCCCCCCCCCTCTCTGTCTCCCTGAATCCCCCCCCCCTCTGTCTCCCTGAAAGAGTGTATCACCGTGCCTTACTAAAATATTATATTTCATTTCATAATATATTTCAGCTCATGCCCACTTTCCAATGGAATGTGGGCCCCTTGCAATTACATATTAACGAGCCAGACTACACCTGGCAGTTGGATATTTTGCATATAGACGACAAGACATTGATAGGTGTTGACATGTTAAACAGCTGAACACAGACGGATCGGCTCTCCCACAAAACACAATCTCAGACACAAGACACCTCATATTGACACAGATGTATAGGGAACACAA
The DNA here is from genome assembly GCF_965119305.1 of Pelophylax lessonae. NCBI lineage: Eukaryota > Metazoa > Chordata > Amphibia > Anura > Ranidae > Pelophylax > Pelophylax lessonae. Next base: position 424,299,798 of record NC_138768.1, on the reverse strand, counting down.
GGGCCTTTTCATGTATTGTTTTCTGTGAGATATGTTCTATTGTTAAATTGACCTATGAATTGTAACCAGTTTAAAGCAGTTTTTGCCGCTCAAAACTTCCCTTAAATATGAGCGAAACTTGAAATAAATCAGATGTTTCTACGCTAAGCTTGAGTGCTATGTGTCGTTACGTCTCCTGGCCAGAGGAGAGAGAATTCACTATACAGGGGGGTTAGCAACTGAAGGGCTGTATATCATCGTGTAATTGCCCCTGACGAGATTTGAGCTTACAGTTTGGTGTCAAGAAGTTGGGATCTGCCATAACACAGTATTGGGTGAGTAATTTTATTTTTTACTTATTATCACCCTATACTGTCAGAGCAGATTATCGGTACCCAGTTAACCTCTATTTTTTAGCGCCTCCCAGGAATCTGATATTCCTAAAGAAAATAGGGGTCTGATACCCCAGGGTCTGAAGCCCCAAAGATAAGAAGGGGGTCTGATACCCCAGGGTCTGAAACCCGGTTACAAAGCAGTACTGTGTGTGATAGTGAATTCTCCCTCTAAAACCTTGTATATTTGCTGTATAGACATTTGAGTGTATTTTTAGTCATTATATAAGATTGCATGCCATTGTATAGATGTATGTGGAGATTGTATGTGATATTAAGCTGAGCTTGAAGGTATAAACTTGCCCACCAAGGATAGTTAAACAGCAAACCATAAATTGGGTGTATATAAATCTGATTATAAAGACGCAGGAAACCACATAAGTTGGGAAACTAGGTTTTCCAATAAAGTCTAAATACTGACCTCACCATCCCTATATATATATATATATATATATATATACAAACCTTCAAACTCAGCCAAATCTCACTTTAAATTCTGAGCTTAGATAATAAGCAAATCTCAAGGTAAGGAGAATCTCAAAGAAAAAAAAAATGATGATGAAATTTACGTTTAGGAAAATTGTATGAAAATTGTATCGTGTATGGGCAACCTTAGTTGTGTAGAGGTGTGTGAGATCCATGGATCGTCATGTTGTGTTAGTTTTAATAATGTTCCTAAAAGTGCTGTATCAGCAAAGCATTTCATAACACTGAATGAATACTGGTTGCATAATGATTTGTTTTGTGTTTATTACTTATGTTTTAAAGTGATGTGATTTTGCCACGAGTACAACAAAAGGTAACAAATCCGTGCTATGCTGGTCATGGCAGCTTTTAGAAGCAAGAAAATATATTTGGTGTGTAAAGTGTGACCTTAAGGATTAAAATTGTACTTCTATCCTTAAAATTGTGAGCAATTTTGAACTTTTATCATTGAGGCTTTTGTCACTGACTTTTTATCGTTATCACTGGCTTTTTAAACCAAAAAAAAATGTTGGTGCTTTTTTAGCACACAAACCCCCCCCCCCCTCCCGTCTGTGACACAGGTAATTGCAAAAGGGAGTATAAACAGTTGCATTGTCATACAAATTGACTGAGCTGAGTAAACTTGAAGAGGAAAGTACAAAAGAATCTGTTAATTGTATATGCAAATGTATATTAACTATCAGTTTTGCTTTTGTAGAAAAAAACAGTTTTGAAGGATGTTCCAAATGGGTGAAAAGAATGGTGACGTATGAGTTCTTGTAGCCAAATGGGAAATTACTAATGTTTATTTTTGAGCTGCTCATTTTTTAACCATGGTGAACAATAATAATTTTTTCTTTAAATTTATGGTATACCATAACATAACAAAAAAATATAGAAATCCATGTGGTAATAATTAATTTGACGTCAACAATTTTTTGGTATTAGAGAAGTGCACTGTTAGGAAGGAAAATGTTTGACATGCTTACTAGATTCCTCTAACTGTTGGTTTATTTTTAGGAGGAAAGGTAAAATGTTTTGTTACTAAATTTTTCTCGATGCTTATTTCTCAGACAAATTTAATTTGAGACTTTCAGTAACGAAGGACGATCACAGCCTTCAACGACAACTCGACCTTATGGGAGTATTGTTTACAAATTATTTTTTTTCTGATTGATTAACCTGTTTTTATGGGTGTTAGAAAGTTCTTATTTATTGGGTGTCAGATATTTGATGTGTTCTAATTCGACATATATGAGCTCTGGTATTAATGAGGTGCTATGCCTTAGATAATTATTAATTAAGCATCTCTGGTCTTTTTAACGTTTTATTTTATGAGATTGTGAAAAAAAAAAATAGGATGGAATTGGATAACTTGTTGATAGTGTGCTAAGAATTATAATGAATTTATGCAAGCGGTACTACTTTGATATTGTTAAAGATTTAAACTTTAAGACAGGGTAACCTCCTGTGGTAAATTCAATTAGTTGCATGGCCAGCCAAGCCATCTCTTTTCATTCTAAGGTGACTCATTGCCCCAGGCTTTGCATATAAATGGTCCTTGAAGTCGGACCCTGTGTCTCCAAGGCTATTTGGTTTCAATTTCCTGCTCGGTGTCACTGAGCAAACTGTGCAATCTCTTATAAATTTATGTTTGCATGGGTACTCACTTCTAGTTGTTTTGTGTGTCTCTATGTGTCCATGTACACAAGACAGCTTGAACTTTACTCCCTGCTGTTCAGTGATCACAGCGTCTTGGCCATGCAGGGGATTCTCAGTTGTCTATTGGCCTTTGGTTCTGGGTAGCTGCCTGCTTGAGTGAGTAAGAGGACTGCAAGTTAACCCATCTCCACCTTTGGAGAATACAAGGCAGTTCAACCCCTCCAAGGGCCCTCACCGTTGTTGCATGTGTGGACATGCTGTGTTCTCCAAAAATAGTGCCATTAGGTATCCTTCCTGTCTTGAAGTTGCCTGCCTTCCTGTAGGCCCTGAACCCCAGTGCTGCAAGTGGTTCTTACTGGCATTTATTTTGCTGTCTGCCTGTGGGACCGGAGGCCCAGTGCCGCAGTATACTCCTGCCATTCTTGTAAAACTTGTATTCTTGTCTCTGTACTTACCTGCTATTTTTGCTAAAGTCAGAATGACTCCAGACCCTTCCCAACCCCATGAATCCATTAATTCTCATATCTAGAGATTTTGCAAGAGGAATATGTGGCAGAATTAATTGAAAAATTAAACAGTGATTATGGTGATATTTCGCTCTCGTTTCGTTTGCCAACAGGTGCACCAACCCACTCATTCAAGCCTGGAGACAGACGGAAGGCCCACCCCTGGACCCCACAACTGTGGACCGGAGATTGTGACGAGCACCAGACGAATTCCAGTTGGATCCAAACAGACGGAAGCCCCACCCCTGGACCCCATGACTGTGGACCAGAGATTGTGACGAGCACCAGACGAATTCCAGTTGGATCCAGACAGACGGAAGCCCCACCCCTGGACCCCACGACTGCGGACCGGAGATTGTGACGAGCACCAGACTAATTCCAGTTGGATCCAGACAGACGCATTGGTACAATGCCAACGGACACCCCTACTCCTGGAAGACTTTGCATTCGTGCAACAGTGGTACTCTTTGTAGCAAGCTTAACACTAGTAGCCACTGTCTGGTTACTTGCAACATGTGCTCACCACCCGGAGAACCTCTCCTCATTTTGCCCTTCCTCACCCCCAGGAAAGGAGAGAGACACGAGACATTCATGTCTCCACTTTACAGTTGAAGTCAAGCCTATTGGACACAAAGGACATTGTTTAACGTTGTAGCCGCCAGGGATTTAGTCTGACCGCTCTGATGATATGAGGGTCGAAAGGGAATTTTTTCCTCCCATTGAACGTGGGGGTTTATTTTTGCCCTTTCCTGGCAAAGGCTTTAGGATTTGTAGTGACTTTATTGCCATAATATGGAGCTTTAGATTTTTCAGGCCATATATTCTTGCAAGCTATGGCCTGCCCCATTGAACATGTCTGTTTTTGATTTGATAGAATTCTAAGTAGTTATTTCCCTATGTGCACACAACCAAGTCACCAGCCTACATACACCTTGGAATATAATGTCACCTGTTTTGTGCAAGTCAGTTACCAATAATATGACATGCACTCATACAATAACACAACCCAGGTATGTCAAGAATGTCCAGCTCATTCATAGTTGGACATATATCCCAGGAGGGCACATAGTGCTATTCACAGACTCTAGTTGATCCCACCCTCATGAATAAGGTTGGCATCAAAGGTTGGGTTGAAAGAGTGTATCACCGTGACTTACTAAAATATTATATTTCATTTCATAATATATTTCAGCTCATGCCTACTTTCCAATGGAATGTGGGCCCCTTGCAATTACATATTAACGAGCCAGACTACATCTGGCAGTTGGATATTTTGCATATAGACGACAAGACATTGATAGGTGTTGACATGTTAAACCGCTGAACACAGACGGATCGGCTCTCCCACAAAACACAATCTCAGACACAGGACACCTCATATTGACACAGATGTATAGGGAACACAAGGGACTTTTCATGTATTGTATTCTGTTAGATATGTTCTATTGTTAAATTGACCTATGAATTGTAACCAGTTTAAAGCAGTTTTTGCCGCTCAAAACTTCCCTTAAATATGAGCGAAACTTGAAATAAATCAGATGTTTCTACGCTAAGCTTGAGTGCTATGTTTCGTTACGTCTCCTGGCCAGAGGAGAGAGAATTCACCATACAGGGGGGTTAGCAACTGAAGGGCTGTATATCATCGTGTAATTGCCCCTGACGAGATTTGAGCTTACACTCCCTGACCCCCCCCTCTCTGTCTCCCTGAATCCCTCCCCTCTGTCTCCCTGAATCCCCCCCTCTCTGTCTCCCTAAATCCCCCCCTCTCTGTCTCTCTGACCCCCCCCTCTGTCTCCCCCTGAATCCCCCCTGTCTCCCTGACCCCCCCATCTCCCTGAATCCCCCCCCCCTTCTGTCTTTGCCACTCTCTGTTAATAAACTCCTTCCTTCCCATCATCTCTCTATACATTGATGTACTGTATCACAGAATTACTTTATTAATTTTATCCATTTAGTCCCTATTCATACTGGTGTGATGCAGGAAACCCTGTGATTCAGTGTCGGTTCTCACATCACACCAGAATTGCACAATGGTTCACACTGAGATCTGCAAATCACTGGGGGTGTCAATGTAAAGTTAATGACACCCCCAGATTCAAAGATCACAGTGCGAACTGTGCAATGGTGCAGGAATTGGATTGCATGGGTTTTAACACCCATGCATTACAATTCCAATGAAAACCAAAAATAGGGACCTGCACCATTTTGGTGTGAATGAGATGCGATTTGTATGGCTGAAATCACATTGCACAGACATTGCATGTGATCTGCACAGCAATGTGGTGTGACTCACATGTGATGCTGGCATCGCAAAAGTGTGAAAAGGCACTTAAAGTGGTATTAACCACTTCTGGACTGGAAGGATTTGCCCCCTTAATGACCAGGCCCTATTTTGCGATTCAGCACTGCGTTACTTTAACTGAAAATTGAGTGGGCGTGCAACGCTGTACCCAAATAAAATTCATGTCATTTTTTTCCCACAAATAGTTCTTTCTTTTGGTGGTATTTGATCACCTCTGCGATATTTTTATTTTTTGTTTGTTTTGTTTTGTTTTGCGCTATAAACAAAAAAAAGAGCGACAATTCTGAAAAAAAAAAAAAAAAACAATATTTTTCACTTTCTGCTATATAACATTCCCCAAAAAAAAGAAACAATTTAAGAATAATTATTTTCATCCTTTTAGTCCAATTTGTATTCCGCTATATATTTTAGGTAAAAAAAAAAAAAACGCAATAAGAGTATTTTGATTGTTTTGTGCAAAAGTTATTGCGTCTACAAACTAAGGAAAATAATTTGTCATTTTTATTTACATTTTTTTGCGGGACTGCGACATTGCAGCGGACAGATCGGACCCCTAACTGACATTTTTGACACTTTTTGGGGGACCAGTGACATTACTACAGTAATCAGTGCTAATAGCATGCAGTGACTGTAATAATGACACTGACAGGGAAGGGGTTAACGCAGGGGTGATCAAAGGGTTAAGTGTGAGCATAGGGGAGTGTTTACTAACTGTGAGGGGAGGGGCTTTTAAAATTACCATAGAAACCTGTGATCCTATATATAGAACGATCACAGGCGCTCTGTGATCATTCCAGGGAGAAGAACGGTCATCTGTGTTTACAACATCCGACCATCCTTCTCTCTCAGTGGGGTGCAATTGCAGGTGCCTGGCAGCATTCGTGGCCGCCGGCCCCGTGCATCAGCATCCCTACTGCCTAGTGGGGGCAGGAGCGCGGCAGCGAGCGCTTGCCCCCCATCACCACGAGCGCAACCGACATAGATCTCCATACATATGAAAGAGAGAAAAAAAATATCGTGCTGCTTTCTGAATGCTTTTTTTCATCAATAATAAGGATTAAAGACACTCACAAGCAGAGTAGTAAAAGCACATGTTAAACCAATTCAATACACTATAACTATATACAACTGAATGGCACAGGTCACCACTACTTTCATGGATCCTGAGCACCCATTATCAAGACAGCATCATTAAATTTGCAGATTACCTTCTGAAGTCCCACTGTAGGACAATATACAGTATATATATATATGTGTATATATATATATATATATATATATACACATATATATATATATATATATATATATATATATATATATATATATATATATATATATATACATATATTTACATAAAAAGTACAGTAAAACTGCAGGAAAGGGCACTGGGGGGCAATGTAATATGATTTTTTTTATTTTGAACAGTATCAGTGTGTTTGGTGTGTTTTACATTTGAATTTGCAGCCGGCTCCACCCCCGGCGGAAGTCACGTCGCCGGAGACGGAAGCCGGGGCTCGCAGACGATCGGGAGGAAACTCCGCCGCCGCATACCGCTCGCAGACATCGCTGGATCCCGGAGAAAAGGTAAGTAAAACCTCTACCAGGATCCAGCGATCTTCCTAGCGGTACCCCGAGTGTGGCTCGGGGTTACCGCTTTTGGCTCTAAAATTTAACCCAGAGTCACGCTCGGGAATACAGCTAGGAAGGTTAATAGAGTTTGTGGCTCTGGCCTGAAATTTTTCCCTGTTTGGGAGTTCTGGTGCAAAACAAACTCAGGGGTGCTCGGCCCATCACTATTCTTGATTTAGAAAAGTAGGGTTACTTTTATGTATCAAAGAGTAGCAGTCACAGCTTGGGTGTTTGGGCCTAGTGACATTCATCCTTTGTTCCTTGTGATATGTATAATTCTTTGTACTTGTCTTGATTTTTTTTTATGTGAAATTTCACACATTGTCTGTAACGTGTTATTTGTCTTTCTCTTAGCTTGCCTGATTGAAGATTTCTAATCTCAACTTAAAGACTCACAATTTATATTAGGTGTTGTTGGAACATCTGAGTGATTTCTGCCTGTTTTGGGTTATCCTGTGCCCTAATCTCCTCCTCTGAAGTTTGAATAGTCATTATGTTTTCTAAAGTGACTAGCACCCAATTTTTTCCCCACCCTAAAATGAGTCAAGGATTCTGCCTTGAGAGTTGATATGTTAGACCATCAAACTGCCTGGGGGACCTTATCCACCACTTAATGATAAGAGAGTGCTGCAGTATATCATATAAGTCCAGGGAGTAGATGCCGACCCTACAGGTTGTTTAAGTAAAGATGGCGCTCTTCTTATGGGGAGAAAAGCAGATGAAAACATTGTAAGTGGCACTTAACATGAAAAATCTGATACTACAGTATGTTCATTTTAAAGGCCAACTCAGGGCTAATTTAAAATGGATCCATGCAGTAACGTGCCATTCCTCCCCGTACTATATGAGTTTAAAAATCATTTGGCTAGGGGTAAAAGCAAAAAGTACACCCCTTCATTCCTCCTCTTTGTATGACCATTCTCCCAAAGCAGCTTCACTTTGCAGTCCTGCCGATCACAGCTTTCCCTGTCACACATAATGCAAGACCTATAGTTCTGCATTATACGAAAGGATAGCGAAAACACAATACCGTATTTTCCGGCGTATAAGACGACTTTTGAACCTCAAAAAATTCCCTCACAAATGGGGGGGGGGGGGGTCGTCTTATACACTGAGTATAAAAATCCCAAAGGTAATTAGGTAAGTGTAATCTATGAAAGCCCTGGCTGTCTGTACCCTATTAATCAGCAAGGTACCTTAAGTACCGTAAATGTATTCTCTTACAAATCGCCAAGGTATTGTAAGTAAAAGTAGATGTATAATCTTCTCAAGGCGCTGGCTGTGCGGGAATCCTTTACTGGTATACTGTACCGTAGCTTCGGCTACGTAGTATACCACGCTGAGTCAATCACAGTGAGCGCTGTATTCTATTATTGAATGCATAGCCTGCTTGGATTGGCGGAATCAGAGAGGCGGGATTATGTTACTCTCTCTGACTCCACCAATCCGAGCAGGCTTTGCATTCAATAATAGAATACATCACTTACCATGATTGGCTCAGTATATATATATATATATATATATATATATATATATGTATATATATATATATATATATATATATATATATATATGAATTTTTATATATATACACACAAAGTACAGTGTATACAATGCAGTGACCAGAAATTTATTAAGAAATAACGTATTTTACCCTTGTATAGTAAAAAAAGGGTAGCAAACTGACAGCAAGGATATACACTATATTACCAAAAGTATTGGGACACCTGCCTTTACACGCACATGAACTTTAATGGCAGTCTTAGTCTGTAGGGTTCAATATTGAGTTGGCCCACCCTTTGCAGCTATAACAGCTTCAACTCTTCTGAGAAAGCTGTCCACAAGGTTTAATTTGTGAGGTCAGGCACTGATGTTGGACGAGAAGGCCTGCCTCGCAGTCTCAGCTCTAATTCATCTCAAAGGTGTTCTATCGGGTTGAGATCAAGACTCTGTGCAGGCCAGTCAAGTTTCCCCACCCCAAACTAGCTCATCCATGTCTTTACATTATTTTTTACACTATAATTTGGTGGAGGGGAATTATGGTGTGGGGTTGTTTTTCAGGGGTTGTGTTTGGCCTCTTTCAGATTCTTGGAAATCTTCTTCAAGTTTAAGTCATCTTTATGTAGAGCAACAATTCTTTTTTCAGATCCTCAGAGAGTTCTTTGCCATGAGGTGTCATGTTGAAGTTCCAGTAACCAGTATGAGAGAGTGAGAGCGATAACACCAAATTTAACACACCTTTCACACCATTCACACCGGAGACCAGATTTTGAAGACACATCACACTATCCAGCAGTAGAAATGGCCTTGCGGTTCACCCGGTGGTCGGTTTGCGGCGAACTTTGCTCGTTCGCTGTCCGCCGATCACGCGAACATATGGCGATGTTCGCGGCCGCCATATTCTTTTACATTGTGAAGAACTTTGACCCATGACACATCCATCAGGTGGTACAGGGCAGCCAATTTAGACATTTCAGCACATGGACATATCCCCTACCTTATAAACAGACCTGATCTGGTGGCCATTTTACATTCTGCTTTTTGTCAGTGTAGGGAGAGGTTTGCTGTGTGACACAGGGACAGATTGTCAGTGACACAGATCGCTCTGTTATAGGTCCACAAAAGTCCTTTTAAGGACTGGTATTTGGTATAGGTGTACTATCCATATTCTCTCTTTTATCAGTGTAGGGAGAGGTTTGCTGTGTGGAGCAGGGACAGACTGTCAGTGCCGGTTCACACTGATGCGATGCGTAACACTGCGAAAATATCTGCATGTTCCCACATCGCATCCGCAGCACAGGCAGTTCACACCGCCATATGCGATCCTAGTGGTGGTTCACACCAGTGCGATCCGATTCTGTGCGAACTGTCAGATAGCACTGCGATATGCGATCTGAGCTGGGGGTTTCATTAACCTTGAATTGACACCCCAGCGTATCACATATAAGAACTGTCTGTGCTGCAGATGCGATGCGGGAACACGCAGATATATTTGCAGTGTTCCCGCATCGCATCAGTATGAACCGGCACTGAAAGGACTGGTATAGGTGTACTATTGTTTGGTGTGCAGTATATAGGGGTGTAGTGCACTTATAATATATGTTCTAATATAGAAAGCATATTATAGTGTATTTGGGTACTGCAGAAATTTTGCCTCTTTAGCTCGGTTAACTCTGCTACACACAGTGACAAAAGTTACTAGAAAATATGTTTCATAGTTGGTGTGATAAACCAGTGGCCCCCCAAAACGACAGATTGAAGCGGGGTGTTATACGTTCACAATAGTGTATTTGGGTACTGCGGAAATTTTGCCTCTTTCACTGCGTTAACTCTACTACACACAGTGACAAAAGACAAAAGTTACTAAAAAATATTTTTCATAACTGGTGTGATAAACCAGTGCCCCCCCCCCCCCAAAACGACAGATTGAAGCGAGGTGTTATATACCTTCTTCCACATATACTGCGCTTCTCTAGAGACTTTTGTCACAGGGCCATTTAAAAAATGACAGGCAGAGGAAGAGGCAAGTCCTTCTGCAGGGGTGGTAGGGGTAGGGCAGGAGCACCAGGCCGGAGCCAAAGTGGGAAGTTGCAGAAGGTGTGTTTGATTATGTCAAAGGACGCACCAGACTTGGTTAAGTGGCTCACTCAGCCTTCCGCTTCTGCACCCTCCTAATCACTCTCTGCTGTGTGCACCCCCAAAGACACCACCACCAACACCACCATATACCCTCCACTTGAGTCACAGGAATTATTTTCCGATCCATCACAAGACATTTACGATGCACAGCCATTCTTTGCATTGGATCAGGAAGAGTAGGTAGCAACAGCCGCTCAGCAGTCTGACGACAGTACACAGATCAGACCAAGGAGGTTGGTCCCTGCTGTTGCTGCCTACTCCCAGATCTCTAATGTTAGTGGTGGGGAAGGTGACGTCGATGATGCAGAGGCAAAATTTCTGCAGTACCCAAATACACTATTATGAAAGTATATTTTTATATAACACCCCCCGCTTCAATCTGTCATTTTGGGGGGCCACTGGTCTATCACATCAGTTATAATACTTTTTTCTAATTGCGTTTGTCACTCTTTGTAGTTGTAGTATCGCTGCAGAACGGCTCACCAGTCACAATGCTGCACAATACAAATCCACTATAATATGCTTTCTATATTCATCCAGCATTGCGAGTTCCTCATTTTCCTGCTCCTCGACGGCTTGATCAATGACACAACGCAACACATGCTCCAGAAAGAAGGCGTAAGGTACGATGTCACTGATGGCTCCTTGGCTGCGACTGACCAGTTTGGTGATCTCATCAAATGGCGGCAGAATTCTGCATGCGTCGCGCACGAGCAGCCACTGGCGCGGTGAAAAAAAACCCAAGCTCCCCAGATCCTGTCCTGCCGCAGAGTTCGCACAGGTAGTTGTTAACTGCACGTTTCTGCTGGAGCAGCCTATCAAGCATATACAAGGTTGAGTTCCATCGCTTTGGGCAGTCACAAATAAGGTGTATGACGGGCAGGTTGTGTCACCGCTGAACCTCAGCAAGGCGAGCCATGGCTGTGTAAGATCTTCTGAAATAGGCCGAGATTTTCCTGGCAAGACGTCCTGGACCCCAGGGTATTTGACAACAAATCGCTGCACGACCAAGTTCAGGACGTGTCCCATGCATGGCACGTGTGTAATTTTGCCATGTTTCAGCGCGCTCAGCAGATTGGCACCGTTGTCGCACACCACTTTACCATACCAACTGTTAAATTGAGCGGTGTTAGCCACTGATCTGCCTGTGAACGCAAAGCTGAAAGGAGTGCAGGACCAGTGTGGCTCTTGGCTTCCAGGCACAACTGACGCAGCACAGCATGGCAATGTCTCACCTGGCATGTCAAATAGGTTCTGGGGATCTTGGGCGGCGGAGGGGAAGAGACGGTAGCAGCGGAAAAGGAGGAGTCAGCCGAGGAGGAGAGGGAGGATGGAGTAGGAGAAGGAGAAAAAGAGGCAGGCCTGCATGCAATCCGTGGTGGTAAAACCAAATCTATACGGGTGCCACTGGTTACATGGTTGACAGCCCTTAGAAAGTTCACCTAGTGGGCAGTAAAAGTTGTATACCTTACCTGCCCGTGTTTGCTAGACCACATGTCTGTGGTCAGATGTATCTTGGCACTGACAATGAGTGCCAGAGATACATTCACTTGCTGCTGAACATGGCCATATAGCTCTGGGTTGCTCTTCTGCGAGAGATATTTCCTTCCTGGGACCTTCCATAGTGGTGTTCCAATAGCCACAAATTTTCGAAAGGCCTGCGAGTCCACCAGTATATATGGCAGTAGTTGGCAGGCTATCAGTTCAGACAAGCCAGCAGTTAACCATTGGGCAACAGGGTTATCCGGCGTCATCATTTTCTTACCCTCGAACATTTGGGCCATGGAAGCCTGCCTTCTGGAGGGCAATTGTGAAGAGAGAGGAGAAGGAGAAGAGAAGGAGAAGAGGCTGGACAGTGAGAGCCTGGAGTGTGGCTTTGTGGGTTCTGACGGCATTGCTCCCACTGGGCTCAGTGATGGGAGTCCAGGTGCCTTCTTAGGCCCCTTTCACACAGGCGGACCGTTCAGATCCGCCTGTCCGTTTTGTTGGCAGATCTGAACGGTCCCCCCATGCATGTCTATAGGGCATCGGATGTCAGCGGAGACATGTCTGCTGACATCCGATCCGTCAAATCTGGACAGATGGAAACCCTATTTTTTATCCGTCCAGTGTGTGTTGGGCTTACCGCGACTTATGCGTTTACTGCAAAGGCTCCAGCATCAGGGAACGCATAGACCGACAGGTGTCCAACTACATTGGGTTAACGGCCGATGTGGACGCTCTGAGAAGTGATGAACCCCTGTACTACTGGGTGGGCAGGCTTGACCTCTGGCCAGAGCTTGCACAATTTGCAATGGAACTGTTGGCTTGCCCCTTGTCCAGTGTCCTGTCCGAAAGGACGTTCAGCGCAGCAGGGGGGATCGTGACCGATAAGCTCACTCGCCTAGCTCACGACAGGGTTGACTACCTCACATTTCTAAAAATTAATGAGGCATGGATCTTGGAGGAATTCAACACATGTGACCAGTAGACCATGTTTGATTTAAATTCCTCACGACAGCCCACAAATATTCGCCACCACCCATAACAATTCATGGTCCCTGTCTTAGGTAAATACAGTTGCATAAAAGGCCTTTTATGTCCGTTGAAAGCCTAATTGCTACAGTCTGTCCCAGCTCCACACAGCAACCTCTCCCTACATGACAAAAGACTTTTGTGGACCTATTAGCTAGCAACTTGTGTCACTATATAGTTTGTCCCTGCTCCACACAGCAACCTCCAGCCACAGAATACAAAGTTCTTTGCTGTCAGGTGAACGCCTGTTGGCTATTTTTTGGTGCCTGTACTGGCCGACACTTACTTCTGTATCCTGTGAATGCCTAATGTACCTCCAGCCACCGAATACAAACTTCTTTGCTGTCAGGTGAACGCCCGTGGGCTAATTTTTGGGAACTGTACTGGCTGACACTTACTTTTATATCCTGTCAATGGCTAATGTACCTCCAGCCACAGAATACCAAGTTCTTTGCTGTCAGGTGAACGCCTGTGGGCTAATTTTTGGGGCCTGTACTGGCCGACGCTTACTTCTGTATCCTGTAAATGCTTAATGTACCTCCAGACACAGAATACCAAGTTATTTGCTGTCATGTGAACGCCTGTGGGCTAATTTTTGGGGCCTGTACTGGCCGACACTTACTTCTTTATCCTGTGAATGCCTAATTTTTCAGACTGGAATTGAAAAGCAATGGGTCTGTAAACGTTCCGCTAAATTGTGGAACAGATGCGGACCCATTTTACAGACGTGTGAATGGACCCTATATGTTTTTTACATGTATTTACCGGCTGCTGTCACTTCTGGCTGATTTATAAAAAATAAAAAATACATTTTTGGCAACTTTTCCAATAGCAATACTTCTGGTATGTCAGTATCCATGTTGTGGGACTATGTGTGCACAGCTAGTAAGTATTTTGTGGCTGCAAATATGACCTGGAGGTTTTTAATGTTCGCCTACCATTAAAGTGAATGGGGTCCGCTGTGAACTTGCGGTTCGCGAACATTTGAGAAAGTTTGCGGATGGCGTTCGTGAACCGCCCCGTCCGATGTTTGTCCATCACTATCCAGCAGTAGAGAAGTGTTCTGGAAGGGAGCGGTGCCCATTTCCTACATGCTTGTTCATATCCTATGTTTGTGAGTATATTGTACGATACCCTTCTTTGATTTTAGTAAACTTTTTAGTGGTAATGCACAAGGTCAGTGCGCCCCTCTCTTGTAGTTTTCTTGTAGTCCCCCTCTTACACCAGGGTCCCTGGGTTTCCTCAGCTTTACTGCAGGGTCCCTACTGTCTCCCTTACATCAGGTTCCCCAGAGTCACCCCCCACTTACATTAAGGTCCCCAGAACCACCAACCTTACATCAGGGTCCAGAAAGTCACCCCCCAAACATCAGGGTCCCTAGATTCACCCCCCCCCCACCCCTAACATTGGAGTCCCTAGAGTCCTCCCCAGAGTCACTACCCTTTCACATACATCAGGGTCTCTAGAGTCACTTCCTTAAAGGACAGTCCTCAAAGTCCTCCCTTTACATCAGGATCCCACTTCCAATTTACATAAAGGTCCCAAGAACAACTCCTAAATAATAGGCAACAAAAATTAAAGATCAAATTAAAAGTAGCCAAGAAAACAAATGCAAATTAGTAATAAATGAAAGTAAACCTTCTTCCTTGATAACAGAACTTTCAGTGTACACAACCTTTTTTACTGTTTGGCTGATTGTATATTTTCAGCTTCACTCTTTGCTAACAGGTCCAACAAGCAGTCATGAGCGATCCCTACACATTCTGCCCCAGCTTTATTTACGGTCTGGCGTCAGTGTGCAGTGATCATTCAGCAGAGTGGAGAATGAAATATACAGTCAGCCGGCAGTTAATAAGGCTGTGTGCGCTGAAAGTCCTGTTGTCAGGGGAGAAGATTTCTTTTAATTCAACACTTGATTCTGTGCATTTGTATCTTTTTCAAAAAGAGGGAGAAGCAAGCTGCTGCATCTCTCACTTCGCCCCTGCTTCTATCCACTGCACCAGCCCGGGAGAAGGAGTTTAGAGGCTGGGCACAACATCCTGGGGTGGAAGTGGATGTTGAAGCTGTTGGCTTTGGGGGGAAAGCAACTGAAATGGAGGGGGGTTGGTTGCAGCACACCCCAGCACCCCCCTAGATCTGGCAATGTTGAAGAACCATTTGAAGGTACTTGTGAATTGCTTGCGATCTCTAACCTACTATGATCATTTATCCTTTAACTTTCACTAATAAGAAACTTGCAATTAAATCTTTGAAATAAATAACTTACAGACTAAGTTGTCAACATTTCAGTTCTACAATAGGTTGATTTAATTTGTAAATAAATTCAGTGAGCTTAAGTACACAGCTGGGAGTATGCAAAAGTACTAATTGGCTCAATTTACAATTATTTGAGAATCATGTTAAGACTTAGTACAGTAGGTGAAAAAATTATTATGGTTTTAATCATTTTCAATTTACATTCTGTCCAAACAGGTTGTTGAAGGTAAAAATGTATTTAAAGTTCAAATGAAATGGAAAAAAAAAATGGTACTAGGTATAGTTTTTGAAACTTTATATGTATCTTCAACCAAAATAAATGACTTTCCTTTTTAGCTGGAATATTTTTTGTTACACTGCCTGTGATCTGTGCCAAGAATGGAGTTAGGTGCTGGGATAATGAAACTCCAGTAGGCATTCATGGGGGTTGCATCAATGTTGGCCACTACAAAAACAAGAGTCATTTCTAGAAGAGGGCAAACTAAGAGGCAAGTTTTAATTTGCTCACATATGCTATACATGCTTGCACATTATGGCAAATGCTTCTGTCTTGCCAATTAAGTTCCATTTTAAGTGTAAAGTAAGGTAAAAAGCAGCAATATTGAAGTTAATGGAAATAAAGTCGACCTGTGTTACCTATAAATGTCAAGTAATGGGAGGGTGGAGCTTCTAATTACTTGCAAACGTGACAGTTTGTTTTATATATGGTATATTGAGGTCCACTTCACTGCACTTCACCTAACTTCATAGTTTAGCTATTTAGATCAAATGGGGTCAGTTTACTAAAGAAGTGGGGAATATTCACTCGGTGAAGTAAATTAATCACAAGTTTTTATTTAAATTGAACACAGACATGTTTTTGCTTCTACATGATTGAATGAAAAAACACAGTTTCACAATATTCAAATCCTGCAAAATTAACATTCTCCACTCTCTTAGTAAATAAATCATAAAAATATGGAATTTTGTAATAATTTTCCAGAAGCAAATTGTGTCTTTAGTGCTAAAGAACTGATCAGTTAGCCAGTAGTGTTTATTATTATTATAATATTAAAGTGACTCTGTCACCTGAAAAAAAAATTCTAAAAACACTAATCAGACATCCGACACACCTGGGTGTGCTTTTGATGCACTTTTGTGCAGCCTAAGGGACCTTTTATACTGATGTATATTTGATGCACTTTTGATGCATTTCCGTTGGCTTAAAATGGAAGGTGCCTTTTTGGTACGCTTTTAAAAAACTGCACCAAAAATGCAGCATGCAGGACTTTTCAAAGTGCAGCGCACCTGCAGTGTAAATGGTTATATAGGATTTAATAGGGAATAGTTTTCATGCTAATCAACACTAATAACAGTACTGCGCTGCAATAACGTGACTAAATAATATCAAAAGAAATGTATTGTGCCACTATATCCTAGCATAGAAAAAAAAATAACACTCAAAATCAAATGCACCACTTATGACAATACTACAGTATTTCAATTAAATAAAGTGTTTCATAAAGTGAATAAAGTCCACATAAAACTTCTTATAGTGTTTCAATCTTCAGTGATTAGGTGTACCCTTCACTGTATGTAATGGATAAAGCAGCCTTAAAAACACCACATGCCTCTTTTTTTGGATCTCAGTACTCTCACCTTCAATAAGTAAAAGTTGAGCATATGATATTTAGACACAATGGTATCTCTATTCATTAGGTTAGGACCACTTTTTGCCTCCAGGGGTCTCTCTTATGATCACTCCACCATGTTTCATAGGTGCAGCTCCATTGAGCACTTGCCGATCAGCCGCCATAATTTTACTGCGGCAGGTTGGCTCTATTATGCGAAACAACGAACCTGTACGTCGCTTCACGTAATATATAGTGGGGTCATGTTAACCCCTTCCCTGCCAGTGTCATTAGTACAGTAACAGTGCTTATTTTTAGCACTGATCACTGTAGTAATGTCACTGGTCCTCTCAAAAGTGTCAAAAGAGTCAGTTAGGTGTTTGATCTGTCCGCCGCAATGTCGCAGTCCAGCTAAAAATCGCTGATCGCCGCCATTACTAGTAAATAAATAAAAATGACATAAATCTATCCCCTAGATTGTAGACGTGATAACTTTTGCTCAAACCAATCAATATACACTTATTGGGATTTTTTTTTACCAAAAATATGTGGCAGAATACATATTGGCCTTAGTTGATAAAAAATTTGATTTTTGATTTTTTTATTGGGAATGTTCAATACCAGAAAGTAAAAAAAAAAATGTTTTTTTTTTTCAGAATTGTCGGTCATGTAAAATGCACTCAAATACAAACAATCAAATCAGACTTGCAACCATGTTATAAAACCATGTACCTGTCTTCCTACAGCATCTCTTCTGGTCCGTGTCCTCTCACCCTACACATTACATCACGGTCATGTGATTTCGGAATGGACTATATATTTATTTGATGGACTGTACTATATTCACTTTATGAAGCACTTTATTTAATTGAAATACTGAAGTATTGTCATAAGTGGTACATTTAATTTTAAGTGTTATTTTTATTGCTATGCAATATTATAGTTGCACAATACATTTGTTTTGATATTATTTAGTCCCGTTATTAGCAGTGCAGCACTTTCATTAGTATTGATTATCATTGCATTTGTGGGAACACAAATAAGTGTCTGCAGCAGGTTTTGGGATCATTTTCCTTATTTTTCAAATTCACATTAGTGTTCACATTGTTGATGGAACAAAACTGAGGTCACTGGGTACAGTTCATTGGATACAACATTTTCAATTTCTTTTCAAACTATTTTATTGAAGACAAATGAAATGCAGTACAAGAACATGCAACATAAAGAATAAGTACATGCCGTGATGGTACAAGTTGCACAAAAATATAAAGGCAGCATATATCAACCAAGTAAAAAGTAACAGTGAGATATGTATAAGAGGGCCGTCTTGGTGCCTCGTCTGTTATGCATAGAGGTCAACTATAACTGAAGAAGGAAACCCAGCCATAATAAATATGTATAACTGGAGCCAGGGTGCCTGAGGCCCTAAGGGGGGGGGGCTAAGAGGGGCTAGGAGGAAATCAGGGTAAGTAGGAGGGGGTCAAGGGGGGGAGGTTTTTGCAGATTCCTGGAGAGAGTCCCCACCCATTATTGGGGGCCCAGATGGGAATACAGGGCCGGACAGTGAGGACGCTAGATCAAGCGAGTACCAGGGTATCGTCAAGGCCTGGTGGCAGGCAATTATCAATCCAAGGCCTCCAAAGAATTTCATTAGGGGTCAGTTTGTCCAACAAAATCTCTTCAGTTTTAGCATGTATCATAGCTTGGGTGACTCTATCCAGCATTGCCAGGTGACAAAGCGTGGAGGTCTTCCAAGCTTTCACTATTGTTTGCTTGGCTGCAGTAGTGATGTACAGGAAGAGTTTAAAGTGACGATGTGTGAGATCAGGTGGCTTGCGATTCAGGAGTGCAGTCGCCAGGTCAGGGGCGAGTGAAGTGCCAAAAATAGTAGACAGGGTTTTGTAGACTTCGGACCAGAAGGCACGAACAATGGGGCATTCCCACCATATATGTGCATGGGTACCTGGGGATTCACATCCACGAAAGCAACGAGGAGAGTACTGGGGCACGTATTTAGAAACCCTTGCTGGGACTAAATACCACCTGGTAAGGACTTTGTAGTTAGTCTCAAGAGCAACAATATTTGGAGATGCAGATTTGGTAGCCTGCCAAATTTGTATCCAGTCGGCATCGTCGAGCGTGATGTGCAGGTCTCTTTCCCATTTAGTTGTGTAAGTGGGTGGGGTGGCCTCCTGAGCAGACAGGAGTTGGGCATAGAGATCAGATATGAGCCCTCGCCTGTGAGGGTCCGTTTTGCATGCGCGTTCAAAAGTCGAGAAGGTTGTAGGGCCCTCCCGAACTGGTGTAGCATGTGTAAAGAAATGTTTAAGTTGCAGATAGCAGAACAATTCGCCGGAGGGGAGATTGTAAGTTTCTCGTAGGGCAGAGAATGAGTGGAAGGTGCGCGGTGTAAAGAATTGATAGGCTCATATCAGGCCAGCACTAGTCAAGGCGGAGAAAGAGGTCCGAGAGGACCAGGCCGGGTAGAACGAGGGGTTGCGGAGAAAAGAAAGTAGGGGGTTATAAGGAGATTGAAGGCCAAAATGTCTTTTAAGCCTATCCCAAATTGTTAAACCATATGTAGTGATTGGGTTGGTAACGCGTCTCCGTTGTGAGAGTGGTAGCCAAGGAGGTTATCCACTGACAGTGGATCACATTCCACAGCTTCTAGGGAAACCCACAAGGGAATTTCCTTCGTTGCCTGGTATTTAGGGAGCTGAGCCAACTGTGCTGCGTAATAGTATTTGGCGAAATGCGGCACTCCGAGCCCGCCTCAGATACGTGGTCGGTATAGAGTCGTTCTGGGCAGGCGGGGTTTTGAGTTGCTCTAAATATAATCCAGGACTCGCTTTTGTAGAATGCATAAGAAGTAGGCTGGAACCTGTATTGGGAGTACTCGAATAGGTACAGGATTTTAGGTAAAATGGACATCTTGAGTAGGGATGATCGAACTTTTGAAAAGTTCGGTTCGACCAGAACACCTGATTTTCCCAAAAGTTCGGTTCGGATTTCAGAACCCCATTGAAATCAATGGGACCCGAACTTCAGTAATCAAAAAACACCATTTTTAAGCCCTAAAACCCAATAAATGCCCCTAAAAAGTGCCTAGGGTTCTGGGTCATGCCCCATTAACTATTAATCACACAAAAAAAAGTTCTTAAAAATAATAATTTTTGATAAAAAAGCCAATTATTGAAAAAAAAAAGAGAGATTTTTTGATTTTTACTTTGGATTTAGTATCTGGGGGGTCTAAAAAGTGTACATGTGAAGTTTCAGCTCTGTAGCATGTCCAGAATCATAAAAAAAAAGATTGTTTGTATTAGAACACTTTCAGCTCAGGGGGTTGGCTTCGCTGCTGTAACACCTTGCCGGTTTAATAGAAGGCATTTTTTTGGGTTCTTTGCAGTCAGGAAAAACATCTGAACTTGTGTATAGTGGTACTGTGCACAAGTTCTGATGTTTTGCCTGCCTCCAAAAACCCCCAAAAAATGCCAGCAAAAACACACCTGGGCATTTTTTTTTTTGACGCTAGCGTTTATTTTGGCATTTTTTGGGGTTCTTTTGAGGCAGGCAAAACATCTGAACTTGTGTATAGTGGTGTATATACACACATCCATATATTTATATACACACCTAGACATATATAGGTGTGATAGTAGCAGAAATATATGCTTGCGCTAATGAAATCATTTACAGTAATATATTTCTGCTACTATCACACCTATATATAGGTGTGATAGTAGCAGAAATATATGCTTGCACTAATGAAATCATTTACAGTAATATATTTCTGCTACTATACATACACAAGTTCAGATGTTTTGCCTGCCTCAAAAGAACCAAAAAAAATGCCAAAAAAAAAACGCTAGCGTAAAAAAAAAAAATGCCCAGGTGTGTTTTTGCTGGCATTTTTTGGGAGTTTTTGGAGGCAGGCAAAACATCAGAACTTGTGCACAGTACCACTATACACAAGTTCAGATGTTTTTCCTGACTGCAAAGAACCCAAAAAATGCCTTCTATAAAACCAGCAAGGTGTTAAAGCAGCGAAGCCAACCCCCTGAGCTGAAAGTTTTCTAATACAAACAATCTTTTTTTTATGGTTCTGGACATGCTACAGAGCTGAAACTTCACATGTACACTTTTTAGACCCCCCAGATCTGAAATCCAAAGTAAAAATCAAAAAATCTCTTTTTTTTTAATTTTTTTTTTTAATTTTTCAATAATTGGCTTTTTTTATCAAAAATGACAATTTTTAAGAACTTTTTTGTGTGATTTTGTGTCTGGGGGGTCTAAAAAGTGTACCTGTGAAGTTTCAGCTCTGTAGCCTGTCCAGAACCAGAAAAAAAAAGGATTGTATGTATTAGAAAACTTTCAGCTCAGGGGGTTAGCTTCTCTCCTCGGTTTTCACACCTTGCCGGTTTCAAAGCAGGCATTTTTTTGGGTTCTTTGCAGTCAGGAAAAACATCTGAACTTGTGTATAGTGGTACTGTGCACAAGTTCTGATGTTTTGCCTGCCTCCAAAACCCCCCCAAAAATGCCAGCAAAAACACACCTGGGCATTTTTTTTTGACGCTAGCGTTTTTTTGGCATTTTTTTGGGTTCTTTTGAGGCAGGCAAAACATCTGAACTTGTGTATAGTGGTATTTATACACACATACATATATTTATATACACACCTAGACATATATAGGTGTGATAGTAGCAGAAATATATTACTGTAAATGATTTCATTAGCGCAAGCATATATTTCTGCTACTATCACACCTATATATGTCTAGGTGTGTATATAAATATATGGATGTGTGTATATACACCACTATACACAAGTTCAGATGTTTTGCCTGCCTCCAAAACCCCCCAAAAAATGCCAGCAAAAACACACATGGGCATTTTTTTTTTGACGCTAGCGTTTTTTTGGCATTTTTGTGGGTTCTTTTGAGGCAGGCAAAACATCTGAACATGTGTATAGGGGGTATATATACACATATATGTCTGAATATATACCCCTAGACATATATAGGTGTGATAGTAGCAGAAATATATTACTGTAAATGATTTCATTAGCGCAAGCATTTATTTCTGCTACTATCACACCTATATATGTCTAGGGGTATATATTCAGACATATATGTGTATATATACCCCCTATACACATGTTCAGATGTCATGTCTGACATCAAACATGTCCTCAAAAAAGCACTGGCAGTGGTAGCCCCTGCAGCATAAAAAATGCTTGGCTGGTGAGAAGCCATATGGGTGTGCCGAAGCAATTCAGAGAAATTATCATTTCTCTATAGCGGTCACCCTGCTATGGAAGGGTTTTGTCACCCTGCCATAGCAGTCACTGCCAGTTAACCCTACACTACACTACGGTCCCCTTACACTTAACACTTTCCCTACAGAAACTAAATTTTTGAAGCTAACTTAAGTGTAAAGGAGCACTCTAACTACACTAGATATCCCTTTCCTCACACTAAAAATAGCTAAAAGACACTTTTAAAGTAAAATTAACAGAACTGCTTCCACTCTCTTCCATGTCCAGTATAACAATGCTAGGAATATGGCGGGGGCGATCTTATATACTGGGGGGCGTATTTACTAATGATTGGTCTAGGGACCCCCTAGTCACTCCAATCACATTCCTAGCATTCTCCTGCCCCCTCAATTGGCTTTTGCTAATGGTTCTGGTCCAATCACGGGCTTTTAAAGCCCATTTCCTGAAGCATTGCATTTTGGGCGGTTCTGGTTGCCGAATTCCGAACTTTTTGGGCAAAAAGTTCTAAATTCGGCCGAACCTCGAACACCCAATGTTCGGGCCGAACCGATGGTCGACCCGAACCGTTCGATCATCCCTAATCTTGAGTACTGTTATTTTCCCCATCCATGATAGGGGTAGAGAGGACCATTTGGTCATGAGGCTCTTTAGCGTGGACAGCATGGGGGAATAGTTAGCAGAGTAAAGTTCGGCAGGGTCTGCCGTTAGTTTAACACCCAGATAGGGGATACTTGAGTTCGCCCAGGGGAACGGGAGCGAAGATTTAAGGTGGTCGCGGACATCGGAGGGTAGAGATACATTCAGGGCTAGCGACTTTCGTGGATTAACTACAAGGCCCGAGACAGAACCAAATTTGGTTAGGGTATTAAGAAGGCTTGGAGCCGATAATAGGGGGGCAGTGAGGAAAATTAGAACATCATCTGCAAAGGAGGCAGAGTTTATGGTGGTACCCTCCCAGTTCAATGCCCCTAATACTGGGGTCAGCGAGTATAAGAATTGCAAGGAGCTCTATAGCTAGGGCAAAGAGGAGAAAGGAGAGGGGGCAGCCTTGTCGCATGCCTCACTCGATGGGGAAGGAGTCCGACCGAAAGCCTGAATAAAGAACATATGCTCTGGGGTTCCGGTAGAAGGCATTTACCCATTGCAAGAAATGCGTGCCGAAACCCCAACGACCGAGGACCAAGGTGAGGTATGGCCAAGATAGAGAATCAAAAGCTTTGCAGATGTCGGGGTAAAGGAAGCAGGAGGGAATACAGCATTTTCTAGCGATGTGGGCTAGTAAAGTAGCTCGTCTGACATTATCACCAGTTTGTCGAGACAGGATGAAGCCGTTTGGTCTGCATGGACCAAGGTTCCGATGATGGCATTGAGGTGGGTAGAAAGGACTTTGGCCAACAGCTTAATGTCTATATTCAGTATAGAGATGGGTCTATAGTTAGACCAGGAAGTGTCGTCCGTATTTGGTTTGGGAATCATGGAAATCACAGCCGTGAGCGAGTCTACATGAAAGGATTGCCCGTCGAGCAAGGAATTAAGTGCCCCAGCTAGAGGGGGATCAGGATGGATGCAAAGTTCATGTAGTAAGTAGCGGAAAAGCCGTCTGGGCCTGGGCGCTTACGCATTTTCAAAGATTTAATCGCCTGCTGCAGTTCTTCTGCAGTGATGCGTCGTACAAGCGTCTCCCTGTGGGAGGATGACAGTGTAGGGAGTTGGACAGAAGATAAGAGGGTGTCCAGTTGCGTTTGATCAAACCTGGAGGGGTTCTTATAGAGTGTCGAAAGTTTGTCACAAAATTTACAGAGAATTTTAAGGGGATTGCTGGAGTAAGTGTCCTTAGATAGTTTAAGACGTATAGGTTTTGGGGTGTAGTCGACTCTATGGAGTGTCAAGGCCAAAAAAGTGTCAGGTTTATTCGCTTTCATATAGAGAGTGTGTTTAGATTTTCTAAGTATTTGTTCCGCCGATTCTGACAGGAGGAGATCCAGTTCCAACTGAGCCTTGTCAAGAGCCTGTTTCGTGGATGGTGTGGGGACATCCTGAAAGTCTGCGGAGGCCTTATAAAAAGCTGTTTCTAGTTTGTGGAGCAGGAGACATTGTTCTTTGTGTATTTCTGCTAATGCAGACCCCTCTAATAACGTGTTTGTGCGCTTCCCACAAATTCAGAGGGGACGTGTCCGGGTGAGAGTTAGTAGATAGGTAGTCAGTAATGGCTCACTCTATTTTTAGATGGTGAGTTGGATTGGCCATTATGCTGTCATTGATTTGCCAAGAGCGAAGATTAGGTCTAGGTACCATGGACGAGAAGGAGGAGATGACCGCATTATGGTCAGACCAGGAGCATGGTATGATGGTAGAAGTGTAGATGGTAGAAGGTAGAAGTGGTGAGGAGTGTGGGTTAGTATGTGATCAATCTGGGAAAATAATTTATGCGGATGAGAGTAGTGGGTGTACTGTCGCCGAGTTGGATTCAAGAGTTGTTGGAAAGAGAGGCGTTGTGTTGTCGTCGGGGCTGGGGACTTGTCTAGCAGGGGATAGAGCGTTTGGTTAGAGTCGCCGCAAAGCAAAAGTGTGCCGCTCTTGTGAGCATCTGTGATGGACAGTAGATGGGAAAGACAGGCCAGGGGTTTTTTGTTAGGGGCATAGTAGGATACAGAGTCAAGAAGCCGGCCTATCAGAAGGAGGTAGCTACCCTCAGGGTCTTTTATCTCTTTCCGAAGTGTGAATGGAGTAGTTCTATGAAATGCTATCAGCACACCTCATTGCTTTGTGGAAGCGGAGGCCATATAGACCTGTGGATACTGGTGACCAAAGTGTTTGGGAGTTGATTGTGAGGAGAAGTGCGTCTCCTGGAGGCAAGCCACATGAATGGATAGCGAAGAAAATGACCGAAAAGCTTTCACACGTTTGGAGGGGGAATTTAAGCCTTGTACATTAAGGGTAAGTATATTCAAGGTGGACATGTTTAAACTAGAAAATTGTGCGGAGGAGGTAGGAGTTGGGCGCAGGGGGCAGGAGACTCTCTCCGAGGGGGGGGGGATGTAGGGAGTTTGGAATGGGTAGGTACAGACCAGTGGCAGAGGGGGGGATAGGGATGTTAGGAAAGCTCAGGGAATGTAGAAGGTTATGAAGACCAGAAGGAGTCCTCTGGAAGGAAGTGTGCTCCCCGCCTAAAGGAGTCAAAAGGTCCAATAGGTACCAATCCAAATGGGGCTGGTACTAGGGGACAAGAACTGGCGGTACAGTGAACAGTCTCTGGGACAAGGACAGCCTGAGATAAGCAAATGAAAAGTTGTAGATAAATCGAGTCAGTAACACAGTAAACATTGAACAATAAAACAAAACAGGGTGGATAGTTAAACCAAACTATATAAAAGAAATAACAGGGACATGTGGTCCCAATTGACGGAAGAATACTAGTACACTCAGAACAGGCAGTGATGGTGCAGGGTACAGAAAAGATGGATGACCAGGCTGTAATCCTGTCCGCTTAGTGGTTGCAGCGAGAGCCAAAACAACCCACAGGTGGGCACTAGTGATGATCGAACTTTTGAAAAGTTTGGTTTGACCAGAACACCCGAACTTCCCCAAAGATCGGCCCGGATTTCAGAACCCCATTGAAATCAATGGGACCCGAACTTCGGTAATCAAAAAACACAATTTTGAAGCCCTAAAACCCAATAAATGCCCCTAAAAAGTGCCTAGGGTTCTGGGTCATGCCCCAGGGACTATTAATCACACAAAAAAGTTCTTAAAAATTGTCATTTTTGATAGAGAGCCAATTATTGAAAAAAATTATTGAAAAAAAAAAAAAAAGAGATTTCTTTGGATTTAGTGTCTGGGGGGGGGGGGGTCTAAAAAGTGTACCTGTGAAGTTTCAGCTCTGTAGCATGTCCAGAACCAGAAAAAAAGATTGTTTGTATAAGAATTGCAGTAGAGCAGGATAGTGGCTCCGCTATTTTCACACCCGGCCGTTTTTGTTGCAGGCGTTTATTGGGCTTTTTTGTGGACATCTTTGGAGGCAGGCATGACATCTGAACTTCTGTGTAGGGGTATATACACACACACATGTATGTATATATACACATACACATATATAGGTGTGAAAATAGCAGAACCCTATGCCTGCGCTAATGAAATAATTGGCAGGCATAGGGATACGCTCCTATCACACCTATATGTGTGTATGTGTATAAATACATATAAGTGTGTGTATATATACCCCTATACAGAAGTTCAGATGTTATGCCTATCTCCAAAGACGCCCAAAAAATGCCCAAAAAAAACACCTGCAACAACACACCTGGGCGTTTTTGTAGCAGGCGTTTTTTTGGGCATTTTTTGGGCGTCTTTGGAGGCAGGCATAACATCTGAACTTCTGTATAGGGGTATATATACACACACACTTATATGTATTTATACACATACACACATATAGGTGTGATCGGAGCGAAGCCCTATGCCTGCAAATTATTTCATTAGCGCAGGCATAGGGTTCTGCTACTTTCACACCTATATATGTGTATGTGTATATATGCATACATGTGTGTGTGTGTGTATATATACCCCTATACAGAAGTTCAGATGTTATGCCTGTCTCCAAAGACTCCCAAAAAATGCCCAAAAAAATGCCTGTAACAAAAACGCCCAGGTGTGTTGTTGCAGGTGTTTTTTTGGGGCATTTTTTGGGCGTCTTTGGAGGCAGGCATAACATCTGAACTTCTGTATAGGGGTATATATACACACACACTTATATGTATTTATACACATACACAGATATAGGTGTGATAGGAGCGAAGCCCTATGCCTGCAAATTATTTCATTAGCGCAGGCATAGGGTTCTGCTACTTTCCCACCTACATATGTGTACATAGTAACAGAACTACTTCCACTCTCTTCCACATCCCTGTATTACAATGATTACTAGAGATTTGGCGGGGCTATGTTATATACTGGGGGGGGCGTATTCACTACTGATTGGCCTCTGGACCCCCTAGTCACTCCAATCACATTCCTAGCATCCTCCTGCCCCCTCAATTGGCTTTTACTGATGATTCTGGTCCACTCACGGGCATTTAAAGCCCAGTTCCTTTCCCATTGCATTTTGGTCGGTTCTGGTTGCCGAATTCCGAACAGTCAATGTTCGGGTCAAACCGATGGTCGACCCGAATCGTTCAATCATCCCTAGTGGGAACCTCAAAACCATCATGAGGGGGGTCAATGATGGGCCTGAAATGAGTGCACATAGAAGCATAACATGCAACCGGTGAGTACTAGAAAGCATATATCATGGGGTGCCCCTCAGGTCAGGCCCGAGGGGAGGTAGAGTGCATTTGTGAGAGTGGTAGTAGTGGAAAAAGGCCTGGAAAGTGTAGAGAGGCCTACCATAAGGCTAATAAAAAAAAACAGGCTTAGCCATCAGTCTCACTCGTGCTGGTGGTACATCCTGGTGTTTGCCAACATCAAAAAAAGTACAAAAACAAAAGGAAAAAAAGGAAAAAGAAGGGAGAAAAGTGCATAGTTACGGTTCCAGAGGGACACCAAAACAGTGGTATCCGAAAGGGTTGGCAGGGCAGCACGGCCCTTGCCAAAGCAGGAGAACACTGGTTTGCAGCAGGGTGTAAACCCATGCTGCATGGAGTCCATGGAGTCCTCAAGAGCAGGGGCAGGATGTGGAGCTGGTGAAGAGAAGCGGCCTCTCTTGTGGATTCCTTGCTGGGTGACTTGCTCTTGGTGGGCTTGAGACTTCTGTGGAGAGGAGGATGCAGCACGGCGTCTAGAGCCTTCCGTCAAGTGATCAGGGGGTGTCAAGAAGCGAACAGCAAAGGGAAAGATCCATCTGTTCATGATCCTATGATGTTGCAGGATAAGCAGATGTGGTTTCATAGCTTTGCATTTAGC
This sequence comes from Pelophylax lessonae, assembly GCF_965119305.1. NCBI lineage: Eukaryota > Metazoa > Chordata > Amphibia > Anura > Ranidae > Pelophylax > Pelophylax lessonae. The sequence goes on along the minus strand of NC_138768.1, from coordinate 424,271,668 downwards.
TAGGGTGGCCTGTGACAGGTCTTGAAATAACTGGTGACCCTGAAAGATCAAGGCTTTCCTATTGCGGGCCGCCGCAATTAGTTGCTCCTTAGAGCAGAAAAAGTGAAGCTTCCCTATTATGTCCCTTGGGTGACCATCATCAGAGCGTGGGGCAAGTGACCTATGAATCCTGTCCATTTATAAGCACTCTATTGGCATTGACGGGGCCAGTTCCTGGAATAGTGCAGTAATGGTGGATTGAAGGTCCTGCACTGACTCTGGGATACCTCTGATATTGGATCTCCTGGCCCTGTTCTCAAAGTCCTCTAAATGGGATTGCAGGGTCAGATTCTCCTCTCTGAGGGTCTCAAGCTCCTCAGCATGGTTGCCTTTTGCTATGTCCAGCTCTTCAGTGCGCTGTCCTAGTATATAGTAGTATATAGTATATAGTAGTGCGGCGGCCCACTTCCCTGATTTCTTGTTTGAGCCTGTCAGTTATGGCGTCTGAGGTGGTTTTAAGGGCCCTGGTAAGCATTTGATCAAATTGCTTAAGCAAATCAGCCTGTGAAGTGTCACCCCGGAATTCTGTGGTGTCAGTCCAAAGTCATAATCTGACTCGCCCTCCTGTTGATGAGCCGCTGATTTCCCTAGTGGAGGTGCGTGAGGTGATCTGGAAGATGGCGGCGGCGCCATCTTGTTAGTTGTTCTGACCAGCACGTCCCGGAAAGATTTAGTCTTAATCTTTGATTTAGTGCTGCCATAGATCATCGCAGGGCGGTCGGGTTGGTCTCTGGATGCCGTTGGGTCAGTTGGTGGTAAGGTAGGCGTCGGTGACTCGGTGTGAAGAGGCTGTCCTGTCCCGAGATGTGTGGAGCTCTAGGCAGACATGTCCTGCTCCTGGATACACCATTTTCAATAGTTTTCATGCGCTTCTAGTGCATCAGTGTGAAAAAGGGCCTAATTGAGCCTTTATGGACTTTTAAGTTAATAAAGTATTATTATGGGATTGCACTTAAGAGCGAAACCACCATTTTTGTCCATGGGGGGTGTAATTTGGTGCTTGAACAAGAAGTGGGAAAAGGTGACACCAAGGAAATCGCTTATGTTTGAGACCTGCAGCAGAGCTCTAAAAGAGTGTCAAATGTTGAAAATCCTTCAGCTGCAGTAGCTCTTGAAGAGAGCGCAGACCAGATTCACCATAAGTATTATTTGTCTTAGTTGTATGGAGCATTATTTCGATTTTTGAAAAAAGCCTAGAGCTACATTTTTAAGTGACAGAGTTGCTTTACCATTTTTAAAATTTTTAATTTGATTTCATAATTATATTCCCATATTAAGAATTAATAAGAACACACATATCTAGTACCAAAAGAGATCTCCTTAGGTCTTCTTCTACCTTTATCTGGTTTAAAAGCTTAAAAGTTTTCAAATATTTAATATTTCTAAAAATGTAGTGGTTGATTTTATAATGTTAGGATGCAATTGTTAAAATTCATTTAGCTATATGGGTTTAGTGGCTTTTATACGAGTAGACACAGTTGAAATAATGTATTTATTTTCCATTTGTAGGTTTAAATCCACTTAGTATTAGTTCTGAATCTGGCCACATTGCAGCTGTTAAAGCCAGCTCAAAATAAACATTAACCCATTTATGCTATAATAAATAAAATAACAATCAATAAACTAACATTGTTTAAATTCATAAAGTGAACTTAAAATGCAATAAACATGCTGGTTGCATTTGAGCATAAAAATAGAGATCGTTGAGTACTGTCCGTGATACTTTTTTTATTTGCACTAACATACAATCTTTCAGGACAAGCTTTCGGGGTATGTCCCCTTCATCAAGATCCAAGCAGTACTGATCCACAAAATGTTAGCAGCATGGTAAAGAAACACAAAATCTCTAAGGCTCCGTTCACATGTAGGCGTTTTGGGGCGTTTTTGGGGCGTTTTTCTGCTCTAGGATCAGCTCTCAAAACGCCCAACAAGACAAATCCTATTCATTTCAATGGCCCCTGTTCACATCTGAGCGTTTTGAAGCTGTATACAAAACGCCCAACGCTCAAAAAAGTACATGAGCTTCTTTTTGGGCAGATTACAGGCGTTTTCCATTGATCTCTATTGAATCTAAAAACGCCTGCACAAAAATCGCGGTAAAAATCGCGGTAAAATCGCGGTAAAAAACGCCGCAAAAATCGCGGTAAAATCGCGGTAAAAAACGCGCGAAAAACGCTACGCTCAGGTGTGAATGTAGCCTAAGGCTCCGTTCACATCTAGGCGTTTTGGGGCGTTTTTGGGGCGTTTTTCTGCTCTAGGATCAGCTCTCAAAACGCCCAACAAGACAAATCCTATTCATTTCAATGGCCCCTGTTCACATCTGAGCGTTTTGACGCTGTTTACAAAACGCCCAACGCTCAAAAAAGTACATGAGCTTCTTTTTGGGCAGATTACAGGCGTTTTCCATTGATCTCTATTCAATCTAAAAACGCCTGCACAAAAATCGCGGTAAAAATCGCGGTAAAATCGCGGTAAAAAACGCCGCAAAAATCGCGGTAAAATCGCGGTAAAAAACGCGCGAAAAACGCTACGCTCAGGTGTGAATGTAGCCTTAGCCAAAGGAAAAAAACAAAAAAACAAACAAACATAAGTTAAACTGGCATGGTAATAAAACTAGCTTGATTAGTGAGATAAGATAGAGGGAGAGTAGAAGACAGGGGAAGGTGGGGGGGGGGATAGTCACGGAAGGGGTCGTAAAACTGTAGGATAATGAGTAAGGAAACCCATATCTAAGTTTAAGCCGTTATTTTTTGTGTCAAAAAGAAGTATCATTCTTAGTTCAAAAGTTTTCCTTTCCTGCATGGTTCTGAAATTCCCTTTAAGAACTAAAACATTGAGGTCTTCTATAGTGTGGTCCGGTTGTGAAAAATGATGTCCCACAGGTGTGCAGAAACTATCTTCTTTATGTTCCTTGATGGTATGTCTGTGCAAATTCATCCTCGCTTTCAACTTCTGTCCTGTTTCGCCTACATAAGATCCTTTGCTACATCTTTTGCATTGGATGAGGTACACAACATTATTGGAGGTGCAGTTGTATGATCCCATAATATTAAAGGTCCCATTTGTGTGTGTGACACTTTTAGACAGATTGATCTGGTTGCACAGTTTGCATCCATACAGATATTATCGCTATATTGATGATATTTTCATCATATGGACAGAAGGTGAGGAAAATCTCAAACAATTTTTTTCATTGATCAACACCTTTCACCCATCTATCAAACTTAAAATGGATTATTCTAGCAGGCACGCTAACTTCCTAGACACCACAGTATACATCAGAGATGACAAGCTTCATACTTCGATATACAGGAAACCGACTGACCGATACAGCTATCTCCACAGTTCCAGTTTTCACCCCCAACACACTAAACGGGCCATCATACACAGCCAGGCCATCAGATACCACCGAATCTGCTCAGACCCAAAAGACATCTCAGAACACTAGCAAACTCCTTCCGTAAGAAAGGTTACAAAGACAAAACCATCAACACCGGCATAAACACAGCCTTGAAAACCCAAAGGGAAAATCTTCTCCAATACAAAGAGAAAAAAACAAATAACCGTGTGCCTCTAGTCACCACATACAATCCAGGACTAGAAGGGATAAGAAAGATAATCAAAGATTTACAACCCATCATAGCAGAAGATGAAACTCCGAAAGGAATATTCCAAAAACCTCCAATACTAGCTTTCAGACAACCACCCAACCTCAGACATAAACGAATCAGCAGAAAACTTCATTCTGATTATGAAGTCGCAAATAATGGGAGCAAACCCTGCCATAAAAAACGCTGCAAACTGTGCAACCAGATCAATCTGTCTAAAAGTGTCACACACACAAATGGGACCTTTAATATTATGGGATCATACAACTGCACCTCCAATAATGTTGTGTACCTCATCCAATGCAAAAGATGTAGCAAAGGATCTTATGTAGGCGAAACAGGACAGAAGTTGCAAGCGAGGATGAATTTGCACAGACATACCATCAAGGAACATAAAGAAGATAGTTTCTGTACACCTGTGGGACATCATTTTTCACAACCGGACCACACTATAGAAGACCTCAATGTTTTAGTTCTTAAAGGGAATTTCAGAACCATGCAGGAAAGGAAAACTTTTGAACTAAGAATGATACTTCTTTTTGACACAAAAAATAACGGCTTAAACTTAGATATGGGTTTCCTTACAAATTATCCTACAGTTTTACGACCCCCTCCGTGACTATCCACCCCCACCTTCCCCTGTCTTCTACTCTCCCTCTATCTTATCTCACTAATCAAGCTAGTTTTATTACCATGCCAGTTTAACTTATGTTTGTTTGTTTTTTTTTTTTTTTCCTTTGGCTTAGAGATTTTGTGTTTCTTTACCATGCTGCTAACATTTTGTGGATCAGTACTGCTTGGATCTTGATGAAGGGGACATACCCCGAAAGCTTGTCCTGAAAAATTGTATGTTAGTGCAAATAAAAAAAGTATCACGGACAGTACTCAATGGTCTCTGTCGCAAGTGCACTAATATGGCTACAATTACCTCAAGCATGATGGAAGATACTGCATATAGCCGCATAAAGAAGCAGTTAACCAACCTGATCACATAAGGCTTTTTTTTCTAGTGTAAGAGAAATAATTATAACAATCTAGTATTATGTAAAAAGTAATTATATACAGTATATGAATATAATTTTATTGTTTAAGAGGTGTTGTTGCTAACCCCTCTTGGAGCTCTTGCTGCTTGTGGGGTAGTGGCCAGTGAGGAACATACTGAAAACAATAGTGCCTAAAAACAGTCAGATGGTGTGAAACAAACTGAGATGGGAGCTTGATTTTACTATAGTACAAAAAAGACACAAAATAAGTATATAAATCAGATTTATATTAACTGTATTTGGCATATGTAATTATAAGATAATTTTTTCAGTCTTGACAAATTCCCAGTCTTTGTGTTGACCATTTGCCAGCACACATTAAGAGGGCCTATTTATAAAAAAAAATTGCTTTGTAATGTCTCAACATTCATGCAAGCACAATAAATAATACCCATAATGTTTGTAATATGTGTGTAATAGTTTACATGTTGCCTTTGGCAGGTGAATATAACGTTCCCTAACTCTGGATCCTAAGAAAAATAGCTATAAAAACTTTCAACCATTAGAGTTAACATTTACTAATTGAGAATATTCTATATCCTATTGCTATAGGCTAAACACATTCGACCAGGAGGGGAAAAAAAGAGTGAGAATTGTACACTGGGTACATCTATGCAGAGTCCTGTGCGAATGGAGGATCAAATGGGTGTTCAGTAGAGTTGAGCGGACACCTGGATGTCCGTGTTAGGCGGGTTCGGCCAAACTTGAAAAAAAAGTCCGGGTCCGTGTCCCGGACTTTTGCCGAACTTTTCCCTGACACCGAACCCCATTGAAGTCAATGGGGACCCGAACTTTCAGGCACTAAAATGGCTCTAAAACACCAATGGAAAGGGCTAGAGTGCTGCAAATGGCAGCAAAATGTAGTTAAGAGCATGGCAAGTGCTCTGCAAACAAATGTGGATAGGGAAATAACTTAAAACAACAAAAAAAAACAGAAAAATAAAACAATGTTCTTCATCTCTGAAGGACGAGGCCCATATGAAGTAGGAGGGAGGTTGAGGTGGTGGTGGATATTGCGGTGTCATAGGCGTGCGCACAGGGTGTGCCGGGTGTACCTGGGCACACCCTAATCACCTAGGGCACATAGCATTATCGCTCTGTTTGCCAGTGAGGAGATGGGAAAGATCTCCCTCGGACCTGCTCTGCTCTATTTCACTTTGCCAGCAGGGAGAGTAATGTATCGGGGCCATGTACATGTAGGCAAACACATGCATGTGTATTTAAACTTTGGGGTGCACACCCTAATGCAATAGGCTGCGCACACCTATGGGCGGTGGAAGCGGCGGTGGAGGAGGACCAGGGCCGGATTAAGAGCATCATGGGCTTGGTGCTGAGGATTTTGAAGGGCCGTGCCTTGGCATGCACCCAGAGGAGGAAGGGTGCAGCCATGCATGCCTAATTCAACATGGGATGCTGTCTCTGAAGCCCATAAACACATCCATGCATCGGCAACTGTCCCTCCTTGTCCGGCCTTCGTGCTGTGTGGGGAGGTTCTGAGGGAGCTGCCTGGGGAAGCGAGCATAGAAGCCAGACTTCTGTGTTTACAAGTGACAGAAGAGCGGTAACAGTGAATATGGCCAACCTGGGGCCTATATTAATGTAGGGGCCTGGAGCTGCAGCTCCAATAGCCCCTATGTTAATCTGGCCCTGAGGAGGAAAAGGTAGCCAACACTGCTTTTTTTCAGAAATTTTAAATGAGGGTACACCCCAAAAGAGTGAGAAAGAGCAAAAATAGAACAATGGCTGGGTAAGGTCGGTATCCATCGCTATTCTGCACAAGGTATGGAAAAGTCCAGTGGGATCCATGCCTGGTTCATTTTAATGAACGTGAGCTTGTCCACATTGTCTCTGGACAGGGGGCTACGCTTGTCTGTGATAACGCCCCCAGCCGTGCTAAATACCCGTTCAGATAATACACTGGCTGCAGGGCACGCCAGCACCTCCAAGGCGTAAAGGGCAAGCTCAGGCCATGTGCCCAATTTGGAGACCCAGAAGTTGAAGGGGGCAGACCCGTCATTCCCTATTTGTAGGCGTGTGCACACATACTGCTCCACCATGTTGGTGAAATGCTGCCTCCTGCTAAGACGTTCCATATGAGCTGCTGGTGCTGCTGTTTGTTGTGGCGTGCTGACAAAGCTTTTCCACATTTCGGCCATGCTAACCCTGCCTTCTGAGGTGCTGGCGGTGCCCTAGTTGCATTGGCGACCTCTTCCTCCTCTTCCTCCTCTGCCTTGTGCTTCCACTGTGGCCCCGCTGTCAGGTGGGAATGCCAGCAGCATCGCGTCTACCAGCGTGCGCTTGAACTCGCGCATCTTGCGATTGCGCTCCAGTGAGTGAATTAAGGACGGTACGTTGTCCTTGTAACGGGGATCCAGCAGCGTGGCCACCCAGTAATCAGCACAAGTTAGAATGTGGGCAACTCGGCGGTCGTTGTGGAGACACTGCAGCATGTAATCGCTCATGTGTGCCAGGCTGCCCAGAGGCAACGAAAGGCTGTCCTCTGTGGGCGTAGTATCGTCTGTGTCCTCTGTATCCCCCCAGCCATGCACCAGTGATGGCCATGAGCTGGCCTGGGTGCCACCCTGCTGTGAACATGGTTCCATCTCCTCCTCCAGCTCCTCCTCCTCATCCTCCTCATCCTCCAGAACTGTGCCCCTGCTGGACAATTGTGTCCCTGGCGTTTGTGTGTGCAGGAACCCACCCTCGGAGCCCCTTGTGAATGACTGCCCTGAAAGCCTTGGAAATGTTACCTCTTCATCCTCCTCCTCCTCCTCATCCTGTGCCACATCCTCTTCCATCATTGCCCGAATTGTTTTTTCAAGGAGGCATAGAAGTGGCATAGTTAAGCTGAGAACGGCGTCATCGGCACTGGCCATGTTGGTGGAGTACTCAAAACAGCACAACAAGGCACACAGGTCTCGCATGGAGGCCCAGTTATTGGTGGTGAAGTGGTGCTGTTCCGCAGAGTGACTCACGCGTGCGTGCTGCAGCTGAAACTCCACTATGGCCTGCTGCTGCTCGCACAGTCTTTCCAGCATGTGCAAGGTGGAGTTGCACCTTGTGGGCACGTCACATATGAGGCGGTGAGCGGGAAGGCCGAAGTTACGCTGCAGCGCTGACAGGCGAGCAGCAGCAGGGTGAGAACGCCGAAAGTGCGCACAGACGGCCCGCACTTTCTGAAGCTGCTCTGACATATCGGGGAAGTTTTTAAGGAACCTCTGCACCACCAAATTCAGCACATGCGCCAGGCAAGGGATGTGCGTCAAACCGGCTAGGCCCAGAGCTGCTATGAGATTTCCCCCGTTATCGCACACCACCAGGCCGGGCTTGAGGCTCGCTGGCAGCAACCACTCATTTGTCTGCTGTTCCATGCTTCTCCACAACTCCTGTGCGGTGTGTGGTTTTTCCCCCAAACAGGCAAGTATTAAAACTGCCTGCTGTCGTTTACCCCTGGCCGTGCTGAAGTTGGTGGTGAAGGTGTTACGCTGTCCGGATGAGGAGGCGGTAGAGGATGAGGAAGCGGAGTAGGAGGAGTTAGGAAAAGGAGGCAAACTGAAGCGTCCTGCAATCCTCGGTGGTGGAAGGACATGCGCCAAATTGCTATCCGCCTCAGGCCCATCCACCACTGCATTTACCCAGTGTGCCGTTAGGGAGATATAACGCCCCTGACCGTGCTTACTGGTCCACGTATCGGTAGTTAGGTGGACCTTGGCACAGATGGCGTTGCGCAGTGCACACCTGATTTTTTCCCCCACTTGGTTGTGCAGGGAAGGGATGGCTGGCCTGGAAAAGTAGTGGCGGCTGGGCACGACGTACTGTGGGACAGCCACCGACATAAGGTTTTTAAAACTGTGCGTCTCCACCAGACGGAATGACAGCATTTCAAAGGCCAAGAATTTTAAAATGCTGGCATTCAGGGCCAGGGATCGCAGGTGGGTAGGGGGGTAGTTCCTCTTCCTCTCAAGTGTTTGGGAGATGGAAAGCTGAACGCTTCCACGGGACATTGTGGAGATGGTTGGTGACCCAGGTGGTGGTGTTGCTGACAGATCGTCTGTTTGCGGGGTGGCAGGTGCCGGTATCACTACAGATGTGGATGGAGCGGCCGAGACTGCAGCAGAAGAGGAAGCAGGATGAGCCAGAGACGTTTCTTGGTTTTGAAGGTGTCTACTCCACTGCAGCTCATGCTTTGCACTTAGATGCCTGATCATGCAGGTTGTGCTCAGGTTGAGAAGGTTTATGCCTCGCTTCAGGCTCTGATTGCACAGGGTGCAAACCACTCGTGTCCTGTCATCAGCACATTTTCTGAAGAACTTCCACGCTAGAGAACTCCTTTGAGCTGGCTTTGCTGCGCTCGTTCCCCTGCTGCGTTGGGCAGTAGCAGGCGTAGTGTCTAGGGCACGGCCGCTCCGCTTCTGCACCCTGCTCCCTCTTCTGCTGTGCTAGTGGCTCTGTGCGACCACCGCCTCTTCCTCAAAACTACTCAGGTCACCTGCATGACCTTCATTCCATGTGGGGTCGAGGACCTTATCATCCTCCACATCATCTTCCACCCAGTCTTCACCCCTGCCCTCCTTGTCGGTCTCCACAATTCTGAACGCCGCAGCAGTTGGCACCTGTGTTTCGTCATCATCGGAGACGTGCTGCGATGGTCCTTGCATGTACTCATCTTGAGAAATAAGTGGTTGGGCATCGCTGCACTCAATCTCTTCCACTTCTGGGGCAGGGCTAGGTGGATGGCCCTGGGAAACCCTGCTGACAGAGTCATCAAAAAGAAGAAGAAACTGCTGTATGGCTTGGGGCTCAGACTGCTTGCCTGATTTGCAAGGGGGTGAGGTGAAAGACGGTTGGACATCGGCTGCAGGTGCAATAGAAAATATTATCAAAAAAAGTGTATGTATCTCACACGTACAGAACTAGGCCCCAATTACTATTTTTCTACCCCCAAAGGCAGGATGAGGAGTAGGAGGAGTTTGGAACAGGCAGCACCCTCAAATCTTCAGAAGTATGAGATGCACCCCAAAAATTGGAAAGGTGTATCTCACACGTACCAACACAGACTATCCCGCAATTTAATTGTTTATACCCAAAGATTTTTATTGAATAGCGGAATAGAAAATATTTTCAAAAAAAGTATGTATCTCACACGTACAGAACCAGACTAGGCCCCAATTACTATTTTTTGTACCCCCAAAGGCAGGATGAGGAGTAGGACGAGTTCGGAACAGGCAGCACCCTCAAATCTTCAGAAGTATGAGATGCACCCCAAAAATTGGAAAGGTGTATCTCACACGTACCAACACAGACTATCCCGCAATTTAATTGTTTATACCCAAAGGTTTTTATTGAATAGCGGAATAGAAAATATGATATAAAATTGGTGTGATTTATCAATAGCACACGTGAACAGCAGTGTCTTATATCATTCAGCTCTGCTGCAGGCTATGGAGGGAAAAAAAAAATTCCCCTTTTAAGTTTGTAATTTTTAACTAGATTAGTACAGACTATGCCACAATTTATTTTTTTTAACCCAAGGGTGTATATTGAATAGTGGAATAGAAAAAAGTGTATAATTTTTGAAATCACTCAATAATAGCACATGTGAACACAGCAGTCTATTATCACAGTCAGCACAGCAGCACTGAAGGAAAAACGCTGCACACAGTGACTGATAGAAAAAGACTTTTCTCCCTCCTCCTCAGTGGGCAAAAAAGATTGTTTTCACTGCACCCCACACACAGCAAAATCGATGTGGACCAACTCTGCTGCAGGCTATGGAGGGAAAAAAAAATTCCCCTTTTAAGTTTGTAATTTTTAACTAGATTAGTACAGACTATGCCACAATTTATTTTTTTTAACCCAAGGGTGTATATTGAATAGTGGAATAGAAAAAAGTGTATAACTTTTGAAATCACTCAATAATAGCACATGTGAACACAGCAGTGTATTATCACAGTCAGCACAGCACAGCACTGAAGAAAAAACGCTGCACACAGTGACTGATAGAAAAAGACTTTTCTCCCTCCTCCTCAGTGGGCAAAAAAGATTGTGTTCACTGCACCCCACACACAGCAAAATCGATGTGGACCACTGACACCTGCCTATCTCCAGCCTCTCCCTAAAAGGATTGATAAGATCGGTCACTGCAAACCCCCCCCCCCCCACACAGCAAAATCGATTGTAGAACACTGACCCTAAAAATCAGCAGCCTTGCCCTAAAATGTCCTACAACTCGCCCTGCCTAACACATTCCGACCTGTCCCTCAATTCTATCCGGACACAAATGATTTTTGCCTGTCTGTCCCTAATCAGCAGCCAGCACGTATGATGTGTGCTCTGTCCCTGAACTACACAGCATAATGACGCAGCGGCGCTGGCTCGAACTTATAAAGACTTGGTCACATGCTTCAGATGGCCAATCACAGCTATTAATACATTTGTAGGCATGGCTGGGATGGCTTAAGGCACACCAGTTAAACGCTTGTTGATTGGCTGTTGAAAGCCCGCCATGAAAAGCGCGCCAATGCATACAAAACCCGGAAATAAAATGATTTTTTTTTTTTTTTTTCCAAACTGATTTTTACCCGAATATACAGTAAAGTTTTCGGGTCCGTGTTCGGGTAACAAAAATCCAATTATTCGGTACGAACATGAATAATACAGTCCGTGTTCGCTCAACCCTAGTGTTCAGTCAATAAACCTCCAGCTGCAGTGTGAAGTGTTTAGCAGTGGTATTATAATCATGGTTGTTACGGAACCGGAATCCACTCACTTACTCATAACCAGTTAATCATCCATGCCTGGCACATTCAGCCATCAGCCAGGGATTCCTAATAAGTCCCACTTTAAACTCTAGTACATGTGCCTGAACTAATTTGAAGTAAATTAATCAGAAGTGCATATACATAACTCCTCATTCATAGGAAGCACTGCCTTGAAAGAAAAATTGCCATATTCCAGTCATGGAAACGCATTGTAATAGGCTGCGGTGATGTCACCGAGTAAGGGGAATATTTAATTCCCATTTTTTTTTGCTGTAGCAGCAAAATTTGTGTTCATATTCTGCTCTACCAGTGATTCAACAGCCATAACTCTGATCAAGAGAGCATTGTTTTTTCTCCCTGACCAACTCATCCTTAACTGAGAACCTGCATTTGCACTGGAGTTTGTAGTGAAACTACAAAGCCCAGCACACTCACCAAGGTACTATACAGCTCAATGCAACAGAGCTTCTAGAGCAGTCATTATTAACCAGGGTTCCATGGAATCCTAGGGTTCCTCAAGGATGGCTAGGGGTTTCTTGAGCTTGAGCATAGTTTCAAATACAACCACACTTGGCAGAGCCAGCAGCATGACTGTAAGGGTTTCATTCTTGCTACCATAGGTGTGCGCAGCCTATTACATTAGGGTGTGCACCTAGGGTTGCCACCTCATCCCTTTAATCCAGGACACATATTAATTATACAGGTTCTGAGTAGGGTTGAGCGAACCCGGACTGTATTGTTTGGGATTTCGGTACCCGGACACGGACACGAACATTTCACTGTATGTTCGGGATACTGTCCATTGTTCGGTAATGTTATTTGATGTTTTTGCGCGGTTTTAATGTTTTGGCGTGGTTTTAACAGGTGCAAGGCAACCATTCAGCAAGCGTTTAACTAGTGTGCCCTTAGAAGCCATCACAGCCATGCCTACTAATGTGTAAAACTGTGATTTGCAGCGCTGCTTAAATTGGTTTATAAATATATCAAAAATTCATATAAAATAATAGAATAAATGAAATACTTCATATAAATTAAATAAATAATACAATACATAAAACTCATAAAGTGCTGTAGTATTGGTGAAAATAAATATATGGCTCAATGTCCGTTATATCATCGTGCTGCCGTGATGAATCTTTTCACTTGAACTCATACAGGTGCTAAAGTGCTTGATTTGTGCTTTGTTCGGGGTCTCACAAAGCACAAATCAAGCACTTTAGCACCTGTATGAGTTCAAGTGAAAAGATTCATCACGGCAACACGATGATATAATGGACATTGAGCCATATATTTATTTTCACCAATACTACAGCACTTTATGAGTTTTATGTATTGTATTATTTATTTAATTTATATGAAGTATTTCATTTATTCTATTATTTTATATGAATTTTTGATATATTTATAAACCAATTTAAGCAGCGCTGCAAATCACAGTTTTACACATTTCAAAAGAGCACTCAGCACTTTTACACTGCAGCTAGCAGCTTTTTACACACAATTCACTAGTATATTGTTGCACTCAAGCACTTTTTCCATAAGCGCAGGGTCCTCTCAGTCTCACATGCCTACTAATGGCATGGCTGTGATTGGCCAGTGCAGCATGTGACCCAGACTCTATATAAGCTGGAGTCACATAGCGCCACGCTCAAACTATACTAGGGAGAGGTTCCTGATGCTGCTGCTGAGGGAGAGATAGGAGATTATTGCAGAGTCAGGCTGGAGATTGCTTTGAGGGAAAGAATAGGAAGAATCTTCTTTAATCAGACTGAGCCCAGTGGGGAGGAGGAGGGAGAAAATAAAACTTTTATCAGTCTGTTAGGTGGGCGTCGTGTGGTGTGTATCGGCCATGTAATGCAAGCTCAGTGCATATGTGTCTGCTTAATCTGTATTTAAAAAAAGAAAAAAACTTTTTTCCTTCATATTTTACTTTGACATACATTGTTTAGACAGACACTGCTTTTTCTAATCTGCTCTTCAATAAGCACCAATGTGAGGGAAAAATTATTATTTTTCAGTATTTAGGGAAAAAGAAATATTTTTCAGTTTTTCATTCAAATGTTTTTTTTTATTCAATAGCGGAATAGAACAACAACAGTATCCAACCTGTTAGGCGTGCGGTGTGTAGCGGCCATGTAATGCAAGCTCAGTGCATATGTGTCTGCTTAATCTGCATTTAAAAAAGAAAAAAACTTTTTTCCTTCATATTTTACTTTGACATACATTGTGTAGACAGACGCTGCTTTTTCTAATCTGCTCTTCAATAAGAAACAATGTAAGGGAAAAATGCTTATTTTTCAGTATTTAGGGAAAAAAAAATATTTTTCAGTTTTTCATTCAAATGTTTTTTTTTTTTTTTATTCAATAGCGGAATAGAACAACAACAGTATCCAACCTGTTAGGCGTTCGGTGTGTAGCGGCCATGTAATGCAAGCTCAGTGCATATGTGTCTGCTTAACCACTTAAGCCCTGGAAGATTTTACTCCCTTCCTGACAAGGGCCTATTTTGCGATTCGGCACTGTGTGATTTTAACGGACAATTACGCGGTCGTGCAATGCTGTACCCAAATGAAATTGACGTCCTTTTTTCCCACAAACAGAGCTTTCTTTTGGTGGTATTTGATCACCTGTGCGATTATTTTGATCATGCGCTATAAACAAAAAAAAAGCACCAATTTTGCAAAAATAACCATGTTTTTCACATTTTTTTATATGAAATCCCCCCCCCCCAAAAAAAAATGTAAAAATCTAATTTTTTTAACATTTTAGTTCAATTTATTTTCTGCTACATATGTTTGGTAAAAAATCTCAAAAAGCGTATTTTGATTGGTTTGCGCAAAAGTTATTGCGTTTACTAACTAAGGGAAAGATTTTTGTCATTTTTATTGTTTTTTTTTAACGAGTAATGGCCGCGATCTGCGATTTTTTTTGCAGGGCTGCATCATTGAGGCGGACAGATCGGACCCTTGACTGACATTTTTGACAGGGTGCCAGTGACATTACTACAGCAATCAGTGCTATACATATGCACTGTTACTGTAAAAATGACACTGGCAGGGAAGGGGTTAACTTTATTGGAGAAGGAGGGGTTAAGTGTGTCCCTAGGGGCGTGCTTCTAACTGTGATTGGATGTGGCTTTTCATGTAACAGCAGAGATCTACAGTCCTACATAGCAGGACCGTATGATCTCTGCTGTTACACAAGGGACAATGACAGACTGCTTTGTTTACATTAGCCGCCTGCCTTTCTCCCAGTGTAACCGACGATTGCGAGTGAGCGGTGGACATCGGGTCCACTGCTCACATGCGCGGGGGGTCCGTGAGCGAGCGGGAGTGGGAGCGCGCCTCCGGCGGCGCGCGCTCGCTCCCTAGAGGCTCACAGGCTAGCGAAGTAGTACTAGGTCACTTTGCCTGTGAGGGGCTGACTGCCGACGTAGATAGTCGTTAGGCAGGCGGCAAGTAGTTAATCTGCAAACTTTTTTCCTTCATATTTTACTTTGACATACATTCTTTAGACAGACACTGCTTTTTCTAATCTGCTCTTTAAAAAGCACCAATGTAAGGGAAAAATTATTATTTTTCAGTATTTAGGGAAAAAAAATATTTTTCAGTTTTTCATTCATACTTTACTGTGACACTGTCATACAGCGTTTAGACACTGCTGTTCAAATCTGCTCTTCAAAAATCACCAATTAAAGGGAAAAATAGACATTTTTCATTCATACGTTACAGTGAGATACACCCATTGGATACTGCTGTTGTATTCCGCTTATCAATAAAAACACATTTAGGGGAAAAAAATAAATTGCGGCCTAGTCTGCATATGTTACAGCGCAACAAGGCACACAGGTCTCGCATGGAGGCCCAGTTATTGGTGGGGAAGTGGTGCTGTTCCGCAGAGCGACTCACGCACGCGTGCTGCAGCTGAAACTCCACTACGACCTGCTGCTGTTTGCACAGTCTGGCCAGCATGTGTAAGGTGGAGTTCCACCTTATGGGCACGTCACATATGAGGCGGTGAGCAGGAAGGCCGAAGTTATGCTGCAGCGCTGACAGGCGAGCAGCAGCAGGGTTAGAATGCCAAAAGTTCGCACAGACGGCCCGCATTTTCTGCAGCAGCTCTGACATATCGGGGTAATTTCTAAGGAACCTCTGCACCACCAAATTCAGCACATGCACCAGGCAAGGGATGTGTGTCAAACTGGCTAGGCCCAGAGCTGCTACGAGATTTCGCCCATTGTCGCACACCACCAGGCCGGGCTTGAGGCTCACTGGCAGCAACCACTCATCGGTCTGCTGTCGAATGCCCCTCCACAACTCCTGCGTGGTGTGTGGTTTTTTCCCCCAAACAGGCAAGTTTTAAAACTGCCTGCTGTCGTTTACCCCTGGCTGTGCTGAAGTTGGTGGTGAAGGTGTTACACTGACCTGATGAGGCGGTAGAGGATGAGGAAGTGGAGTAGGAGGAGTTAGGAACCGGAGGCAAACGGAAGCACCCTGCAATCCTCGGTGGTGGAAGGACATGCGCCAAACTGCTATCTGCCTCAGGCCCAGCCGTCACTGCATTTACCAAATGTGCTGTTAGGGAGATATAATGTCCCTGACCGTGCTTACTGGTCCACGTATCCGTAGTTAGGTGGACCTTGCCACAGATGGTGTTGCGCAGTGAACACCTGATTGTGTCACCCACTTGGTTGTGCAGGGAAGGGATGGCTTGCCTGGAGAAGTAGTGGCGGCTGGGCACGACGTACTGTGGGACAGCCACCGCCATAAGGCTTTTAAAACTCTGCGTCTCCACCAGACGGAATGACAGCATTTCAAAGGCCAGGAATTTTGATATGCTGGCATTCAGGGCCAGGGATCGTGGGTGGTTAGGGGGGGTACTTCCTATTCCGCTCCAGTGTTTGGGAGATAGAAAGCTGAACGCTTCCACGGGACATTGTGGAGATGGTTGTTGGTGACCCAGGTGGTGGTGTTGCTGGCAGATCCTTTGTTTGCGGGGTGGCAGGTGCCGGTCTCACTACAGATTTGAATAAAGAGGCCGAGACTGCAGCAGAAGAGGAAGCAGGAGGAGCCAGAGACCTTTCTTGGTTCTTGAGGTGTCTACTCCACTGCAGCTCGTGCTTTGCACTTAAATGCCTGGTCATGCAGGTTGTGCTCAGGTTGAAAAGGTTTATGCCTCGCTTCAGGCTCTGATTGCACAGCGTGCAAACCACTCGTGTCCTGTCATCATCACATTGTCTGAAGAACTGCCACGCTAGGGAACTCCTTTGAGCTGGCTTTGGTGTGCTCGGTCCCTTGCTGCGTTAGGCAGTAGCAGGCGTAGTGTCTAGGGCACGGCCGCTCCACTTTTGCACCCTGCTCCCTCTTCTGCTGTGCTGGTGGCTCTGTGCGACCACCGCCTCTTCCTCCAAACTACTCAGGTCACCTGCATGACGTTCATTCCATGTGGGGTCGAGGACCTCATCGTCCTCCACATCATCTTCCACGCAGTCTTCACCCCTGCAACCCTTGTCGGTCTCCACAATTCGGAATTCCGCAGCATTTGGCACCTGTGTTTCGTCATCATCCGAGACATGCTGCGATGGTCCTCCCATGTACTCATCTTGAGACATAAGTGGTTGGGTATCGGTGAACTCAATCGCTTCCACTTCTGGGGCAGGGCTAGGTGGATGGCCCTGGGAAACCATGCTAACAGAAGAAGAGACTGCTGCATGACTTTGGGGTTAAAACTGCTTGGCTGATTTGCAAGGGGGTGAGGTGAAAGATTGATGGACATCGGCTGCAGGTGCCAACTCTGACCTTTCAGCAGAAGACTGGGTGGGAGAAAATGTGAAGGAAATGGAGGCACTGTCAGCAACCCAATCTACTATCGCCTGTACTTGTTCTGGCCTCAACATTTGTAGAGGTGCATTAGGCCCTGCCAAATACTGCTATAAGGTTCTGTCGCCTACTCGCAGCTGAGAAAGGTGTTTCACTTGTGTGTGTAGCTGGCACAGATCGACCACGTCCTCTCCTTGCAACAGGAGCTCCACCAGCAGCACCACGACCCAGCACTAACATGGTGGAGCAGTATGTGTGCACATGCCTAGACGTACTGAATGATGGGTCTGCCCCCTTCAACTTCTGGGTCTCCAAATTGGGCACATGGCCTGAGATTGCCCTTTACGACTTGGAGGTGCTGGGGGCGTTATCACAGACAAGCACAGCCGCCTGTCCAGAGCCAATGTGGACAAGCTCACGTTCATTAAAATGAACCAGGCATGGATCCCACAGGACTTGTCCGTACCTTGTGCAGAATAGACATGTATACCGGCCTTACCCAGCCATTGTTGTATTTGATCTTTCTAACTCTTTTGGAGTGTACCCTAATTTAAAAAGAAAAAAAAATTAAAAACAAAAATCAGTGTTGACTACCTCATCCTCCTCCACCGCCGCTTCCAGCTACATCGCCACATCCACCGCCACCTCAACCTCCTACATCATTCATACTCCATATGGGTCTCGTCCTCCTCCTACATCATTCAAGATTATTATTTTTTTGTTTTTTATGTTATTTTAAGCTATTTCCCTATCCACATTTGTTTGCAGAGCACTTGCCATGTTCTTAAGATGATTCTGCTGCCATTTGCAGCCCTCTAGCCCTTTCCATGTTTGTTTTAGAGCCATTTAGTGCTCAAAAGTTCGGGTCACCATTGACTTCAATGGGGTTCAGGATCAGGGTAAAGTTTGGGTTAAGTCGGGGTCACGAACCCAGACTTTTTTTTCAAGTTCGGCCGGACCCGCCGAACCCGGACATCCAGGTGTTCGATCAAATCTAGTTCTGAGGCTAATATAATGCACTTAAGGCACTAAGTGAGTTTAATTACCACCTTAATCAGCAATAGAACCTGTGTAATTATTGTGTGTCCTGGTTTAAAGGGATGAGGTGGCAACCCTATGTGCACCACAAAGCTCAAACACACATGACTTTCTCTGCAGTGTCAGCTGCAATGGACAGTGAATGAATGGAAAATACTCTGTGCTGGGCGGCTTCCTGTTCATTCCCAAACTGCAGCATAATAAACACAGTTTACTATGCTTCAGCTATGAATGAGCACAGTGAGTGAGTGTGTTTACTGTGTTCATTTATAAAAGGAAGGGGCCGGTAAACAATATATTGATTAGCCCCTTCCTACACGCTCCATCCTGAAAACATCCCCCGCAGCAGCCGGAGAGGAGGAAAGCCAGCAGCACTGCAAAGGGGAGCACAAAAGGAGGGCAAGAGTGGGCAGTAGGGGGACTTGGCACAGAGTGATTAGGGTGTGCCCAGGTACACCTAGCACACCCCCTGTGCACACCTATGATGGCTACTTTGTAAGATTGACATTCTTTTCACTTACCACCACTAATGTAAGGGGCATTTTCCCAATGATCCCTAAAGAACTAATTTACTGGGGGTTACCTGAGACCTGAAAATGATTTCAAGGGTTTCTCTAAAAGGGTTGAGAAAGGTTAATATAGAGAGTTTGTTAAATCCTGCTGTTGGTGCTTTTTTCCGATGTTATAATCTGATACAATGTTTCAGGAGTGTAAACACAGAAACGTTGTTTTCATTCTGATTAAGCTGTAGATAAGTATGATTTGACAGAGGTAGAACGCTGCCTAAATTCTTAGTAATACTTTTTTTTTTCCTACTGTCTGGGAGATTAAGATGTTTCAGTGGAGCTGCTGTCTGTATACATTTTTTCTCCTATCTGTGCTGTAAGGACATTTTCTAATTATATTAGGAGACAGGCAGGCTATGTCTATTCAGGAAAAGGGGTGAGGCAATACGGCAGTGCCTGGAATAGGATGTAGGGAGATATGTATGCTATGGGGGAGGTAGAGAGGTAGATTAGTGCAATAATAATGAGAGTGTAATAAATTAAACGGATCTCCTACATAGACAATCTAATGTGAAAAATTAAAAATACATTTAACAGACTTTACATATGAGACTACAGGGAGTGCAGAATTATTAGGCAAATGAGTATTTTTGAGCATTAATTTTATTATTGAACAACAACCATCTTCTCAATGAACCCAAAAAACTCATTAATATCAAAGCTGACTATTTTTGAAGTAGTTTTTAGTTTGTTTTTAGTTTTAGCTATTTTAGGGGGATATCTGTGTATGCAGGTGACTATTACTGTGCATAATTATTAGGCAACTTAACAAAAATCAAATATACAGTATACCCATTTCAATTATTTATTTTTACCAGTGAAACCAATATAACATCTCTACATTCACAAATATATATTTCTGACATTCAAAAACAAAACAAAAACAAATCAGTGACCAATATAGCCACCTTTCTTTGCAAGGACACTCTGTTCACCATCAACATTGCGTGCAGCAGCAACCACAGCCTCCCAGACACTGTTCAGAGAGGTGTACTGTTTTCCCTCCTTGTAAATCTCACATTTTATGATGGACCACAGGTTCTCAATGGGGTTCAGATCAGGTGAACAAGGAGGCCATGTCATTAGCTTTTCTTCTTTTATACCCTTTCTTGCCAGCCACGCTGTGGAGTACTTGGACGCGTGTGATGGAGCATTGTCCTGCATGAAAATCATGTTTTTCTTGAAGGATGCAGACTTCTTCCTGTACCACTGCTTGAAGAAGGTGTCTTCCAGAAACTGGCAGTAGGACTGGGAGTTGAGCTTGACTCCATCCTCAACCCGAAAAGGCCCCACAAGCTCATCTTTGATGATACCAGCCAAAACCAGTACTCCACCTCCACCTTGCTGGCGTCTGAGTCGGACTGGAGCTCTCTGCCCTTTACCAATCCAGCCACGGGCCCATCCATCTGGCCCATCAAGACTCACTCTCATTTCATCAGTCCATAAAACCTTTGAAAAATCAGTCTTGAGATATTTCTTGGCCCAGTCTTGACGTTTCAGCTTGTGTGTCTTGTTCAGTGGTGGTCGTCTTTCAGCCTTTCTTACCTTGGCCATGTCTCTGAGTATAGCACACTTTGTGCTTTTGGGCACTCCATTGATGTTGCAGCTCTGAAATATGGCCAAACTGGTGGCAAGTGGCATCTTGGCAGCTGCACGCTTGACTTTTCTCAGTTCATGGGCTGTTATTTTGCGCCTTGGTTTTTCCACACGCTTCTTGCGACCCTGTTGACTATTTTGAATGAAATGCTTGATTGTTCGATGATCACGCTTCAGAAGCTTTGCAATTTTAAGAGTGCTGCATCCCTCTGCAAGATATCTCACTATTTTTGACTTTTCTGAGCCTGTCAAGTCCTTCTTTTGACCCATTTTGCCCAAGGAAAGGAAGTTGCCTAATAATTATGCACACCTGATATAGGGTGTTGATGTCATTAGACCACATCCCTTCTCATTACAGAGATGCACATCACCTAATATGCTTAATTGGTAGTAGGCTTTCGAGCCTATACAGCTTGGAGTAAGACAACATGCATAAAGAGGATGATGTGGTCAAAATACTCATTTGCCTAATAATTCTGCACTCCCTGTAGTTAGCTAATCATTGATTATGCAATCTCATATATACACAATCATCTGTGTAAATGCAATCTTTCCAACAGGTAAATATTAATAAAAAAAATAAATTAATTAATTAATAAAAAAAAAAAAGATGTCTTGAATAAATAGGATTATATATAATATATCATTGGTTATGCAAAAACATAAACTTGCCGGTTTAAATAAGTAAAATCAAATATAAGTGACTCGTGCAGCGGTCTGGGCTACCAGGGTGTGTGCCCAGTGGAGTGACCAGGTGACATAGATTATACCGATAAATTATATATATATATATATATATATATATATATATATATATATATATATATAAACTATGATATAAAGTGACTTATGCAGGTATAGTGTGACACTCTGAGTAATGGAAAATATAAAAAACTTAGTGTCAGTGTCTCAGTGCATGACTAAGATAAATTCTATCAAATTGTGAACAGCTTATATTACATGGTGACTTGGTGGAGTGAAAAATAAAAATGAAAAAAGTGACCTGTGCGCTCACTCCAATGACTGAAAATGAGTCACAGGTGATTATTCCAGGTGTGGGTGAATTGACATGTATGCAATATACAATATCCAATATATAGTGCATGTATCAGAATAAATAGTCCATATATGGGGGTGATCATTTAGTCTTCATGCAACAATTCTCATCTGGACTTGGGGGTGATGTTGTGACGTTTTAGAGTGCACGATATTGTTCAAGTACAAAATGCACTCACCAGAGAGCCTAACCCCACACAGGGGTATTAGGCAGGGGTTATATGTACTGTGGAGTACAGTATTAGGATACCCGGTCCTCTAGGTCCTAGATAGTGGTCCTGGATTCCTATTTTCAGAAAGGGGGGTCCTCAGCTAACCGGTTATAGTGTACTCTCAGCCTGTCCTCCAGTCATGAGTGGTGTATTTCTCATATGAAATGAACAAGGGGGGATACATAGTGTATTACTGCATAAAATCTCCTTTATTAAAATTAGGATTGCATACTCACATTTTAGCAGCAGTAAAACAGCGTTTGTTTAAAAGAGGGTTACACACAGCAAGATATGCAGGAGTCCGGAACGCCGTGCGCTCCACTGGGAAACTGGAACAGGAAGTTACGTGACAGCGCTGTATGTGTTTCATCATACGACGTCCTCAGCAGTGTCACTTCTCCTCCCGATCACTTCCTTATGTACGCTGCAGTTAACGGGCAACAGGACGGAGTTGCGTGGGGTGGGAGTCCGCTAATGTTATGAAAAAGGATTTGGAATGCCAATTGTTTGTAAACAAAGGAGCCCAAAGTAAAACTGGTGGAAAGACCAAGATGGCTGAGTTTGTCAAAATTACGGCATTACATCCCAATATAGAAAGCTAAAAATATATATTTATTATGGAATGTATAAAAGGTTTTGATAGTTGCCGGTATGCAATAGCTAAAAAATAATAAAAATATATATATATTGCAGTGCACATAATTACATAATGATAATATCCCCACATAATAATTAAACAAAATATAATAAAATATATGTAGATACATTGACATAACACAATATTAGATATATATATATATATATATATATATATATATATATATATATATATATATATATATATATATATATATATATATATATATATATATATATTTATTTATTAAAAATAAAATTAAAATATAAGAAAAAAGAGGAGGAATTAAAAAATACTAATAATACTATATGTGTGAATCCAATTGTAATTAAATATAATTAATGAAAGGAGGAGAGAGGAGGGCGAGTTTGTACCAAGATTATTATAAAAATAAAAATTAATATTGTATATACAAATTAAGAGTATCAATGCGGTGATCCCAATAATTGGGAAGGTAGAGAGAATATATATTATTGAGTATATTATGAGTGGGCACTTCTTCATCTTTAAAGGAAAATTGGAAGAGAGGAAAAAATGTGTCAGAGGCCGCCTATTTTGGGAGCCTTAATCTACTGAGAAAAAAGGTATAGGTGATTGTATGTGTAGATTGCATGAACTATAGAATGGATAATACATGAAATCATAATAACCAAAAAGAAAAGGATAATTGGAAAAAAGGGGGGACTTATTGGTATGTAGACTGTGGAGGGGGCGAGGGGGAATTGGTCCCAGTAATATTGGTATGGAAGATTAATATTGGCATCAAAACACAGATTCCTTAAAAATAAGTTAAAAAGTCCCAAAAAAATGGGGGGTGGTACAGATGGCGTACACTAAAGGGGGACTTCACAGGTGACCTGATAATGTTTAAAAATTGGAAACAAAACAATTAGGGTCAATATCAATGTTTAGCCCCCTTGGTTGCAAAGTATCTCATTTAAAAATCCAGGAAGTTTCGTTTCATGAGATCTCGATTCTGTTATTTTCACCCCTCCAGTGAGTTTTTATGGTCTCAATACCATAGAATACTATTGAACTTGGGTCGCTCCAATTTCCAGTAAATTTGATTCCATATTCATGGTTGTTGAGTTCTTGGAAGAAGTTGTTGAGAGCTTCCTCTCGGCCTTCCCACAGGATGACAATGTCATCAATATATCGTTTATAGAATTTTAAATGTGGTATATCTTTTGTATATATTAGTTCTTCCTCTAACATGTCAAGAAGATCACACCAGATGCAATTTTCAGAACAATCAATGGAAAGAAGAAAATGCACCAGAGGCAAGAGAGGAGGGAGGAAGAAAGGAAAGACGTGAATATTAGGACAGGGGATTTTCAACCTTAGCGGAGTGTTTTCGAAAGAGGAACTCCACTGACTGGATCTAGGCCTCAAATATGCCCCTACCAAGAACCTGGACAAATTCAAACTATATTTGGACTTACAAAAATTCATGGGAAAGCTCAACATCAAGAAGTTTTTTTAGCCTTTAGGGCTTGGGCCCCACCCAAGTAGAGCAAGAGGGATATGTACAAACAGGCCTTAAAAAACATTCCCTCTTCAACCCAAAAGTCCCTGGAAATGAATATATGGGAGCATTCAAAAAAATGGTAAAGGCAGATCTGAGGAAACTAGATACCAACCTCAAAGGGTTCCAATAACAACGAACATGAAATCAAATTTACTGGAAATTGGAGCTATGAAACAATCAACTTTCTGGATCTACAAGTTTTTAGAGAACATAATGAGTTAAGGACTAAGAACATTTTCAAATCAACAGACAGAAATGGATATATACCCACTTCAAGCTGTCACCACCCTAGATGGATAGAAAACATTCCCAAAGGGCAATTCACAAGACTCGGAAGAAATTGTCACAATATTAGTGACTATGAAGCACAAGCGGATACCCTAATGCAACAATTCAAAGAAAAAGGATATGATAGGAAGAAAATGATAAAGGCTAAAGAACAAGAAAATGAAGAGAGAGGACCTACTATACAAACCTCAAGAGAAGAAGCAGAATTCCACAGACCTAGCATTCATTACCGGATTCAATAAACAATACAGGTCTACAGAACGCATCATAAAGAGATATTGGCCTATACTCAAATCAGATAGGGTCTTATCCAAATTACTTCCAACTAAACCAAAATTTGTTTATCGGAGAGCCCCTACCCTGAGGAATCACCTAGTTCATCATGTGGTGTACCCTCCCAAAATTGTGACTATGTTTCCCCAGAATAAAGGCTTCTTCAGGTGAAAATGTTGCCTGCCATGCAGAACCAATATGAATCTACCAAGAAAAACCACCAAATTTAAATCAGGATGGAACAGGGAAGATTTTTTAATTAGGGAACTCATCACTTGCAACACTACTCACGTGATGTATGTCATTGAATGCCCCTGCCGGCTGCAATATGTCGGAAGACCACTAGACCCCTTTTCGTGAGAGAAAAAGAGAGTGTGGGGTAGGCCCTCCTCTCCAATATGTAAATCCTTGTGTATAAGTATGCACCTCTGTGCTATATATTTTACCAATATTTAAATAAATCATGTGTAATCTTAGGTGATGAAATGGCATAAAACTGTGAATACATAAATACAAACTATTGTCATACAGTGTCTTGCATATTTATAAAATAAAATAAAATATTAAGAAATAAATTCTAATATGAAACAATGGTGAACCAGTGTATGACTTAGTGTTTCCCTGCTGCCACTAGAGGGGGTGTGTGCAGCTTAAAAAGAATAGCTGTGCTGAATACAGTAGATAAATAAATATACTAATGGTGTTATTAAAGTGCAATGCCAATGTGCAAAAAAGTGCAAATTGTAACAAATGTGATATTAACAGAAATATTGAAAAGTCCAACATAAATTATTATTATTTTTTTATCCAAAAATTGCCCAATATTTTCCAGTGTTTAAAAGCAGGAATCAATGCAGAAATGCTGAGTGACCAGATGGATATAAAAGTGCTAAGTGACTTGTGCCTTCTTCGTCGTTAGTGCTCTGGTGGGTACACACACACTTATTGTACTGTACTGTATTTATAGTTTTATGCCATTTTATCACCTAAGATTACACATGATTTATATATATATTGGTATCACATAGCACAGAGGTGCATACGTATACACCTGAAGGATTTACTGTACATATTGAGAGAGGAGCGCCTACCCCACACTTTCTCTTTTTCACTTATTGGATTTCCCTTAGGAAATATAGGACAGGCTGCATACTCAAAATATATAATTTTTTTTTCCACAATTTTTTCCATATAATTTTTCCATACATAATTTCCAGTGCGCGGGATAATACTTTAAAAGAAACTTATACCCTTTCTGTGAGACTCTGCAAACATTTTAACAATATTCGCAAAGGATTCCCGAAACACAGCCTTTCCAAACATTTTGCTGAAGCCCACAACAGAGACCCAAGTGGAATAGTATTCTATGGTATTGATACCATAAAACTCAGTGGAGGGGTGACAATAAGAAAATCAAGATCTCAAGAAACGAAACCTCCTGGATTTTTAAATGAGATACTTTGCAACCAAGGGGGCTGAACATTGATATTGACCTTAATTGTTTTGCTTCCAATTTTTAAACATTATCAGGTCACCTGCGAAGTCCCCCTTTAGTGTATGCCATCTGTACCACCCCCCCATTTTTTATGGGCTTTTTAATTTATTTTTAAGGAATCTGTGTTTTGATGCCAATATTAATCTTCCATACCAATATTACTGGGACCAGTCCGCCCCCTCCACAGTCTACATACCAATAAGTCCCTCCCCCCCTTTTTTCCAATTATCCTTTTCTTTTTGGTTATTATGATTTAATTCCCCAGAATAAATATCCTTAAGTTATTATCCATTCTATAATTCATGCAATCTACACATACAATCACCTATACCTTTTTTCTCAGTAGATTAAGGCTAAATAGGCGGCCTCTGACACATTTTTTCAATGAAAGATGAAGTAGTGCCCACTCATAATATACTCAATAATATATATTCTCTCTACCTTCCCAATTATCTTGGCTCACCGCATTGATACTCTTAATTTGTAAATACAATATTCATTTTTATTTTTATAATAATTTTAGTACAAACTTGCCCTCCTCTCTCCTCCTTTCTTTAATTATATTTAATTACAATTGGATTCACACATATAGTATTATTAGTATTTTTCATTTCCTCCTCTTTTTTCTCATATTTCAATTTATATTTATATAAATATATATATATATATATATATATATATATATATATATATATATATATATATATATATTTCTCTACTATTATGTTACGTCAATTTATCTACATATATTTTATTATATTTTGTTTAATTTTTATGTGCGGATATTATCATTAAGTAATTATGTGCACTGCAATATATATATTTTTTTCCAAATCAAGGTGTAATAGATAGTCCAAATGATGAGAAACGATCCACCACACTACAGCGCTAATGAATGGATAAACCTATAGCAAGGTGTAATATTAAGGTATAATGGAAATGATAACAGGCAAATAATGTGTTTTTTTTCAAACAAGCCAGTTGTCATGGATAACAGTCCAAATAAAGGGAAGGGTGTGAAGAATTCTTATACACCAACACTTCAACCAATCACCGGTGCTCCCCCTTCTCTCCTGGAACTCACCAGATGAATGGTCAAAAAAGCTCCCTCAAATTGTGATGAAATCACCATATGGACGTCTCCAGCCACCGATCACTCGGAACTCCATATACACCTTATATGCCTTCTTATGTCACTCCACTCGTGATGACATGTAAATAAAGAGTGGGGGCCACATAGTGTAATTCCGCAAATTTATTGATAAAAGAAACACACTCATAAAACCCCACTCCCTCCAGATGTCTACTTACAGCAAAACATCAGAATGTAGGCATTCAATCATACATGGACGCTTGGTGGTCCATCACCCGGTCTACTGGACTTCTTAGAACCGTATCGTGGCCAAGCGTACAACGGGTGTCAGGCGACCGCGCACACACGCTCTGATGTTTCGTCACTAAGACTTCTTCCGAGAGCGTTACCCAATAATGAGGACATCTTCCTGGTAACAGGAGATGTAGCCTCATTATATACGATCATCCAACATGATGATGCCCTTTTGGCATTCAATTGGGCTTTTAGCAAGCGTGATGACATTCCTGAGTGCCAAAAAAGATTTTTGAGAGATGCCTTAGATTTCTGTTTGGCTCATAATTATTTTTGGTTCAACGATGTGTTTTATCAACAACAGAGAGGAGTGGCAATGGGAGCTAAGTTCGCTCCAAGCTTAGCAAATATATTTATGGGCGAATGGGAGGACCGTTTCATATACGCTGCCCAGTACAGAGAACTGGTGGTCTATCGTCGATACATAGATGATTTGTTCTTCGTTTGGGCTGGGAACGAATCCTCCCTTTTGGACTTTTGTGGAAAATTGAACAACAATTCCAATAACATAAAATTAGACTTTAATTGAAGTCGAACCAATATCCATTTCTTGGACGTGGAGATATCGCTTCTGGAAGGTGGGCTAAAGACTAAGGTCTTTTTCAAGCCCACTGACCGGAACGGATATCTCCCCGTCCACAGTGGTCATCACCATAAATGGCTGTCCAATATTCCGAGGGGACAGTTTCTCCGAGTTAGGAGAAATTGTACCATGGATGAGGACTTTGAAACCCAGTCCCAAGTTGTAAAACAAAGTTTCGTAGAAAAGGGGTACGAAATTCAGAAATTAGACACCACTATTGCCGAAGTAGGTAGGCTGTCACAGATTGAATGTCTTAGGGACACAGTGAGACAGCCCACACAGGATTTTGAATGGAGCTTTATAACCCAGTATAACGCACAACATCGGGATGTTGAGCAAATTTTTAAAAAGCACTGGCCTGTGTTGTGCATGGATAAAGTTCTCAGTGGAATATTACCCGAAAACCCTTCTTTCATATATAGGAGATGGCCCACCTTTGGAGACCAAATAGTCAAAAAAGTGTTGAACCCCCCCATTAAACCTACAATGTTTTGGGAAAACACTGTAGGCTTTTTTGCCTGCAGAAAGTGTAAAACATGCAGACAGGTGCGGACACACCTGAGGAACCATACAATGTTCACGTCTCCCTCTAATGGACAATGTTTTCAGATTAAAGATCTGATAACATGCAACAGTACGCATGTTGTGTACTGTTTACAGTGTCCTTGTAATCTGCTATATATTGGAAGAACAAAACGCACTATTGCCATCAGAGTGTCGGAG
Organism: Pelophylax lessonae; assembly: GCF_965119305.1. Lineage (NCBI taxonomy): Eukaryota > Metazoa > Chordata > Amphibia > Anura > Ranidae > Pelophylax > Pelophylax lessonae. Next base: position 424,243,016 of record NC_138768.1, on the reverse strand, counting down.
CATATTACAAATATCAGAAATGGTTTTAAGGATCATAATGTATCTTTACACTTTCGTGATTATCACAATAGTGATCCCACACATCTCAAGTTTTGGGGTGTGGAGAGGGTCGATCCAGTGTGGAGAGGATCTAATAGAGTTCGCGAACTGTCCAAACGCGAAACACACTGGATCTACCTTACCGAATCTTTACATCCCAAGGGCTTGAACATTGATTTGGATATCAATTGTTTCATTAGCAACTATTAATTATGTGGAGTTTTGATTTGTGTGGTCTTAATGGGGGCAAAAATCTTCTAAATCTTTGGTGTGGTTTTTATTCTTTTTATTCTTCTTCTTTTTTATTTATTTGGAGATGTTTTAAAATATTATATACTTGTCCTTGCCTGTCAGATCTAATCAGTATCTGATGATCCTTTCTATGTGTTGGAATTTTTTTTTTTTAGGTGTTTTAGAGAGTATTCGTTTTTATTAATATTGTTTGATACATCTTGTTTAGCTCAATTTTTTACTGTCATGCGTAGATACATAGTGTACGTACTACGTATGATATCTTATTGTTGTTAAAATTAAATTATATATACAGATTAATTCTTTATCTATTTAGTGATTATTATTCATTTATACTCTTCTCAGCTTGTATATATATTCATATATATATTATGAAATATACCTTCCTACTTGTGGTGGTTTTGAGGTATTTTTATTTTAGAAATGATAATTGTCTGTTATGGTATTGCTGTTTTATTGTGAAAATGATGGCATTCCAAAGATACATGGATGCAATTTATATAGTCCATTAGTGTATCTTGATCCCATATAGCTGTGTCCCGCAGAAGTCCGGTGTCTTAGCTGATGCTGGAATGTCTGGGGTGGGAACCGGAGCTAGTATTAGGTGTTTACCACGGTCCTGGACGGAAGTCCGACCGCAGGAAGTGACGCTACGCAGCGGAGGATGTTGTGTTCCTTTCACTTCCGGGTAGCGGCTACGGAGCTGAGTGCGTCTGCGCCGGATTACCGGTAAATATCGGCAGACCGCAACGCGCACACACGCTCTCGGAAGAAGTCTTAGTGACGAAACGTCAGAGCGTGTGTGCGCGGTCGCCTGACACCCGTTGTACGCTTGGCCACGCTACGGTTCTAAGGAGTCCAGTAGACCGGGTGATGGACCACCAAGCGTCCATGTATGATTGAATGCCTACATTCTGATGTTTTGCTGTAAGTAGACATCTGGAGGGAGTGTGGTTTTATGAGTGTGTTTCTTTTATCAATAAATTTGCGGAATTACACTATGTGGCCCCTACTCTTTATTTACATGTCATCACGAGTGGAGTGACATAAGAAGGCATATAAGGTGTATATGGAGTTCCGAGTGATCGGTGGCTGGAGACGTCCATATGGTGATTTCATCACAATTTGAGGGAGCTTTTTTGACCATTCATCTGGTGAGTTCCAGGAGAGAAGGGGGAGCACCGGTGATTGGTTGAAGTGTTGGTGTATAAGAATTCTTCACACCCTTCCCTTTATTTGGACTGTTATCCATGACAACTGGCTTGTTTGAAAAAACGCATTATTTGCCTGTTATCATTTCCATTATACCTTAATATTACACCTTGCTATAGGTTTATCCATTCATTAGCGCTGTTAGTGTGGTGGATCGTTTCTCATCATTTGGACTATCTATTACACCTTGATTTGGAAATCTATTTTTATTATAACAGCTGCTGAGACCGTTTAGGTTTATTTGTGTAGTACTATCCCTTTAAGTTTGTCTTGAGTTGAGCGCAGGGTGAGTGGTTTCATTGCAAGTGTGGCGCTAGGGCAATTTTTTCACTCCTTTATTAATATATATTTTTTTATAATTTTTTAGCTATTGCATACTGGCAACTATCAAAACCTTTTGTACATTCCATAATAAATATATATTTTTAGCTTCCTGTATTGGGATGTAATGCCGTCATTTTGTAAATAATAAATATATATTTTTAGCTTCCTGTATTGGGATGTAATGCCGTAATTTTGTCAAACTCAGCCATCGTGGTCTTTTCACCAGTTTTACTTTGGGCTCCTTTGTTTACAAACAATTGGCATTCCACATCTTGTTTCATAACATTAGCGGACTCCCGCCCCGCGTGACTCCGTCCTGTTGCCCCGTAACCGCAGCGTACATAAGGAACTGATCGGGGGGTGAAGTGACGCTGCTGAGGATGTCGTATGCCGAAATGCGTACAGCACTGTCACGTCACTTCCTGTTCCGGTTTACCCGTGGGACACACAGCGTTCCGGACTCCAGCACTTCTCGCTGTGTGTAACCCCCCTTTTAAACAAACGCTGTTTTACTGCTGCTAAAATGTGAGTACGCAATCCTAATTTTAATAAAGGAGATTTTATGCAGTATTACACTATGTGTCCCCCCTTTGTTCATTTCATATGAGAAATACACCACTCATGACTGGAGGACAGGCTGAGAGTACAATATAACTGGTTAGCTGAGGACCCCCCTTTCTGAAGATAGGAACCCAGGACCACAATCTAGGACCTAGAGGACCGGGCATCCTAATACTGTACTCCACAGTACATATATCCCCTGCCTAATACCCCTGTGTGGGGTTTGGCTCTCTGGTGAGTGCATTTTGTACTTGAGCAATATCGTGCACTCTAAAATGTCACAACATCACCCCCAAGTCCAGATGAGAATTTTCGCATTAAGACTAAATAATCGCCCCCTTATATGGACTATTTATTCTGATACATGCACTATATATTGGATATTGTATATTGCATACATGTCAATTCACCCACACCTGGATTAATCACCTGTGACTGATTTTCAGTCATTGGAGTGAGCGCACAGGTCACTTTTTCATTTTTATTTTTCACTCCACTGTGTAAAATAGGCTATTCACAATTTGATATAATTTATCTTAGTCACGCACTGAGACACTGACACTAAGTTTTTTATATTTCCCATTACTCAGAGTGTCACACTTTACCTGCATAAGTCACTTTATATCATAGTATATATATATATATATTTATCGGTATAATCTATGTCACCTGGTCACTCCACTGGGCACACACCCTGGTAGCCCAGACCGCCGTCACTTATATTTGATTTTACTTATTTAACCCATCAAGTTTATGTTTTTGCATAACCAATGATATGTTATATATAATTCTATTTATTCAAGACATCTTATTTATTTATTTTTATTTATTTATTTATTTTTGTATCAATATTTACCTGTTGGAAATATTGTATTTACACAGATGATTGTGTATATATGAGATTGCATAATCAGTGATTAGCTAACTAGTCTCATATATGTAAAGACTGTTATATGTATTATTCATTTGTCACATTGGATTGTCTATGTAGGAGATCTGTTTAATTTACCACACTCTCATTATTATTGCACTAATCTACCTCCCCCATAGCATACATATCTCCCTACATCCTATACCAGGCAGCGCTGTATTCCCTCACCCCTTTTCCTGAATATACTTTCAGATATAACCTCTGGCTATATCAAAGAGAGGCTGCAGCCCCTTTTTCCCACATCCATAGCGCGGGATCTTTCCTTTACAGGCAGGCTATATCTGCCTTTTTTTTTCATATGCAGTGAAATTTTACTTCCATTAGTACTGTCTCTGTACCTGTCCATCTGGCAGATTTATGTGTGACCACCTACATCTGTGAATGTCAGTAACTTCAGCTGCATTCTTTCTAAAGTAGTGTAGCACTGTTATAGGGGGGTCATATGAAGTTGTCCTCTCCACATAGGCTATGGCGCTAACCAGCAGATAACCAAAGGAGCCAGAGCCTTCGCTAAAGGAAGAGTGGACTATGAATATATGATTGGCAGTGCCTCCACCTAGAACAGGGCTCCAGAGTATGTAGAGTAGTGATGGATGAACATCGGCCGGGAAAGTTCGCGAACGCCAGCCGCAAATTTTCTCAAAAGTCCGTGAACCACGAGTGTGCGGCGGGCCCCATTGACTTTAATGGGAGGCGAACTTTAAAAACATTTAGGTCATATTTGCAGCCACAAAAGACGCACTAGCTGTGCACAAATAGTCCCAGCACATGGACAATGTCATAACAGAAGTATTGCAATTGAAAAAGTTGCCCTAATTTTTTTTACAGCAAAAAATATATTTTTTTTTTCATAAATCAGCCGGAACTGACAGCAGCCGGTAAATAAATTGTCTAATACATATAGGGTCCATTCACACATCTGTAAAATGGGTCTGCATCCATTCCACAATTTGGCGGAACCTTTACAGACCCATTGTTTTTCATTTCCAGTCTGAAAAATTAGGTCTCTAACTGCCCCTACAGCAACCACTGGATACCTCTCCCAATAGTAAAGAGACTATAATAGACCCTATAACGACATTGGAGCACTTTAAATTACTTTTGTGGACATTGACAGATTGATTTGTGTGTGACTGCAGCCGATCTCTAACTGCCCCTAAAGCAACCACTGGATACCTCTCTCTATAGTAAAGAGACTGTAATAGACCCTATAACGTCATTGGAGCACTTTAAATGACTTTTGTGGACATTAACAGAGCAATTTGTGACACTGCAGATGACGATCTCTAACTGCCCCTACAGCAACCACTGGATACCTCTCCCTATAGTAAAGAGACTGTAATAGACCATAAAAGATACTAGACCTATACCGAAATACCAGCCCTGAAAAGGACTTTTGTGGACATTAACAAAGCGATTTGTGTGTGACTGTAGCCGATCTCTAACTGCCCCTAAAGCAACCACTGGATACCTCTCCCTAAGCTCAAAAGATACTAGTAGACCTATACCGAAAAATACCAGCCCTGAAAAGGACTTTTGTGGATCTTCACAGCGCTATATGTGTCTAGCAAACTCTCCCTGATGAGCATAGCAGACCTCTCCCTACACTGGCAGAAAGCGGAATGTGAAATGGCCACCAGATCGGGTATATTTATAGGGTAGGGGGACTGTCCATGTGCTGGAATGTTTCAATTGGCTGTCCCGTTCCACCTGACGGCTGTTTCACGGGTCAAAGTTCTCCTCAATGTAAACAAATATGGCCGCCACGAACAACGCCATGTGTCCGCAAATTTGGCGGGTAGCGAACAAGCAAAATTCGCCTGGAACCGACCGCCGGGCGAACCGCAAGGCCATCTCTAATGTAGAGGTTTTCCCTTTCTAGGACAATAACTAGTAACTCACCTAAAATAACTGACAGTCGTAGTACTAATACACCCAGCATAGATTTCTATGAGTAAAGATATGCATACATACCAGCATGTGATTAGTGTAAGTTTATATATGATAAAGTGATGGCATTACATACAACCAAAGCAATAACAGGAAGGATGTACATATGCATGAAAAGAACAGTGTATATATGTATCTATATATAAACCGGATATATAACTAAAGGCCTTTAACACCAATACCTCAAATTAGGCACTGTGGCAAAGTTCAGCTGCAGGGGCCCCTGATGAGCTGACTTGTAATGCGTAACACAATCCGGCTTGAGAGGATGAACACTGACGCATCTATGGAGCGATGGCTTCCTGCCTGGGGACACGTGTATAGACGAATACACACCGATAGTGAAGAAGTCTGGAATGTACCGCCTGCAAGGCAAATTAGGCCTATCTAGCCTATCTCTTGGTCCCTAACCTGACTATAGGCTATCAATGCTACTGGGCCTCTACCTATCTAAATGGCCGTTGGAAGCCTATCCTGTCCCTACCTTGAGCTGTTTACTGTTCCCTAGGCTAATACTAGCTAGGAGTCCCCTAGATCAAAAAGGGACACTCTAGCTTTAAATAATGAAGTGGTAGATATACACTTCAACACAAACCAGTCGCCTGATAGGTTATAATCAAGTTGAGCTTTGATCTCATACACTTGAGAATAGCCCAAGTATATTGCAGTATGCAAACAGACAGTTTCAATGAATCAGAGAAGCCTCTAACAGATATCTCTGATTCCCACACAGGAGTACTCGCCTTGAGTATAACAAACAGTGAGCTACACAGTGCAGTAACACGTGTCCCTTTTCAATCTGGATGGATACAACACAAAATCAGCACTTCTGTCTTGCATAGCATGAGGGTAGCCACACTCTCCTCCCCACTTCCTGTAAGAGATCATATATATAATATATATTTAATATTTTTAAATATATATATATATATATATATATATATATATATATATATATATATATATATATCCTTGGGGCGTTTCCTGACCTTTTAGCAGGGACAGGAAGCACCCTCTTAACAGGAAGAATCTGTTTGTAACAAGAACTCTATGGTAGTTACCAGGCATGAATGTAAACAACCTGCAGACAGTGTACAAAAAGAACACTTCCCTACATTAGAAAGAAGTATCTACAGCTACATTATTTCTAAAGTAGAAAGCAGTATCTGCAGCTGCATTATAAATAAAATATCAGTGTAAAAAATAAAGGAGGTGCATACATGTTTACCGCTTCAATAATTTGTATAATTCAGAGATCTGATCAACAGAGTCCCTTAGGACAAAAGAAGAAGCTCCGCTTGTTTGCTTGGTTTTGGCAGGTACCTGCTCCAACTTCCTGGTAAGATCACCACACGGCAATCTCTGTCATTTACGGCCCCTCCTCCTTCCCCCGCTGTGTTCTGGGACCTGTGTGTGTCCCAGAAGATGAGGGGACCATTCAGAAAGCACAGCCCCATTCACTCATGCACAGTAGGAAACCAGCAAGGAAGCCTGAAGGCTTCACTGCCGGTTTCTCTTGCTTGTAATACTGCCACCTGCACCCAAAGCGAATGAACGAATTGGGTTGAGATGCTGACATCCGGGGATCCCTGGACAGGTAAGTGTCCTTATATTAAAAGTCAGCAGCTACAGTATTTGTAGCTGCTGACTTTTAATTTATTTTTATACAGGCTGGAACTCCACTTTACAGAGCTATCAGGTATTTTACCTTACCATCATCTACCAAAGACTGAAATCAGTCAGGGCAGGTCTAAAGAATGACATTTATTCAATTCTCTAATTGTTAATGGGATAAAAACAATGTTCATTTGAGACCACAGTGACAAGAAAATTGAAGGGAGCATGGTGAACAAAATTCTAACACTGAATGTAGTTTTCCTTTAAGAAAAGTCCATTCATTCCAAAATTGAATGTTACAAGCAAACAGAATTTTGAAGTACTTTTATCAAGTCATTGAATGTACTGAGAATATTTGTATGAACATTTGTTTGAAAATCTACTAGTGTATTGACAGACTAAAGCCCCGTACACACGAGTCAAAATTTGCCCGAGAATTTTCGTCCGACTACCGATCTGCCGATTTTCGGCTTGTTAGTATGATGCTTCCGACAACCGACTCCGACTTTTCGGCCGAAAAAATTCTGGTGTGCAGGCTATAAAATTTTTGTCCTCCATCAAAACACGTCCGATTTTCGTGCAGTCAGTACAGATTTCGACAGGGAAAAATCCTATGAGCAAGGATGGGCATGTTCAGAGAAGAAAGAACACAAAGAAAGCAAACCAACACATGACATCACTTCTGAAGTAGAATTCTGTCGGTCGACAAAATTCGTGCGCAGTCTAGAGCACATTCCAACCAACAAAACACCACTCTGGACAAAAGATGGACGACCGGTCGGCGAAATTCGTTGCGTGTGTACTAGGCTTTACTCTTTAAGAAGTTGGGCAATAAAAGTAAGGTGTATATTTGCTAATCCAGTTTAACCATATTCTTTGTTTTATACTTTATGAAGATCCTACTGGTTACTAGATACATCTGGACAAACTATCAATAAAGTGGTACTTATTTTTATACTTTGCTTTTTAAGTAATGTCTTTTTTTTTTTAATTGTTAACCAGCAAATCATAGTTGCCAGCAATCCAAAAAGCAGAAGAATGAAAAATTACCAAATCACAGATGCGGATGTTTCAATAACTAGGTCTAAAGAGCATGCAGTTTGGTGTCTGTTGTGTTGTGATATCTTAAGCATAGCAGTAATCTTCCCATCACAGTTTCAGTATCTACTCTTGCATGGATAACCAGAATACATATTACCAAAGCAAACATAGAATATATGCATTAAGTACCACAAGAAGCTTATTGTATCAGAATGGTAACACTACACATTCAGAAGTTAAAAACTAGTTAAAAAGAGAAATGCGGGATTCTAATAGCTGAGCAGTGACTGTCAGTCATTGCTCTATGGTCTGCCTCTCCAGCGATTACAGGAGTGCTGGACTGTGAAAGGGCTGGTTCAGCCTCTCAGGGGCCCACTACAGAGCCTGGACCAGCTCTGTGACAGCAGCTGACAGCAGACTTTAGCAATTAAGAATCTGGGTCACAGGAGTGCAGAACTAAGTGCACTCCTATGACCCACAGGGGAAGTAGGGTCAAAAGAGCTTTGGCCATACTTCTCCTGCAAGTATTACAAAACTTCACATGTGCCAGGATACATTACAACTGAGCCTGGGAAAGCAACTGTTTCTTAAAATATATATATATATACCTGTATAACCACAAGCATCAATGTAAAGGGTCTATTTAAAAAGTAGAAAAAATGATTTTCACAGACATTTACTGGTGGAGAATCAATCACTCCCATATAAAATATGTGCATCTGCCTGCATGGTCCTCCTCCAGAGTATGTTTGTGAAAGGTAATTGCTCTGGTTAATAAATAGACCCATAGGGGCGTGGTCTGGCCGCGCGAGAAGATGGATGCCTGCTAGGTGAGCTCCCGCCGCCACAAGCCTTCTCCGCTGTCCTGCAGGGTCTGATAGCCACGCAAGCCCTCCGGTGAGGATGTCTTCAACGCCCCGATCCTCCTCCGCCACCCGCTCTCGGTCCCCGAGGGACCCCGGCGCCAAACTCAGTCCCAGCATACCGGAGCTGTTCCGCTCCCAGGCCGCCACCATGGCGCCTTCAGGCCGCGGTCCCCCTCCTGTCTCCACTCCTTCACAATCTGCACGCTCCTGCGCGGCGGTTGCCTCAGGAGACCCCGAATCCAGTTCCCCCCCGCCAGCCTTGCCTAGACAACTCTGCATGGAAGACCTCCGCGCAGTGGCTGCGGACATTAAGGATACTCTGGGGGCAGCCATCTTGGACTTAAGGGCAGACATACAGTCCCTTACAGGCAGGGTGCAGGAGGTTGAAAGAGTGTATGCCCAACAAGAATCTGCCATCCAAGAGCTGCATTACAGATCTGATGCCCACACAGTCCAGATGAGAGATATGCAGCGCCACTTGGAGGACTTGGACAACCGGGGCAGGCGCCACAATTTGCGCATTAGAGGGGTGCCTGAATCAGTGGAAGGTGACCTACTGATCCCAGCCATAGTGTCGCTGTTCAACTCACTTCTGGACAGACCCCCACAATCTCCAATTGAGATGGAACGAGCGCATCGAGCCCTGCGCCCTAGGGGTAGGGAGGGGGACCCACTGAGGGATGTTGTATGTTGCCTGGTGGACTACCGCCTCAAGGAGGACATCCTTCGTAAAGCCAGGAATAGGCCTCATATCGATCTGGATGGGGCCCCTATCCAAATTTATCAGGATCTTTCGGGTATCACACTCCAGCACCGCAGAGAACTGAGACCGCTACTTGATACGCTTAGGGCCAAAGGAATTACCTATAGATGGAAGTTTCCATTCTGTCTTTCGGCCTCCACGCAAGGCCGTACAGCTCTTCTCAAAGTCCCCGAGGATTTACCCCACTTCTGCTCTACATTGGGTATTCCGTTCATGCCCTTGCCCAACTGGTATGCAGAGTTTCGCACGGGCCCCCTGGTGGCTGACGCCCCTGGATTTGAACCCATGGATGCTCAGGATGTCCGCTTTAGACGCCAACGATCCCCGTCTGGGGCCCGGCAGGCCCATGCCCCTGCTGCCCCCCCTCACGCCAATAGCCCTACCAAACCGCCGCAGGTCCGCCGGGCTCGGCTTGATGCTTGATTGTTCCTAGCCCTCCCCCTGGAACTGAGACGTTTACATTCAGCCTGCCGCATTGACACTGTACCTTAACCTTCTGCCACCACCACCGTCCATACTGTTGCTTCTGTTAACCAGTTTTTTGTCTCCATTTCTCTACCATGCTCTCCGTGCTCAGCTTCTTGGATCCCTCAGCCTTGAAGACCCTTGATGCCTCGTCTGCGTGGACCCCCAGCCACCGTATGGACTCTCTACATCTCTGAACATTCTCTCCATACCGTACCACTGCCCAGCATTGCCCCTTTGGTTTGGTAATGTACTGTCTGCCCCTTTATTATTTTTATTTTTCTCCTTTTTATAGTTTTTTGCCTAGCACAGCTGGACCCCTTCTGCCTGGCCCACTCCCTCTTGGGCTTTTGTCCGATGGCTTATGGATAATGCTGCTCCTCGGACCGGTCTCCACACAGGTCTCACACACTGTTGCCTCCGAACAATCTTGGAGCATACCATGTCTATACTTCCAGCTTCCACAGTACTCTCTGCTATATGTATCTGTTCCTCCGTGCTAGTGGGGGAGGGGTGTCTACTTCCCCGTCTCTTTTTAGGGGTTGTACGCCGTTCCCCCTTGGCAATCTCATGTGGTTTATTGTTGATAGTATTTTACGTGTTATACATGCCCCTGGTGATTTGTTTCTGGGGTCCACTCGCCCTGTGGGTAAGGCTCTCCTCTGTCTCCTTTTTTATTTCATGGAGGCAGTGGTCTGTCCCCACTAGGGGGACCGTGACTCGGGCTACGGGATGGGACTCCAATAGCTCATCCCCCTATCGGTTGAACAATTTTCTATTTTTCTGAATGGGCTTGATTGTATGATTACACCCTGCTTATGTACATTGCTATGCCTCTCCGTTGCTTGTTCACACAGAGATGTACAGTCACATTGGATGTCCACCTCCTACTCAACACCGCAGGTTCTGTCCTTTCCTCGAGGTGACCTATAGGTGGGTAAACCCTGCCCTACCATGCCGGGCATACTCCCGGGTTCACCCTTCTCCACTGTATTGCTGGCTCGCCCACGCCCTGACCTGATCCCAGTGGATCTGCTCCCTTACCCCTCTGTTACTGGGGGAGCTGCCCTCAGACTCCGCCTTCAATCACTGGGGCGGGGCGGCACCACCTGGCGCCTCGAGGGGGGGGTCAGAATTACCTTAGCCTATATGGCTATACAAACGGCGGTTCATTGTTATAATGGTCCTGATGAGTATTAAGGTTTTTTACTTTTGTGTTTTGACGGTGTGGTGTAAAGTTTTAAAGTTTTATTGTTCACTCATGTCTCTCACTTACCTTGTTTATGCTGCACTTCCAGGTGCTCAGACCCTTCCCCTCCACTCTCCCGACCTTGCTCCCATGGTTGACGGAATTGATCTCTGCCCTGACGACCCTACCACCCTGGTCCCCACCCCTCTCCCTCTTCCGAATTGAAGTCAAGCTGCACTTGGCTAAACCCGGGGCATCGTGCACATTTTCCGCCCTTACATAAATGACCACCCTGGTATTTGTCTTGCTTATCTTCCTAGAGATACCTATGCTGAACGCTGGGTTCCTCTCTCGCGGTAGGTTAGCATTTACCTCGTGCTACACCCCCTTACCTTTAGACAATTCTCGTACCCTGTTACCAACCCCTGTCATATGCTGACCCTCGGCTCGTGGCTGGGCTCCTTACCTAGGTGACTACTCCGGTCCCTTCTCCTCGTTTGGTCTACTCCAACCCCCCATTTGGTGGCCCTCAGCCTTTCAATTACATCACCTTATTGTAGCACTCCTTTTTAGCCACTATATACGACCGTGCTCCCTGTACCACTCCGTTTTGTCCCGGCAGGCCGGACCAGGTTGTGATATTTTCTCCTATTCCCCTCCCCCTCTCCCTCCCTCTTGCCCCTGCCTCACCTCCCCTGATTTTTCCCCTCCTTTTCTTTGTCTCTATACTTCCCCCCTCCCCCTTGTGTTGTGTCTCCTTGACTCCCATATACTTGACTGAATCCATGCACCCCACGCTTACTTTATACTCTCTCAACGTGAGAGGCCTCAACATCCCCGAAAAGCGCTCTCAGCTGGCCCTCGCCCTGCGAAAATCTAAGGCCGACATTGTTTTTATCCAGGAGACCCACTACAGGTCCGACAGCATCCAGAAGATTCCATCCTCGCACTACCCTGAGGCATATCATGCCACTTCCGTGGATTCCAAATCCAGGGGAGTCACTATACTCCTATCCAAACACTGTCCGTTCAAGGTAGCGGAGTCTCTGGCTGACGACCAAGGCCGGTACATTTTCCTTAAGGGCACACTGAACGGCCGCCCGTGTACACTTGCCAACCTATACGCCCCCAACAAACACCTTGTTACTTTCTTTAGAACTACTCTCCAACGACTTTCAGACTTCTGCTCCGGACAGCTAATTGTAGGAGGGGACTTCAACGTCGCCCTGTCGCCTCTTGTAGATACCTCGGCGGGTTCCTCCTCTGTGTCTTATGCTGCACTACGCGCGATTAAATCCCTTTTGACAAACCTTCTCTTACATGATTCTTGGCGCACGTTACATCCAAGCGACAAAGACTATACCTTTTACTCATCCCCCCATGATCGTTACTCCCGCATCGACTACCTCTTTGTTTCCCAGGATCTACTGCCGACCCTCCTCTCTGCCTCCATTGAACCTATGTTTCTTTCGGATCACAACCCCCTCAGTGTTACTTTTTCATTCCCCTTACGGTCGCATACCTCGCGAGCGTGGAGAATGGATGGCTCTCTCCTTTCCGATGCTACCTGCGTTTCGGCACTCACTGAACGTCTTCAGCACTACTTTGCGGAAAACCAATCTCAGCATACGGCTCCCATCACGCTCTGGGCAGCGCACAAATGTGTGATACGCGGGGAATTTATGGCACTCGCGTCGAAACGCAGAAAGGAAAACGCGGCTCATGTCGAGTCTTTACTACTTAAAATTGGTACTCTGGAACGCGCCCACAAACGCTCCCTGGCGTCTGTCACCCTCGCGGAACTCACCCTGACTCGCCAGGAGCTGTTGGAGACTCTCGGGAGGTCTGTTCGCCGCAAGTTCGCCCTCTCACGGGGCATGTTCTATGAACACGCCAACAAATCAGGCAGGCTCCTAGCGAGGGCTCTCCAGAAGAAAAAGGCTGCCAACACCATCCACTCCATTGTTGATCAAGATGGTAAACTGTTGGCCTCAACCCCAGACATAGCGGCCCAATTTGTCCGATATTACTCTCAACTCTACAACCTGCCGCGGACGACCTCCCCTGAGTCCCAATGCTCTAGACTCCAAGCAATCAGACAATTTCTGGAACAATACTCTCCCTCTCCCCTGTCGGAAGACGCTCTCTCTGACCTGGACGCCCCCATCACCACGACGGAAATCTTGACGGCTTTGAAGCACTCTAAACCTGGCAAGGCCCCGGGCCCCGATGGCCTTCCAGTGAGCTATTATAAAACCTTCTCTGACTTGCTGTTATCACACATGGTAGAAGCTTTTAACGCCTTCCCAGACGCAGAGTCGCTCCACACAGATCTACTAGAGGCACATATCGCGGTCATCCCAAAACCAGGGAAAGATGCCTCCCTGGTCCCTAACTACCGGCCCATATCGCTCCTTAATGTGGACCTCAAACTATACGCCAAAGTCTTAGCCAATCGCCTCCTCCCCTCTATCCCTGATATGATCTCCCTCAATCAAGTCGGTTTCGTCCCTGGCCGGGAAGCGAGGGATAATACTACCAAAGCCCTTCACCTTCACCATTGGCTCTCTACATCCAACACCCCTGGCTTTTTCCTGTCTCTTGACGCGGAGAAGGCGTTCGACAGGGTTGCCTGGGATTACATGACCGAGACTCTCAAAGCCCTGGGCTTAACGGGCAGGTTCCTCCGGTTCATCTCGATTTTGTATTCCACCCCCACAGCGAGAGTCCGGGTCAATGGCACCCTCTCGGACGCCTTCTCCGTGTCGAATGGTACAAGACAGGGATGCCCTTTGTCCCCCCTAATCTTCATTCTCACCCTAGAACCCCTACTCCGCCGCCTCCACGATGACCCGAATATTAAGGGTATATCCATAAAAGACAAAACCTACAAGCTAGCGGCTTACGCGGATGACATCCTCCTCTTCCTTACGGACCCTCTGACTTCTGTCCCTAATCTTCTCTCGGCCCTTAAATCCTTTCAAGCCCTTTCTAACCTCAAAATCAATTACACCAAATCCCGTGCCCTTAACGTGTCCCTGCCAACTTCGCTCTCGCGGCTCTGCCAAACCAACTTCCCCTTTCGTTGGGATCCCTATGCTATTACCTATCTAGGGGTCCAATTACCGCGCAGGCTTTCGGACTTATACACCAAGAACCACTTAGCAATCCTACAAAGTGTCAAAATGGACCTAAAATCTTGGTCCAAAGGACCTTTTTCTTGGTTTGGCAGGGTCGCGATTGTGAAGATGAACATTCTCCCCCGACTGCTATACATCCTACATGCCCTCCCTATTCATGTTCCCCCGGCCTTCTTTAAATCCTACCAACGTTTCTGCTCAGATTTTATCTGGCGGTCACAGAAGTCAAGACTCCGATGGGACACACTTACCCGCCCCAAAGCGGAAGGAGGGGTTGGTATGCCACACCTACTTAAATACCATTGGGCCTGCCACCTCACCAGGGTAATTGACTGGCACGCTCATGCGGGTTCCAAGGACTGGGTGTCCTTGGAGTCTGCGGTTTCTGCCTTCCCCGCACACCACCTCCCTTGGGTGACGCCATCCTAGACGCCGCGATCAATTCTGACTCATCCCATTACGGGAGCGACTCTACGCCTCTTCCATGCGATACGCAGAAAACTAGACCTTTCCCCAAAACTTAGTCCGCTAATGCCCCTTTGCTCCTCTCCAGACTTCCCTCCAGGTCTCCCGTTCGTTCCCTCCACGGGGCCCACTTTAGACATGCCCTTTCAAGCCCGTCATTTCTTTGCCGATGGTCATCCTCTTTCGTACCAAGCCCTCCAGCTCAAATACCCGTCTATTGACTGTCCTTTCTATAGCTTTCTGCAAATCAGACATTTCCTTCATGGCTCACAGCCGGCGGTAGATTGGACTCGATCCCTCACTTCCTTTGAGAGACTCTGTGAGGCGCCTGGGCCGCATCGCCATCTGATTTCAATCCTCTATACCATGCTTTTCCCGACCGCCCATGCACACACGGAAGCACTTAGGTCTCGTTGGGAGGGAGACCTGGGCAGGGAATTCTCTGATGACGACTGGACGAAAATTTACTACCACATGCATAAGGGATCCCTGAACGTACTTGCTCAAGAAACTGGCTACAAACTATACACCAAATGGTACCGAACTCCTGAATTACAGCATAAGTTTTCAACAACCAACTCTCCTACTTGCTGGAGATGCGGCATACACCGGGGCTCCCTTTTGCATGTTTGGTGGGAATGCCCTATTGTCCAACCGTTTTGGAGGGAGGTGCACTCCCTGATTTCCCGTATTACCACCTACACTCCCGACTTCACTCCAGAGCAATACCTGCTTCATCACACCTCCTTGCCCTACTCTGGATACAAAAAGTCCCTTACCCTGCACCTTATTAATGCAGCAAGGATGTGCGTGCCTTGTCATTGGCGCTCTACCTCCCCCCCCACAATAGCCGAATGGCTGAGTAGGGTATGGAGGGTGGCGGAAATGGAGGACACGATTGCACAGGCCAAGGATGCTCACCACAAGTACTACACGACATGGGCCCCCTGGGTACACTTTACAACACTTCCTGACTTTCTGACTCTGACCACTATATCTTAAATGCTGTATAAGACTGACCGGACTCTAAGTGTTTCTGATATCTTCCCCCTTACACCAGATATTGAGATTTCATCCGAGTACCTCCCACCAACACAGTGGACCTCAAACCCGCTTTTGGCGCTTCCCCACCCCCTTCCTTCTCCGCCTTTTTTCTTCTGTTTGTTTCTCATCCTTAGCCTCCTCCCTCCTGTTCTTCCCCTCAACTTCCCCCCCCCTTTTCATCCTGACGTTCCTCCGATCATTCCCTGGATACGGACCCGACCCCCCCCACGGGCTTACACGATTGCCTCCATTGCTTCCTTCCTGTGGGTTTCCTTGGAATTCCACACCCCGAGACGGACCACACACATTTGGTGGTGGCCCCCTGTGTCCGGATACAGTGAGTTCCCCCTTGGGGGTGTCCGACCATGGGAGGCACCATCTATGCCCCTAATTGTGCCTTCTCCGTAACACATCCCGCACCTCTGGAGGTCCACACGGCCTCTGACTGTACGTTCTCCCTGTGGCCCCACACCAGAGTATGGGAAGCAGGACTGTTCCCGCACTACTTAAGGTATATACTACATGCTCAGTTTCAGTCTTGTACACCCATGTGCTCCAATTTACGATTGTGTCGTGGTTTGCTCCTCCACCCTTATATTGTATTCTGGATGTTACTGTTGATATTTCTGTAACGCTTTGTACCATTCAAACTGCTGTTCAATTGTTATTTCATTCTCCTGTATTTTATTTCAATAAAATGTTTTGAAAAAAAAAAAAAAATAGACCCATGAGAGATGTTGTATTTAAATATATGTATCATTGATCTTTTATAAGCATTTGTGGGGAACCTCATGTTTTTTTTTTTTTTTTTTTTTGAGTGAGGTTTAGGGTTGAGCGAACACCTAGATGTCCGTGTTCGACGGGTTCGGCCGAACTTTAAAAAAAAGTCCGGGTCCGTGTCCCGGACTTTTACCGAACTTTTCCCGGACACCGAACCCCATTGAAGTCAATGGGGACCCGAACTTTAAGGCACTAAAATGGCTCTAAAACACCAAAGGAAAGGGCTAGAGTGCTGCAAATGGCAGCAAAACGTAATTAAGAGCATGGCAAGTGCTCTGCAAACAAATGTGGATAGGGAAATAACTTAAAACAACAAAAAAAACAGAAAAATAAAACAATGTTCTTCTTCATCTCTGAAGGACGAGGCCCATATGGAGTAGGAGGGAGGTTGAGGTGGTGGTGGATGTGGCGGTGACTAGACATATGCCGGTTTTCGGTAATTCGATAGCCACGGTATTGTTATTGTGGCATTTTTAAAATACCGAGTTTCTCTGTCAAGTCTGCCTGACTTGTGAATTGATACATTTCAGTGAGCTGGATGACTCATTCACTCACTCAGCTAACACCTTTCAGCATTAAGTCTCCTAACTATAAACAAAAATGATTACATTTGTATCTTTTCCTTCCCTCTGCCAGGGAGAAAGGAAGTTTAACCTCTTAAAGACTGGATCTTTTTCTGACACTTGCTGTTTGCAAGTTAAAATCAGTTTTTTTTTTGCTAGAAAAGTACTTAGAACCCCCAAACATTTTATATATTTTTTTAGCAGAGACCCTACAGAATAAAATGGCGATTGTTGTAATATTTTATGTCACACTGTATTTGCGCAGCAGTCTTTCAAACGCAATGATTAGACTTTAATGAATAAAAAAAAAAAAAAAAAACTTAACAGTAAAGTTATCCCAATTTTTTTTTTTTTTGTTACACAGAGAATCGTGAGAGAATCGTGATCTTTATTCCAAGCTAAAAAATCGTGATTCTCATTTTGGCCAGAATCGTGCAGCTCTAATAAATATATATATACACACACACACGCCTAGCAGCCCACATTACATTATTATATAGCCATCAAGCAGTGTCTGGCCTACCTGGTGATGACTGGTCCTGGCGCTCTGATCCGATGGCCTGGTCTTTAAAGGGGCAAATCCTTGCGATCCAGAAGTGGTTAAACCTGCAGGAGGACCGGTGTTTTTATCTATTAATGACTTTACTATTGCTTTAGGCCTGGTTCACATGTATGCGGGTTGGTGGTTCACATGTATGCGGGTTGGCGGTTCACATGTATGCGGGTTGGCGGCCCACATTTGCACAGGCATAGCAGCCCATTGATTTGAACGGGCTGCTATGCCCTCATTTTCCGCAGAAAAAAGGTGCATGCAGCATTTTTTTTAAATTCAGTGGCCTTGAAATCCATCCTGCTTTTGCACCATGCGACTAACCTGCAGTTCCTGCTCTGGCAAGCTTTCTGCATTTTTTGTATACGTGGGCACGGCATTTAAAAATAAACAGTTTGCGTGTGCAGCAACGGCAGGTAAGTCGCATGGTGCAAAAGAAGGATGGATTTCATGGCCACTGCATTTTTTTAAATTCTGCATGCACCTTTTTTCAGCTGAAAACGCAGGCATAGCAGCTCAAGCCCATTCACATCAATGGGCTGCTATGCCTGTGCAAATGTGGGCCCCCAACCCGCATACATGTGAACCAGGCCTAAAGCAATAGTAAAGTCATTAATAGATAAAAACACCGGTCCTCCTGCAGGTTTAACCAATTAATGACTTTACTATTGCTTTAGGCCTGGTTCACATGTATGCGGGTTGGGGGCCCACATTTGCACAGGCATAGCAGCCCATTGATGTGAATGGGCTTGAGCTGCTATGCCTGCGTTTTCAGCTGAAAAAAGGTGCATGCAGAATTTAAAAAAATGCAGTGGCCATGAAATCCATCCTTCTTTTGCACCATGCGACTTACCTGCCGTTGCTGCACACGCAAACTGTTTATTTTTAAATGCCGTGCCCACGTATACAAAAAATGCAGAAAGCTTGCCAGAGCAGGAACTGCAGGTTAGTCGCATGGTGCAAAAGCAGGATGGATTTCAAGGCCACTGAATTTTAAAAAAATGCTGCATGCACCTTTTTTCTGCGGAAAATGAGGGCATAGCAGCCCATTCAAATCAATGGGCTGCTATGCCTGTGCAAATGTGAACCACCAACCCGCATACATGTGAACCAGGCCTAAAGCAAAAGTAAAGTAATTTATAAACAACACCTCCTTCAGGTTTAACCACTTCTTGACCACAAGGATTTGCCCTCTTAATGACCAGGCCATCGGATCGGAGCCGAGCGCCAGAACCAGTTATCACCAGTTAGGCCAGACACTGCTTGATGACCTATTTTAGGCCTGGTTCACAGAGTCTGTACTGACTGACTATATAATAATGTGCATAAGTGAACCAAAGCCCCTAAATTCAGCAATGAAATTGAAGTGAGGTGGAAATTTAATAATTTAAATTTAATAATAGAATACCGTGATAATACCGTATACCGTGGCAAAACCTTAATCAATTAATCGCAGCATGAAAATCTGATACCGTCACAAGCCTAGCGGTGACATAGGCGTGCGCACAGGGTGTGCTGGGTGTGCCTGGGCACACCCTAATCACCTAGGGCACATAGCATTGCCAGTGAGGAGATGGGAAAGATCTCCCTGGGACCTGCTCTGCTCTATTTCTCCTTGCCTACAGGTACATGGCCCCGATACATTACTCTCCCTGCTGGCAAACACATGCATGTGTATTTCAACTTTGGGGTGCACACCTTAATGCAATAGGCTGCGCACACCTATGGGCGGTGTAGGTGGAAGCGGCGGTGGAGGAGGACCAGGGCCGGATTAACAGCATCATGGGCTTGGTGCTGAGGATTTTGAAGGGCCTTAAGGGCCGTGCCTTGCCATGCACCCAGAGGAGGAAGGGTGCAGCCATGCATGCCTAATTCAACATGGGATGCTGTCTCTGAAGCCCATAAACACATCCATGCATCGCCAACTGTCCCTCCTTGTCCGGCCTTCACGCTGTGTGGGGAGGTTCTGAGGGTGCTGCCTGGGGAAGCGAGCATAGAAGCCAGACTTCTGTGTTTACAAGTGACAGAAGAGCGGTAACAGTGAATATGGCCAACCCGGGGCCTATATAAAAGGTAGGGGCCTGGAGCTGCAGCTCCAATAGCCCCTACATTAATCTGGCCCTGAGGAGGAGGACGAGGTAGCCAACACTGCTTCTTTTCAAAAATTTTAAATGAGGGTACACCCCAAAAGAGTGAGAAAGAGCAAAAATGGAACAATGGGTGGGTAAGGTCGGTATCCATTGCTATTCTGCATAAGGTACGGAAAAGTCCCGTGGGATCCATGCCTGGTTCATTTTAATGAACGTGAGCTTGTCCACATTGTCTCTGGACAGGCGGCTGCGCTTGTCTGTTATAACGCCCCCAGCCGTGCTAAATACCCGTTCAGATAATACACTGGCTGCAGGGCACGCCAGCACCTCCAAGGCGTAAAGGGCAAGCTCAAGCCATGTGCCCAATTTGGAGACCCAGAAGTTGAAGGGGGCAGACCCGTCATTCACTACATGTAGGCGTGTGCACACATACTGCTCCACCATGTTGGTAAATGTTGTCCTTGTAACGGGGATCCAGCAGCGTGGCCACCCAGTAATCAGCACAAGTTAGAATGTGGGCAACTCGGCGGTCGTTGTGGAGACACTGCAGCATGTAATCGCTCATGTGTGCCAGGCTGCCCAGAGGCAACGAAAGGCTGTCCTCTGTGGGAGGTGTATCGTCCGTGTCCTCTGTATCCCCCCAGCCACGCACCAGTGATGGCCATGAGCTGGCCTGGGTGCCACCCTGCTGTGAACATGGTTCCATCTCCTCCTCCAGCTCCTCCTCCTCCTCATCCTCCTCATCCTCCAGAACTGTGCCCCTGCTGGACAATTGCGTCCCTGGCGTTTGCGTGTGCAGGAACCCACCCTCGGAGCCCCTTGCGAATGACTGCCCTGAAAGCCTTGGAAATGTTACCTCTTCATCCTCCTCCTCCTCCTCATCCTGTGCCACATCCTCTTCCATCATCGCCCGAATTGTTTTTTCAAGGAGGCATGGAAGTGGGATAGTTAAGCTGAGAACGGCGTCATTGCCACTGGCCATGTTGGTGGAGTACTCAAAACAGCGCAACAAGGCACACAGGTCTCGCATGGAGGCCCAGTTAAATTAAATAGCGGAATAGAAAATATGATCCAAAAAAAGTGTATGTATATCACACGTACACAACCACACTGGGCCCCAATTACTATTGTTTGTACCCCTAAAAGGCTAGATGAGGAGTAGGGGGAGTATGGAACAGGCAGCACCCTCAAACCTTCAGAAGTATGAGATGAACCCCAACAACTTGGAAAGGTGGATCTCTCTCACACGTACCGACACAGACTATCCCGCAATTCAATTGATCCTCAAAGGTTTTTATTGAATAGCGGAATAGGAAATATGATCAAAAAAAGTGTATGTATCTCGCACGTACACAACCACACTAGGCCCCAATTACTATTGTTTGTACCCCTAAAAGGCTAGATGAGGAGTAGGGGGGGTATGGAACAGGCAGCACCCTCAAACCTTCAGAAGTATGAGATGAACCCCAACAACTTGGAAAGGTGGATCTCTCTCACACGTACCGACACAGACTATCCCGCAATTCAATTGATCCTCAAAGGTTTTTATTGAATAGCGGAATAGGAAATATGATCAAAAAAAGTGTATGTATCTCGCACGTACACAACCACAATAGGCCCCAATTACTATTGTTTGTACCCCTAAAAGGCTAGATGAGGAGTAGGGGGGGTATGGAACAGGCAGCACCCTCAAACCTTCAGAAGTATGAGATGAACCCCAACAACTTGGAAAGGTGGATCTCTCTCACACGTACCAACACAGACTATCCCCCAATTTAACTGATCCCCAGAGGTTTTTGATTAAATAGCGGAATAGAAAATATGATCCCAAAAAAGTGTATGTATATCACACGTACACAACCACACTAGGCCCCAATTACTATTGTTTGTACCCCTAAAAGGCTAGGAGTAGGGGGAGTATGGAACAGGCAGCACCCTCAAACCTTCAGAAGTATGAGATGAACCTCAACAACTTGGAAAGGTGGATCTCTCTCACACGTACCAACACAGACTATCCCCCAATTTAACTGATCCCCAAAGGTTTTTGATTAAATAGCGGAATAGAAAATATGATCCCAAAAAAGTGTATGTATATCACACGTACACAACCACACTAGGCCCCAATTACTATTGTTTGTACCCCTAAAAGGCTAGGAGTAGGGGGAGTATGGAACAGGCAGCACCCTCAAACCTTCAGAAGTATGAGATGAACCCCAACAACTTGGAAAGGTGGATCTCTCTCACACGTACCAACACAGACTATCCCCCAATTTAACTGATCCCCAGAGGTTTTTGATTAAATAGCGGAATAGAAAATATGATCCCAAAAAAGTGTATGTATATCACACGTACACAACCACACTAGGCCCCAATTACTATTGTTTGTACCCCTAAAAGGCTAGGAGTAGGGGGAGTATGGAACAGGCAGCACCCTCAAACCTTCAGAAGTATGAGATGAACCCCAACAACTTGGAAAGGTGGATCTCTCTCACACGTACCAACACAGACTATCCCCCAATTTAACTGATCCCCAGAGGTTTTTGATTAAATAGCGGAATAGAAAATATGATCCCAAAAAAGTGTATGTATATCACACGTACACAACCACACTAGGCCCCAATTACTATTGTTTGTACCCCTAAAAGGCTAGGAGTAGGGGGAGTATGGAACAGGCAGCACCCTCAAACCTTCAGAAGTATGAGATGAACCTCAACAACTTGGAAAGGTGGATCTCTCTCACACGTACCAACACAGACTATCCCCCAATTTAACTGATCCCCAAAGGTTTTTGATTAAATAGCGGAATAGAAAATATGATCCCAAAAAAGTGTATGTATATCACACGTACACAACCACACTAGGCCCCAATTACTATTGTTTGTACCCCTAAAAGGCTAGGAGTAGGGGGAGTATGGAACAGGCAGCACCCTCAAACCTTCAGAAGTATGAGATGAACCCCAACAACTTGGAAAGGTGGATCTCTCTCACACGTACCAACACAGACTATCCCCCAATTTAACTGATCCCCAGAGGTTTTTGATTAAATAGCGGAATAGAAAATATGATCCCAAAAAAGTGTATGTATATCACACGTACACAACCACACTAGGCCCCAATTACTATTGTTTGTACCCCTAAAAGGCTAGGAGTAGGGGGAGTATGGAACAGGCAGCACCCTCAAACCTTCAGAAGTATGAGATGAACCCCAACAACTTGGAAAGGTGGATCTCTCTCACACGTACCAACACAGACTATCCCCCAATTTAACTGATCCCCAGAGGTTTTTGATTAAATAGCGGAATAGAAAATATGATCCCAAAAAAGTGTATGTATATCACACGTACACAACCACACTAGGCCCCAATTACTATTGTTTGTACCCCTAAAAGGCTAGGAGTAGGGGGAGTATGGAACAGGCAGCACCCTCAAACCTTCAGAAGTATGAGATGAACCTCAACAACTTGGAAAGGTGGATCTCTCTCACACGTACCAACACAGACTATCCCCCAATTTAACTGATCCCCAAAGGTTTTTGATTAAATAGCGGAATAGAAAATATGATCCCAAAAAAGTGTATGTATATCACACGTACACAACCACACTAGGCCCCAATTACTATTGTTTGTACCCCTAAAAGGCTAGGAGTAGGGGGAGTATGGAACAGGCAGCACCCTCAAACCTTCAGAAGTATGAGATGAACCCCAACAACTTGGAAAGGTGGATCTCTCTCACACGTACCAACACAGACTATCCCCCAATTTAACTGATCCCCAAAGGTTTTTGATTAAATAGCGGAATAGAAAATATGATCCCAAAAAAGTGTATGTATATCACACGTACACAACCACACTAGGCCCCAATTACTATTGTTTGTACCCCTAAAAGGCTAGATGAGGAGTAGGGGGAGTATGGAACAGGCAGCACCCTCAAACCTTCAGTATGAGATTGTGTTCACTGTACCCCACAAAGATTGAGTTCACTGCACCCCACAATGATTGTGTTCACTGCACCCCACAAAGATTGTGTTCACTGCACCTCACAAAGATTGTGTTCACTGTACCCCCCAAAGATTGTGTTCACTGCACCCCACAAAGATTCTGTTCACTGTACCCCACAAAGATTGTGTTCACTGCACCCCAAAAAGATTGTGTTCACTGCACCCCAAAAAGGATGTTGTTCACTGCACCCCAAAAAGGATGTTGTTCACTCCACCCCAAAAAGATTGTGTTCACTGCACCCCACAAAGATTGTGTTCACTGCACCCCAAAAAGATTGTGTTCACTGCACCCCAAAAATGATTTTGTTCACTGCACCCCAAAAAGGATTTTGTTCACTGCACCCCAAAAAGGATGTTGTTCACTCCACCCCAAAAAGATTGTGTTCACTGCACCCCAAAAAGATTGTGTTCACTGCACCCCACAAAGGATTTTGTTCACTGCACCCCAAAAAGATTGTGTTCACTGCACCCCAAAAAGGATGTTGTTCACTGCACCCCAAAAAGGATTTTGTTCACTGCACCCCAAAAAGATTGTGTTCACTGCACCCCACAAAGGATTTTGTTCACTGCACCCCACAAAGATTGTGTTCACTGCACACCAAAAAGGATTGTGTTCACTGCACCCCAAAAAGATTTTGTTCACTGCACCCCAAAAAGATTGTGTTCACTGCAGCCCAAAAAGATTGTGTTCACTGCAGCCCAAAAAGATTGTGTTCACTGCAGCCCAAAAAGATTGTGTTCACTGCAGCCCAAAAAGATTGTGTTCACTGCAGCCCAAAAAGATTGTGTTCACTGCAGCTCACACACAGAAAAATGGATGTGGATCACTGACACCTGCCTATCTCCAATCCCACACCACACAGCAATATCGATTGTAGTTTGTAGAACACAGTTTCCCTAAAATTCAGCAGACTCTGTCCCTAACAGGATTGAGAAGAGATCGTAGATCAGGATTGAGTGCAGACCCCACCCCCCACACAGCAATATCGATTGTAGTTTGTAGAAGACACTGACCCTATATAATTCAGCAGACTCTATCCCTAAAATGCCTACAACTCGCCCTGCCTAAACACTCCGACCTGTCCCTCAATTCTATCCGGACACAAATGGTTTTTTCCTGCCTATCTTTCCCTAATCAGCAGCCAGCACATTGATGTGTGCTCTGTCCCTTAGCTAAGCAGCAGAATGACGCTGCTGCGGCGGCTGCCTCGAACTTATAAAGACTTGGTCACATGCTTCAGACGGCCAATCACAGCTACTGAGACATTTGCAGGCATGGCTGGGATGGCTTAAGGCACACCAGTTAAACGATTGTTGATTGGCTGTTGAAAGCCCGCCATGAAAAGAGCGCCAAAGCATGCAAAACCCGGAAATAAAACGACCGAACACGGATTTTTACCCGAACATACAGTAAAGTGTCCGTGTCCGTGTTCGGGTACAAAAAATCCAATTATTCGGTACGAACACGAATAATACAGTCCGTGTTCGCTCAACACTAGTGAGGTTCCCCTTAAAATTCGTACCTTAAGGGCATGTTTTGGATAATGGAGGGAATCCTGTGTTTTTTCTTGTGTAGGGGTCCCCAATTAACATCTACGTAAAACCCTAATTTAGGATAAATCGCTGGAACCAATTAATGGAATCCCTGGGAGCTATTATTTTTGCTAATAATTTAAACACACAGTACAGGTTGTATACATTACAAAAACCATCAGTGGTTAAAGAGAGCTCACTGAAATTAAATAGTTACCATGTGAGATCAAAGCAGTTTAACTTGTAAATTATATAAGAAAAAATTAATTTTTTAGAAAAACCTTTTTTTTTTTAATATTGCATTATTTTCAAGTAATTACACAAAATTTCACCAATTAAAAATGACAACATTGTCATATATACCGAAAACTATGTCCACCCGAGTCTGACAACAGCTGCATACTCACTTCTGTAGTTCACAAATCCACTATAAGGTAAAGCTAAGTCATTACTCCCCATGATCGCCAAAATCCCATAATGGCCTATATTAGTCATTAGATGAAAATTAACTAATTTAGGTAGTCTAATAAATAAACTGGTGGGATCAGCAGATACAACAATAAAATACAAATTATTCCCACAGCTTCACCTCTATAGCCTCCTAAAATAACAGTATCCATATATAAATCATAAGCAGAAACTGGTGTGTATTATATAAAAGATCTGCATAAGGTCATCAATGCTGTACATATATCCCAAATTTTAAATAACATCAAAACCACTTTGCATTCCACATGATACTTCTGCATATACATTTTGATCAGTCTTTAGTTTCAACGGTAGCATTTTATTATCATGCTTCAACAAGTAGCAAGTCTATAGTAAAAAATGGTTAGTTGCTTTAGCTGATAGATATAGAGTGCAAAACAGCCTTTAACCTCTTTGTGCCGAGCGCATGCAAATATGCAGCCTCTTGGCGGCTGGGCCTTGGTGCCGAGCAGCCACATATTTGCGTGCAATAGTGCCGATAGAGCTGTGCCTGAGAGCACATGCCCTGCACGCTCCTGCCACAGTTCCTGGCAGCTAATTGAGAGCTCCCGTTCACTGCTTACGAAATGGGAGCTTTCTGTTCATGTGATCACCGTGCCAGCCAATCTCGGCGGTCACATGACCATAACCCCGGACCTGCCTCCTGGCATTCTAAATCACTTAAAGGGCTGGCAGGAGCAAGCTCTAAGGCACAGGTGTCAAACACAAGGCCCGCGGGCCGAATGCGGCCCCCCAGGCCATTTCATGTGGCCCTCGCACCTGTCCTGCAGCACCTCCCTTGTCTCTGCCCCCACCTTGTCTCTGTAGTCGGTAGCAGAGAGGACAGAACTCATTTGCCAGATCCTGCACTCCTCTGTGCAGCTGCAGAAAGGCTCATCTTTGCCCACCCCCCTTTTCAGCAGAGAGGAGGGCAGAACTCCTCCTGTACCTTTCTGTGCAGCCAAAATACCATGACTTTGCCTCCCCTGGTCTCAGCATTCAGCAGACTCTGGAAGCAGACTCCAGCCCTCCTCTGGTTCTCCTCTAGACCCTGCACTTCCTCCCAGATCCACCTGCATCTTGTTCCTGGCAACAGCACAAGGTAGAGGGGGTGCATTGTGATGTAAGGAAGGGTGGGTGACTCTTGACTTCTGATGGTGGTGGTGGGGGGGTTCTTGACATCCCATGTAACGGTGTAAGGGGGGTGGGGTGCTCTGGATATCTAATCCTATAGATATAACCGGCCCTTTGAGGGCAACCATAATGCTGATGCGGCCCGCAATAAAATTGAGTTTGACACCCCTGCTCTAAGGGGTAAAAGCAAGTAGAAATGAAAGTGGTCTCCCAGGCTCACATTTATAATTAGAAGGTTAAAGGACTTTGAAAAAAAAAAATGAAAAAAAAAAGGACTTTGAAAGAAAAAGCCAAGCTGGATCGGACAAAGAAAGAAGCTGTCACCTCTGTTTTCAAAGTCCAGAAGTGACACACTATGAGGACCTGGGACCTCTGCTGTATCGGACAATGACTCTTTTCACTGAGCTACTGGACAGTACCCTGTCTGATCCATTGGACAACTCTGCCTTGTGCCTTGACTTCTACTGAACCTTGAACTCTTTGCTCCTCCAATGAACTTCCTGATTTAGGCCATGTCTCTGAACTTCCTGTTTACCAGATTACTGTGCTCTCCTCAGCCAGTATTTCGCTCTTGTTTTCTCTGCTGCTGTCCATATTTTGCTATCACACATTAATGACCCTTGTCTTGTTTCCCAAATATGCTTCTGCCTGATCCCAACCTTCAACTACTTATTACTGACCTTTGGATTGTCTACTGACTACGCTTTTGTTTTATCCATACATTCTTATCCACTACTGGACTCTGGCTTGCTCACTTCCAGGTGGGGCGATCCTGAGGACCAAGACCATCCTGAGGACCAGGACCTGGTGGTAACATGCAGCAAATTCCATCTCCACCATTAAGAGCTCTGGTGAAGACAGGTTAGTTAGTTGGTGATCGGAAAGGTCACTTTATTACCGTTCTCCTTGCTGCACTCCTGTTGGTTCCATTGTCATGGCAAGAAAGAGCCTGTACCTGCAGAGAGCTAGGGGCATGACCGGCAGCAGATTCTGGACATAATGACCTAATCATGTCAATGCCTTTCTCCCACAAGTCAATGCAGGATTTGTCAGGACAAGGAAAGACCCACCCTTAGAGACTTAAATATGTCTTTGATTAAAGACTTTTACCAGTAGATGGCTTTCTTCCTATTTATGTTGATTAACAGCAATTGACATTGGATCATTTTGGTGGTCAGTGAATACGTGGAAAATTACAAGTTTTTCAAACTTTTGATAACAACAGCAATATGCATACTTAACAACTATAACTATCCTAATGGGTGATTTATATCATCCAATGGATAACGGCTTTAGACATCAACACAGAGATCCCCTAAATTCTAAAAAAAATTGTAAAGGAAACAAAATTAAGGTGAAGGGGAAAGGGGTGTGATGGACCCGGTACTCAAGAGGAGTATATCCATTGTATAAGCTTCCCTTGCTTAGTACAGAACGATACAAGATCCCGTAGCTCACCCAGTAACTTGTTGGGAAACATCAACTATGTATTGAAACACAGGCACAAAAAGATATACACTCTGGGACAATCCCCCCTTCCTTGCATAATAACACAGGGTGGGGTAAACTGTACATGTAGTATCATGAGACACAGGTGCATTCAAAATTGTCAACAAATAATTCAAGCATTAACTGGGCACATAGACAGAGAATCCCCCACCCCCTCTAGCAACTAATACCTGACAGTGATTTCATTAACCCGTGAGCAAATCCACATAAACATAACGTCCCACAATAGTTTGCTACCAAGGCGGAGTGGACCTAACACTGTAAAAAAGAACAAAAAGACAGCGCACTGATCTTTTGCATTACCCAAGTGCAGTTTTATTAAAATTAAGTGGAAAGAAATATACTCACAAACACAAAAAACATAAAAGCGTATCAGTCCACAATGGACACAAAGCAACCAGGTCACCGATACAGAGGACCTTCCAAATTGCTTGACGCGTTTCGAGGGGAGATCTCCTCTTCCTCAGAGCCAGTCTATAATGATGCATTGACACATTTGATATAGAGGAAGGGGCTCGTCACATGGTCTCGAGGTCCTACCCAAAAGTGAGTGGTGTAAAGGCAAACCATACTATATTTCATAAAAATGATACATATAGTGATAGCGCCAGCAAAGGCAAAGTCTAACAATGTCCCAAATAAAATCATCAACAATTATTCAAATGACAGCACCTCTGAAATCTGAAAAAAATAAAAATAAATAAATAATAATAATTAAATAAATAGTAGTGGGGGGAGGCTGGAAGGACATAAAAATCACATCCAAATGGAAATGTATGACATGACACCTTCAAACAAGGTGACCTAACCACTATGGCTGGGGGGAGAGAAGATGTAAAAGCTGGTCCCTGCTATATCATGTGCAGCGGTCGAGTGCAGGGTCTGGAATGCATGCTAGTGCATTTCACCCACCATTTCCTGTACCTGGAACACGCCAGCCAGAGTGCCAAGGGAGTCGGAGCATGCCATTTGGAAGGTCCTCCGGGATGCTAGACACTGTCCGGGTGACCTGGTTGCTTTGTGTCCATTGTGGACTGATACGCTTTTAAGATTTTTGTGTTTGTGAGTATATTTTTTTCCACTTCATTTTCATAAAACTCCACTTGGCTAATGCACAAGGTTAGCGCGCCCTCTTTTTGTCCTTTTCACAGTGTTCCCATTGGGTTTCCCCTGACCCTAGGAGGGCAGTAAAATCTGTGTATATACCCAGGGCCATAGAAACTCACCGCCACCACATCTCTTTTGAGTGCAGGAGGATTTGTTTGTTTGATCATACTTGGAGTGGACCAAATACTGGCAGACAGGCAGAAACAATAGGTGGCCCAATTAACAATGGAAGAAAGACACTTAACAATAAACACATAACAAACCTCAACCCACCTCAAGCTATCCTGCAAAAAGTCTACAACATTCTATGAGGAAAACTAATACAATATTCCAGCAGTCTGAAAAGGTGGAATTAATTTATCTTCATAGATTTCTTAAGGGATATTGTTGATAAATATTTCTATCCCAAGTGAAGGAGCCTCTCAAACCCAGTCTGAAAGAGGGCCACCATATTCCCTCTGACCATTAACTAGTACAGGATTAACATTACCTCTTTCCATCCACTCCAGAAGGAAGCTTTATTGTCTTTATTGAGAGAAGTAATCCAAATCACGCTCTCAGAGTCCATTAAGTAGTTGTCTGTCATTATAGAATGATCTGCTTTCTCCATGGGCCATAATCAGTGGGTAGGAGGATTGCCCCTAGTCCTCTCCAAAAACCCCTGTCCTTGCTGAGTCTGCTACAAGGGGGAAAAATAAAGCATATATCTTTCATCACAAGCAGTTAGGGGTCAAACAATGTCTGTAAATTCACATAAATGTTCAAGCCTTATGGGGCCAAGGTGTCCAACTTAAAGTTTCACATTGTTTCCTTGCGTGGGAGTGGTGTATTTAAATCTCTCCTTTGTGGCAATAAAGTTAGGGCATAAATTCCCCTAACCCATAGTCCCCCTGTTTGGCCACAATGTTTTTTCACAGAGGGCTATCATCATTATTTTGAATGCTACTGATTTGCTTACCACTGGGGACCCTCACCTGTTGCTTACTTTTGCCCACATAGAATTTCTTGCAGGGGAATCCCAAAATGAGATTTGGATGAGATTCAGGGTGGTGGCTTCTGTTAACAATAGAGTATTGGCAGCTGTCTCCTTACGGTATGTTTTGGAAGTAATATGATCACTTATCAAAATTACAGGTCAACCTGATATTATGTTAGTTTTGACTAAGTTCAGATACAAATTCCCTTAGTTTCTGTTCAGACCCCATCTCCATCCAGTATCATTATATCATTTATGTACCACATGGCTGAAGTATATAAACCAATGCCCCCTCCCATAAAGCAAGCAGAGGCTGGAGCCCACGGGGCCCCCATAAGGGTACCCCTCACCTGTTGGCAACTTACACCCAGAAAATGAAAAAAATATTATTTTAAGTAAACTCAAGTAAGTCTAAAATGCACACCCATTGTGGGTAAGTTAACTT
This sequence comes from Pelophylax lessonae, assembly GCF_965119305.1. Lineage (NCBI taxonomy): Eukaryota > Metazoa > Chordata > Amphibia > Anura > Ranidae > Pelophylax > Pelophylax lessonae. Next base: position 424,212,005 of record NC_138768.1, on the reverse strand, counting down.
CCAGGAAGTGGCCTATTCCAGTGAGGCCCCACACATGCAGGATAGATTTGTAAAGTGATTCCATGTCTAAACCCACAAGTAGAGACCCCTCCTTAATGCGCACATTATAAATCTTAGATAACACATCCTAGTATCTTGTACATACGATGGAAGCGTTACACATCCTAGTATCTTGTACATACGAGGGAAGCGTTACATACATTTTCTTGATCGGAATAACATGATACTTACCCACTCTTTAGAGTGGGCCCTTCATAGCTGACACTAATGGTCTACCCATTGGCCTTTTGGGATTTTTGCAAAATTTTAGTATAATGTACACTGCAGGGATCACCCACCTTCAAAAAATGTTATTCCTTTTTCGTAACTAAACCTGCCTCATAAACTAATATAAGTTTATAATTTAACGAACAGAGGAGACCAGGAAATGCATTTCCGGACACTTTTTTGTATGTAGTAATGACATTTAGCTGTCTCCTCACTTACATCTCATACATCTCAGCCATCAATATGACATTCCCTCCTTTGTTGCTTCTTTTGATGACAAAATTAGAAGCAGCTCTAAGGCCATTTAGAGCAATATGTTCGTACTTCGTTAAACTGTTCAGTTAATTTATGGTCTAGTCTATATTCCTCAAGCCCACTGAACTAATTCAAAGAAAAGGCAAATCCATTTACTTTTTCTCAGTGGAGGCATCCTATTAGATATTATTTTTAATATTTAAATTAGCATTTCTCTGCCACTTAGATATTTGTCTTTTTCATCCTCACTGTTTCCCTCCTTCTCATGAAAGAGGCAAATCAGTTCCTCCAGTGCTCTCCATTCATTCTTATCAACAGGATTTTCGACTAGGTTGTCTACTTTACTTCTATTGCCATGTACTAATTTTAAGAGTACCTGTCCGTGGAACAGATTAAGATCCTTGATCTTGCCAACCAAGGAGAAGGACAAACCTCTTTGCAAAAGATTAATATGTCTGCACATAGTTGGAAACCAGATAAGTGTACAGTATAGCCTTTAAATCATAATTACCCATTTTAGCAATTAATTAGATATATCCTCAATCTGCACTATTACTTCTTGTTCTTCCACTGGTTCATCCGTTGGCGTTGTTTTGATCTCTGTCTCCTCCTCCTCCTCCTTTTCCATGATGCACCAGCATTCCTATCCTACATCCTTTCTCCATCCCGTCTCAGTCTCGCTAGTTACCTCTGGTTCTGAAAACGAAACTCTTTTTGTGATGTGTCTTCTTCACTCTCAGATGAAGTCAGCCCCCCTCCAGATAGAGTGTATTGTCTATACAATGGTGTATTTCCCATGATGCTCAACTACATTGCAGAGTGCATGAGCATCGGGGGAAATGTAGCTTCACAACATCTGGGGTGAAAAGGTTAGCCTTAACGAGTCTATATCATCTTCAATGTACTCCTTCCTCTAGCTGCAAAGAGATCAAAAATCTGCCCGCTTTCCCAATCCTTGGTGGTTTACACATTCCTTTTGAGTTCTCTCTACTTCTTTTTTAAGGAGATCATTGTATTCACCAAATGCTACACTATCTTTGAACTGTTCTAACTGTGACACCTGGTTGTAATTTTTCCTTCTCTATAAGTCACATGACCTCCAATCCGTGGTTAATGCACTGTTTTTCACACTTTTCTAAAAACCTATCATTCATTATGGAGATACTCAGCAGGTACCATTTTATCATATAAAACACACAGAATCATGCCATATTTACTGTAGGATTCTAATGATGAAATATTAACAGGAGTGCACCAGGAAGAGCCGTGAAAAAGCTACCTTGCCGGAGACCAATTATCTCCTGTTATCCTGAGATCAAATGGTGTGGTGTGATTGCAATATATGAAATGATTCTTTCTCTAAATGTATCTGCAAAGCCTGGAAAGAAGTAGTGAGGTGTACAGTATAATTGTGGCAGTTCTGAACTTTGAGAACCACGGTGACAGCTTTTTTCTTTTTATAGGGCTTTGCCAAATTCAGCTTGGCTCTTTTTTTCAAAGTCTATACTGCAACTTTCTAACTAAATGTGTAAGCCTGGAAGACCTCTTAGTTATGAATTACAGTATCTCACAAATTGAGTACAGCCCTCACATTTTTGTAAATATTTTATTATATCTTTTCATGTGACAACACTGAGAAATTACACTTTGCTACAATGTAAAGTAGTGAGTGTACAGCTTGTATAACAGTGTCAATTTGCTGTCCCCTCAAAATAACTCAACACACAGCCACAGTGAGTACACCTCATAAGTGGAAATGTCCAAATTGGGCCCAATTAACCACCCCCCCCCCCCCGCTGTCATGTGACTTGTTAGTGTTACAAGGTCTCACGTGTGAATGGGGAGCAGGTATGTAAATTTGGTGTTATCGCTCTCACTCTCTCTTATTGGTCACTGGAAGTTCAACATGGCACCTCATGGCAAAGAACTCTTTGAGGATATGAAAAAAAGAATTGTTGCTCCACATAAAGATGGCCTACACTATAAGAAGATTGCCAAGACCCTGAAACTGAGCTGCAGCATGGTGGCCAAGACCATACAGTGGTTTAACAGGACAGGTTCCACTCAGAACAGGCCTCGCCATGGTCAACCCAAGGTGCTGAGTGCACATGCTCAGGGTCATATCCAGAGGTTGTCTTTGGGATATAGACGTATGAGTGTTGCCAGCATTGCTGCAGAGGTTGAAGGGGTGGAGGGTCAGCCTGTCAGTGCTCAGACCATACGCCGCACACTGCATCAAATTGGTCTGCATGGCTGTCATCCCAGAAGGAAGCATCTTCTAAAGATGATGAAAGCAAACCAACAGTTTGCCGAAGACAAGCAGACAAAAGACATGAATTATTGGAGCCATGTCCTGTGGTCTGATGAGACCAACCTGTGGTCTGATGAGACCAAGATAAACGTATTTGCTTCAGATGGTCTCAAGCGTGTGGGGCGGCAACCAGGTGAGGAGTACAAAGACAAGTGTGTCTTGCCTACAGTCAAGCATGGTGGTGGAAGTGTCATGGTCTGGGGCTGCATGAGTGCTGCTGGCACTGGGGAGCTACAGTTCATGGAGGGAACCATGAATTCCAACATGTACTGTGACATACTCAGGGCATGATCCCCTCCCTTCAGAGACCAGGCCGCAGGGCAGTATTCAGACATGATGAACGACCCCAAATACACCTCCAAGTTGACCACTGTCTTGCTAAAGAAGCTGAGGGTAAAGGTGATGGACTGGCCAAGCATATCTCAAGACCTAAACCCTATTGGGCATCTGTGGGGCATCCTCAAATGGAAGGTGGAGGAGTGCAAAGTCTCTAACATCCATCAGCCCTGTGATTTCGTCATGGAGGAGTGGAAGAGGACTCCAGTGGCAACCTGTGAAGCTCTGTTGAACTCCATTCTGAAGAGGGTTAAGACCGTGCTGTAAAATAATGGTGGCCACACAAAATATTGACACTTTGGGCCCAATTTGGATATTGTCACTTAAGGGTGTACTCACTTTTGTTGCCAGATGTTTAGACATTAATGGCTGTGTGTTGAGTTATTTTGAGGGAAAGAAAATTTACACTGTTATATAAGCTGCACACTCACTACTTTACATTGTAGCAAAGTGTCCTTTCTTCAGTTTTGCATATAAAAAGATAAAATCAAATCAAAAAAATGTGAGGGGTGTACTCATTTTTTTGAGATACTGTATATGCAAGTACTGTTATTTTAGGAGGCTATAGAGGTGGAGCTTTGGAAATAATTGGTGTTTTTTTCCTATATCTGTTGATCTCCCCATGTCAGTCGATTTATTAGACTACTTAAAGCGGAGTTCCACCCTAAAAATGATTTTTGGCTTGTGCGCTTGCTTTAAAGTACCTGAAAAAGAATTGGATAATGTAAATATTTTTTTCTTTTCACTTACCTTGTTTTTCATGCAAATATACTTACCTACCTTGCTCTTCCTCCCTCTGCGGACACGGCCACCGGCGTCACTTCCTACTTTGCTTTGCGTCCTGGGAGATGAGCGTCATCAATCCCAGGATGCAATTGGAACGGTCGGCCGCTATTCAGAATGCCGATCGCAATCTACAGCGCATACGCGAGATTGCTATCAGCATTCTGGGTAGCCAGTTCCAGGAAGAAGGACACAGCGGGGGACACAGTGGCTTCAGACGCCCACAACGGAGATGGCTGCACTCTGCAATCAATTTTAAAGGTAAGTATTTATCTTTATTTCTTTAGTGTAATGACCTGTAATGTGGGGTTAGTGTTAGGGTAATTAGGGATAGATTAGGATTAGGGGGGTATTTATATCTCAAAAAGTTGTATGTGGCCGGAACTCCGCTTTAAGTTAGTTAACTTTTATCTAAAGGCTAACATAAGCCATTATGGGATTTTGATGACCATGGGGAGACGTGATGTAGCTAACACTTAGCTTCACTTTATAGTGGCAGTCTTTTGATGTGTGAACTACAGAAGTGAGTGTGCAGTTGTTGCATGGACATTGGTTTTGGTATTCATGGCAATGTTGTAATTATAACTGGTAAAGGGTGAAAGTGTTTATATTCTTTTGTGTAATTACTTGAAAATACTTAAAATGCAAAAATAAATAATGGCTCTTTCACACGGCCGCTCCGTGTGTCCGCAAATCATCCTATTTTTTTGCAGATGATTTGCGGACATAATGTAAGTCTATGGCATTGCGGATGTCAGCGGAATACCATCCGCTGACATCCGATTTTCTTCCTTTCAGTTCTGTTCCGTTTTTTGGAACGGAACAGAACCCTATTTTTTCATCCGTTCATAAAACGGAAAGGAAGGAAAATCGGATGTCAGCGGTGTCACCCGCTGACATCCGCAATGCCCATAGACTTACATTATGTCCGCATATCATCCGCAAACGGATGGGATGATATGCGGACATACGGAGCGGATGACACAAATGTCATCCGCTCCGTGAAAAAAAAAAAGTCCCGCAGCGGAGCTTTCACACGGAGCGGCCATGTGAAAGAGCCCTAAAGCTCTTTTTTTTTGTTTTGTTTTTAATTTATGTATTCTTACTTGGATTAAAAGTTAAACTGCTTGGATCTCACATGGTAACTACTTAATTTCAGTGGGCTTTCTTTAATCCCTGATGGTTTTCGTTTTGTGGAATTATTGATTGCTAAGTCTGCATTATTACTGGATAGTGAGTTGATGAATGTACTTTTTATCTATCTTACCTTTTGTAATCTATTTTGTTTAAACGCTGTAGCCATTGCACAGATGAACTACTTCACAAGCAGGCTAAGGGCATCCTCAAGGCATATTATATGAAGGAATTTCCTATTTTTATTGTTTCACTTTTTCCTGCTTTACGTCCAGGCCACTTTTTGCAACTCGGCACTGCGTGACTTTAACTGACAATTGTGCGGTCATGCAATGCTGTTCCCAAACAAAATTTACCTCCTTTTTTTCTCCATAAACAGAGATTTCTTTTGGTGGTATTTGATCACCTCTGTGCTTTTTATTTTTTGCGATATTAATAAAAAAAGAGTGAAAATTTTGAGAAAAAATTACATTTTCAACTTTGTCTTTTAAAAAATATCCAATATACTCAATTTATCATATTTGTCATATATTTTGGCCAAAATGTATTTAGCTACATGTCTTTGACAAAAAAAATCTCAGTGAGTGTATTTTTATTGGTTTGCGCAAAAGTAGACATCCTAAGAAATGTCCTGAGAGGCATGTTGAGCATGTTTTAACTCCTTCACTGTTGAGTGAAGGAGTTAACTGGGAGAGATCAAGGGGTTAAAAGTTTATTAGGAGATAGATGACAGGTGGCCTAAACCTATTTGGGCTTAGCGCAAGCGCAAATTAGGGTCACAAGTGACACTAAATACAGTGATCTGTATTTACCTATATACTGTATTTAGTGCGCAGAGTGATAGGGAGTGAAGGGGTTAACTTGGGGTGATCAAGGGGTTAAAACTTTATTAGGGGATAGATGGCGGTTGCCCTAACCCTATTTGGACCTCACGCAAGCACAAATTAGGGTCACAAGTGACACTTATACAGTGATCAGTAAAAGATCTGTATACCACTGTATATAGTGTTCACTGTGAGGGGTTTGGGGGGTGATCAGGGGTGATCAAGGGGTTAAATGTGCCTATGTGAGGTAGTGTCAGTGTAGTGTTTGGTGGAACTCACATTTTGATGTCTCTCTTTCTTCTCCTGGAACTGAAAGGGCTCCAGAAGGGAAAGTTACATCACTTCCCCTGCCTGTGTTTACATTACACAGGCAGGGGACATAATGCCATTGGCTGGGACCGATCACCAGATCCAGACCAAAAATCATTGGTCTGTATCTGGTGACTGATCAGTTCTCTGCCGAATCAGACCAGGATTGGCGCGCGATGTAGGTCTACGTCGCTGGACGGTATCGAGCCACTTTGCCGCAGTACCAGCTCAGTGAGCGGTCAGCAAGTGGTTAAACATTACTAAATTCGCTGCTCCCTACCAACAAAATTTTAAAAAAGAGAAATTTTTCTTTGTTACATGTACCCTAGGGCTGTGCCCAGCACCCCATATCATTTGTTTGACAATCCCTTACCTATTAGGCTAGAAAATTGCCATGATTACTGATTTGAAACATTCAACTCCTTCTGATTTTAATGGGGATCAGATGCAACATTCCTTCTCCAAACTATGATAACTTTTTCCTGCTTGTGTCGTTAATAATGTAATGTCTCAGAAGAAATAAATGGAAAGTAAATTGGAAATATGTATGTAGAGCCTAATGGTGTATACATGTATTCCCTGAGCAAACTTTAATACAATACTGTAATACTACTTTCCCTTGTTTACGATGTCCCCAACAAAAGAATGCAGATTTACATGACAGCTTGGTAATCCACTGCTGGGACTACTAAGGTAAGTATTTGATGTAATACAGTGGGTACGGAAAGTATTCAGACCCCCTTAATGTTTTCACTCTTTGTTATATTGCAGCCATTTGCTAAAATCATTTAAGTTCATTCTTCTTCCTCATGAATGTACACATAGCACCCCATACTGACAGAAAAACACAGAATTGTTGACATTGTTGCAGATTTATTAAAAAAGAAAAACTGAAATATCACATGGTCCTAAGTATTCAGACCCTTTGCTGTGACACTCATATATTTAACTCAGGTGCTTTCCATTTCTTCTGATCATCCTTGAGATGGTTCTACACCTTCATTTGAGTCCAGCTGTGTTTGATTATACTGATTGGACTTGATTAGGAAAGTCACACACCTGTCTATATAAGACCTTCCAGATCACAATGCATGTCAGAGCAAATGAGAATCATGAGGTCAAAGGAACTGCCTGAAGAGCTCAGAGACAGAATTGTGGCAAGGCACAGATCTGGCCAAGGTTACAAAAAGATTTCTGCTGCACTTAATGTTCCTAAGAGCACAGTGGCCTCCATAATCCTCAAATGGAAGACATTTGGGATGACCAGAACCCTTCCTAGAGCTGGCCTTCCGGCCAAACTGAGCTATTGGGGGAGAAGAGCCTTGGTGAGAGAGGTAAAGAAGAACCCAAAGATCACTGTGGCTGAGCTCCAGAGATGCAGTCAGGAGATGGGAGAAGGTTGTAGAAAGTCAACCATCACTGCAGCCCTCCACCAGTCGGGGCTTTATGGCAGAGTGGCCCGACGGAAGCCTCTCCTCAGTGTAAGACACATGAAAGCCCGCATGGAGTTTGCTAAAAAAACACCTGAAGGACTCCAAGATGGTGAGAAATAAGATTCTCTGGTCTGATAAGACCAAAATAGAACTTTTTGGCCTTAATTCTAAGCGGTATGTGTGGAGAAAACCAGGCACTGCTCATCACCTGTCCAATACAGTCCCAACAGTGAAGCATGGTGGTGGCAGCATCATGCTGTGGGGGTGTTTTCAGCTGCAGGGACAGGACGACTGGTTGCAATGGAGGGAAAGATGAATGCGGCCAAGTACATGGATATCCTGGACAAAAACCTTCTCCAGAGTGCTCTGGACCTCAGACTGGGCCGAAGGTTTACCTTCCAACAAGACAATGACCCTAAGCACACAGCTAAAATAACGAAGGAGTGGCTTCACAACAACTCCGTGACTGTTCTTGAATGGCCCAGCCAGAGCCCTGACTTATTAAAACATTTAGATGCCTCAGGTCAAAGGAGATGGGACTTTTACGGGCTTATTAAAAAATTATTTATTGGAGATTAATAGAAAATTTCTTGCTGTTAAGCAAAGAATATGTAGAAATACAAACAAAATAATATATACAATTGGTGCAAATGGGTTATAGACCCATGTGAGAAGGTGAGAATGGAACGAAAGGTGACAAGGTGGAAATGGTGACTTTTTTTGAAACTCTGTCTGTGGGGCTCAGAAATGTGAGCTTGTTGAGAGAGAGTGTGTGTCTTGTCAGACTTCCAACGCGTTTCGGCATATATTGCCTTTATCAAGGAAGCGGAGACAGTTCACCATGTCTGAAAGATGTAATAAATATATATTGAAATGTACAATATAACACTATTTGAAAAAATAGTGAAAAAATATGTAGTAAACACATACAGGTGACCAAGGCGGTTATGTCCCGGGTTGTATTATTCCCATTGCTCTTCCAAAACTATTCTCACGGGATTTCTGTGGAGTGGCTGTCTGAAATGATATGATTTTGGGTGATGGTAATATTGCCGGTTTGATATAATTAAATAGGAAAAATATATAGGCAATATATGTTAAGCAGACTTACATAGCATAGGGATCACATGAAGGGGATCCTTGTCTTACACAGCATGGGGATCACATGAAGGAAATCCTTCTGGTTGGCCTAAAGGTATAGCATATTGGATCAATTATTTTGAAAATGTATTTATTATTTCAATAGCTTTTTCCTGAGAGCACTATAAAATATGGTGCTGGTCACTTACAATTGAAAGACACCTGACACCACAACAACCCAAAAAAATCTAAAACCTCACGAAATCTTTACGCGATCCAAAGTTAAAGGGTTTTTTTTAGGGAAACCCAATTCAAAAAACCTATCGAATTAAAATCCCACGGAAACAAGACCGGAGAACAAGAAGGATTGAATATCATCAATCTTTCTTCACATATCCTCACACAAGCACAAAAAGAAGTACTCTCCCTTGGATTGTCATTCTGCCCCAGTCAAGGCATGGATAAATTTGAGGTCATAAAAGACCTCAATCTATTCGCTCGAAATTTATTACTAAAAGCTACTTATAGCAAGAAACCCATAACAGAACCAACACCTACCCCCCTGACTGCGGCCGAATACCGAGCCATCAGAGATCTTAATTTATTATTAGAAGAAGGCGGACTAGAGGATCTTGAAGAGACAGAAGCACTCTCAGATAGCGAAGAAGAAGACAGCGCGACAGGATCTACCAATAAAACACAATTCAAGAAAAAATCACACATTTTCCCTCCTCTCAATACAAATCCGGCTATTGCACTCTTCGTACGCCAAACTACCAAAGACATCGAACAAATACGTCAAACCACGTACCCCACCAATCTTACACGTCATCAGACTCAAGCTTTAAAAGAACTACAAGCAAATGATTCTATCACCATAAAACCCTCTGATAAAGGGGGCAATGTGGTTCTAATGAACAATGAGCAATACCAAGAAATGTGCCTTAACATTCTGAAAAATAAAAAATATTATCAACAAATTTCCCCACTGATGGTACACAGCTTCAATGACGAATTCTACAAACTCATTGACAGAGCATATAATAATAAAATAATCACTCAAACCCTCTGGGAATTTATTCGCATCAAACACCCACGAGTACCAACATTTTATGCACTCCCCAAAGTGCACAAAAACCCACTCAACCCGCCAGGACGACCCATTATCTCCGGAAACGGATGCATTACATAAAACATCAGTCAGGTGATTGATGCTCACCTCAAACCCTTTGTAACCAAACTTGCATCATATGTCAAAGATACTGGACATTTACTCCAAATACTAGATAATATTATCATACCAACAGATGCTTTCCTCGTCACTATTGACGTCGAAACGCTCTATAACAACATCCCTCACCCCAAAGGTCTCAAAGTGGTAGAAAAAGTCCTTCAACAAGCAAGCAGATATGATACCAATTTCAGCAATTTCATTTTACAGATGCTGAAATTCATATTAAACCACAACATTTTCTCCTTCTGTGGTACGTACTACGTTCAAACGTGCGGTGTGGCAATGGGCACAAGCTGTGCACCTACATACGCCAATATATACCTAGGCGAATGGGAAGAGGATTTCCTATCATCAGAAAAACTCATCAAATACACAAGTCACATCTCCCTCTGGCAAAGATACATCGACGATGTTTTCCTCATATGGACCGGATCAGAAACCTTATTATTAGAATGTCTCAATCAAATGAATCAGAACCAATATAACATGTATTTCACCATATCCTATAATCAAACAAAAATACCATTCCTGGACACTTATATTTACAAAGATGATGCAGGCAATCTTCTAACAACACTCTTTAGAAAACCAACAGCCGGCAACACAATACTTCACTTCAAGAGCTCCCACCCTGAACCTCTCAAAAACTCAATACCCTACAGTCAGTTCCTCAGACTTAAGAGGAATTGTAGCAAAACCTTGGAATTCCAAAAAGAAGCTAATGCCCTTACAGAACGACTCATAAAAAGAGGATACTCCAAGACATGCCTTAGAAAGGCCTTTAACCGAGCCAATAAATTGGACAGACATGAGATCCTTTACAAACAGACTAAAAAGGACACAAAAACAGATGCACCCCCCACGAGAATCATCATGCGTTTCTCAAATGAACATAAAAAAATAAGAAACGTAATACAGAAGAATTGGTCCATTCTCACCGAGGACCCCTCACTTAAGGAATTGGTACCTGCTCACCCCCTCATCACTTACAGAAAATCTCGCTCTGTTCACCAAACTCTAGTAAGAAGCGAAATGAAATCCCAAAGAGACCCATGCAAAACCGTGGGAACTTTCCCATGCGGTTCTTGCGCCCAATGCGCAGTGATACGCAAATCCACACGCTTACTTCTGGTGAAACTTTCATCCCCCGCCATTTTGCTAACTGCAAAACTAAAGGGGTAGTATACATTATGAACTGTGAATGTGGATCATTTTACATCGGGAAAACTCGCCAAGAATTTGGACTAAGAGTAAATAAACACATGCAAAGTATGACCATGGGCAATTTCCATCTCCCATTAGGTCGCCACATAACTCACCATCACAAATACAAAATGCCACAAGTCACGTTTTCTGCTCTAGATCGCATCCATATACCAGCCAGAGGAGGGGACTGGAATAAGTCCCTCCTACAAAAAGAGATGCGATGGATAAAAAAACTCAACGCTACAACACCCCCCGGATTAAACGAAAATGAAAGTTACCGTCCCTTCCTTGAAGGTTTCTGCTCAGGAAAAACAGACTGATGATCCATACCATCTGGAATCTATTGCCCATAAACAATGATCAAGAATACCTCTTAGATCCACCCCACAAACTTGACAATTGACAACTTTACCCAATTATTATTCTCTTCCCCCCCTCCCCTTCCCCTTATTATTATTTTTTATTATTTATTTTTTATTATTCATTTTTTTATTTTTCATTATTCATATTTTAATTTTTATTTTTTATTTTTTATTTTCTATTATTTCATTTTCTTCATTTTCCATCCCAGGTATGACATGTGTGCCCTCATTTGGTACCACCGATCGATGCCCATCGATCACCCCACCAAAATGGATAGCCCCCCTTTTCCTCTCCTTGTAATTATTATTGCTGTTTATATAATGTTCAATGCATAATTATCCACTTATTATTATTATTTTTAATGTTTGTACCATTTATGTACATTGCAACCTGTGACCAGGATAGGTCCAATTGCCCGGGACTGCTGTATTCCCCTCCTGCCTTCCCAAATCCACCCGGCACGGGGAGCCCCAGAGCACCCTTCTCTGGGGACAGACAAAGACTCTGGGGATTTCTATCCCCTCGAGATCTAAGTCTCATCTTCGTGTCGGCGGCTACGGAACATCCTGTACTATACCCATCACGTCACAAGTAGGGTGCGCGCGCAGTCCATCAGCGCGCGCATCACCGCCTTCACGCCGACCTGGGATTGGATCAGCCCGGAGACATGCGCGCGCAACTCCACCGGCGCGCGCATCACTTCCTCGCTCCGACCCGGTCCCATGACCGGCGTCATGACGCACGCCTGCGCTACTGCGCATGCGCGATGGGCTATATATAGCCGGGGATTTCTAACAGGGCGCCACTTCCCTCTAACCGAGGGACAACGCGGACGCCCTAGGACATGCTCTTCTGGACCCATACTACTTCAATCCAGCCTTACAAATCGTAAGTTTTCATCCAATCAATGCTCTACTTTTGCATTGTTGGATGTACTTTTGTCACAACGTGCATCAAATGCCTCCCCACAAGGCTGATCAGCACAAATACTTTCTCACCAGGGAACTAACAGGATCCATGACCAGGGCTCCCCCTGCTGTTCTGAACCTGGAATTCCCTATATATGTAAGTCTCAATACGTTTTTACACCAATACCTTAAAAATAACCATACCTGTACCGTCACCAATCACATTCCTCTACTATGCAGGCTCCATGATAAGCACTCCCCACAGGCCTCCTTACAAAATTGGATCACCATCAAGTCTTTCAATTGTAAGTGACCAGCACCATATTTTATAGTGCTCTCAGGAAAAAGCTATTGAAATAATAAATACATTTTCAAAATAATTGATCCAATATGCTATACCTTTAGGCCAACCAGAAGGATTTCCTTCATGTGATCCCCATGCTGTGTAAGACAAGGATCCCCTTCATGTGATCCCTATGCTATGTAAGTCTGCTTAACATATATTGCCTATATATTTTTCCTATTTAATTATATCAAACCGGCAATATTACCATCACCCAAAATCATATCATTTCAGACAGCCACTCCACAGAAATCCCGTGAGAATAGTTTTGGAAGAGCAATGGGAATAATACAACCCGGGACATAACCGCCTTGGTCACCTGTATGTGTTTACTACATATTTTTTCACTATTTTTTCAAATAGTGTTATATTGTACATTTCAATATATATTTATTACATCTTTCAGACATGGTGAACTGTCTCCGCTTCCTTGATAAAGGCAATATATGCCGAAACGCGTTGGAAGTCTGACAAGACACACACTCTCTCTCAACAAGCTCACATTTCTGAGCCCCACAGACAGAGTTTCAAAAAAAGTCACCATTTCCACCTTGTCACCTTTCGTTCCATTCTCACCTTCTCACATGGGTCTATAACCCATTTGCACCAATTGTATATATTATTTTGTTTGTATTTCTACATATTCTTTGCTTAACAGCAAGAAATTTTCTATTAATCTCCAATAAATAATTTTTTAATAAGCCCGTAAAAGTCCCATCTCCTTTGACCTGAGGCATCTAAATGTTTTAATACTTTTCTCTGGGACGGTGGCTATACCAATTTAGTTTAGGTATCAGGGATCGCTTCTTTTTTCTCAGAGCCCTGACTTAAACCCAATTGAGCATCTCTGGAGAGACCTAAAAATGGCTGTCCACCAACGTTTACCATCCAACCTGACAGAACTGGAGAGGATCTGCAAGGAGGAATGGCAGAGGATCCCCAAATCCAGGTGTGAAAGACTTGTTGCATCTTTCCCAAAAAGACTCCTGGCTGTATTAGATCAAAAGGGGGCTTCTACTAAATACTGAGCAAAGGGTCTGAATACTTAGGACCATGTGATATTTCAGTTTTTCTTTTTTAATAAATCTGCAAAAATGTCAACAATTCTGTGTTTTTCTGTCAGTATGGGGTGCTATGTGTACATTCATGAGGAAGAAGAATGAACTTAAATGATTTTAGCAAATGGCTGCAATATAACAAAGAGTGAAAAATTTAAGGGGGTATGAATACTTTCCGTACCCACTGTAGGTGTATGAGCTGAACATATTTGGATGCATGTGGTGTGCTGAACTTATTGAAGTGCATCCTTTAGACAGAGGGCAACAGGGTACATGGTGCATCTTTTGACCATATTGCGGCCAATGCTAAGTCTGCTCAATGCTAAAAGAGATGGGGTGCATGTTGTGTAGTTTGAACAGTAATAGGGTGCATTCTACAATCTGCAGATTGTATTAGTTTGGAATCCTAATTGTAAAAGAATGCATGCTATGTAGTATTGAATGTGTTGGAGGGTATGTTGTGGTGTGATACGTGTAAGGGGGTGTATGCTGCAGAGTACTGAATTAAATGGGTGTAAAATGTGGGCTGTTAAGTGCATGGTCCAGTGTGTTTAGTGCATTGTAAACAATGGCAACTCTGACTGTATTTGAGTGTTTTTGGGGTATATATTATAGTGTTCCAATTGTAATGAATAGCATAGTATGATTTGAAGATTACTTGAAGCACAAGCTCATTCACAGCTCACTTAAAGGTTCTAACCATCTGTTAAGGGAATTACATTTTTACACTGAGAAGGTACTCCTGATTGCTAATAGCCACTTTCTTTAAACCAACATACTTTTTCGTCCAATTGATTGTTTTCTGGTGTTGATTTATCTTTGGTATACTACTGATTATGAAAGGTGTTTAGGTGTTTACAGCTTCTCTGGGGTTTGGTTTATGCTGCTGGCATAAAGAAGCTGAAAGGTTCATAACTATGGAACCACATCATTACGAAACACTCGCCTTGCCTCAAAACACTTGTTACTTGCCTTACCCAGAGTTGACCATGCACACTTTAAACCTCACTTTTTATATTTGCTTGTTTTGTTGACACATCTCTGCCATTCAACACAAAACATGGAGAAGAGGGACACACTTTGACTTTTTTCCCCAGGGTAACAATTTATATATATACTGTATGTCAGTCAATAAAATCTAAATACAGGCAATGCTATACATCTATTCATAAAGGCTAATTTCAGAGAGACATTTAGAGAGACGAGAGAGATCTGTTTGCATCATGGGTCCCAGTGGAAGCTGACACAGAGCTCACTGAAAGATTTGTCTTGAACCTTACCGGTTGGGGAGCCTGCTCTGTTGTGTTTTGAATATGTGCTGAAGCTAAACACCTCTCTGTCATTGTTTAAAGACTGTGTATTGAGCTTACAAAATGTGTTACATGTTTGTTTGCTTTGAAGCAAAAGGTAAAACAGGTTTCCTGACCAATAGCACGGACTTTAAATTGAAATTTATATTAAATGTTTGTTTGTCCTTTGATCCTGACTATATATATACTGTATATATATATATATATATATATATATATATATATATACACACACACTATATTGTCAAAAGTATTGAGATGCCTGCCTTTACACGCACATGAACTTTATGTTTCAACCTTACAATGTTACAATAGCGTAGGTGTCAGAATACAAGTCAAATTGAAAAGACAAATCAAGTAAATACCAAAATATATAATGAAAAGCATCTTAAGGCAACGAAGTCCAAAGGAGTTAAAGTACTACACACTGTCATTACCATGACAATTAAGAGTCTTTACCCCCGTATGTGTCTGTATAAGGCTGAATGACTGGGGTATCTGAAGTAAATATTCTAATAACTAAGAAGAGGGACAGAGAGGGAGGAGCTCAGGGGAGGGGTAAGGAACAGAACAGAAGGGAGGAAGGAAGGACAATAGAATTGTGGAAAAGAGGGGGGGGGGGGCACTGTATGCGGAAGTACTAAGCATGATATGCTAGGTAGATATAGAATGACAAACCATTAAGACTTGTGAGGTACCTTCAAATATTTAGCCCAGGGTTCCCAAACCAGTTTGAATTTCTCACTAGTGTTCTGAAGTATGCTACCAATCTTGTCTTGGGACATAATCCAATATATTTTGCACTTGGCCAGGATGTGGGAGACTAAAGGGCTCTTCCAGGCATGTGCAATTGTAATTTTAGCTCCTAGTAGAATGAAGAAGACCAAGGAATTTAAGAGACAGTTTGGCTGCTAGCTTAGACCAATTTTGTCCTTCTGGAGATAGAATCGGTCCCCAACCACCTTCCGCTCTTTTCAGCTATGGAGGTTCAGGCTACGTTCAAAACTAGTTTAGCAGAATAAAGTTTAGCTAACGAATCACGTGTGGGATTGCGTTTGTGAGCTTTACTGAGTGAACTAAATGCCTTTTCAAGCTTATCTATATCTGTATGGTGTTTGCGCTTCAATTGAAAAGTCATCTGAAGGAGCCTTCCTCATACTGAGTACAATGAAATAGTGAAATAATCAAATAAATTTGATTATTTCATTGTACTTGATTTTAAAATGATTGAATAAATATACAATTTTACTATTTTCGTTGTTTGGTTGCCTTTAAAGTCCCATTTATACAAGGGGAATTCTGGTTTATTTATGTTACCATAGGAGATGATGGCCACCAACATCGTGGATTCCAAATAGTGGGGTACTGTATAAATATCTCATCTCGTGTTCTGCCCAGGAGGGATTCAGTAGATGCAGGGAAGACTGCATGGGTCGGACGGATACTCACTGGCCTGGAGGGGAGACCGTAGGAGACCTGTGAAGCTGGCATTTGATCAGCAATGGAGCTGGGGTCCCCTGTAGTGCCACATGGTGGAGCCAGGGCTGCCATCTTGGATGTCCCCGGGGCCTGCTCGCCAAAGCTCAGATGGCGGGATACCTCTCTCTTGTGCTGCTCGCCCAACATGCGAGGAGGTGATCGGGTTATTGGGGAGGAAGGGAGCCTCTCGTTATAGCTGGAGAGGAGGCTCTCAATCAGCTGAAGCGGGTTGGAGCTCCCAAATCAGAACGCCATCTCGGGAGCCGCCGCGCATGTGCCTGCTCACATGAACTTTAATGGCATCTCAGTCTTCAGTCCCCTGAAAAACAACCCCACACCGTGATCCCCCCTCCACCAAATAATTTGGACATGTGAACAAAGCAATGTCAATAAAGACATGGATGAGCGAGTTGGCGTGAGGGAACTTGACTGGCTTGCAGTCTCCACTCTAATTCATCCCAAATATGTTCTATCAGGTTGAGGTCAGGACTCTGGAAGAATCATCAAACATTTCCATAGACACATTCCTAAACCTTGTGGACAGGCCTTCCCAGAAGAGTTGAAGCTGTTATAGCTACAAAGGGTGGGCCAAATCAATATTGAACCCAATGGACTAAGACTGGAATGCCATTAAAGTTCATGTGTGTAAAGGCAGGTGTCCCAATACTTTTGACAATATAGTGTATATATATATTTATATATATATATATATATATATATATATATATATATATATATATATATATATATATATATATATATATATATATATATATATATATAATTGTTTTCATTTTTTTTCATCTTTTCCATTTTTTTCTTCTTGAAAATGCCTATGGCAGTATTTTAACTGTTTCTCGGGTTTCAGGTTGTTACAATAGAATTGCGAACATTTTACCAGCTAAAATAATACAGTCTAAGCAGTATCTACAGTTTACTCTATAGCCACAGGACATATAAATATGGACATTAGGAAAAAAAGGATGTCAAAAATCAAAAATAAGAATAAAATATTTAGGTTTACTTGACCTTTTAGAACTGTGCAGTAAATCTCAAGAGTGTCACCAAGTGTATTACTTCTGCCGTTTCTTTTTTAGTTTAAATTATGTATAATGTCCCTTAGAAGGGACCTTTTTTTTTTTAACTTATGAAGTGTTAGGATCTCCCCTTATGCTGTATAATGAAGGGGGATCATTCAGAGTACCTTCGGCAGGCCCCTAAGATGTTTTCCAAGAGAATGCACATGTGCCACAATCAATGAAACTATTCATGAATTGTACAGCAATGTGCAACTGAGCTTGGATCTCTTGGGCTTGAATAATATATAGACGGTTTTGCTGCAATGTTCCAGTTCAGTCAAACTGAGAATGACTTTAGCTGTGTTAGACCTCTCCCCAACATATAAATATTGAAATTATTTGAAAATGAGTATTAGAGCAGAACAAGATACTGTTACTTCTTGCTGTACTGTTACAAATGGTAATTTTTACTAAAGTAGAGGGTTCATGTTAAGCTTGAGTTCCTAGAGACCATCCTGTATTATTTGAGGTTTGTTCTACAATTTTCTTGCAGTGACACCTGGGGATATAGTAGTAGTAACCCTGTCCTATAGAAAGTGTGAGCTTTTCAGGTGCCCTTAGTTCTGGAGATGAAGCATGTGTTTAAACCAAGGTTAAATGATTGAACATTGCATGGTTAGCATTTGGCTGCTTAATGGTAGCACCAAAGTGAACATCCGGTAATGACTTGCAGCACACTTTGAACTCCGGTCAGGTGTAATACTGTGGCCAATAACAGGGGCATAAATAAGGGAGAGTAAGGGTGTTAAAACTCCCCCAGAACACCAGTCAGCAGCATCCTGTCACAGAGCTTTACAGTGCTGTGTATTGCCACTGATACATTACAGTGAAGTGCAGGGTGGGGGAATACATAAACTGAAATGTTGCCCACTCATTATGAACATACCCAGCACTCCTTTTTCTTTGATTTTTTTTCCTCATTTATTGATTTTTTTTCACAAGGTGTATTTTATTTTTGTATAACTTTGTCTGAGTCTTTTATTTTTTATTTATTTTTTTTGTTTTCTGTGTCATTAACAGCATACACTTTTTGGTTATACAGCATAAGATGATTTTGGTTAGCAGCACAGCACTGCATACTATTTGTCCATTTTAGTCTACAGGGAACTGCAATGACTATTGCCATAGCTGGAGAATCATTCATTACCATAATGTGCAAGAGGCCCCAAAGTGAGAGACAGTGGTTGTTCACATGCAGCTATTAAAGGATGAGCAGTAGGGATGAATTGAGAAAGTATTCCTGAATGTGTTTCCTGGGGTTTCTGTGCTTCATTGAGGAATAGCAGGACATAAGATAAGCTTCCAGATATACAGGGTAGAGAAGGAGCTAAAACTAAGTGCATCATTTAAAAGATACATTTATTGAGAAAAACGATGAACAGCTCACTAGACAAGTGAAAAAAGCAGGCATATCTCTATAACGAATCCACATGGGTGCTGTGTGTCCAACTGTTAGAATGTCTGCCGTGAACCAAGAAGTGTTTGGAACCACCCTGGAATGTAGATGCTGCATGGAGGAGGAAGTGATATCAGCTGGGGGTGGTCCGGATGCTGGGGGCAGATCGGATGCTGCTGACATTGCAATGCATTTTGGAACCTCCTGCTCCTTCCTTAAACCATCATAGACATCTGGAATGACCAATATTTACACAGGAGCTACCTGGGGGACTAAGGAGCCCAGCAATACTCACATTGTAAACAAAGAGCAAGTGTTGCATAAGAACAGCTATTTAATATGAACTAACATACTACTTTACATAGTACATTAGCACTTACTATATCATTGCGACAATGCCACCCAATTAACCCTTAAATTACCATAACGGTCCCCCTAAAAGATACATACAAAGGGTTTAGAAAAAAAAATAGGGATTTATAAAATTCTATAACAGCAAATAACCTAAAATATAGACTAGATACTCTTAAAGTGGTAGTAAAGTAATAAAGCTTACCTGTAGATACAGTGAATATCTCCTAAACTTACACTGTTTAGGAGATATTCACACTGCATGCAGCCAGTGACATCACCCGGGCATGCGCTCTGAAGGCATGGCATACCTGTGCCATCCCTTCAGAGCTCTGTGCCGTGGCCTTATAGACCCCATATCTCTCCAAAAAGAGTACCTGTTACATGCCTATCGCTGTTACAAGGGATGTTTACATTTCTTCTGACAGCAATAAAAGTGATTAAAAAATAAAATAAAAGCAACAGTGTATAAATAAAAAGAAATAATAAAAAAAAATGTAAAGTGCCCCTGCATGCTCGTGTTGAAAGGGGAACATACGCGTTGGTTCTGCAAACAGCGATTATCCCACACATGTGAGGTATCACTGGGAACGTCAGATCATGGGCAGTAATTCTAGCACCAGGCTTTCTGTGTAAATCTAAAGTGGTAACCAGAAGGGTTGAGTGAACCCAGACTGTATTGTTCGTGTTCGTACCGGACTTTTGGGTATTCGGTACCCGGACCCGAACATTTCACTTTATGTTCGGGTACTGTCCGTTGTTCGGTAACGTTATTTGATGTTTTGGCGCGGTTTTAATGGCTTTCTAAAGGTGCAAGGCAGCCAATCAGCAAGCGTTTAACTAGTGTGCCCTAGAAGCCATCACAGCCATGTCTACTAATGGCATGGCTGCGATTGGCCAGTGCAGCATGTGACCCAGACTCTATATAAGCTGGAGTCACACAGCGCCGCGCGTCACTCTGCTATAACTATACTAGGGACAGGTTCCAGACTGCTGCTGCTGTGGGAGAGATAGGAGTTTACTGCAGGGCCAGGCTGGAGACATTGCTTGTAGGGAAAGCATAGGAACGATCATACAGCAATCTAAATTGATTTGATTGTGTGGGGTTCAGTGCACAATCTTTTTGCCCGTAGGGAGAGATAGGAGTTTACTGTAGGGCCAGACTGAAGAGATTGCTTGTAGGGAAAGCATAGGATAGGAACAATCTGCTTTAATCAGACAACGATCTACATTGATTTGATTGTGTGGGGGTGCAGTGAACGATCTTTATGCCCTGACCTGAGCCAAGTGAGGAGGAGAAAGGAAAAAAAAAAAACTATCAGTCTGTTAGGCGTGCGGTGCTGCACATTTCATGCAAGCTCAGTGCATATGTGTGTCCTTAAGTCAAAAAAGAAAAAAAAATGTTTCCTTCATATTTAACTTTGACATACAGTCTTTAGACAGACATTGCTTTTCTAACCTGCTCTTCAAAAAGCACCAATGTGAGGGGAAAATAATTCTTTTTCAGTATTTAGGGTAAAAAATTTTTTTTCCAGTTTTTCATTCAAATGGGTTTTTTTTTTTATTTATTCAATAGCAGAATAGAACAACAGTATCCAACCTGTTAGGCGTGCGTTGCTGCACATTTCATGCAACCTCAGTGCATATGTGTGTGCTTAATCTGCATTTAAAAAAGAAAAAAATAAATTTCCTTCATATTTAACTTGACATACAGTCTTTAGACAGACATTGCTTTTCTAACCTGCTCTTCAAAAAGCACCAATGTGAGGGGAAAATAATTCTTTTTCAGTATTTAGGGTAAAAAATTTTTTTTCCAGTTTTTCATTCAAATGGTTTTTTTTTATTTTTTTATTCAATAGCGGAATAGAACAGCATCCAAACTGTTAGGTGTGTAGAGGGCATTTCCTGCAAACTCAGTGCATATGTGTCTGCTTAATCTGCATTTTAAAAAGAAAAAAACTTTTTTCCTTCATATTTTACTGTGACTTACAGCATTTAGACAGACTCTGCTTTTCAAATCTGCTATTCAACAAGCACCAATTAAGGGGACAATTATTTTTCAGTTTTTCATTCATACATTACAGTGCGATACACCCATTGCATACTGTTGTATTGCGCCTTGCAATAAAATAACTATTTAGGGGACAAAGAAAGTTGATTGCGGCTCTGTCCGCATATGTTACAGTTAGATACACCCATTGCATACTGTTGTATTGCGCCTTGCAATAAAAACCCATTTCAGGGAAGATCCCAAATTCGATAAATATGAGGAGAAGGTCAAATAAGGGACGTGGCCTGGGACGTGGTGTTGCTGGTGGAGCTCCTGTTGCAAGGAGAGGACGTGGTCGATCTGTGCCAGCTACACGCACAGGTGAAACACCTTCCTCAGCTGCGAGTAGGCGACAGAACCTGCAGCAGTACTTGGCAGGGCCTAATGTGCCTCTACAAATGTTGAGGCCAGAACAAGTACAGGCGATAGTAGATTGGGTTGCTGACGGTGCCTCCAGTTCCTTCACATTGTCTCCCACCCAGTCTTCTGCTGAAAGGTCAGAGTTGGCACCTGCAGCCGATGTCCATCAATCTGTCACCGCACCCCCTTGCAAATCAGCCAAGCAGTCTGAGCCCCAATTCATGCAGCAATCTCTTATTCTTTTTGATGACTCTGTTAGCATAGTTTCCCAGTGCCATCCACCTAGCCCTGCCCAGAAGTGGAAGAGATTGAGTGCACCGATGCCCAACCACTTGTGCTGCGATGGTCCTCCCATGTACACATCTGAAAACATGTCTCGGATGATGACGAAACACAGGTGCCAACTGCTGCGGGATTCCGAATAGTGGAGACCGACAAGGGTTGCAGGGGTGAAGACTGGGTGGAAGACGATGTGGAGGACGATGAGGTCCTCGACCCCACATGGAATGAACATCATGCAGGTGACCTGAGTAGTTTAGAGGAAGAGACGGTGGTCACACAGAGCCACCAGCACAGCAGAAGAGGGAGCAGGGTGCAAAAGCGGAGCGGGCGTGCCCTAGATACTACGCCTGCTACTGCCCAATGCAGCAAGGGACCAAGCACACCAAAGCCAGCTCACAGAAGTTCCCTAGCGTGGCAGTTCTTCAGACAATGCGATGATGACAGGACACGAGTGGTTTGCATGCTGTGCAATCAGAGCCTGAAGTGAGGCATAAACCTTCTCAACCTGAGCACAACCTGCATGACCAGGCATCTAAGTGCAAAGCACGAGCTGCAGTGGAGTGCACACCTCAAAAACCAAGAACCTGCAACTCCGCAAACAGAGGATCCACCAGCAACACCACTACCTGGGTCGCCAACAACCATCTCCACAATGTCCCGTGGAAGCGTTCAGCTTTCTATCTCCCAAACACTGGAGCGGAAGAGGAAGTACCCCCCTACCCACCCGCAATCCCTGGCCCTGAATGCCAGCATTTCAAAATTCCTGGCCTTTGAAATGCTGTCCTTCCAGGCTGGTGGAGATGCAGAGTTTTAAGAGCCTTATGGGGGTGGCTGTCCCACAGTACGTCATGCCCAGCCGCCACTACTTTTCCAGGCAAGCCATCCCTTCCCTGCACAACCAAGTGGGTGAAAAAATCAGGTGTGCACTGTGCAACGCCATCTGTGGCAAGGTCCACCTAACTACGGATACGTGGACCAGTAAGCACGGTTAGGGACATTATATCTCCCTAACAGCACACTGGGTAAATGCAGTGGCGGCTGGGCCTGAGGCGGATAGCAGTTTGGCGCATGTCCTTCCACCACCGAGGATTGCAGGGCGCTTCCATTTGCCTCCTGTTCCTAACTCCTCCTACTCCGCTTCCTCATCCTCTACCGCCTCCTCTTCCGGTCAGCGTAACACCTTCACCACCAACTTCAGCACAGCCAGGGGTAGACGACAGCAGGCGGTTTTAAAACTTGCCTGTTTGGGTGAAAAACCACACACCGTGCAGGAGTTGTGGAGGGGCATTGAGCTGCAGACCGATGAGTGGTTGCTGCCAGTAAGCCTCAAGCCCGGCCTGGTGGTTTGCGATAACGTGCAAAATCTCATAGCAGCTCTGGGCCTAGCCGGTTTGACACACATCCCTTGCTTGGCGCATGTGCTGAATTTGGTGGTGCAGAGGTTTCTTAGAAATTACCCTGATGTGTCAGAGCTGCTGCAGAAAGTGCGGGCCATCTGTGCGCACTTTCTGCATTCTCACGCTGCTGCTCGCCTGTCAGCGCCGCAGCGTAACTTCGGCCTTCCCGCTCACCGCCTCATATGTGACGTGCCCACAAGGTGGAACTCCACCTTGCACATGCTGGCCAGACTGTGCGAGCAGCAGCAGGCCATAGTGGAGTTCCAGCTGCAGCATGCATGCGTGAGTCGCTCTGCGGAACAGCACCACTTCACCACCAATAACTGGGCCTCCATGCGAGACCTGTGTGCCTTGTTGCGCTGTTTCGAGTACTCCACCAACATGGCCAGTGCCGATGACCCTGTTCTCAGCTTAGCTATCCCACTTCTATGCCTCCTTCAAAAAAACGATTCGGGCGATGATGGAAGAGGATGTTGCACAGGATGAGGAGGAGGAGGATGAATAGGTAACATTTCCAAGGCTTTCAGGGCAGTCATTCGCAAGTGGCTCCGAGGGTGGGTTCCTGCACCCACAAACGCCAGGGACACAATTGTCCAGCAGGGGCACAGTTCTGGAGGATGAGGAGGAGGAGATGGAGGAGGAGAGGGAACCATGTTCACAGCAGGGTGGCACCCAGGCCAGCTCATGGCCATCACTGGTGCATGGCTGGGGGGATACAGAGGACACAGACGATACACCTCCCACAGAGGACAGCCTTTCGTTGCCTCTGGGCAGCCTGGCACACATGAGCGATTACATGCTGCAGTGTCTCCACAATGACCGACGAGTTGCCCACATTCTAACTTGTGCTGATTACTGGGTGGCCATGCTGCTGGATCCCCGTTTCAAGGACAACGTACCGTCCTTAATTCACTCACTGGAGCGCGATCGCAAGATGCGCGAGTACAAGCGCACGCTGGTAGACGCAATGCTGGTGGCATTACCACCTGACAGCGGGGGCACAGTGGAAGCACAAGGCCAAGGCAGTGGAGGAGGAGGAAGAGGTCGTCAACACTGCCAGGGCACCGCCAGCATCTCAGAAGGCAGGGTTAGCATGGCCAAAATGTGGAAAAGCCTTGTCAGCACGCCACAACAAGCAGCTGTACCAGCAGCTGATATGGAACATCTTAGCAGGAGGCAGAATTTCACTAACATGGTGGAGCAGTATGTGTGCACACGCCTAGATGTACTGAATGACGGGTCTGCCCCCTTCAACTTCTGGGTCTCCAAGTTGGGCACAAGGCCTGAGCTTTACCTTTATGCCTTGGAGGTGCTGGCCTGCCCTGCAGCCAGTGTATTATCTGAACGTGTATTTAGCACGGCTGGGGGCGTTATCACAGACAAGCGCAGCCGCCTATCCAAAGCCAATGTGGACAAGCTCACGTTCATTAAAATGAACCAGGCATGGATCCCACAGGACTTGTCCGTACCTTGTGCAGAATAGACATGTATACCGGCCTTACCCAGCCATTGCTGGATTTGATCTTTCTTACTCTTTTGAGGTGTACTCGAATTTAATTTTTTTTTTAATTAAAAACCAAAACCAGCATTGGCCACTTCGTCCTCCTCCTCCACTGCCGCCGCCGCTTCCACTTACACCGCCATATCCACCGCCATATCCTCCGCCACCTCAACCTCCTACTCCATATGGGCCCTGTCCTCCTCCTACATCATTCAAGATGATTATTTTTTGTTTTCTGTTTTTTATTTTCTTTTAAGTTTTTTCCCTATCCACATTTGTTTGCAGAACACTTGCCATGCTCTTAAGATGATTTTGCTGCCATTTGCAGCCCTCTAGCCCTTTCCATGTTTGTTTTAGAGGCATTTTAGTGCTCAAAAGTTCGGGTCTCCATTGACTTCAATGGGGTCACGAACCCAGACTTTTTTTTCAAGTTCGGTCGAACCCGCCGAA
Source organism: Pelophylax lessonae (assembly GCF_965119305.1). Lineage (NCBI taxonomy): Eukaryota > Metazoa > Chordata > Amphibia > Anura > Ranidae > Pelophylax > Pelophylax lessonae. The sequence goes on along the minus strand of NC_138768.1, from coordinate 424,186,506 downwards.
CCTGAACATCCAGGTGTTCACTCATCTCTAGTAACCAGCAAGGGCTTTTAAAGCATCACCAATGGATAGTAAAATGTACATTGTCGCAGTTGCACAATTTTGAAGGATGACATTTGGTATCTATTTACTCGGCGTAGCATCATCTTTTATATTTTGCCAAAAATTTGGGTTAAGTATTGTGTTTTTTTTTTATTAAAATTTTCTAGCAAAAAATACTGATTGTTACATATAAACAAAAAAGTGCCAGAACAGGCTTTGTCTTCAAGTGGTCACTAAAAATGAGGATATATATTATAAAGTATAATGATACGAAAAAAGGTAGCAAATTAATAGAAAGATTGAATATAAAGTCATATGATATATATTTAAAAATATAAAAAAATGGGGGCATGGCCGAGCAGCAGATGTAACAGGATGTGTTCAGTGCTATCGCCGCCAAAGATCCTGCAACTAATCCTCCAGGTGGCAGATTCACTCACCGATCTGAACACATTTGGCACTGATTCCTTCCTAAGGGAAAGCGGACCTGACCTGGGCACTTTTCTGCCATTTTAGAAGCCTAAATCTGCCTGGACAGCTCCGGACATGCCTGGGCAAGATGGCGCCACGGCCCGTCTCCTCGTGAAGGAGAGCTACAGAGAGGTCGTACAAAAACTTTTCTCCCGCTCCTCACTGAAGGAGGCTGTGACCTCACACCTGGCATCAGTTGACTCTCGGGGTGCTGGAGGGGAGGATGATGACACAGCACCGCTGGAGGATCTGTTCGCCATGCTCTCGGAGTGGGACACAGTGAGTATGGCCCCAGATCCCTGCATTATGCCAGCCTATGGAAGGGGAAGACCCTGAACCCGCCCTAGGGAATATTATGGTGGTGGTGACCACCTGTAACACTTCTATCACAGCTCTCACAAATAAGATCAAAGGGGTGAAAGCCGAAGTCTACTTTATTAGACATGATATGCAGAAACTACGGGAGAGAACAGGGGCCTTGGAGGGTTGGGTCAGCACGGTGGAGGATGATATGGCACCTCTTATAAGGGATGTTAAACAGACTGTGCTCCTCACAACGCAGCATGCTGCCAGGATGGATGACTTGGAAAACAAGATGAGGCGCAACAATATACGGACTGTTGGCATCCCTCAAAGGGCAGAGGGGAAAAATTCCATGGCATTTATTAAAAACTGGCTATTAACAATCTTTGGGAAAGAGACATTTACTGCCATGTTCTCTGTGGAGCGTGCTTATAGAGTACCTATGCGCCCCGTGCCACCAGGTAACCTACCCCGCACATTTTTGTTTATGCTTCTAAACTACAAAGACAGAGACCTGATACTTGCCAAAGCCAGGAGTATGGGTGATGCTCTTAAAATAGAGAATCAAAGAATTTCCCTGTTCCCGGATTATTCAGTTGAAGTACAGAAACAAAGAGACAAATTCACTGACGTTAAAAGTCGCCTCAGATTGCTCAATGTTCAGTATGCTATGCTTTATCCTGCCAAACTTAGAGTAGTTGCTAGGAGAGAAGTGCAGTTTTTTGAAAAGCCTGTGGCTGCATCTCGCTGGCTGGACAGGGAGGAAAGACAGTTACATGCTAGTTCCTTCCAGGCCAGCAATATCCTGATGGAATGCTCTCTCATTGGATTACAAGGTCTGCTGCCCACCTACCGGTACTACCCTTGTTTAGGCGGAACCAAGATGTGGATTATTGTGTCATTACCAACTGGAATCAGTTTAGGCAGTCTTACAGTTCGCTGCTTTACCTTTGAACACTTCTATTACCCCCAAGGGAGTCCTACATGGACAATTTGTTACAAGGTTGTTTGCCATATGGATCACATTGGTCCTTTTCCCACTGACAATGTGTCCCTCTCCTTCTCTGTCTAATTACCCAACAGGCTCTCCTCTCTCCGGACGAAGACTGGAACTCATCTCTCAGCAGGCCTTAGCTCTGCGTTTCCTCTCCTCATCAAGGGCACTTACTGCTCCAGGGACTGTGATAGGTAATCCAGGCAAGGTATATGTTGCTTTATTCCTCTCTGTGGGGAGGAGACCTTGGGATCTGATCCCCTTGTTAGTGATCTGTACTGTTATCATGCCTAACAGAGTTCAGGTGTTGTCCTGGAATGTATGGGGACTTAACAACCCAGTAAAGAGAACTCCGGTCCTTCGCACTGCCAAGCATCTTTGGGGGGATAGTATTTGTCTACAGGAGACTCACCTGCCATCCCCTTCATCTCATTGCTTTTCTGCGAGACTGTTTGCCCATCAATATCATTCCATGCACTCCTCATACTCTAGGGGTATGAGTGTGCTAGCTAGACACTGGACCCCATTTAAAATGTACTCAGGAAATTGTAGACCCTCATGGTCAGTATGCCTTTCTGCTCTGTAGTATTGCCGCATTGTTCTGTCTATTGGCAGGGGTGTACATACCCCCTCCATTCTCAGCAGAGGTCCTTAGGCTGCTGGAAGGCCACATGGCACGATGTCCAGATGTACCACTTTTAGCAGTTGGGGATTACAATAACATATTGGATATGCAATGGGATATCCAATATGGGGCGCATGGGCAATCCTGTGGGGCGCATGGGTAATACACCCTTCTCAGATCTTGTGTGGGAGCTTGGGCTGATGGATGTGTGGTGATTGCACCATCCAGGTGTTAAACAGTTTTCTTGTTATTCTGCTATGTATGATGGTCTTTCATGGATTGATTTGGGGCTGAGGGATGTCTCCTCTGGCTATGAACCAAGGCACATTTCTGATCACTCTCCTTTTTGGGTTGATGTCTCTGTACCATCCCTACCTAAAATCCAGTGTTGGAAATTGAATCTGTTCTGGTTATCCCTGTTCCCACACCCGGACCCAGTTTCTGGGCTATTGACCTCCTTTTTTAATGTTAATATTGATTCTGCTGACCTTGGGGTAGTATGGGACACGGCTAAGGCTTACCTAAGGGGCAAATTTATACATATTATTAAAGGAATCAAAACTTCCACTAAGGCCTGGGAAACTCTGGTGCTTTAGGAGGCTTGGAGAGCAGAGGAAGCGTAATTTGGGGAACCTGTCAAAGGATACTAAGCGTGTGTGGCTCACTGCTCAGACGTTATCTAAAATGATGGAGAATCAACTGGCAGAAAATAAACGCTTTTTTATGCAGCAGCGGTATTTTGAAGAGGGTGAAACTACTGGGCATATGTTAGCGATATTGGTGCGCACACAGCAAGCTTCTTCCTATATCTCCGCTATACGGGATCCTTTGGGATCTTTAAAAAGTTCCACTCAGGATGTCCTCTGGACTTTCTGCTCATTTATATTCTTCTAAAGTTCACCCTTCTTACATGGAGATTAATTCCTTTTTGGAAGCCTGCTCCCTGCCTCGCCTATCGGCCTCAGATGCGGGGATGCTTGATGCCCCTCTAACTGAGGAAGAATTGAGAGAAGCTTTAAAACATACCCCCAATGGGGTGGATGGTCTGCCGCCCAAGGTCTATAGGCACTATGCAGAGCATCTCCTACTGTTATTGCTGAAAGTGTATAACCATGCGCTCCAGATGGGGTCCTTGCCACAGTCAATGAATGAAGCTATCATAGTGGTATTGCTGAAGCCGGGCAAGGAGGCTCTTCTTGCTGATTCTTATAGGCCTTTCTCACTGCTCACTACTGATGTCAAAATTCTTGCAAGAATATTAGCTTTCAGGTTAGCAAAATTTATTAATAAATTGGTACATAGGGACCAGTCGGGGTTCATTCTTTCCAGATCCACGGCACAAAACCTTAGACACTTATACTTAAACTTGCAATTGCCTGTAGATAACACTGGAAACAGGGCGATTTTTTCGTTGGATGTTGCCAAGGCCTTCAACAGTGTCGAATGGTCGTATCTGTGGGTGGTCTTGGAGCATTTTGGAATTGGCAAACACTTTATTACTTGGATCCGAGGGCATTATGCACATCCCACTGCTCACATTAGAATTAACAGGGAGGTTTTGGATGCTTTTATGTTGCATAGAGGGACTAGGCAGGGCTGCCCCCTTTCTCCCTTACTTTTTGCCCTGGCCTTGGAACCTTTGGCGGCAAGTATACATGCATCGCCCGCAATAGTTGGCTTTGAAAGAGAATCATATTTAGACAAAATATCATTGTATGCTGATGATACTTTTTTGTATGTGGGGGACACTCCATGATTAATGACTTTGGAGCCCTGTCTGCATTTTCCATAAATTGGGATAAATTGGTTCTTATGCCCTTGGACCCATTACTGAGTCCGACCTGTGCCTCTTCGATTCAAATAGTCTCCACCTTTAAATATCTGGGTATTTATGTATGTCCGGACCCAGTTGATTTCATTAAACTGAATCTTATTTCGATCCTCCATAAGTTTTGAGAAAAATGTGCTTCATGGTGTAAGCTCCCCTTGTAGGTCATTGGTCGAATAAACTTGATTAAGATGGTTTGGGCTCCCCAACTGCTGTATATATTTATTAAAATTCCGGTATGGATACCGCGGAAGTGGTTTGCTCATTGACTCTCAATTCCGGGAATTAATATGGCATAAAAAGACCCCTAGAATTAGCTTGTTTGCACTTCAATCGGGTAAGGAGCAGGATGGAATCTTGCATACGCTTGTTGTAATTTCTGTATGTTGTATAATTGTTTTTCTTAGCAATAGAATATTTTTCTTGATAAAAAAATGGTAAAATACTAAAAATGACATTTATGATCGAGATGTGTTGTACCTAATAGGTCTCTACCAGAAAACTTTACTAACAGTAAATAAAGAGTACAAAGAGTGACTTGCATGGTGCATTGCATTATACCATTATATTTAAATTATAATACTATAAGAACCTCAATCTCCTCATTAGGCCTCCTGGGGCCAACATGTCGAAAGGGTATATCTGTAATTTTTCCAGCTGACAAAGTCTTTTAAATCATTCTGTGGGAGAAAAAGCTCTGGAGATGGCCTCTATGACCCGAACTTGGAGACCCAAGGAAGATTTAGAATTGTGTTACACAAAATGTATGGTAACACTGTGTTTATCCACACTATTCTCCACAAAATTGTGGTGTTCTCCAAACCTCTTTTTTAACATCCTGATGTTCTTCCCTACATAATACACAGGGGCAGGACAATATATGTACCACAAACCCCGAAGAGCAAGTGTAAAACTCATCAACACTGTATGTCCTGCCTTTGGCTTTGAATTCCCTTTGTCTGTGCTGGACATGTTACACGGCAGATATTTTGGTTTAAAGCTCATGTACATCCCTTTTGCAGTGCTAACGTTTGATTTTTAGTAGGCTTAATATACCTCATTCTGGGGCAATTTTGCTCTTAATGCTAAGGGATTTTTTGTATGTTACCTTAGGAATATTAGTAATAGTAGATTTTAGATGGGGGTCTTGTAATAGTATTGTCAAATGTCTCACAATGATGTTTTCTATGTTACGACACTGACTGTGAAATTGGGTAATGAATCTCACAGGGAGATTTTCATCATGCTGGGCAGATTTTGAGATCCTTTCACTGGTCAAATACTATTAATAAGCCTCATCTATGAATGAACTGGGATATCCTTTGTCCAAAAATGTTTTCTTAGGGAAAGTGTTCTGTGTGATATAATCCTCCACCCTAGTATAATTATGCCTCAAATGGCAAAACTGGCTTTTGGGGTATATTTCTAACCCACCTCAGATTGTGACAACTATTGGGGTGTAGGAAAGAATTTCTTGCAGTGGGTTTAACATAATTATGCATCCCATTGCATATGTAGAAAGGAAGTTCTTGGGCCAGAGGTTGTAAGAACGGATCGATATACAGGAAGATGCTCTCCATGAAGGCGACTCTTGGGCAACCGAGAGGATTTTTTAAGATCCTTGCAGATTTTTGGAAGGTGGTAAAAATAGAGTACCCTATATAATTCCCTAGGAAAATAGGCAGCCTCGATCTTGTTAATAGTGCCTTCCTCCAAAGCACCCATAACAAGATGCTTAGCCTCTAACGTAATTTGTTGCAAGTGGTCATATTTCAAATTTTTATAAGTGCTCTGATCTGACAAAAGTCAGTGGGCTTCCTGCAGGTAGTTTGATCTGTCCTGGACTATGATGCCCCATGTCAGCTGATTTCACTATTATATTGTTATTAAAGGTTAGATCTTTAGGGGCGTTTGTTCCTGAGGTTTCAAGTTAGACTGTTGGGGGTGAGATTTGGAGAAAGATTTTTAACATAATCGAATAAGGTCAGTATAAATGGCTTGATAAAAAGTCTCCAGATACGGGCCTTTAAGATTGGTTGACTGGGGCTTCAGGGAAATATGCTTAATGGGTGGCAATGTACTAAGACATTTGTGAAAAAAAGGAGTCAGTCTCACCGTCCTCTAGATAGAGCTTAAGATCAGCCTCAAAATATAAAAATAAAAAAAAATATAAAACCAAAAATGAAGTAATGCAAATAAATATAGAAAATGAAAATAAAAATAAAAAAATCAAAGATAAAGTAAAAAATGGATAATAAAAAATAATAATGAAAAAAATTAATTAAAATAAAACAAAAAAAAATATGATAAAGATAAATAAATATGAAAAAATAAATACAAAAACGATATCAATGAATAAAATAGGAACTCAGATACATAAGGTTATAAATGTACTCTGCATGGGTTCAAAAATACCTAGGCATTCCCGGAAGAACTGTACCTCTTACAGCCAGACTGTTTCTTTGATCTTGTAAGTTTTCTTACTTTTTGTGCAACAATAAAGTGTTTACATATTTCACTATGGTAGCCTTCTATTTGTGTTTTTGAGCCTCTAAAGATCATACTGCTGGTGGGGAATGGAGTTCTATACCTGTAAGGAGGATTGTTGGCATACATCTACTACTCTTAAAGCTGTTTAGAGAACAGACTGAAACAGCCGTGGGGTCCAATAGTTCCAGTGAGTGGGGACACAAAAGGGGAGTTGAGCACCCCGCACTGGGTGATGAGTCTTTAAGCACCTTGGCACTTTCTTTAGCACATTTATGTATCTTTTGAAGCACTTTCAATCATGGAATAGCAGAATTTTTGTAAAATCTTACCTGTAAAATTCCTTTCTCTGTGTCCTCCGACAGTCGCCGCCTCCTCTAAGTCATCACTGTTGGGTATTGACTTCCACTCCGCAGGAGTAGCTAGGCATATAGACTTAGTCAAAAACAAAAGGCATTTGCATATACACACCCATGGGGGCTGTCCCACTTAGTCAATACCCCCCTGCAGTGACCACTCCCAACTCAGTTTGGTAGCATAGCAGTAGGTAATAAGAACCCCAAAAGAGGGGCGGGGGCGGCGACTGTCGGAGGACTCAGAGAAAGGAATTTTACAGGTAAGATTTTACAAAAATTCAGTTTTCTCTTACGTCCTCCGACAGTCGCCGCCTCCTCTAAGTCATCACTGTTGGGATGTCCCAAAGCAGTATAGACATGAGGGGTGGGAGACGCAACCATAGAAAAGGCAACGCAGTACCCACATCAGAGAAAGGAATCTTACATGCACTGTAAGCGAACCTTCTGGGCAACAGAAAAACAATGCTCAACAGGAGCAACAGCCCAGGAAAGCAAATACCAACAGCCAGGGACCCAGAAAAAATTCAAGGGTCCTTCATGACACCGCCGCACTGAGAACCTTGCAGCCAAAGGAAGCATCAGCTAATGCCAGAACATCTACTTTGTAGAATCTGGAAAAGGTGTACACTGACGACCAAGTCGCAGCCTTGCACACCTGGGCCACCGAGGCCCAATGCCAATAGGCCCAGGACGCACTCAAAGATCTGGTAGAGTGAGCCTTAACAGGGAAGGGTGGAACCCGTTCCTTCAAAGCATAAGCCTGTTCAATGGTCTGTCTGATCCATTTGGCAATGGTTGCTGCAGACGCAGCCATGCCCTTCCGAGATCCCTCAGGAAGGACAAAGAGGGAATCCGTCTTCCGAAAGGACTCCGTAGACGACAGGTAAACCCTGATCTCCCTGACCACATCCAAGGAATGCAATGCAACCTCCTTGGGATGCTTAGGCTTCGTACAAAGCGAAGGCAGGACAATGTCCTCATTAAGGTGGAACTCAGTGATTACCTTGGGAAGAAAGGACGGGGGTGGTCGCAAAACCACCTTATCCTTGTGAATTATCAAGTATGGGGAGCGGCAAGACAACGCCGCCAGCTCCGACAATCTGCGAGCCGAAGTGATCGCCACTAAAAAAGAAACCTTTTTTGACAGCAGAGGCAACGATATCTCCCTGATGTTTTCAAAGGGAGCACGCTGTAACTCGGACAGAACCAAGTTCAAGTCCCATGGAGGTAAAGGCTCTTTCCTGGGAGGAGCCAAATGTTGCACACCTTGAATGAAGGTGTGAATCAAGGAATTAGATGCCACAGGGCGTTGGAAAAGGATAGCCAGTGCAGACACCTGGCCCTTGATCGTGGCCAGCGCCAGGCACTGGTCCACTCCAGACTGGAGGAAAGCCAACACTCTCGACACCGAGTAAGAACGAGGGGAGAACCCCCTGGACTCACACCAGGTGAAATAAGCCTTCCAGGTACGGTAATAGATTTTACCAGAGGAGGTTTTCCTAGCCTTGATTAGAGTAGGGATAACCTCAGGGGAGAGACCCTTGTCCCTCAGGACCTGGGTCTCAACAGCCAGGCCGTTAAAGCCAGCAACTGTAAAGCAGGATGGAAGATCGGTCCCTGAGACAGTAGATCTTCCCGCATTGGCAGTTGCCACGGAGGCGCCACTGCCAGGTGAACAACATCGGTGTACCAGGACCGGCGTGGCCAGTCCGGCGCCACCAGAATCACCAGGTGCGGTTCCGAGGTTAACATGCGGAGGAACCTGGACAGCAACTGAATCGGAGGAAAGGCATACATCAGACGATACTGATGCCAAGGGGCCACTAACGCATCCGAGGCGTCCGCCAGCGGATCGCGCGTTCTTGCCATGAACCGTTCCATCTTTCGGTTTATCCGAGATGCGAACAGATCCACGTCCGGGGAGCCCCACTACGCACACAGCATTTGGAAGACCTCTGGGTGTAGGGACCATTCCCCCTGGTCCAGGGTCTGGCGGCTCAGATAGTCGGCCTGCCAATTCTCCACACCCGGAATGTGAACTGCTGAGATCGCCGGGACATGAGTCTCGGCCCAAGACAGAATGTCGGTCACCTCCCTGGCCGTATGAGCACTCCTGGTGCCCCCTTGGTGGTTGATGTAAGCCACCGCAGTAGCATTGTCCGTCTGTACCCCGAAGACGGTCCGACCACTGGAAGAGACAGAGTTTTATCGCTCGCAATTCCAGCACATTTATCGGGAGGGAGGATTCCTCCTCCGACCAAGTGCCCTGGGCAGACAGGTTGCCCAGGACCCCACCCCAGCCCGACAGGCTGGCATCCGTGGTAATCACCGTCCATACCAATGGACAGAAGGACTTGCCCTCCGCCACCGACAGGGACTGGAGCCACCACAGAAGAGCCAATTTGGTCTGACGAGTCAATGAGACACTCAGATCCAGAGACTGAGGCAGTCTGTCCCACCTGGCCAGGATCTCCGCCTGGAGAACCCGCGTGGGAAACTGAGCAAAGGGTATCGCCTCGAAGGCCGACACCATCAACCCCAGGCCCCGCATACAGGCCCTGAGTGATGAGGACGGATTGTCCCTGAGGGACCTGAGCTCGTCCTGCAAGGTCTGGAGCTTTTCCTCCGGCAAGAACTCCTTTGCCTGCACAGAGTCCAGAATCATTCCCAGATAGGGAAGACGAACCGATGGAGACAACGTTGATTTTTGAACGTTGATGGTCCATCCGAATTCCTGGAGAGTCTGCACCGTGGTAGACAGATCGCGCACTAGGTCCTGGCTGACACGCAATCTCAAAAGTAGATCGTCCAGGTATCCCAAGACCGCAATGCCCTGAGCCCTCAGCAGGCCCAGAACTGGCGCCAACACTTTGGTAAAAACCCTTGGTGCCGAAGCGAGACCGAAAGGTAACGCCACAAACTGGTAGTGGTCCTCTGCGATAGCAAACCGAAGGTACCGCTGATGACCCTCAAAAATGGGGATGTGCAGGTACGCATCCTTGAGTTCTATCAAAGCCAGGTATTCCCCTGGACTCAGGGAGGCCACCACCGAGCGGAGAGACTCCATACAGAATTTCCGAAAGCGCACAAAGCGGTTCAGCGCTTTCAGGTCCAGAATAGGACGCACTTTGCCCTCCTTTCTGGGCACAGTGAACAGATTGGAGTAAAACCCCCGAAACCTGTCCCAATGAGGCACCGGGACAATCACCCCTTGAGCAAGAAGGTCCTGAACTGCTCGGTGCAGGTCCTGCAAACGCCCCGGAGGCAAATAAAGATTTGAGGGAAAGAATCTGTCCGCCGGCCGGGAAAGGAATTCGATCTTGTACCCCGATCGAATGATTTCCTGAACCCACCTGTTTGAGATCCGGAGCAGCCAAGGTTGGAGGAAACCGTACAAACGTCCCCCCACCCCTGAAACGGGTGAGGGCGCCCCTTCAGGCAGAGGCGGATTGGCCCGCCGAGCCAGCATTGCCGGACTTCTGCTTTCCCGCCCAGGGCTTCTTCTGGCCGCCCTGGGTCTTGAAGGGCCCGCCCTTGGATTGGTTCCGAAAGGCACGAAAGTGTAAGATTCTGGTACCTTTGGTACCCTTATTGCCCATTTTCCTTTTCATATTGCGTCCCACCTTTTTAGTTAGGTGGAACGCATATACCTTTAAGCCGTATGACATCATCACTGAGCGCTGCTCTGAGCGGCTATTTCAATTGCCGGCTTTCTCTCTCAGGTTGTTCGTTCAAACCGCATGCTTACAAGCCTTGTCTTATGCTGCCGGAGCCTCCAGCTATTCTCTTTACCTGGAACAGACCGGAACCTCGATACTGATCCCGTATCTCGCTACCGGATCACTCCCTCACTACCGGACTCCTCTACTTACTAACCCTACTAGTGATAAGTACCCCACAGGGGATTCCTCCATAACAACCTTACACTATCTACTTCTGCCCATTAAGGACTGTTACTATCTATGCATTACTAATTCTATCATCTGCACTGTTACATAGATTGCTAGCTCTTGAGTCTACTACCATCTATCCTTGCACTGGGTTAGTCTCTCCTGTATATCATCTGCTGTCCTTACCACCTATTACCATACATGATTACTAACCTATCTGCATCCTACCTATTACCGTCTATTACTCTCCTGAACATTACTATCAAGTGCTTATCATTGCTATCACTGCTCACCCCTGTCCCTTCAGCACATCACCTCTATACTGTCATATACATCCTATCACTCCAGGAACATCTTATTGAGTGTGTGTATATCTGTATGCTGAAGCAGGCGGGTCCACAGTGATGAGTCTGGAGAGTTGGATCTGGTAATTCAACACATCTCTACATGACTACTGAGTGGAGATTCTGCAGCTGCAAATCCAGCTTACTATAAAAACGCAGGAGCGTTACAGATTGAACGAACCCAGAAAATGGATTCAGCAGAATTACCCACTCAAGTGATACAATTAACACAAAAAGTAAATGCATTAATACTTGCTCTTACTGAAGTAAAAGATGAAAATCAGACTCTGAGACAGCAGATAACCCGTCTCTCACAGCTTACTGCTGCTCAGCCCCCTGAACCTAAAATAAACCCTCCTCTAGTGTTTACAGGTGATCGGAAAAAATTTCGTGAATTCAAAAACGCATGTCAATTGTTTTTTTTGCTAAAACCTCGTACTTACCCTACTGATCAAATTAAAGTCTGTACCACTATCTCATATTTAACGGGTGATCCACGGGCCTCTTTGAGAAAGATGATCCTCTTCTCAACTCCTATCCCTTATTCCTAGCGGAACTCACTAGCTTATATGAAGACCCCAATAGGCAGAGTACTGCTGATATCCAATTGAGGGCTTTAAAACAAGGAAGGAGACCTGTTGAAGACTTTGTAGCAGAGTTCAAAAGATGGACCCTTGATTCAGGGTGGAATGATACATCTCTGCGAACTCAGTTCAGGCTCGGGTTGTCAGAAGCCGTTAAAGACGAGCTCGCCCGAGCGGATTTACCTGGCACTTTAGATGCCTTAATACAACTTAGTATCAACATTGACAGGCGACTGCGAGAAAGAAAGGCTGAGAAAATGAGAATGCCATTGTCCAGTCCTTCTCGGATTTCGGCCGTTGACCCTATTCCTATGGAGGTAGAAACCATACGCCCACCTTTATCGACCACTGAACGAGCCAGGAGAAGATCCAGAAACCTCTGCATGTACTGCGCATCCCCGGATCATTTGATAAGCGTCTGTCCCCTTGTCCGCAAAAAAGAGGGTGAGTGTTCACATGTCTTACTAGGGGGATTAACGACTTCCTTTTCTAATCCCTACCTCTTTGTTCATTTGACATTGCAGTGGGACCAGACTAGGATCACCACCAAGGCTATGATCGACAAAGGATCTTGTGGGAACTATATCGATACACGTTTTGTTACTTTAAATAAAATACCTATTATTTCAAAACCTAAACCTGTCTCTGTTAGTTTCATTAACGGTATTCCGTTATCTTCTGGTCCAATCACCAATCAGACACAAGCACTCCTTGTCACTGCTAACGAGTCTCATATGGAGACCACCACTTTTGATGTACTACCTTCACCACATTTTCCCATTATTTTGGGACTTCCCTGGTTACACATACATCAACCAACCATAGATTGGAAAACACGGACTCTAACCTTCCCTTCTCACTATTGCGAGATCACGTGTAACCTACCATCTTATGGAAAGATCCTGTCTGTGGTGTCAGATGAGATTACACCACTATGCTATCAGGATCTGTCCAAAGTCTTCCTTGAGAAAAATGCTCAAGTGTTGCCTCCCCATAGGGACTATGATTGTTCTATCGATCTACTCCCTAATAGCAAATTGCCTTTCGGCCATGTTTATCCTCTTTCACAGGATGAACTTTCTCATCTCAAGGAATACTTGGATGAGAATTTGGCGAAAGGGTTCATCAGACCCTCTACTTCTTCCACAGCTGCAGGACTTTTCTTTGTCCGCAATAAGGATTCAAGTCTTAGGCCTATTATTGACTATAGGCAACTAAATACCATTACGATAAAGGATCGTTATCCTTTACCGCTCATTCCTGAACTCATTGAACAAGTGCGTGGGGCTACTTACTTTTCTAAATCGGACCTAAAAGGGGCATACAACCTAATCCGAATCCGTGACGGAGATGAGTGGAAGACAGCATTCAGAACCAGATACGGATTATTCGAATATCTTGTGATGCCTTTCGGGTTGTGTAATGCTCCCGCAGCTTTTCAAAGATTCATAAATGACATCTTCAGAGACTTACTTGATGTCTGTGTTGTGGTATATCTGGACGATATACTTATCTATTCTCGATCTTTGTCTGAACATATAAAACATGTAAGACTTGTGTTATCCAGATTACTCGCACACAACCTATACGTAAAAATTAAAAAAATGCCTATTTCATAAAGAAGAAATACTATTCCTAGGATACATCATATCTAAAACCGGAATCAAGATGGATATGAGCAAGATATCGTGTATTCTGGATTGGCCTATACCAACAACTCGTAAGGCATTACAGCGATTCCTCGGATTTTCAAACTTCTATAGGAAGTTCATCAAGAACTTCTCTGCTATTGTGAGACCTCTCACACAACTTACAAGTATAAAGAAACCATTCAAATGGTCAGAAGAAGCAAATGGAGCTTTCCGCTTGTTAAAATCAAGCTTTACTTCTGCTCCCATACTACGCCATCCAGACCCATCCCTCCAATATATTCTGGAGGTAGATGCGTCAAACATGGCAGTAGGAGCAGTTCTCTCCCAACGACCAACAAATACTTCACCACTCCACCCAGTTGCTTTCTTCTCAAAATCACTAAGCAGCCCAGAGGTGAATTACCCAGTGGGGGAAAAGGAGTTGCTTGCCATAAAACTGGCACTAGAGAATTGGCGACATTTACTTGAAGGTACCCGATTACCAATACTCATATATACGGATGCGCTATCACGATTAACCGAAGATAACTGCGCTGAAGTTCCTTCTATTCCTATAATACCCTATGAACGTATTATTGGTGTTGTTCGTTCCCTGAAGGAAGAGATTTTGCACAGTATAGGATTGGATTCACCTCCACCACAACTAACTACTGATGCAGAAGGCTTCCTCTACTACAACGACAAACTCTACATACCCCCTACTATGCGCACCAAGATTTTGGAATTGTCACATGATGTGCCTATGGCAGGACATATGGGTATGACTAAGACCCTTAATTTGCTTACCAGGCAGTTTTGGTGGCCTGATATGAAGACGTCTGTACAAAAATTTGTTTCTTCATGTGACATCTGTGCAAGGTCCAAAATTGACACTACAAAACCATCTGGTCTACTCTGCAGTCTACCAATACCCCAGGTTCCATGGAAAGTTGTGTCCTTAGACTTTATAGTAGAACTACCACCTTCCAAAGGATTTAATACCATTCTAGTGTCAGTGGACCATCTGACAAAGATGGCACATTTTATTTCTATTTGCAGACTACCTTCATCTAAGCAAACAGCGGAATTACTAATGAAACATGTGTTCAAGTTACATGGAATTCCAAAGACTCTTTTATCCGACCGTGGTTCACAGTTCATCTCCAAGTTTTGGCAAGCTCTATGTCACATACTACGGATTGAGCGAAAGCTCACTTCTCCTTACCACCCTCAGACCAACGGACAGACTGAAAGAGTCAACCAGTGCATTGAACAATATCTACGTTGCTACACCTCATACCTACAGGATGATTGGGTGGACCTCCTCCCTCTGGCGGAATTTTTTTATAACAACGCAACCCACAGTACTACTAAGCAAAGTCCATTCTACTTAAACTATGGGTTTCATCCCACACTTCTTCCACCACGCATCCTACCATCAAGTAACCCAGTAGCCTCGGATTATCTTACCCAAATAAAAGACTCTCTGGGTTTACTTAATACCACCATCTCACACGCTCACAGTCAACAAAAAAGGTACTACGACCTTCGTAGAAGACCTTCTCCTCAATATGCTATTGGGGACCTCGTTTGGCTATCGACGAAAAATTTAAGGTTAAAGATCCTTAGCAAAAAGCTTGGACCTTTATTTCTGGGACCCTTCCCAATTAAGAAACTCATTGGAAAAGCTGCAGTACAACTCACTTTACCGGCAGATCTCAGAATACATCCCATCTTTCATGTGTCGCTACTGAAACCACATGTTACTAACCAAGGAATAAGGCCTACCATCTTGCCTCCACCTCCAATACAAGTTGAAGGCGGAGAAGAATTTGAGATTAGGGAGATTTTGGATTCTCGTATCCACAGAGGAAGGCTCCAATATCTCATAAGATGGAAGAACTATGGACCCCAAGACGACACCTGGTTGGATACTTCTGATGTTCACGCACCTAGGCTTATACGAAGGTTTCACTCTAAATACCTGGAGAAACCAGTGCTATAGGCCTTCCGGAGCCGGCCTTAAGGGGGGGGGTACTGTAAGATTCTGGTACCTTTGGTACCCTTATTGCCCATTTTCCTTTTCATATTGCGTCCCACCTTTTTAGTTAGGTGGAACGCATATACCTTTAAGCCGTATGACATCATCACTGAGCGCCGCTCTGAGCGGCTATTTCAATCGCCGGCTTTCTCTCTCAGGTTGTTCGTTCAAACCGCATGCTTACAAGCCTTGTCTTATGCTGCCGGAGCCTCCAGCTATTCTCTTTACCTGGAACAGACCGGAACCTCGATACTGATCCCATATCTCGCTACCGGATCACTCCCTCACTACCGGACCCCTCTACTTACTAACCCTACTAGTGATAAGTACCTGTAACGCTCCTGCGTTTTATGTATGATGTGGATTTTCAGCTGCAGAAATATTCCACTTCAGTAGTCATGTAGAGAAACGCTGAGACACCAATCCCAACTCTCAATGACTCATCATGTGTGGATGATCTCAATTCAGCAAGTAAATACACACACTCAATAAGATGTTTCCTAGAGTGACTTATGTATATAGTAACACAGTGATGATAGGCTGAAGAGACAGGTTGGGTAGAGATGGTAGATGACAGACACTTGAAAGGAAATGTTCTTGAAAGTAAGATAGTAGCAGATGGGATGCAGATAGGTTTAGCAGTCATGTATGGTAGCAGATGACAGAGTAGCAGGTGGACATACAAGAGAGATCAACCCAGTGCAAGAACAGGTGGTAGTAGGCTCAAGAGCTAGCAATCTTAGATAATGCAGATGTAGTAATAGTCCTTAGTATGCAGAGCTAGATAGTGTAAGCTTTAGTATGAAAGTTATAGAGGTTTCCCCTGTGGGGTACTTATCACTAATAGCAATGTAGTAGAGGAGAGGTTCGGCAAGAGCGGATGATCCGGTAGCGGGATACAGGGATCAGCGCAGCGTGGTTCTGACAGCGAGGTATGCTTGCAAGCATGAGAGCTTCAAGACAGGTTAGCATCAAGGCACAAAGCAGTTTGAACGAACACATGTGAGTGAGAGCCGGCGATCTAAATAGCCATCCAGTCCGGCGCTCAGTGATGACAGCATCAGTCTTAAAGGTGTATGCGCACCTTACCAAAAGAGAATGGTGGGGCGCATACACTTATGAAAGAGTAATTAGGGTACCCAAAGGTACCAGAACATTACAGTACCCCCCCCTTAAGGCCGGCTCCTGAAGGCCTCTGGAGCTGGTTTGTCTGGGTACTTCGCATGAAAATTGCGGATTAATCTAGAGGCATGTATGTCAGAGGTGTTTAGCCAGGTGTCGTCTTGGGGCCCATAGTTCTTCCATCGAACCAAGTACTGAAGTCTTCCTCTGTGGATACGAGAATCCAGAATCTCTTTTATCTCGTATTCTTCTCCACCTTCAACTTGTACAGGAGGAGGAGGTGGGATAGTAGGCCTTATTCCTTGGTCAGGAACATGGGGCTTCAGTAGCGACACATGGAAAATGGGATGTATTTTGAGGTCTATTGGCAATGTAAGCTGTACTGCAGCTTTTCCAATAAGTTTCTTGATTGGGAAAGGTCCCAAGAACAGAGGTCCAAGCTTTTTGCTAGGGATTTTCAGTCTTCAATTTTTTGTTGAGAGCCAAACGAGGTCCCCGATAGTGTACTGAGGAGAAGGTCTTCTGCGAAGATCATAGTACTTCTTTTGTTGACTATGAGCGTGTGCAATGGTAGTATTAAGCAAACCCAGAGAGTCCTTTATTTGGGTAAGATAGTCTGAAGCTACTGGGTTATTTGAAGGAAGGATGCGTGGTGGAAGAATAGAGGGATGAAACCCATAGTTCAAGTAGAACGGACTCTGCTTGGTCGTACTGTGGGTTGCGTTGTTGTAGGCAAATTCTGCCAGAGGGAGAAGATCCACCCAATCATTCTGTTGGTAAGAAGTGTAACAACGTAAATATTGCTCGATGCATTGGTTGACTCTTTCAGTCTGTCCGTTGGTCTGCGGATGGTAAGGAGAAGTGAGCTTCCGCTCGATCCGTAGTTTGTGACATAATTCTTGCCAGAACTTGGGAATAAATTGTGATCCACGGTCAGACATAGGAGTTTTTGGGATACCATGTAACTTAAGACATGTTTCATCAGGAGTTCTGCCGTTTGTTTGGACGAAGGTAGTCTGCGAATAGCAATGAAATGTGCCATTTTTGTCAGATGGTCCACTGACACTAAGATGGTATTAAATCCTTTGGAAGGAGGCAATTCCACTATAAAGTCCAAGGACACAACTTCCCATGGAGTTTGGGGTATTGGTAGACTGCATAGTAGACCGGATGGTCTCCTAGTGTCAATTTTGGACCTGGCACAGACATTGCATGAAGAGACGAATTTTTGTATAGATGTTTTCATGTCAGGCCACCAGAATTGCCTGGTAATCAGATTAAGAGTCTTTGTCATACCCATATGTCCTGCCATAGGCACATCATGCGATAATTCCAAGATCTTGGTGCGTATGGTAGGTGGTATGTAAAGTTTGTCGTTGTAGTAGAGGAAGCCTTCTGCATCAGTATTTAGTTGTGGTGGGGGTGAATCCAAACTTATACCATGCAAAACCTCTTCCTTCAAGGAACGGACAACTCCAATAATGCGTTTGTGAGGTATTATAGGAACGGAAGGGATTTCGAAGTAGTTTTCTTCAGTTAGTCGTGATAGTGCATCTGCCTTTTTGTTCTTATCTGCAGGTGTGTAGGTCACTAGGAAGTTAAACCTTAAAAAGAATAGTGACCATCGTACCTGTCGGTGCGAGAGAGTTTTGTTAGTCTGAAGATATTGGAGATTTTTATGGTCCGTGTATATAAGTATTGGTAATTGGGTGCCTTCGAGTAGATGTCGCCAATTCTCCAGAGCCAATTTTATAGCAAGCAGTTCCTTTAATTTATCTCGGGACTGCTTAGGGATTTAGAAAAAAAGGCGACTGGATGAAGTGGTGAAGTGTGAGTTGGTCGTTGGGAGAGTATTGCTCCTACTGCCATGTTTGACGCATCTACTTCCAGAATGTATTGGAGGGATGGGTCTGGATGGCGTAGTATGGGAGCAGAAGTAAACCTTGTCTTTAACAGGTGAAAAGCTTTATTTGCTTCATCTGACCATTTGAATGTTTTTTTTAATGCTAGTGAGCTGTGTGAGGGGTCTCACAATGGCAGAGAAGTTTCTAATGAACTTCCTGTAGAAATTCGAAAATCCAAGGAATCGCTGTAGCGCCTTGCGTGTGGTTGGTGTAGGCCAATCCTGAATGCAGGATATCTTACTCATGTCCATCTCGATTCCTGTTTTGGATATGATGTAGCCTAGAAAGAGTACCTCTTCTTTATGAAACAAGCATTTTTTCAGTTTCACATAAAGGTTGTGTGCAAGCAATCTCGATAATACTAGTCTTACATGTCTTATGTGTTCAGACAGGGATCGTGAATATATAAGTATATCGTCCAGATATACCACAACACAGACATCTAGTAAGTCTCTGAAAATATCGTTTATAAATCGTTGAAAAACTGCAGGGGCGTTGCATAGCCCGAATGGCATTACAAGATATTCGAACAATCCGTATCTGGTTCTGAATGCAGTCTTCCACTCGTGTCCATCACGGATTCGAATGAGATTGTATGCTCCTTTCAGGTCCAATTTTGAAAAATAGGTAGCTCCACGCACCTGCTCAATGAGCTCAGGGATAAGCGGTAGAGGATAGCGATCTTTTATTGTAATAGCATTCAATTGCCTATAGTCGATGATAGGCCTGAGACTTGAGTCCTTATTGCGGACAAAAAAGAGTCCTGCTGCTGTGGAAGAAGTGGAAGGTCTAATAAAACCTTTTTCCAAATTCTCATCCAAATAGTCTTTGAGATGGGAAAGTTCATCCTGTGAAAGAGGATAAACATGACCGAACGGCAATTTGCTATTTGGGAGTAGATCAATGCTACAATCATAGTCTCGATGGGGAGGTAGTGCTTGAGCATTTTTCTCAAGAAAAACCTCAGAGAGATCCTGATAACATAGTGGTGCAATCTCATCTGTCACCACAGACAGGATCTTCCCGAAAGACGGGAGGTTACACGTACCCTCGCAATAGCAAGAGAGGAAGGTCAGGGTCCGTTCCTTCCAATCTATGGTTGGTTGATGTGTGTGCAACCAGGGAAGTCCCAAAACAATAGGAAAGTGGGGTGAAGGTATTAGATCGAAGGTAGTGGTCTCCATATGAGACCCGTTAGTAGTGACTAGGAGTGCCTGTGTCTGATCAGTGATCGGACCAGAGGATAAAGGAACACCGTTAATAAGACTCACTGAGACAGGTTTAAGTTTAGAAATAATAGGAACTTTATTTAAAGCAGCAAAACGTATGTCAATATAATTTCCACAAGATCCTGTGTCAATCATGGCCTTAGTAGTAATCCTGTTCTGGTCCCACTGTAATGTTAAGCAAACAGAAAGATAAGGGTTAGTGATTGAAGTTGTCAATCCCCCTAGGAGGACATGTGAACACTCACCCTTCTTTTTGTAGACTAGGGGACAGACGTTTATCTTGTGATCCGGGGATGCACAGTACAAGCAGAGATTACCAGATCGTCTTCTAGCTCTTTCCATAATTGATAGAGGTGGGCGTATGGTTCCTACCTTCATAGGAACGGGGTCAACGGCCGGAATCCGAGAAGAACTGGATAATGGCATTCCCATTTTCTCAGCCATTCTTTCTCGTAGTCTTCTATCTATGGTGATACTGAGTTGTATCAATGCATCCAGGGTTTTTGGCAGATCCGCTCGGGCGAGCTCGTCTTTAACGGCCTCTGATAGGCCAAGCCTAAATTGGGTTTTCAGAGATGCATCATTCCATTCTGAATCAAGGGTCCATCTCTTGAATTCTGCGACAAAGTCTTCTACAGGTCTCCCACCTTGTTTCAAGGATCTTAATTGAAGATCGGCAGTACTCTGCCTATTGGGATCATCATATAGGCTAGTGAGTTCTGCTAGGAACAAGGCATAGGAGTTGAGAAGCTGATCGCTTTTCTCCAAAAGAGAGTCTGCCCAGGCCCGAGGATCGCCTGTTAGGTAAGAAATAATAGTACAAACCTTAATGTGATCAGTAAGGTAGGTACGGGGTTTTAGCAAGAAAAGTAACTCACATGCGTTTTTAAATTCGCAAATTTTTTTGCGATCGCCTGTAAATACCAAAGGAGGATTTATTTTGGGTTCAGTCTGTGTCAGTCTAATTACCTGCTGCGACAGAGCCTGATTGTCTTCTTTTAATTCAGCAAGTGCGTGTATTAACGCAGTTACTTGCTGTTTTAATTGTGACATCTTAAGGGTTATTTCTGCTGAATCCATTTGTGGCTCCTGCGTTTTATGTATGATGTGGATTTTCAGCTGCAGAAATATTCCACTTCAGTAGTCATGTAGAGAAACGCTGAGACACCAATCCCAACTCTCAATGACTCATCATGTGTGGATGATCTCAATTCAGCAAGTAAATACACACACTCAATAAGATGTTTCCTAGAGTGACTTATGTATATAGTAACACAGTGATGATAGGCTGAAGAGACAGGTTGGGTAGAGATGGTAGATGACAGACACTTGAAAGGAAATGTTCTTGAAAGTAAGATAGTAGCAGATGGGATGCAGATAGGTTTAGCAATCATGTATGGTAGCAGATGACAGAGTAGCAGGTGGACATACAAGAGAGATCAACCCAGTGCAAGAACAGGTGGTAGTAGGCTCAAGAGCTAGCAATCTTAGATAATGCAGATGTAGTAATAGTCCTTAGTATGCAGAGCTAGATAGTGTAAGCTTTAGTATGAAAGTTATAGAGGTTTCCCCTGTGGGGTACTTATCACTAATAGCAATGTAGTAGAGGAGAGGTTCGGCAAGAGCGGATGATCCGGTAGCGGGATACAGGGATCAGCGCAGCGTGGTTCCGACAGCGAGGTATGCTTGCAAGCATGAGAGCTTCAATACAGGTTAGCATCAAGGCACAAAGCAGTTTGAACGAACACATGTGAGTGAGAGCCGGCGATCTAAATAGCCATCCAGTCCGGCGCTCAGTGATGACAGCATCAGTCTTAAAGGTGTATGCGCACCTTACCAAAAGAGAATGGTGGGGCGCATACACTTATGAAAGAGTAATTAGGATACCCAAAGGTACCAGAACATTACAGTACCCCACAGGGGATTCCTCCATAACAACCTTACACTATCTACTTCTGCCCATTAAGGACTGTTACTATCTATGCATTACTAATTCTATCATCTGCACTGTTACATAGATTGCTAGCTCTTGAGTCTACTACCATCTATCCTTGCACTGGGTTAGTCTCTCCTGTATATCATCTGCTGTCCTTACCACCTATTACCATACATGATTACTAACCTATCTGCATCCTACCTATTACCGTCTATTACTCTCCTGAACATTACTATCAAGTGCTTATCATTGCTATCACTGCTCACCCCTGTCCCTTCAGCACATCACCTCTATACTGTCATATACATCCTATCACTCCAGGAACATCTTATTGAGTGTGTGTATATCTGTATGCTGAAGCAGGCGGGTCCACAGTGATGAGTCTGGAGAGTTGGATCTGGTAATTCAACACATCTCTACATGACTACTGAGTGGAGATTCTGCAGCTGCAAATCCAGCTTACTATAAAAACACAGGAGCGTTACAGAAAGGACCCCTGATTGGATCTGGGCGCAGAACCCCGCTTGCCCCGAAAGGACTTGTTCTTCGGGTTCTGGGGCAGCCTGGTGCTCTTGCCCCCCATGACGCCTTTCACCAGGGTATCCAACGCCTCGCCAAAAAGGCGAGAACCAGCATAGGGAAAATCAGCAACTGTTTTCCACGAGGACTGGTCAGCCGACCAGCTCTTCAGCCATATCAGTCGCCGGTTAAGCACCGCGACACTAGACAGGCGCGCTACTAAGGGGGCCTCATTTAAGGCCGCATCACACAGATACATAATTCCTTGGTGGATTTGATCCACCATCTCTAGCTGGGCAGGCGGAACATCATCAGACACGAGGTTGCTAATAAGCACCTTAGTCCAATCAGCCACCGCCTGAGCCACAAACACGGACGCGAAAACGGGTTTGAGCAACGAGCCCGCCACCGTATAGGAATGGCGGGCCAGAGACTCCAACTGCCGGTCCGTGGGATCCCGGAAAACCGGGGAATCCTCCGTAGGAATCAAGGTAGCCTTGTTTAACACGGCCACAGTGTGATCCACCTGTGGGGGCACACACCATCGCGATTCCGTAGCCGGTGCAAAGGGATAAAGCAATTTGAACCGACTAGGCACCACAAATGGACGTTTTAAAGTGCGCCACATTTAATTAACAGTGTAATGAAACTCAGCGGGACAGGGAAAAACCTGCGCCGACTTGCGGGTCCTGTGCATCCCAAATGAGGACACAATGCCCGGAGGACTGGGCTCATCCTCCAAATGCAGTGTTTCCTTAACAGAAACAATTAATTCATCCATGGTCGCCCGCTCTTCAGGCGACCCTGGGGAGGAGGTATCAACCCCCTCCACTTTTGCCTCCCCCTCAGACCCCAGCGGGTCCAAGAATGAGTGGGACCCTGAAAAGGGCACGCTCGCAGCAGCAGCAGCCATATCTGGGCCTCTTTCGCAGCACGTTCAGCCATCAGCATTTCCATATTTGACACTAAAGTTGCCACTACAGTGGCCAAATCAGGTCTCAGAGGGGCCACAGGCGAACCGGGGACCCCCACCAGAGCTGGGGGGAATTTGCTATCCTGAGAATCCATTGCCCAATGTGAGAAAAAAAAGAACAGTGCAAGAATTTGTACTGCCCCTTTAAGATCGCTGCGGAGTGCGCAGCCCACCGCTACAGCTACAGTGATAAAAGACCCCCAAAAGGAGAAGAAAAAACTGAGCCAGAAGCGACAATACAGGAAAATATTGAGAGCGATAACCTGCAGAGCTCCGCAGAGTGTTGCCACCGATGCCCGTGTCAGAGGAAGAGGAAGTGCTGCTGAAGTAGGCTGAACTCATAGGCTGCCTGACCCTGGGAAAATGGCTGCCCCATAGGAATGCATGGAAGGCTCCGCCAAAATAGCCGCCGAACATGCGGTCGAAAAAGATCGTTCGGCTACCGCAAAATGGCGGCGGATGGCGCCAAAACAGCATGTAGTATTGCCCATAGAGAAGCCAGACATGCTTGCCCATAGTTAAAATGGTGGACCACGCGGTTTTTTCCCCGCTGCGGTCGCCACAAAACACAGTCTGCACCCCCAAGCACTTAAGTGATACAGTGAAGGGGACCCCCAGCTGTCCTCATCTGACAGGGAATGCCGTCAGCCAGGGACATTGCACTGCAGCATCGCAGATCCGTCCAGTGAGGTAGCCACCTCATGGCTGCATCCCTGCAGCGAGCAGGGATGGGTCGTTCATAATGCCAGGGCGAACCATAGCTGAACGCTCGATGGCGGGCTGGGGTCCATCTGACCCTCTGCCCTGGAGACCCAGGGCGGTCAGTCCGAATCCCAGCACTGCATGAATCCATCTTCTTCCGAAGAGTCGACTAAAACTAAAGTTGACAAAATAAACAGCTAATAAAGTAAGAAAAAACTGACATTTTTAAAGAAAATCATAGAAAAGATTAGATAGGCTGAGACTGTAGCCCCAGCACAGGGAAGCCTAACTACTCCTGAAGCTAGGCAGATTAAAACTGAGTTGGGAGTGGTCACTGCAGGGGGGTATTGACTAAGTGGGACAGCCCCCATGGGTGTGTATATGCAAATGCCTTTTGTTTTTGACTAAGTCTATATGCCTAGCTACTCCTGCGGAGCGGAAGTCAATACCCAACAGTGATGACTTAGAGGAGGCGGTGACTGTCGGAGGACGTAAGAGAAATTGAATTTTTAGCACAATATTTTATTTATTCATTATTTAGTCATTGTTTTTCTATTATAGCACTTGCACATGTTTATATTTATATTTTAGGCAAGTGCTTTCATGTTTATATTTATCTATTTCTGAGTCTACTCAGTGTATAGCAGCTGCCTAAGAGCATTTCACTTATTAGCACTTGATAGTTGGTTGCACGGTTCATTTTGTATAGTTACATGCAAGCGCTGTTTTTATCAATATCTAGGGTATAGGGTGAGCCTTGGGATACTCCAAATCCATTGCAAAATGAAACTGAGAACACTCTCTGATAGAAGCTAAACTCTCTAGGATAGACCTCTTGGTTAAGGGATAGAGGACATAGAGCTCAGGGGACTCCCACTCTGGAATCAGCCCTCAGTCAGTGACTCTGGAACATTCTCTCAAAAAAGAGGTCAAGCAGCCACAGTATATATAGGATTTCTCTCTTAGGCCACTGCTTAAACAATTTATGCACACCTCAGCCCCCTGCTAGTCATTTTGTTGACCAGAGATTGGCTGAGGCCACATACATATTCAGCACAGAGTCTACTGCTTCCCACCCACTATGTTCCAGAATGTATCAGAATATAGGAATACAGGGAGAAGTAGTTGAGCCTGCAACCAGCAGAGCAGAGCCCAGAACAGCCAAAAGCAATGGAAACCTGTTCCACTGGCTACAGAGGAGCTAAAAATTAAATTTACCTAATCCTATTAGCAACATAACTAGGAGGGTGATACAAATGTAATATTATTTAAAAATGCAATGGCAATGACAATGTCAAACATATACAAAATAATTATATTTTAAATAACACAATTAATGTCTGGATTTCTGCATACTGTAAATGATTGTGCTAAATACAACTCTATATCCATTCAAGCTGCTATTCTTTCTTCTTCAATATGTTCTCAGTATATGTGTCTTCAGTATGTGTACTACAAGAAAAAAATAAATAAAACATTATAGAAATCCCATTTTGAGCATGGGCCTTCTGCAAAAATTCACCATTCAATACTGTAAATGAACAATGCTGGGCACATTAGCAAGAAAAAAATGTACTTTACTAAACACAGATTTTAATATCTGCTAATGAGCAAATCAATTAATTACTAGCATATGGCAGCATTTGCAGTTAATTGCAATCCTGAACCTTTCAAAAATGTAAATACTGTTCTTTGATGAAAGCAGCTTTTTATGAAACTATCACAGAAATGTCACAAACAATATTCAACACATTTGTTCCCAAACTATGTCATAATTCTGCTGGCTAAGAAATAACCATTAAATAAGCTATTCATGGCATACTAGTTTATAAGATAACCATTGAATATGTTTGATTATCATTAACAGTACAGTGCATTGTAGAATAAATACAGGTTGTTGTTCGTTCACATGTTCAAATAATCATTAAATGTCATGTTGTCAAGTGTTAAGGGGACTAATAATAACATTTTATGATTTTATATCTAATGCTTTAATCTAATGTTCACTGAAGCTGTGATGTCATCATGTAGAAAATTCAAAGTAATAGAAAAATCCCAATGTGTTTTACTCCAGGATTTTTAAAAATAATATGTATCTGTAAAATAAAAAAATAAAAAAAGCTTTTCCTGTAATATAAAGTATTTAGGTTCCAAGTTCTACAATTTCTGTTATTCCAAACATTGTGTGCAAATGACAGAATCCTTCTGAATTAGCACAAAGACACACAAATGCTCTTTCTGCTCCAGTTTCAATGTCAGTGCTTTAAAGTAGCATAGAACTAATAGTGTAGACTGCAATACATTGCAAAATCAATGGCAGTCTGATATACTTATAATACTTCAAGAATTATTAACATGTAAAAGTTATCAAAGTCCTCCCCAACAAAGCATCCCCCAAACGTTGAGGGCACATGACCTGGTATGGAGGGCGCTCCCTAGTCCCCCCCCCTCCCCCCGCCTCCATTTCCTGACCTGTCTGGCTGCATTCTAAGATAAGGTTCTGGTGTGGATTTTGGAAGGGACATCACACCAACTTTTATTTTTGGCACAAGGTCCCCCCTAGAATCCATACCAGACCAAAAAGGCTTGGTACAGATTGGAGGGGGGAGGGGGACCTCAAGCTGTTTTTGTAAATAAAAATGTAATGCTGGCTTTTCTTTTGTGTACATTCTGCTGTCTGCTGGGAATCCAGCTAACAGCAGATGGGTCATAGTTGTTAAGGACGCTTCAGGTGTCAGCTCCTTAACAACCAGCTATTCACTGGTTGTTAAGGACACCGGCAGGTGCCAGCGTTAAAATATAGCAAGTTTTCATTACTAAAATACTGCATTACTTCAAGAAATAGAGCATGCAATATTGTAGTAGATTTTGTGAATTGCAAAAACATCTTTGAAAAACAATATGCAATATTTTACCGCTCATCTTAAAGTGGAGCTCCAGGCTCCTTCATATAAAATGAACAGTCAGCAGCTCCAAATACTTATATACGATGATAAGATACTTACCTGTCCAGGGATCCCGTGATGTCAGCACTCCAAACTGATTCTTCAATTGGCTTCCGGTGTAGGCACTGGCATCTGTAGTAAGGGAAAAAGGAAGTAAAGCCATGAGGCTTCACAGCCTATTTCCTACTGCATGAGTAGCGCTGCACTTTCTGAATGGTCCCGCCATATTCTGGGACCTGCGTGTGTCCCAGAAGGCAATGG
This sequence comes from Pelophylax lessonae, assembly GCF_965119305.1. Taxonomy (NCBI): domain Eukaryota; kingdom Metazoa; phylum Chordata; class Amphibia; order Anura; family Ranidae; genus Pelophylax; species Pelophylax lessonae. The sequence goes on along the minus strand of NC_138768.1, from coordinate 424,159,322 downwards.
GGGGAGGAGGAGGGACCGGAAATGTCATAGATTGCCTATTAACTACCTTACCGGAAAGTAGGAATGGGTAACTGTCAAAGCCAGGGGTCAGGAACTGAGTTACCCAGAGTTGCCAAAGTTTCTCAAATTTGCACACTTTTTCTAGTAGGACTGCTTCCAGCTTGGTGTGAATCAGTGCCTGGGTGATTATGTTTCTGGCCGCAGTTACACTCAAGGAAGGAAACTTCCAGACCTTAGCTATGGTCTGTTTGACTGCAGTAGTGACATGGAGTAAAAGTTTCAATTGTTGGTGTGTTAAAGCAATGGGTTTATTCTTCAAGAGAGCCATGGTTGTGTAGAGATGTTGCACAAAGTGTAGATAGGATTATAAAAATCTCTGACTAAAAACAAAGTGGTGAATATTGCAGAAGAAATGTATGAATCCTGGCAGGGACCACGTACCATCGGGTGAGCACCTTATGCATCGTTTCTAGAGCAGCAATGTTGAGAGAGGAAGATTTGGTAGCCTGTCAAATGAAAGTCCAGTCGGCATGGTCCAGAGTAGTATAAGGTTTTGCTGTTTCTGGAATCAAGAGATGGGTATTTAGCTCAGAGATGAGCCCATATTTGTGGGGGTCTGACTTACATGTTCCATTTAAAAGGTGTAAAGCCGAGGTCTGAGGAGTCGGGAGGGGTGTATGGGGAGAGAAAGTGCTTGATTTGCAGATGGTGAAAGAGCTCAGAGGATCGGAAGCCATGTGCCTCCCAGAGTGTCAGGAAAGGTTTAAATGGGGAGGATGAGAAGAATGAGTGCGCACGTATAAGACCAGCTGCTGACCAAGCAGAGAACGAGGTTAGGGATGTCCAGGCTGGATAAAGGAGGGGTTACAGAGGAAGGAGAGTATAGGATTGTGGGGGGGACTGGAGACCATAGAGGTGTTTTAGTCTGTCCCAAATCGTGAAGCTATGTTTTGTAATCGGATTAGTGATAGGCCGACAGTGAGCTGGGGCCAACCAGAGCAGATTGGCTGCAGAGAGGGGGTCACAATCCACAGATTCCAAAGCCACTCATAAAGGGGTTTTCTTAGTTGCATGGTATTTGGGTAGCTGAGCTAGCTGCACAGCATGTAATATTTCAAAAAGTTGGGTACACTCAAGCCCCCTCTGATCCTGGAAGTGTAAGGTAGCAGGGGCCTAAGCTTGCTCCAGATGTATTGCAACATTCAGCTTTGAAAAAATGTGTAAATAGTGAGATGGGACTGGGATTGGTAGCACCCAAAATAAGTAAAGGATTTTGGTTTTTAAATGCATGTTCAAAAACGCAAAACGCACCACAAAACATGCCTGAAAACAACATAAACCGCACCTGCATAGATGTGAACCTAGCCTAATATGGTATCTTTGTACACAGGCAAGGTAGCTGAACATATTGTTGAATGCATTTTTTACTGTACCATCACTGTGTTTATGAAACCCATCCCTGGATTAATGCTTTTGTTGAAATGTTGTATTTAATTATCTACTTGTATACCTAAGAAAAAAAACATAATAGAGCTACGTCGGTTCGCGCAGGAGGGGGCTGGCTGCCTGCCACAGTAAAACTGCGGCGAGCAGCCCTTAAGTGGTTAAATCATTTTAACCATTTAAATGTTATGTCAGCCTGGTAGATATGTTTGGATGAAGTATTTAAGTTGATTTGCAAACTGTGAAACCGCTTTCCTAATTTTTGTTGATTTTTTTCCTTTTTGTGCATACATGCACATTTTATATGCATTTCTATAAATACACAATATTCAAAATATAATATAATATGTTATTTGGAAAAGCAGATAAATGTTTCTCAAGCGCTGCAAAAATGTTTGAATATAATTTTGTTGATTACATACACAAACCTTAAAGATGCAGGTATTTAAAAAAATGAATATTTTCCAATGAACAATAGGTTACCCATTAGGGATCATGAATTACAGCAAAACAGGCTATGAGAACAGAATCAATGGTTTCAACCAAAGTCTTGCCTAAGGAAACTCTGCATACTGTCTATTTTTCAGCTGACAATATTGCCTAGTTTCAAGCTTCATTGACCTGAAAGTAGCCTTAAATTGATATCTGATTGCTTTTATGCCCTCATACTAGACAGGTAATAAATCAGATGCATGATTCAGCCTTCATTACATTTGGTGTGATGTCCACAAAAGCTATTAAACCATTTAGGTGAAGTGAAGAAAATACTAAAAAGTAGGTAAAACAAGCATAACCACTAAGAATTAAGAAACACAATAACAGTAGTAAAAAAAAAAGTGTAATCTACTACAAGAAGGTTAGTAAATAAAAATGTTTATGATGCAGGCATGTTCAGCTAAGGTAAAGTAACTAATGATATAATAACTAACACAAGTCAAAGTTAGAAATGTGAATAAAAAATGTATTGGAATTATATCCAACTACTCCTGTACATAATTTTTGTACATTTGTGTTACAGTGATGTACGTTGTTTTTTCATGCAATATTCATTGTATTGATAATGCATTCCTCTTTACAAGAAAGTCCCTAAAAAGCAGTATTTAGTATCATTGGACAGAGTAGATTCATAATCTTGATGTAACCTACTGGAAGATCATTATTATAGAGTGAGTTAATAAAACATTTCATGTTCATCTCTAGTAGTGCACAGTGTTAAAGGATAAGTTTACCTTTCATAACATGTTACATGTTACACCCATCTTCAGGATGTAACATGTAACATATTACTAAATCAGCAGCCCCCAAGCCTCCAGCCCCTGTTGTGACAGCGGATGGGGGATCCTCTCCCTGGACCCTCTGTCACATTTTAAAAACAGCACACTTGTGAGGGGCTCCACCCACCCAGCCGCGTCATTCATTCACAGAATTCTGTGAATGAATGAACTACAGCTACTGTCAATCATTGCAGTGGATGGCTTGTAGTTATCAATGAACTACAAGGGAACTGGTGAGCACTCTAGTAGTTCATTGATTCTTCCTGCAAATCAGTAACTGCCTGCCCGTATGAGATACGGGCAGACAGCTACACTAACAGTCTGCAGGAGCCTGACACTGCACCCGTGACCTACTGATCATGGGTGCAAGGCTTTACAGGCTCTTTATAAAAAAAAATAAGCGCACATTTTTTTACCTGCAAGAAGATGATCAGGGTGACAAGTGAAATCAATAAGTAAGATGGTTTTTAAATTGTTTTAATAAAATGTGCCAAAAGTAAAAACATTGTTTTAATAATTCAAGTCATATAAGCTGGCAGCAGGGCCGGCCTTTGGGGTGTGCGAGCTGTGCGGCCGCACAGGGCGCCATGGGCAACAAGGGCGCCGTGCGGTCATCACAGCTCGCAGAGGATCATGCGATTCAGGCCGCAGAGTGGGAGGTGAGCGGCGACTGCGGCCTGGACAGGGTTAACACAGGCCGCCGCTTACCTCCCGCTGTGCAGCCGTGCCTCGATCACCTATTGCTGCAGTGAAGCGAGCTGTGTATCTCTCACACAGCTCAGCCTCAGATCCTTCCATGGAATCCACGCTGACTTCCTGCCCACACATCCCCGGGAGTGTGGGCGGGCGGGAGGAGGAGAAGGGGCGGGGCGAGGAGGAGCTGAGGATCTCTCCTCTGGCGTCAGTGCAGGGAGGGAGGAGAGATCGTCAGCTCCTCCTCGCCCGCCCATTCTCCTCCTCCCCTCCTCCCGCCCACCCACACTCCTGGGGATGTGTGGGCAGGAAGTTTTAAAGAAAAAAAAAAGCTGCAGACAACGTAAAGTAAGTGACATCTCTCTCCTTCAAAAAATGTAAGGGGGGGGGTCTGTGATGTAAGGGGGGGCTCTATGTGTGGGGGGGGCTCTGTGTGAGGGGGGCTATGTGTGGGGGTCTGTGATGTAAGGGGGGGCTCTCTGATGTGAGGGGCTCCGTGGGGAGGGGGGGGTCTGATGTAAGGGGGTCTTTTTGTGGGGGGGTCTCTGATGTGAGGATGTGAGGGGGGCTTTGTGTGTGTGTGTGTGTAGGGGGTCTCTGATGTTAGGGGGGCTTTGTGTGTGTGTGTGTGTGTGTGTGTGTGTGTGTGTGTAGGGGGTCTCTGATGTGAGGGGGTCTTTGTGTGTGTGTGTGTGTGTGTGTGTGTAGGGGGTCTCTGATGTGAGGGGGGCTTTGTGTGTGTGTGTAGGGGTCTCTGATGTTAGGGGGGCTTTGTGTGGGAGGTCTCTGATGTGCGGGGGGGCTCTATGATGTGGGGGGCTCCGTGGGGAGGGGGGGGGTCTGATGTAAGGGGGCTTTGTGTGGGGGGTCTCTGATGTGAGGGGGGCTTTGTGTGGGGGGTCTCTGATGTGAGGGGGGCTTTGTGTGGGGGGTCTCTGATGTGAGGGGGGCTTTGTGTCGGGGGTCTCTGATGTGAGGGGGGCTCTGTGTGTGGGGGTCTCTGATGTAAGGGGGCTTTGTGTGGGGGTCTCTGATGTGAGGGGGGCTTTGTGTGGGGGGTCTCTGATGTGAGGGGGGCTTTGTGTCGGGGGTATCTGATGTAAGGGGGCTCTGTGTGGGGGGGTCTCTGATGTGATGGGGGGCTCTGTGTGTGGGGGTCTCTGATGTAAGGGGGCTTTGTGTGGGGGTCTCTGATGTGAGGGGGGCTTTGTGTGGGGGGTCTCTGATGTGAGGGGGGCTTTGTGTCGGGGGTCTCTGATGTAAGGGGGCTCTGTGTGGGGGGGTCTCTGATGTGATGGGGGGCTCTGTGTGGGGGGGGGCTTTGTGTGGGGGGTCTCTGATGTAAAGGGGGCTCTGTGTGGGGGGTCTCTGATGTAAAGGGGGCTCTGTGTGGGGGGTCTCTGATGTAAGGGGGGCTCTGATGTAAGGGGGGCTAAGTTATTAGTGATCATAAAAAAGAAAAGTCAAATAAAGTGCAAAAAAGGTGCAAGAAAATGCGCGCGGGGGGGGGGGCGCCACGGGATTAGCTCGCACAGGGTGCCTGATCACCTAAGGCCGGCCCTGGCTGGCAGAAAAGTAAATTCACACCAACCATGAAACTATGCATTACATATTACACCCACAATCACCCAATCTTTAATATGTAAAAGAAAGGTACCCTCCCCCTTTATGTCTATATCAACAAAGACCGACCATATGCTTTCCCTCCACCACTACTCTCCACAGTTTAAAAACCTCACACAAAAATAAATCAATCCAATTTTTGCATGATAGGGTTAACAATCCCTATCAAGGTATTTCTATATAAAATTATAAAACTGATAAACTATTAATTCTAAAATAGCTGAACTAAAAATTTAATTAAATATTGAAGACGAGAGACGGAAAGTTTTGGGAGGAGCCGGGTGATGTCACTTTCGGTCTATTGCGGTAACCTGCTGATATACACTTTATCACTTTACACTTTATCCAGAAATCAATTGTATGGTTTACCTATTGTTTTCAATAAAGTTATTTGCTGTACTACACAATGAAGCCGTTTATTTATTGGAGTTTTTCATTTGATATTAGTGAGTTATTTATTCACTTTGAAATTAACACCGATTTATTTCACAATTCTTTTACTTATGATATGTGGTGACACTACAAAATTGGCAGTTTTTTCTTTATTATTATTCTTGTTTACATATATAATTTTATGGATCACTTTCACTTACTTCACTGGTAGCGCATTGGCCTTTTACCTGAATTTTGCTGATTATTTAATATAATTTTTCCACATCTCAGTTCACAAATAGAAATGGTCTGAGCAACCCCCTGTTGGGTTCACACCAGAACTCTCGAACATTGAGAAAGTTCGGAGCCAAATGATGAACTCCATTAAAGTCTATGGGACCCAAACTGGAAAAATTAAAAGTGCCATTTTTTTTTTAAATATACATTTTTATTGAGTTTTATGAAACAACATAACAAGAAGAAGAGCCAAATTCCGATGCAGTCGGATATAACAGTGAATATTGAGCAAATACAGGTATAGGTACATAGGTAGTAAACATTCATAGGTAACGTGAGAAAGGCGATACTTGTCCATCCACAGCAATCAGTTAAAGAGAATAATCTAGAGAAACATAAACTGGTTTATACCTACAGGTATGCTCGACCCTCCCCTGCTCAGACACCCCTTTAGGGATCAAACTCTGTGTCCCAGCCTGGGGCCAGCGCACCCCGATAGTTTGTATCATTGCACTCAATTATATAGTTCCAGATTTACTGTGCGTTCCATAGAGTCCAAGGTTGCCACAGTTTGTTTATGCGAACTCTGTTTTTGTTTTTAAGTGCTGGTGTATATTCATAATTGTAGTGTGGGTTGGTTAAGTCAATGACCTCATGAGTTAGCGGGGGTACCACTTGCCTCCATTTCCTTGTTATGGCAAGTCTAGCAGCCAGTAGAATATGCATCATAGTGTGTCTCAAGTGTTTTGGGAATTCCCCTATTCCTATAGATAGTAGGGCTAGGCTGGGGGTAGGCATGCTGCGTATCTTAAGGACTTCTGATATTAGGTGAAAAATTGATCTCCAGTAAGATTTCAATGCAGGACAATTCCAGAATATTTGTAAGATATTCCTTTACCTCCACAGTGTCTCCAGCATTTGTCTTCTGTGTCGCTATTGAATTTGTGTAAACGGTCTGGTGTAAGATACCACCTCAAATACATTTTTATAATTAGTTCCCATAGGGCAGAACAGCTTGTAGATGTATATATGGATTTATACACCTGCACCAATTCTTCTGAGTAAGTGAATCCCAATTCTCGTTCCCATTGTTGATTTGGTAAAAGTGGTTTTCTGTTGAAGTAGGTTATAAAAGACTGTTATTCCCTTTTGGGAGGGGTTAGAAGAATTTAGGAAGGACCATGCATGTCTCTCTATGGTAAAGGGCCATCCAGGTAAGGATTAAATAAAGTGTTTATGCATAGACAAGAGTCGTGAAATAGGTCGTTTATGAATGTGATACCTTTTGTGTGCCAGTCAGTAAAGTAGGAGTAGTCTATAAGGTGATGAAGAACTAATATAGGTATTCATAAAGTTGTCTGATCAGCAAAGGACAAGCTTTGGTTGGATAGTATTTTCCAGGCCTTAACCAATATTTGCGTTGTTGGGGGAAATGATTTGTGATCTTGGCACCGAGAGTAGTGGCAAGCAGCCATGTGGAAAGGGTACTTATGCTATAGTAAGAAGCTTCTATATTGCCCCATAGCGTAGGGGCATAGCGTATAAATTAGTCCCTGCATCCCAAATTTATGTAGTACAGAGGAGAGAAACCCCCGATGTACTCTATCGAACGCCTTCTCTGTATCCAAGGAAAGGAGCAGAGAAGACATTCCAGTTCTTTTCACATAGTGTATGATATCTATTACACATCTGGTGGCATCTGATGCTTGATGTCCTTTCATGAAGCCTGATTGGTCCTTGTGTATGAGTGTCGGGAGGATATTAAGCACTCTGTTTGCTATGATTTTAGCATAATTTTTCACATCTATGTTGAGGAGTGAAATAGGCCTAAAATTCTGAAGAGAGGTGGGTTCCTTTCCTGGTTTTGGTAATGTCACAATCCTAGCACTCCACATTTCACTAGGGAGAGTAGAGGAGAAGGCAGCTGAATTGTATACCTGGCAGAGCGTGTGGGATATAGACTGATGAAATTGTTTATAATATTCACCCGTAAAACCGTCTGGGCCAGGTGATTTAAGATTTGGCAATTTATTAATAACTTGGGTGATTTCTTGGATGGTAAAGGGAGAGTTAAGTTCTACCAATTGTTGTGAAGATATGGATGGGAGCTTAATTCGGTCTAGAAATTCCTGTATTTCATTAGCCGAGGGTTGATGAACTGATGGATCATTTTTAATATAATATATGCCTTCATAATACGAGCTAAATGCATCCGCTATTAATTTGGGTTTGAGTAATTTTTCTTTCGACTTGGGGTGGTATATGTACTGAATTTTAGATTTAAGGTGGTAGCCTTTTATGCACTGGGCCATCGCTTTGTTTGCTTTTTTTTCTCGTAGAATAGGTGGTAGCTTTCCATTTTATAAAACTATCAGCGTATTTCTCTAACAATATTGATCTAAGTTCCTGGCATAGGGAGATCATTTTTGATTGGAGATGGTGGGAGGGGTGTCCTTTATTTTGGGACTCAGTAGTTGAGAGGTCTTTCGTAATTTCACCTATACACTGTGTCCTATTCTTTCTCTCCCTAGTTCCTAGTTGAATAAGTACACCTCTTAGTACCGCTTTATGGGCATTCCACATGACCAATGGGTCCGACTCTGAGTTTGCATTAATGGAGAAGAATTTGTCTAGTTGTTTTTTTAAAAATTCCTACATAGTGTGGGTTGTTTATAAGGTAATTATTTAGTCTCCACACATAGGAGGTATGTTGAGGTGGTTTGGTAGCTACAGTAATACTAATTGGGCGTAGTATTACCAGGTGGCCATGTGGAATTCTGATTCTATGACCTTTTGTAGGAGCCATTTATCAGTTAAGCACTGGTCTATACGTGAGTATGTGCCATGACCCAGGAAGAGAAATGTGTAATCTCTCTTCAACGTGTGACAGTACCTCCACACGTCATACAAATCATTAGACAATATAAACTTGTTCAGTGGTGAATCGTGGCATTTGGGGAGGCAGAGGAATCCAGTCCATTGTCCAGCACTAGGTTAAAGTCTCCTCAGATTAAGAGGTGGTCATGTTGTAGTTTTTTCGCTTTGTGAATAACCTTTTTGATAAATGCCATCTGTCGTTGATTGGGTTCATTATTATAATTTATAATTTTGGGTTCATTATTATAATCTATAATATTATAATAAAACTATTATAAAATGGCATGATATTAAGAATAAAAAAATGAAAAATGAAAATAGAAATAAATAAATAAATAAATTATATATATATATATATATATATATATATATACAGTGGGTACGGAAAGTATTCAGACCCCCTTAAATTTTTCACTCTTTGTTATATTGCAGCCATTTGCTAAAATTATTTAAGTTCATTCTTCCTCATGAATGTACACATAGCACCCCATACTGACAGAAAAAACACAGAATTGTTGACATTGTTGCAGATTTATTAAAAAAGAAAAACTGAAATATCACATGGTCCTAAGTATTCAGACCCTTTGCTGTGACACTCATATATTTAACTCAGGTGCTTTCCATTTCTTCTGATCATCCTTGAGATGGTTCTACACCTTCATTTGAGTCCAGCTGTGTTTGATTATACTGATTGGACTTGATTAGGAAAGCCACACACCTGTCTATATAAGACCTTCCAGATCACAATGCATGTCAGAGCAAATGAGAATCATGAGGTCAAAGGAACTGCCTGAAGAGCTCAGAGACAGAATTGTGGCAAGGCACAGATCTGGCCAAGGTTACAAAAAGATTTCTGCTGCACTTAAGGTTCCTAAGAGCACAGTGGCCTCCATAATCCTCAAATGGAAGACGTTTGGGACGACCAGAACCCTTCCTAGAGCTGGCCGTCCGGCCAAACTGAGCTATCGGGGGAGAAGAGCCTTGGTGTGAGAGGTAAAGAAGAACCCAAAGATCACTGTGGCTGAGCTCCAGAGATGCAGTCAGGAGATGGGAGAAAGTTGTAGAAAGTCAACCATCACTGCAGCCCTCCACCAGTCGGGCTTTATGGCAGAGTGGCCTGACGGAAGCCTCTCCTCAGTGTAAGACACATGAAAGCCTGCATGGAGTTTGCTAAAAAACACCTGAAGGACTCCAAGATGGTGAGAAATAAGATTCTCTGGTCTGATGAGACCAAAATAGAACTTTTTGGCCTTAATTCTAAGCGGTATGTGTGGAGAAAACCAGGCACTGCACATCACCTGTCCAATACAGTCCCAACAGTGAAGCATGGTGGTGGCAGCATCATGCTGTGGGGGTGTTTTTCAGCTGCAGGGACAGGACGACTGGTTGCAATCGAGGGAAAGATGAATGCGGCCAATTACAGAGATATCCTGGACAAAAACCTTCTCCAGAGTGCTCTGGACCTCAGACTGGGCCGAAGGTTTACCTTCCAACAAGACAATGACCCTAAGCACACAGCTAAAATAACGAAGGAGTGGCTTCACAACAACTCCGTGACTGTTCTTGAATGGCCCAGCCAGAGCCCTGACTTAAACCCAATTGAGCATCTCTGGAGAGACCTAAAAATGGCTGTCCACCAACGTTTACCATCCAACCTGACAGAACTGGAGAGGATCTGCAAGGAGGAATGGCAGAGGATCCCCAAATCCAGGTGTGAAAGACTTGTTGCATCTTTCCCAAAAAGACTCCTGGCTGTATTAGATCAAAAGGGGGCTTCTACTAAATACTGAGCAAAGGGTCTGAATACTTAGGACCATGTGATATTTCAGTTTTTCTTTTTTAATAAATCTGCAACAATGTCAACAATTCTGTGTTTTTCTGTCAGTATGGGGTGCTATGTGTACATTCATGAGGAAGAAGAATGAACCTAAATGATTTTAGCAAATGGCTGCAATATAACAAAGAGTGAAAAATTTAAGGGGGTCTGAATACTTTCCGTACCCACTGTATATATATATATATATATATATATATATATATATATATATATATATATATGATATTTTATTTCATTTATTCTTATTTTATTTTATGCTATATAATTTTAATTTCTATTTTATTTTTTTTATTTCCTTATTCATCAGATTTCTCCCCCCTCTTTTTACATTTAACCCACAATAGACATCAGTTCACATTGTTTTTATTATTATGTACATCATAGGTGTTATTTCATATTTCCTCCTTTCTCTCATCCTATTCTTAATATCATGCCATTTTATAATAATTATTATGTATATTTTATCTGTCATGGGACTTTATGTAATTAATTTGTTTGTGGTATATTATCTTGGATATTTTAAGTTGGTTTTAATCTGTCCCTTTAATATGTATATACTTTACATACACGGTATTGTGAACAGGAAGTGAGGGGATTCTCTAATTAGATCAACAATTTGTTTTATGCAATAGAATCTTAGATATTCCATTTATTTTTCCAATACCCATACAGTTCTGCTTCCTGTTTTCCCCTAGGGGACACGTTTGACACTGTAAACAGGAAGTGAGGTCGTTTGCAATTGGATTCAAAATCCTATTGGTGCTCCAGTAACCATGGCATCCCTAGGAGCGGTATAAATTATATGGCCATGAGGCAGAAGTGATGTCTTTAATAACGCCCCTTGTAGGAGGGTGAAACGCGATGACGCACTTCCGGCAAACGGCAACCAGATGACGTCACTTCCTGTATCCAGTGGAACCCAAGCCAGCTGCGTTCCCAGAAGGAGCTTGTGATCGCCTTCTGATGTGGATTCTGTGTCCTCTACATGCTTTTGTGCTTTTATCTTTTGTGAGTATTTTTAATCCCATATTTAAATAAAGATATTTTGCGGGCTTCACTATATTAGTCTATTCCTTCCTTTGAGTGACACCGGAGGGATTTACAGTATTGGAAATTTATTGGCTCATCTATTTCTGAGGCTCATCTGTCCCTTGGGTAAATCCAGAAGGGGATATACTGTGTTGGAGAATCATTGGCTCATCCACTTCTAAGGCCTATTGGTTCTGGTGAGTGGATCCCCATAAGGGTTCTTTTGAGGCACCTTCTACCGTGTGGAGCACCTTAGCACATTTTTGGCTTCAGCACTTTACCGAGTATGGCTGCACCTGGCATGGGACTATTTACATAGTTGGAATTGTCATATTTTTGACATTTTTCTCCTTATCACTTTTTGCACTTTAGCATTATTTATTGTATTTTGTATTTCTAAAATTAAAATTGCATTAAGCACCATTGCACTTTATGTACTTACCTCCTAAAATCTAGTTTTACCACTATTGCTCTTTATGGTTATTATTTTTCATGAATTTATGTCATTTACCTCCTAATATCCAGTTTAGCACTATTGAACTTTATGGGTATCATTTCTTATTAACTGACGTCATTTACACGTACTTAATTTTGGATATTTACACCATTACAAGCGCTGTTTTCAGCACATTTTATGTAAGGGGTTACTGTTGGCACCACCAACACCAAAGGCCCATCTTTTTGCACCTGTATGACAAGTACATGCATTTTCAAATTTGTATGGAGTTTTTACCAACAGGTACCGTTCCTGCCCCCAGCAAGAGTAACTGTGAGGGGTTACAGTGTTTAGGCACCACCAACAGCAAAGGCCCAATTTTTGGCACCTGTATAGTACATGCAATTTCAAATTTGTATGGAATTCTTACCAGCTGGTCCCATTCCTGCGTCCAGCAAGAGTAACTGTGAGGGGTTGGTTACGGTGTTCAGACAACACCAACACCAAAGGCCCCCGTAGCTTCAAGCTGCTGGTGCCCCCAATATCACAGTGCAATTGCTGCTGGTGCCCCCAATATCACAGTGCAATTGCTGGTGCCCCCAATATCACAGTGCCATTGCTGCTGGTGACCTCAGTATCACAGTGCCATTGAAGCTGCTGGTGCCCCCAATATCACAGTGCCATTACTGATGCTGGGGCCCCCAATATCACAGTGCAATTACTGCTGCTGGATCCCCCAATATCACAGTGCCATTAAAGCTGCTGGTGCCCCCAATATCACAGTGCAACTGTGGCTGCTGGTGTCCCAAATATCAGAGTGCCATTGCTGCTGGTGCCCTCAATATCACAGTGCCATTGAAGCTGCTGGTGCCCCCAATATCACAGTGCCATTGCTGCTGGTGGTGCCCCCAATATCACAGTGCCATTGAAGCTGCTGGTGCCCCCAATATCACAGTGCCATTGAAGCTGCTGGTGCCCCCAATATCACAGTGCCATTGCTGCTGCTGGTGCCCCCAATATCACAATGCCATTGCTGCTGGTTCCCCCAATATCACAGTGCCATTGTTGCTGCTGGTGCCCCCAATATCACAGTGCCATTGAAGCTGCTGGTGCCCCTAATATCACAGTGCAATTGCTGCTGCTGGTGCCCCCAATATCACAGTGCCATTGAAGCTGCTTTTAAAAGTAAAAATTTCACACAAATCATACACTATACAACTAATAAATATGGGAATAGCGGTTATTTAAAGGGCAATGGATTACAATTAATGGAGAATTTTTTGCTAAAAAAACATTTCTGAGGCCGGAACTCCGCTTTAAGTGTTATAGATTGGAACAAATCTTCAATCTGTTTCATCCTCTTGTGTTTGACATATGAAGCTAACTTAATCAATATACCACGCATATACAGTGCATTGCAAAAGTATTCGGCCCCTTTGAACTTTTCGACCTTTTGCCACATTTCAGGCTTCAAACATAAAGATATAAAACTGTAATGTTTTGTGAACAATCAACAAGTGGGACACAATCATGAAGTGGAACGAAATTTATTGGATATTTCAAACTTTGATAACAAATAAAAAACTGAAAAATTGGGCGTGCAAAATTATTCAGCCCCTTTACTTTCAGTGTAGCAAACTCTCTCCAGAAGTTCAGTGAGGATCTCTGAATGATCCAATGTTGACCTAAATGACTAATGATGATAAATAGAATCCACCTGTGTGTAATTAAGTCTCCGTATAAATGCACCTGCACTGTGATAGTCTCAGAGGTCCGTTTAAAGCGCAGAGAGCATTGTGAAGAACAAGGAAAACACCAGGCAGGTCCGAGATACTGTTGTGGAGAAGTTTAAAGCCGGATTTGGATACAAAAAGATTTCCCATGCTTTAACCACTCTAGGACCGGAGGATTTTCCTGCTTTACGTCCAGGCCACTTTTTGCAACTTGGCACTGTGCGACTTTAACAGACAATTGCGCTGTCGTGCAATGCTGTACCCATACGAAATTTACGTCCTTTTTTTTCCCACAAACAGAGCTTTCTTTTGGTGGTATTTAATCACCTCTGTGCTTTTCATTTTTTGCGATATTAATAAAAAAAGAGCGACAATTGTGAAAAAATAACAATATTTTTCTAATTTGACAGTTAAAAAATATCCAATATATTCAATTTTTGTCATATATTTAGGCCAAAATGTATTTAGCTACATGTCTTTGACAAAAAATTTCTCAATGAGCGGTTTTTAACCGCTTTAGGACCAGAAGATTTTATCCCATTCCTGACCAGGCCATATTTTGCGATTCGGCACTGCGTTATTTTAACGGACAATTGCGCGGTCGTGCAATGCTGTACCCAAATTAAATTTATGTCCTTTTTTCCCCCCACAAATAGAGCTTTCTTTTGGTGGTATTTGATCACCTGTGCAATTTTTACTTTTTGCGCTATAAACAAAAAAACAATTTTGAAAAAATAACAATATTTTTCAAATTTTTTTATGAAACCCCCCCAAAATGTAAAAATCTAAATTTTTTAACATTTTAGGCCAATTTGTTTTCTGCTACATATGCTTGGTAAAAAAAAAACGCAATAAGCGTATTTTGATTGGTTTGCGCAAAAGTTATCGCAGCTACTAACTACGGGAAAGATTTATGTCATTTTATTGTGTTTTTTTAACGAGTAATGGTGGCGATCTGCGATTTTTTTTGCGGGACTGCGACATTGCGGCAGACAGATTGGACCCTTGACTGACATTTTTGACACTTTTGGGGGGACCAGTGACATTACTACAGTAATCAGTGCTATAAATATGCACTGTTACTGTAATAATGACACTGGCAGGGAATGGGGTTAACTTTATTGGTGATGCAGGGGTTAAATGTATGACTGGCGCTTACTGACGTGTGTGGGGGGAGGGGGCTGTGGGACACAGGCACAGTACGCTCCATGTGAGCGGTCGGCAAGTGGTTAAACATCCCAAGGAGCACTGTGCAAGCGATAATATTGAAATGGAAGGAGTATCAGACCACTGCAAATCTACGAAGACCTGGCCCTCCCTCTAAACTTTCAGCTCATACAAGGAGAAGACTGATCATAGATGCAGCCAAGAGTCCCATGATCACTCTGGATGAACTGCAGAGATCTACAGCTGAGGTGGGAGACTCTGTCCATAGGACAACAATTAGTCGTATACTGCACAAATCTGACCTTTATGGAAGAGTGGCAAGAAGAAAGACATAAAGATCTTAAAGATATCCATAAAAAGTGTTGTTTAAAGTTTGCCACAAGCCACCTGGGAGACACACCAAACATGTGGAAGAAGGTGCTCTGTTCAGTTGAAACCAAAATTGAACTTTTTGGCAACAATGCAAAACGTTATGTTTGGCGTAAAAGCAACACAGCTCATCACCCTGAACACACCATCCGCACTATCAAACATGGTGGTGGCAGCATCATGGTTTGGGCCTGCTTTTCTTCAGCAGGGACAGGGAAGATGGTTAAAATTGATGGGAAGATGGATGGAGCCAAATACAGGACCATTCTGGAAGAAAATCTGATGGAGTCTGCAAAAGACCTGAGACTGGGACGGAGATTTGTCTTCCAACAAGACAATGATCCAAAACATAAAGCGAAATCTGCAATGGAATGGTTCACAAATAAACATATCCAGGTGTTAGAATGGCCAAGTCAAAGTCCAGACCTGAATCCAATTGAGAATCTGTGGAAAGAACTTAAAACTGCTGTTCACAAACGCTCTCCATCCAACCTCACTGAGCTCCAGCTGTTTTGCAAGGAGGAATGGGCAAAAATGTCAGTCTCTCCATGTGCAAAACTTATAGAGACATACCCCAAGCGACTTACAGCTGTAATCGCAGCAAAAGGTGGCGCTACAAAGTATTAACTTAAGGGGGCTGAATAATTTTGCACGCCCAATTTTTCAGTTTTTTATTTGTTAAAAAAGTTTGAAATATCCAATAAATTTCGTTCCACTTCATGATTGTTTTCCACTTGTTGTTGATTCTTCACAAAAAATTACAGTTTTATATCTTTATGTTTGAAGCCAAATACTTTCGCAATGCACTGTATACCTTATAGGTGTTCCATAAGTTGAACTGGTTAATTTCAGGGCAATCATTTGCAGCAAAGAGAAGTATAATCTCTTATCTGCCAGGAGTGAGGTATTTCGTCTCCAGATGGGAGGGGATGAGTTACAGAGGCTATCGTCAAACTCCAGAGTTAGAGGGGCATGGTCAGACCAAGAGATTGTACCAATATCAGATCGCAAGACATTCTGTAACAATCTTTTATCTGTCAAGAAAAGGTCAATACGAGAAAAAGAAGAGTACTGGAGTGGGGGTTAAGCCTAATAAAGCAACATCAGACCTCATGGTCGGGGAACTAGAATCAGGAAAAGTGTGTGGGCCAACTATAGCCAACCCAAAAGTGGATGGGTCACCAGGGTACAAAGCTTCTCCAGTGGACCTGGCAGGTATGTGTAATTGAAGCAGTATTATGAGACACAGTGGCAGAGTGAGATTAGCACAACCATCTGGTTGTCATAGGTCATCATAGGTCCCATTGTTCTCCCTCTGTTGCACCTCCACAAAACACTAGACTAATATGTAGATGACTTAAAAATTTTTCAACGTAACCAGTTCTGGACCGTAAGGATTTGCCCCTAACGACCAGGCCATTTTTTGCGATTTGACACTGTGTACTTTAACGGAAAATTGGACAGTCGTGCGACACTGTACCGAAATAAAATTGATGTCCTTTTTTTCCCACAAATAGAGCTTTCTTTTGGTGGTATTTGATCACCTGTGTGACTTTTAATTTTTACGCTATAAACAAAAAAAGCGTGACAATTCTGAAAAAAAAAAAAAAAAACATTATTTTTTACTTTCTGCTATATAACATTTCCCCTTAAAAACATTTAAAGTGTATTATTTTCATACTTTTAGGCCAATTTGTAGTCTTTTAAATATTTTTAGTAAAAAAAATCGCAATAAGCGTTTTTTGATTGGTTTGCGCAAAAGTTATCGCATCTACAAGCTAGAGAAAAGATTCATGTAATTTTTATTTGTTTATTTATTTTACTAGTAATTGTAGAGATCTGCAACTTTTAGCGGGACTGCGACATTGCGGCAGACCGATCGGACCCCTAACTGACCTTTTTAAAACTTTTGGGGGGGGGGACCAGTGACATTACTACAGTAATCAGTGCTAAAAATATGCACCGTTACTGTAATAATGACACTGGTAGGGAAGGGGTTAACCTAGTGGGTGATCAAAGGGTTAAATGTAAGCCTAGGAGAGTGTTTACTAACTGTGGGGGGAGGGGCTTGTGAAATTAACATATAGAACTATATAGAAGGATCACAGTCGCTCCGTGATCATTTCAGAGAGAACGGTCAGCTGTGTTTACAACAGTTGACCATCCTTCTCTCTCTGCGGGGAGTGATCATGGGTGACCTGCAGCAATCGGTGTTGACAGCCCTGTGCATCGGCATCCCCGCTACCTAGTGGGGGTGGGAGCACGTCACCAGCGGCACGCCCTCGCCCCCCAGCACTACACGCATGACCAACATAGTCCTACATCTGGAAAGGTTAGTTCTAACTATTCACCTGCAGCTAAAATTGAAACAGATAACCTGTGATGCACGATAAATGCTTGAGGGTCCTCACCAGGCCCGAATAGTTAGCAGGTAAAAGCAGCCTCAGCTCGATTCATCCAGACCACAACTCAAGCATGTTTAACCCCACTCCTTACAACCTTTTTAAAAAGAATCAGCCCCACACAAATACTTATCTTTCTACAAACCCGATTCCAAAAAAGTTAGGACACTGTACAAATTGTGAATAAAAACAGAATGCAATGATGTGGAAGTTTCATATTTCAATATTTTATTCAGAATGCAACATAGATGACATATCAAATGTTTAAACTGAGAAAATGTATAATTTTAAGGGAAAAATAAGTTGATTTTAAATTTCATGGCATCAACACATCTCAAAAAAGTTGGGACAAGGCCATGTTTACCATTGTGTGGCATCCCCTCTTCTTTTTATAACAGTGTGCAAACGTCTGGGGACTGAGGAGACAAGTTGCTTGAGTTTAGGAATAGGAGTGTTGTCCCATTCTTGTCTAATACAGGCTTCTAGTTGCTTGTGATGTGCCAAATGTTTTCTATGGGTGAAAGATCTGGACTGCAGGCTGGCCATTTCAGTACCTGGATACTTCTTCTAGGCAGTCATGATGTTGTAATTGATGCAGTATGTGGTCTGGCATTGTCATGTTGGAAAATGCAAGGTCTTCCCTGAAAGAAACAACGCCTGGATGGGAGCATATGTTGTTCTAGAACTTGGATTTACCTTTCAGCATTGATGGTGCCTTTCCAGATGTTTAAGCTGCCCATGCCACATGCACTCATGCAACCCCATACCATCAGAGATGCAGGCTTCTGAACTGAGCGCTGATAACAACTTGGGTTGTCCTTGTCCTCTTTAGTCTGGATGACATGGCGTCCCAGTTTTCCAAAAAGAACTTCAAATTTTGATTCGTCTGACCACAGAACAGTTTTCCATTTTGCCATAGTCCATTTTAAATGAGCCTTGGCCCAGAGTAAACCCCTGCGCTTCTGGATCATGTTTAGATATGGCTTCTTTTTTGGCCTATAGAGTTTTAGCCAGCAACGACGAATGGCACGGTGGATTGTGTTCACCAACAATGTTTTCTGGAAGTATTCCTGAGCCCATGTTGTGATTTCCATTACAGTAGCATTCCTGTATGTGATGCAGTGCCGTCTAAGGGCCCGAAGATCACGGGCATCTAGTATGGTTTTCCGGCCTTGACCCTTACGCACAGAGATTGTTCCAGATTCCCTCAATCTTTGGGTGATATTATGTACTGTAGATGATGATAACTTCAAACTCTTTGCAATTTTTCTCTGAGAAACTCCTTTCTGATATTGCTCCAGTATTTTTCGCCGCAGCATTGAGGGAATTGGTGATCCTCTGCCCATCTTGACTTCTGAGAGACACTGCCACTCTGATAGGCTCTTTTCATACCCACTCATATTGCCAATTGACCTGATATGTTGCAAATTAGTCCTCCAGCTGTTCCTTATATGTACATTTAACTTTTCCCTCCTCGTATTGCTATCTGTCCCAACTTTTTTGGAATGTGTAGCTCTCATGAAATCAAAAATGAGCCAATATTTGGCATGACATTTCAAAACGTCTCACTTTAAACATTTGATATGTTATCTATAGTATATTGTAAATAAAATATAAGTTTATGAGATTTGTAAATTAGTCCATTCCTTTTTTACTCACAATTTGTACAGTGTCCCAACTTTTTTGGAATTGGGTTTGTACTTAATATAGTACAGCAATGCAAAGTTTGTGTTGCACTAGCTTTCTTTACAGAATGTAGTAGTTTGATTATTTTCTGTATGAGGTTCTTTCAAAGACCATATTTAAGTGCTAAGTTGGAAAGTGCTAAGTGAAATGTCATTTTTTGAATTTTAGAGGATTGATTCACTCCATCCATGGTTTTACAGTTAATCCTGTTAATTCTAAATTCCGGGTTCCTGATTTGTGCAGCCTTTGACTCATGACCAGCAGGCTTAGAAGGGCCAATAATGGGGGCTTTTGGATAAGCCAGGTCCGACAATATGAAAGTGGGGCACAGGACAGCCATAGTGTCAGCGTGTGCTTGTGAAGGGAAAGCTGAAAAACTGATTAGGGAAAAACAAGGGTCAGTTAGCAAGCTGCATTCGTTTTGTGAATTGCAGTGGGGGGTCTTGTTTGCCCCCTCCGTTCCAAGCCCACTCCCAATGTTTACATCTTTAGCCCCCATTTACAATAAATGCGGCCTTGAAATTGTGCAATTTCACCTGAAATCTCGTACTTCGGGTGCGACTTTGAAGACATCTGTGCGGCTTCATGCACAGATCTCTATGGAAGTCACAATCGAAATCGCCAAAAGTAGTGCATGTACCACTTTTTCAAATTGATGAGGCACCGCAAAGTTGGTGTCACACTAATTTGAACACTGCCATTGCCCGCAATAGGATGCAACTTGTCATGCACTTGTCATGCAATTTGACATGTCATGACACATTGTTCCAATGTGAACAGGGGCTCAAAGGTCACCATTTCAGTTAAGAAAAAAATAATAAATCAATGCATTTTTTTAAACAAAGCTTCATAAACTTTTCTTTATTAGCTACATATAATCTCCTGCCAGCAGCTCTGAGTAAGAAAGGGGCACCAAAGTCAGCCAGTTAGGATTTATAGTAATTCACAGTGCTGTTAATTTAACGCTGACAGCTATCAAGTTATTTAACTGCAATGGAGAGATTGATATCAATGACCTGGCTATGCTATCTGGCAGGGGGGTCTGAAGCACAGGACTTCCTGAACAGAATTATTCATTTTTAGATGTTTGCTTTTTGCCTATATGTCTTAAAATCTGTATTCCGGGCAGATCCAAAAAACATACTTTATTGCAGTCTGTACTGTATTCAATAATGTATGATCAAATGTTTTTTTTTTTTTTATAGAAGCAGCATAAATATCTGGTATATTATAAATTAATATTAATTTATTTATAATTATATTATTAATATAAATATTACTGGTGGGAACAGCTCTGGAATGAAGATGAGTATTGCAGAAAAATCTACCTTTTTGTTTAATCTTTTAACAGATCAATATTTCTTTATTTATTGTTGATTGAACAAATTCTTTCAGTTATGTGTGAAATATGAGGTCTTGCCACACAATAAAGTATCAATCAAAAGCATAAAAAATGGATAATTGTGTTTATTAAAAAGCACAACAGTAATGAGTTTGCCTGCAGCAATCTTTAAATGTTATTATTCACAATTTTAACCAGAAAGTACACAAATGCAAGGTATTGGCCATTGCACTGGTAATACAATATGAATGCTTTCATATTTGAAAAAGAAAATAATAAGGAAGTTTCCTATAGGAATGTATGAATCACCATTTGGCCATTCATTATACATACTTGCTGTAGTTTTCATAACTTCCCCTATTTATCTGATTTAATTTATTTCAGGCAAACAGATTTTAGAGTGTTCTAACAATATGTCAGAAAATCATCATCAGGATGTTTAGGGAATAGCTGAAAGTACAAAAGCATAGAATCTACAGCCTTCTTAACAATCTGGGCTTTTCCACAAAAAATAAAAAATAAAAATAAAAAACAATTATTCAAAAAAATATTCAATAATTTATTGCATGTGTCCATGAAAAGTAGACTCTCTGTTTCAGGTTCTGTTAGGCAGAAAATATTTTTTTTTTTGTTAGATCGCTAAGCTAAACAATAAAATGACAAAAGGGAATAATAAATGTCAAAATCCATTACCTGACTTTACATCTTATTTAAGTGGTAATATCGTGATGTAAACCTTGGTATAATTGCATACAATGATGGTTACTACTGCAGATTTACAAGGAGAATTCATGCAATATTCTTGTGGTTTAAAAATATATGCTTAAAAATAAGGTTATCTTCTAAAACAAATATGTTTTCTATAATATTATGTATTGGATCTGGTTTATGAGTCTATGAGGTTGATTTACTGAACATTTTCTCACAAAAAAGTGGTATGAACATTCACTTCAGTTATCCAATCATGTAAAAAGTGAATTTCCTGTTAACTTATTTCAACTGCAAATGATTGGGTATTGGAAGTGAACAAGAATTTGGTTTTCACATAGAGTATATGAATAACTGAAGTGAAAATAAACATGGCTAACATGACAGATACCAAGATCATATCCTCACAATATTTACTCTTTATTCACATACCACAGCACAAATATGTATTTACTAAAGCCCCTACACACGCACAGATTGTTGGCCGTAAATTGTTGGCCAACGTCCGATCTGCCGATTGTAGGCTTGTTAGTATGATGCTTCCGACAACCAACTGCGAATTTTCGGCCAAAAAAAGTCTGGTGTGCATGCTATAAAATTTTTGTTGGCCAACAAAGAACGGCCGATTGTTCCTCAGTCAGTACAGATTTCGGCAGACAAAAATCAGATGAGCAAGACTGGGCATGCTCAGAGAAGAAAAAACACACTGAAAGTCAACCAGAACATGACATCACTTCTGAAGTTGGTTTTTGTTGGCCAACAAAAGTCCAGTGCAAGTCTAGAGCACATTTCAACCAACAAACAACACTGGACAAAAGTTGGCCGATCAGTTGGCCAACAATCTGTGCGTGTGTACGGGGCTTAAGGCTGGCCACACAGTATACAATTTTCTTATACAGTTTACCTCTAGATTTACCAAAACCATATAATATGAGGTCAAACCGAACAATTTTCAATTTGTATGCGGTAAGGCTGGCCCTTGCACTACATAGTTTAACCCCTTCCCACCCGCACTATAGTTGAAAGATGGCTACAGACTGGGCTTAAAATGCCAGAAGATCATCCATGGACATCGTCCTGTGCTCGCATATTAGCAGGCAGAGTACTCTGTGATCGCTGAGTCCCAATCACAGCCACCCTTTACCACGAAATTAGCTGTCAGCCAATGACAGCTGATCACAGAATAAAACAGAAGCCGGTTACCGCCTTTTTTATTCCTCACGCTTACAGCCTCATCTCATTGGCTCGCTGATCACAGAGCAAACCGGGAGTGCCCCGCAGGGGGTATGCAGGAATCTCATGAACGGGAGGATGTACATGGAAGCCCTCTTGGCAATGTAGGCCCACGCTGTACCTGTCTTTCAGCTATAGCAAGGGCAAAAAGAGGTTAACCACTTGCCGACTGCCTAACGCCGATCTACGTCGGCAGTCAGCCCCTCACAGGCAAAGTGACGTAGGGCTACGTCACTAGCTTGTGAGGGTCTAGGGAGCGAGCGCGCGCCCCCGGAGGCGCGCTCCCGCTCCCGCGTGGTCACGGACCCCCCCCACGCGTGTGACCGGCGGACCCGATGTCCGCCGGTCACTCGGCGATCGGCGGGGGAGAGGGAGAATGTCAGGCAGCTTGTGTAAACAAGCCACCTGTCATTCTCCTTGCTGTTAGGATACTGATCACTCGGATCTAGTATGTAGATCCATTGATCAGTGTCCATACAGCTCAAGCCCCAGCCAATCACAGTAGAAAGCACGCCCCTAGGGATACACACAGCCCCTCCCTCCCAAATAAAGTTAACCCCTTCACTACCAGTGTATTTTTACAGTAACAGTGCATATATATAGCACTGATTACTGTAGAAATGTCACTGGTAACCCCAAAAGTGTCAAAAATGTCAGTCAAGGGTCCGATCTGTCCGCCCCAATGTCGCAGTACCGCAAAAAAAATCGCAGATCGCCGCCATTACACGTTAAAAAAAAAAACAACAAAAATGACAGAAATCTTTCCCTTTGTTAGTAAACGCGATAACTTTTGCGCAAACCAATCAAAATACGCTTTTTGCGATTTTTTTTACCAAACATAGGTAGCATAAAACAAATTGGCCGAAAAAGTAAAAAAATTTTGATTTTTAAATTTTTTTTTTGGGGAATTTCATATAAAAAAATGTGAAAAATATTGCTATTTTTGCAAAATTGACGCTCTTTTTTTGTTTATAGCGCGTGATCAAAAAATCGCACAGGTGATCAAATACCACCAAAAGAAAGCTCTGTTTGTGGGAAAAAAAGGACGCCAAATTCGTTTAGGTACAGCGTCGCACGACCGCGCAATTGTCCGTTAAAGTCACGCAGTGCCGAATCGCAAAATACCCCCTGGTCGGAATGGGGGTAAAATCTTACGGGGCTTAAGTGGTTAAACATAAAGGAACCATAATTGGCAAAGAAAAAAAAAATGATAGGTAAACCTTAGAGTCTCTACACCCACACGGGTTACCTACAGAAATTGAGCAGCTGCAGGCATTACGCCAGTACCGTTGTTTAGAGCCGACAGTTGGCTCTCTTGTAATATCAACTAGAGCGGCTAAGCAGACATTTGATTGTTATAGCTAGCAGTGGGAGGGAACATCCCCATCCCTCTCACTGGCCGGAGACCCAAAGAAAGGTGGGATCGGCTTTGATCAGGTATCGAATGTACTAACACGGAAGTGAAATCATGACGTCACTTCTGGTTTACTGGAGTCATAAAGGTGCAAGTTTTAAAAAATCTATTTTTTTTTTTTCAAAAAATGCCGCTCTTGGGGTTTTAAATGCTTTTAAGTGCAAAGGGGGTCTGTAATGTTTACATTCCTTTTAACAGCTATAAAAGTGATACAAAAAAATAAAATAATTAAAGCAACAGTATAAAAATAAAAAAAAATAATGTAAATTGATCATTAAAAAAAAAATTAAAGTGCCCTTGTTCTCCCGTGTTAGCGTGCAAATGCAAATGCATGCGTCAGTCCCAAACGCATGCAAACTGTGATCACCCCACACATGTGAAGTATCGCCGCGAATGTCAGATCATGGGCAGTAATTCTAGCACTGGACCTCCTCTGTATATCTAAAGTGGTAACCTTTAACCTTCCTAGCGGTATTCCCAAGTGTGGCTTTAGGGTTAAATTTCAGTGCCAAAAGCGGTAACCCCGAGCCACACTCGGGGTACCGCTAGGAAGATCGCTGGATCCTGGTAGAGGGGTTACTTACCTTGTCACCGGGATCCAGCGATGTATCCCGGCAGATCTTCCTCCCGATGCTCTGTGTGCCCCGGCTTCCGTCTCCTGCGATGTGACGTTCGCAGGGGGGTTGAGCCGGCGGCAAATTCAAAAGTAAAATACACCAAACACGCTGATACATTGCAAAATAAGATAAATTCACATTAGTTTGCCCCCCCCCAGTGCCCTTTCCAGAAGTTTTACTGTAATATATATTTTGTGGACAATATACAGCTATACATATACCACAAGAGACTAATAGTAGCTTGCCATCCCATTGCTTGCTATGCTCTACTTTGCCTTTCCACTACCTGCTTTGCTTTATCTCTCAGTGCCTAGCCAAGACAGCTAATCATCAGTCTAGTATAGACAGTGGGACTAGTCTCCTGGAAGTAATGATTATTTGCAGTACAGATAAACAACTCAATATTTCTTAGTGCTCTGTAATTTCCCTGCTTGCTATATTACTTTACTTCTGCTGCATTGAGACTATAGTCACTGGACATTGCAATATAACCATGTGGATTTTGAGTGACAATAGTCACAATCGGTCATATTATACTAATCCAAGCAGATGTATTGACAGATGACTGTCCCTTATTACAAAAATAATCTACTTCTTATGATGATATTGCACTGGCTGTGTCTACACCTTTGCTGCCTACATTCTTTAGCTTTTGCAATTATCTGTTAAAGGCAACACCACATGCCAACTGCTAGTATACATCCGTAATTGTGATTTCACACAAGTGGAGTTTGCTGATTGTGTTTTTAACATTGTATATGTAAACTCTTGTGGTGCACCCTTAAATATAGTAAATAGTATATGCTAGCATGTATTGTCATGAGTGGCAGCTCTGGGAATGGGTGGAATTTGTGACATTGTCTGCACTTTGGTTAAAGTGAAAATTTACTCCACCAGTCAACATTGAATATTTTTATTGCTCATGCTGCTAGCATTAGTAAATAGATAGGAAAGTTTATCATATTTACCTGTTTAATACTTTTTTTTACATTTCTTCAGTTACTTCATGGTTTCTTGCCTAGGCAAATGATGTCATACATCCCAGGAGTCTTCAGGAGAAGGAGAGGAGGAGGGGTTTTCTCAGCTAAGCACACTACTGAGCTATTGGTTCCAGGAAGTACATGCTACATGAATCCTTTGCCCTTGCACAAGATGGCCACGGCCAAAAATGCTAGGGGGGTGTTTTTCAAAGTTATTTCTCAACAAAATAAAGCATGGAGACATGGATGTATGGGTGAGTTTGCTCTGAATATCAAAAATAAATGAAATAGTGTTTTTGGTTTATTGTGCTCAGATGCAGTGAAGACTTGCTTTAACTCCTTCATCTGGAGTGGTTTCTTTTGATGTCTAGTAGATAATTGTGGGTAGACAATATTGTCTCTAGGTGATGGTGATGGATGTAGCCTTTTTATTGTAGTATTTTGTTATTGCTTCATCTGTTTTAGATGTTCTAATTAATCTATATATGTTGTATATCTATATATGGTCTATGCCATTCAATTTCTGTAGGTAACCACTGTGGGTGTAGAGTGGACTCTGTGGTTCACCTACCACAAAAATACATTCACTGATTCCATTCATATGTACCCCATGGCTTTATTTCTATGTCAGCACTGGGAGTCCAAGCCATGTGTACGCTACATGATGGAGAGTGTTGGAGTTACATAGAGTTCATAGGTGTGCGCACTGGGTGTGCCTGGGCACATCCTAATCACCCAGCATGCACAGACATTTTTCTTAGCTGAAACGAAGTTCCGCCACCTCCAGTGCTAGTCCCTTGCCCGCCATTTGCTACTGTCACTTGCACACACAAAAGCTTGGCTTCTGTACAAATGAAAGGCTTCATGCGTGGAGCTTGGCGGTTACAGCAACCCCACTCATGCTACCTTGACACACTTTACCACTTTACCCACTACTGACCCACGTGCGGAACTACCTCATTAAACTCACAGAGATTACTGGAGCGGTCCAAGCTGTGACTCCCCTTCTCCTCACTGTCCTCTGGTTAGGCTGGTTAGGCTCCGCTGTATCCCTGTTCTCTTCCCATGCACTTGGGCCACCTCCTGGTTGCCATGGGGACATCTCACTGGAGTCCAGGGATGCACTTGGAGCTCATAGATCAGCCATACAAGCCTGACCAATCAAGTCCGGAGGAGTTGCAGACCTGATGAAGGGGTGAGAGATAACTGATGGTAATCATAGTATCAGGGCAGAATGCAAAAATAACATAGGATAATGTACCCCTGGGGTAATCATGGGGTATCAGGAGGAGTACAGACATCACAGCCAGAGTCTCCCTGTCATATAACACCATCCCCGCTACTGACCCATGCCCAGAACCACCTCATTAAGGTCACAGAGACTACTGGAGTAGGCATGTGCTGAACACCTTTACCCATGTGAGTAGCCATTGTCTGTGATGGGAAAGGGATGGAAGAGTATTGTGAGGCACATGGCACTCTCCCACGTGTATGGATGTGGTGTGTGACACACTCCCATTCTTCGTTTTACAGGGTGCACAGTGCTTTCCACCTGTACAGCAAATGGAATGTTCCAGCACCGGATGCACACCTCACTCTGCTATGTTCTGACCTTTCTAGGTCAGCTCCCACTCACTTAGGGGTGTACATACTTTTGTTGCATGCGGTTGAGATATTAATGGCTGTGTGTTGAGTTATTTTGAGGGGATAGCAAATTTACACTGTTATACAAGCTGTACACTCACTACTTTACATTGTAGCAAAGTGTCATTTCTTTAGTGTTGTCACATGAAAAGGTATACTAAAATATTTACAAAAATGTGAGGGGTGTACTCACTTTTGTGAGATACTGTATATATATATATATATATATATATATATATATATATATATATATATATATATATATATATATATATATATATATACACCCTTTTGCATGCACACCCTAATGCAATAGGCTGCACACACTTATGATAGGGTTAACTTCTTACCCACCCGTCAGGTGACAGTGTTTTCTCGCTGTTAACCCTGAGCATTGCATCCTGGGAGCAGGTCACATCTTCCCAAATACATTGTTAGTGGAAATGCTAAATTAAGTGACCGATTCTCTAGAACATGTTATGTGTTAAACTATCTTTAAAGTTCTGCTATCCAGAGACAGACCTGAATTCTAATCATTATGAAAATTTGGAATTCATTAGAAAATGAATAAACAAAACTAATTTTAATGGAGTTAAAAGAAATTTATTACTATTCATTACAATTTCATTTGGAGATTCGGATACATCCAAATCTCCAAATAACCAAAAATTTGTCCGAATTTGTATTCGGACCAAAACGAATTGCAGATGTCTAGTCTACACATCTGCTCTTGCCCCCAGATAATCACCATGTGATGCAGATGATGATAATAGGTGCTGGCAGCAGACTGCCTTGGGAGCTGAGGACTGATTTTTTTCCTAAGGCTCCGTTCACATCTAGGCGTTTTGGGGCGTTTTTGGGGAGTTTTTCTGCTCTAGGATCAGCTCTCAAAACGCCCAACAAGACAAATCCTATTCATTTCAATGGCCCATGTTCACATCTGAGCGTTTTGACGCTGTAAGCAAAACGCCCAACGCTCAAAAAAGTACATGAGCTTCTTTTTGGGCAGATTACAGGCGTTTTCCATTGGTTTCTATTCAATCTAAAAATGCCTGCACAAAAAACGCCTGTAAAAACGCCTGTAAATCGCGGTAAAAATCGCTGTAAAAATCACGGTAAAAACGTGTGAAAACGCTACGCTCAGGTGTGAATGTAGCCTAAAGGCATTAGGCTGTTCATCCCCACCACTGCTTGTATTTTCACCAAAATGAGGCTCAGAGCCACCTGCTACATGATATATTATCCTGCTAGCCTCTAGAAATGACTGTCACAAGCGCATCCTCCAGATGTTTCATGCTGGATGAAACTTTCCCCTTGTAATGTGGATCAAGGCAAGTTGCCAACCAGTAATGGTGCCTCTAATGCCAGGAATCCTAGGGTCCTTCCACAAGCTATGCTGCATGAGTAAGCTCATGGGCCACAAATGACTCGACTGCCCTGTCTAAGATGCAACCAAATGTGTGCTTCAGCAAGAATACATCTAGTAAGTATAGTCTTGCTGATGCACATGTTGTCACAGCTCATCATTCTTGTCACCGCCTCAAACAGTGACAAAATAGTGAATATGCTCTGTATTGCCAAAGCATGGGGAAAAGAAGCCTAGCTCTCCTGAGCCTTTTCTCATGCCATACTCACATTGGTACTCAGTGATGGTCCTCTGCTGCATTTGCAGCTGCTACAGCATGGCCAGAGTCAATTTTCCCCCGGTGGGCATGTCACAGATCAGGCAGTTTGTTGGCAGATAAAATTCCCTTTAAATGTCACCCAATTGATCTCTGACAGTCTAGGACAGTGATGCTGAACCTTGGCACCCCAGATGTTTTGGAACTTCATTTCCCATGATGCTAAACTACACTGCAGAGTGCAAAAGCATCATGGGAAATGTAGTTCTAAAACATCTGGAGTGCCAAGGTTCACCATCACTGGTCTAGAACAACCTGAAATGGCTACAAATTATCCAGGCTACCTCAGAAGATCTTATAACCCAGGGTACCTATCTAGGAAGAGCTGCACCACCAGATTGAGGATATGTGTCATGCAAGGCATGCGTGCTAACTTTCCCTATTAGAAGGTAGACAGCATGATGGTGTCATTCGTTCACATCATTATTTCTGGCATAAGCTGCACTAAGGTTAACCACGTCTGAGCTTGCCCCTAAAAAGCTGACAACATTTCAGCCCCAGTGTGGCTCTTGTGCCCTAAACATATCAGCTGCATCACTACATTTTTGCCTGAGCAGTTGCATAGTCTCTTGTATGCTTTAGGGGGACTAGTGGATCAGAGGACAACTCAGAGGAAAGAGGCATTGAAAAGGACAAGTCAGGGAAGGTAGAGGGGACATCTCTGGCAACATTACAACCAGATGTAAGGATGCAGGGTGGCTGAAAAAGCTCCAGTAATGTGTCCTGTTCTTGGACCCATATCAGTGGCTGTGTAGACCTTATTGCTGACTGCATGGTCCAGTATTGAGAAAACATTGCCTTCCACATGATGGCAAAGGGCAGGGTTGGCCTTATAGGCAAAAATATAGCAACTGAGAACCTGCCAATGTGGTAAAGCACAGGCAGAAAAATCCCAAAAGGTGGTAGAATTGACAAATTGCAAAGGCAGTAGTTGTAGAGACAGAAATTTGGCTAAGCCAGCATTTAGGTGCTGGGCAAGGGAGTAGCTGTGAGTATGTTTTTTTTCTGCTCTGGCTGGTGGGCCATTAGCCTATGCTTGCCTCTCCTCTGCATGGCCTGCATGCAGTCCCTTTTCCATGCTGGAGATCCATGCGGTAGACCTCTGATACCTCTTGATTTATCATCATCCTTAATGCTATAGTCTGCTGAGAGGGAATTGTGTATAGTGAGGGTAAAGGGGGAAAATGAGAGGAACTGGAAGGAGGAGTAGAAGGGGGAGTGCAGCCCTTTTCCTGATGACTAACATTCTGGTGCTATTACCTATTAGCTGCATTTTGAAAGGTTAGATGTCTCTTGGGCACCTGGTACTCAAATGGTCAATAGTATTGCCATGTTTGGCATGCCCAAAACAGAGAATGCAAATGATAATGGTTTAGTCTCCTGTACATATGCTGAAAAGGACATACACAGTTGAGTTCCAGGGTGTGGACTGGGGACTGCCCTACACCTGTGGAGCGCTGATATCCAGTGAAACATGGTGGCTTCTCCCTCCGCTTCCCTGCGAGCCCCTGGATGACATTTTGCTGGGGTTTTTCACCTACATCACTTTCCATCTATGCTCAGGCACCCAGGTATGGTCAAAAACTTCATCATCATTCCCTCCAACTTGACTGTATATTGCAACCACAGGAACATAACTGCCAATGGGTTCTCCTTGCCTGTTGTTCCTTCCCTCTAGGTTCCCATTACTCTCCCAACTGTACAAAAAAGTGGCAACCACCTCAACCTATAACTATCCTTTGCACCAAGATGCGGGCTTTCCAAACATGATATTGATAATGTAGGGGCTTATTTCCTTCTTTTACTTGCAGCTATTGGAAGCTATGCATGGGGGAAGTAGTTTTGGGTGCACTGTAAGCTGTGGTGCTTTGGTGAACTAAACAGGACCTTTATAATATGCAGCACTCTACTGCACACTTACACATAACAACCAGTGATCCATCCCTACCCAAACTTTAAGATATCAGCCAGAGATTCCTTACTGACAAGTGAATGTAAACAAACAGAAAACAAACAAAAAAAGAATAAATGGCATGGAGTTCCCCCAAAATTCCCCAAAACACCAACAACAAGAAATGCAGCCTGAGTGGCCAGGAAAATTATTAGAATCTGAAAGCCAAATTTAAAATAAGGGGGGCTCCAGATAATGCCCCCAATGTAAATGAGTACCCCTACTAATGCATAAAAAGTACCCTAGAAATAAGCAAACACAAACATTTGACAAGTCCTTGATTTAAAAAAGAAAAAAATGAAGAACAAAAAAAAAAACAATTCTGCTAAGACACATCAAATCAAATTGCTTTCTGTGCTGAACAACATCTTCAGGTCCCTAATACTGAAGTTACTATGTTACTAAAGTTAATACATATCCAGGACGCTCTGTCCCTTACCTATTTAAGAACTTTCAGACAACAGAGCAGCTAGCCGGCAGGTAGCCTTCATTGTGGGTGGAGCAGAGTCCCCCCCCCCCCCATGTCGAAGGCAAGGGAAGTGTTCAATTACTATGCTTAATAGAGCAAATTCTGGTGATGAAGCTCGTGGGGTTTTGGTAATTTTACAAGTGAGTGCAAACGTATCTACCCAGATTTTCAGTAGTTTGTTACATCTCCAAAAAATTTGCATAAGGTTGCCTGTCTCCCCACAATTCCTCCAGCAGGTAGGTGCTGCAAATGGAGCATAGGTGTGTATTTGAGTTGGGGTAATTTACCATTTGAGGTTAATTTTAACAGTCAGTTCCCAAAGGTTGAAAGCGGGGGTTGCTTTGTAGTTCCATGTTAATGCTATGGTCCATTGAGAAGGACTGAATGTTCTACCTACATCTCTTTCCCATTTTAGTATTGGGGGCAGTTTGGTGAAAGTGTTTTTGGCATTTAAAAGGCTGTAAAACAATGATATACCTTTAATATTCTTGGTAGTACTAGAGAGGTACTTCCAGATTCCTTCGTGAACATAGATCTGGAGGCGTGGGTTACGTATTAGGCAATATGTTATTTGGATATACTTAAAATAGTCTGTGGAAGGGATGGAGAACTCCTCTCTCAGCATAGCTCTCTCATCTCAGCAAAATGATTTGAGTAAGTCATTAGAGTATAATTCTGATAGATTAGTTATACCTTGATTTTGCCAGTTTTAAATAGAAAAACCTGAAATTAGTTGAGGTGAAACAGAGATGGGTATTGGGATTTGGTAGGGTGCATCAACTTTGCAGGCCTTAGATAAGCAGTAATTGAATGCTGCTACTGGGGAAGAGATAGTATGGGAGATTTGGGAGTTGTTGGTCTTAGGATGGGGGTTGCTTAGGAGCCATACTATCAGGTCATGTCCTGGAATTCGGTCAGATTCCATATCTTTCCAAGGACAGACTACATAGTTTCTAAACTAAATTTTGAGTTGTGACAGGATGGAAGCATAATAGTAGTCTCCAAAGTTTATGTACTCTGCTCCTCCCACTGATCTGTGTTTTTTTTTTAGGTTGGATCAGGAACTCCTAGCTTTAGATTTTTTCCATACAAATTTGCCTAAACTATTTTGTAGAGATGCAAAGTAGGATGAAGGTACAAGAATGGGAAGGGATCTAAAAGTATAGAGGAGTTGCAGTAGTTTAAGTATCTTAAAGGCAGCCGGCCTGCCTGACCATGTAAAGTGAGATTTGAAGAGATTTTCGAGGTCCTTAGGGAGGTTGTTTCGAAAGGGGGCGTAGTTAGCTCGAATTAGGGAGGACACTTGTTTGGTTAGGTTGGTTCCTAAATAGGATATTGAGTTTTCATCCTATATATAGGGATATTGCGCACTTAGAGAAGTCTGTTGTTCAGATGAGATTCCCATGGAGAGTATGAATGACTTAGGGCATTAACCTTATAATAGGATACTTGGCTGAAAGTTTCAAGGGTATTCCTTACCAAAGCCAGGGAGGACTCAGGATTAGTTAAAATGAGAATTACATTGTCAGCAAACAAATGTATTTTGTGTACTTGTGATCTGATTGTTAGGCCTTTAATTTGCTTTAATTTGCCTTTAATTTGCTGCGTAGATCTAACTTTTTCTGCTAGTGGTTCCATCATTAAGTTAAATATCAGGGGTGAAAGGGGCTTGTCCCATTACAGATGCTGAAGGGTGTTGAAAACATAAAGGAGCAATAAACTTAGGCCGAGGGATGAGAATAAAGTGTTATTATCGATGATAGGACATAGCCCTGAAAACCAAATGTTATCAGCGTCTGTCCAAGTAACCCCATGGACTCTGTCAAATGCCTTCTCTGCATCTCCATGGGATTCGGCATGATGGATAATGTTTATCATCCTACGAGTGGCGTCAGAGGTTTGGCACACTTTTGGCCGTAGAGGGAGGAAGTGGAAGAAAGGTGAGTATATTTTCTTCAATAACAAGGTAAGTAAACAAAAAAAAAAATCGTAATTATCCATTTGTTTTTCAGGTGACCTAGAGCAAGCAGATGGCCCAAAATAGATTTTGTCGATTTTGAGGGTGGAACTCCGCTTTAAGGACATTAACATGTCCTTCAGCGTAGTGCCCATCACAGGTTGTCCTACAGCGGGAAAGGCAGATATGGAGTCAGGCTGAGGGTTTTGTAATGGCAGTGTAGTGGATAGTGAGGAAATGTGGCTCACCTCATGTTTGGCTGCAGAAGCATCCAGGCGCATCTTTGCCTTTGCAGGGCTGCTGGAGATCGGGATACCTGGAGGAGATAGTGGGGGCTCCATTCTGGTGCACAAGGATGTGTCCTGGTTCTTCTGGGAGGGAGCTGTGCTGATTGCTGGGAGAGGAGATCCACAGGTGTTGCATTCAGTGATCCAACCGTGGCACCATCTTGGCTGTGCCTCGCAGTAGGCTGGTACATGTAGGCCATTCCTTTGCGGGGAAAAGGATCCCTTTTCAGTGACATGGACCCTTGGTTGCTTCGGAGGTGATTGTCTGGCACTGGGGTGCAGTAGGAGACAATGGGCAGGCAGACTCTTGTATTAGCAGGCTGGTGTGAGAATCTCTTCCCTTATGCAGCCATCTTGCTAACACGCTGGTCACTTCCCCCCGCCCCAATTTTTTTTTTGGTGAATTGACTTTCACTCCTGTTTTATGCAGTATTTACCAAGTGTTTGTGCTTTATGCGGTAAATACATAATGCATAAATCAGTAGTGAATTGACATTTTCAGAATCGCATGCGGTATTTGGGAAAACACCTAAATACTGCATGCAATCTGGCTCTGTGAATAGAGCCCATTATTGCTTGTTGACATAATCAACGTGATATATAAGCATTATGTGGACTGGAGGAAAACAGAGATCCATGTTTCTCCATTTTCCTCACTCATAGAACAGCAGTCTGCCTTGTTTACATAGGCAGACCACTGTTCTGCCTTTCCTCTGAACGATCGACGGGTCCCAGAGGCCATTGCGGCCACCGGACTCGCTGATTGGTTCCTGCTGTGCATGCGCACACCCCAGAGCTGAAAATCTAAATCACGTACAGGTATGTGATTTTGCGCTTAAGGGCAGGGCGCCGCATTATATGTACGTGGGGTGGTCCATAAGCGGATAAACTTTGCTACTTTTACTGATTCAGCGCCTTGACATCTGTTTTCTTTTATTGTTTTATTAGCAGGGGTTTTAATGAGTTATCAGCTAGTTAAAGTGTATGCATACCTACATTTATTTCAGTTGTGGATACAGTACAGTAGAGAAGAAGTAAAACCCCTGAACAGAAGAACTGGAAGTGAACACAAATCTCTACAAAGTGAAAGGAATTCCTCTCTTAGACAAATTTCCCCAAAACAAGTGTCCCCATTGGAAGATTTTCCCTCTATTTCTGTTTTTAGGACAACTGTAAAATTTATATTTTCCCATCATTTTCTATTTTAGTGACTAAACAAAAAAAAAGTGAACCTCCCCAGGGGGGTCACAGAAAGCAGTAAAAACTTGATTGACATTCCAACCCTTCCCCACTCTACTCAAAACATAAAAAAAAAGTTTAGGCTTTGCAAACACTTTGGCCCCTTTCACATGGGCGGTGCGCCTGATGAAATCCCTTTTGCTCAGCTGGGATCGATCCTCCAATCCCCGCTGAGCAGGCGGATGACAGCTCCATCTCCACTTACTTTTCAGAGACAGACCTGTCAGATCCCCGCTCTCCTCTATGGGAGATCCGATGAAAATGGACGGTCTGTCCATCTTCATCCGATCCTTCAGACGGATGGAAAATAGGGTTTCCATCCGTCCGGATTTCACGGACAGGATCGGATTGGAGAGCAACGGGTGTCAGCGGACATCTGCTGCTCCATAGGGCTGCATGGAGCATCTGATCAGGTCTGCTGAAAAACTGACAGGCGGACCGGATCGGAAAGACCATGTGAAAGGGGCCTTTTGGGAGAATTTGATAAAACTGGTGCACACAGAATTTGGTGCAGCTGTGCATTGTAACCAATCAGCGTCTAACTTCAGCTTGTTCAATTAAGCTTTGACAATAAAACCTGGAAGCTGATTGGTTACTGTGCACAGCTTCACCGGATTCTGTGTGTATCAGTTTTGGTAAATCCCCCCCCCCCCTCGAAGCCTGGCCATACATTATACAATTGTCTTGTACAATTATCCTTTAGATTTATCAAAATCATAAAATATGAGGTCAAACCTAAACACTTTCAATTTGCATGCAATCAGGCAGGCCCTTGCACTACATAGTTGAAGGTAAATCTAAAAGAAATTGAACAAGAAAATCGTATAGTGTATGGCCAACTTAAGTGTCTGTTTCTATACACAGAGACAATATTTTATTACAAGATCCAAAATGTTCACCCTATCACATATTGATGAAAATCACATAAAATATGTTTTACTGTATATGTTTTATGATTATTTCTTAAGCATTATATCTGGAGAATAAACATTAGTAAAAACATTTGCAAAAATTGCAATGCCTTAAATTAAAGTGGAACTAAACTTCTTAGGAGTGTCGGGGCTCCCTTTTTGCCATGTTTTACATTGAACAAGTATACTGATTCTATTTGCTCATTATGGCATCCTTTTACCTGGTGCTTTCATCTTTTCTTCATATGTTTTATGATTATTTCCTAAGTAATATAACTGGAGCATAAACATTAGTAAAAACATAGCAAAAAGTCCAATGTCTGAAATGAAAGTGCATCTACACTTCTTAAGTCTAGTACACACGCAACGATTTTCCACCGACCGGTCGTCCGTCTTTTGTCCAGAGTGGTGTTTTATTGGTTGGAATGTGCCTAGACTGCAATGGACTTTTGTCGACCGCCAAAATTCTACTTCAGAAGTGATGCCATGTGTTGGTTTGCTTTCTTTGTGTTCTTTCTTCTCTGAGCATGCCCAGTCTTGCTCATAAGATTTTTCCCTGTCGAAATCTGTACTGACTGCACGAAAATCGTCGGAGGACAAAAATTTTATAGCCTGCACACCTGATTTTTTTTGGCCGAAAAGTCGGAGTCGGTTGTCGGAAGCATCATACTAAAAAGCCGAAAATCGTCAGATCGGTCGTCGGACGAAAATTCCCTGCCGAATTTCGATGCGTGTGTACGGGGCTTTAGAGTTGTTGGGGCTCAAAGACCTTTTGGCATGTTGTACATTGTGCAAGTATGCTTATAATATTTGCTCATTATGGCATCCTTTTAGATGGTGTTTCTATCTTTTCCCAGTCATCTTTCAAATTCAGAGATTTTGGCCACAATGATTGGCCAGTAAATATAGTAACTCTCTTGCATAGCAATGTATGTTCAGCTGCCTTGTGGTATTATCTATTGGTACTCAAGCTTGTGTCAGTCAATACTGAAACCTCCATATGAAAAATCAATAATTATTTATTAGGATGTCCCAGCTCTACCTTCTAATACATTTGACATCTGCCTGACCTTCATCGGAATACTTGCTAAATTAGTGCATTTAATACATAACAGTGGAAGAAGAGGTTGTTCACCTAGCAGAGCAAATGTTACTCAATTAGTTGAAAATGTGTTTACTTTAAAAACCTAACAATGCGTGAGAGAAATGTAAAAAAAATATATTATTTAGTCATCATGTGATTGACTTTGCTATGTTGACACACTGCACTCTTTCAGTAAATCAACCTCTGTAAATGCCCCAGATATTATTTTGGTGATTTATTTCATATTCCAGCAGCCAATAATGGGACACCCACTGTCTGCTAATTTTGGATGCACAATATGGAAAAACCTGGCAGTACACCTCAACAGTTTATTGCCCCCTTAAACAAACTAAACTATATAAGTAACTAAGTAAATAGCCTCTAATTCCTAATCATTTAGGCTATATGTAAGTGTCCACTAACAAAAAGTTATATTAAGACTTTTTTTAAAGAAAGCACTCAGCATGAAAATGTAATGCACATGATTTACCTGTATTTCATAGAACCTTCAACTCTAATAATAACCATACTGACAGCACTTCAAATGTTAAATACATATATGACATTTACAATTTAATAAAAGCAGATTTAATCAGCATCTAGTGGTTTTTCTTATAATTTTGTAGTTTTAAGTTTGCTCTTTGGCACAGTGTTTTTTTTCTTCTTGCTCACTAATGTGTTTTGATTAGGTATTATTTTCTCAGCGGAATTTAGATTTGACTTTTTGCAGAGATATATTTAGTAACAAAAAAGTTTCTTTAAAAGTGCTTTAAGTAATGTTTTCACGGTTTAGTCCAGAGGAAATATAAAAAGCAGGTTAAGCACAGTCTAAAAGGAACCAGTGATATTAAAGTGAAAGCATAAAGTAGGCATATCTTTAGTCATTTTGCAGCCTTTATTTTAATGGATAAGTGAACTCTTCTTTCCCCCTTCCCTGACTTTACCGATTCCCCCTCCTCCGCTTTAGATGCATAGTTACCATCAGAGTCTCTTGTGTTTTTTTATCCTGAACCACAAGTGTTCAGTGTCCTGCCACTGCCAGTGCAATACACCCTGTGGGTTTCTTTGGGTGCCATCTCTTGAGACTGCATATGTTTGGGACTCAGGCCCATAGAGGTCTACATGGAGCTACTGTGTAGGTACGGCCAAGACACTGACGACTTGCAGGCACAGAATCTTAACGAACACCACTGGCTGTGTATCTACTAAAAAAAGCTCTGTGTATGGTTTAGCCTCTTTTAGCTATTAAGCTAAGATCTCATCTGACTGATAGGCATATTTTGTAAAAGGAGAAGTAATCCAAACCATTCAGCAGCACTGCTGAATAGGATTAGGCTTGTGTAAATCAAAGCAGCAAACCAGAAAATAGTCATAGTTTATTAGGAAAATGACAAGGGCATGAATTACAACCCACATCGAAACAAAAATTGCCATAAAACAACCCTCTACAAATAGGTGATATGATCTTAATGGTCTGCTTCCTGCTTCCAATGTTGCAGCCTATGCTGAGGGATCACTGTAACAACCAAATCTGGTAACATCTGGGCCATACACAAGCTAGCAATGTGATGTGAATAACCTCTATGAGAGGAGAGAAGAGTGCAGATGTGCTGATATAACTGGACTATTCCAATTCCTGTGAACACCAAGCTATGATGCCACAACTGTTTGCCAGTCATCGTAAGCTAAATTAATTTCTCCTTTAACCACGTAAGCCCCGGAGGATTTGGCTGCTCATAGACCAGGGCCTATTTTGCGATTCGGCATTGCGTGACTTTAACGGACAATTGCGCGGTCATGCGACGCTGTACTTAAATGAAATTGGCATTCTTTTTTCCCACAAACAGAGCTTTCTTTTGGTGGTATTTGATCACCTGTGCGATTTTTACTTTTTGCGCTATAAACAAAAAAAGAGCGACAATTTTGAAAAAATAACAATATTTTTCACATTTTTTTATATGAAATCCCCCCCCCAAAAAAATGTAAAAATCAAAATTTTTTAACATTTTAGGCCAATTTGTTTTCTGCTACATATTTTTGGTGAAAAAAACGCAATAAGTGTATTTTTATTGGTTTGCGCAAAAGTTATTGCATTTACTAACTACGGGAAAGATTTATGTCATTTTTATTGTTTTGTTTTTTTTTAACTAGTAATGGCGGCGATCTGCGATTTTTTTGAAGGACTGCGACTTTTGACAGATCGGACCCTTGACTGACAATTTTGACACTTTTGGGGGTACCAGTGACATTATTACAGTAATCAGTGCTATACATATGCACTGTTACTGTAAAAATGACACTGGCAGGGAAGGGGTTAACTTTATTAGAGATCCAGGGGTTAAGTGTGTCCCTAGGGGCGTGCGTCTAACTGTAAAGGGGCGTGGCTTTTGATGTAACCACAGAGACTTAGGATCCTACATAGCAGGATCGTATGATTTCTGCAGTTACACCAGGGAGAATGACAGGCGGCTCTGTTTACATTAGCCACCTGCCTTTCTCCCTCTCCAGCAGGAGATCGCGAGTGACCAGCGGACATCGTAGCCGCCGGTCACTCGTGTGGTGATGGCAGTGAACGAGCGGGGCGGGAACGCGCCTCCGGCGGCGCGCGCTCGCCCCCTATTTGCTTGCGGGCGAGTGATGTAGCGATACGTCACTTTGCCCAGGAGGGGCTGACCGCCGCAGTATATGTACTTGCGGCGGTCGGCAAGTGGTTAAGAAGATCCTGCTGCATGAAAAGACTGCTTGAGGAATGCACTTGTAACGAAGGACAATGCTTAAAGCGGAGTTCCGGCCTCGGAAATGTTTTTTCAATAAAAATACCCCTGGGACAGTAAGGGCTAGTACATTCCACAATGGATAGCCTCTGAACTGTTCCAGGTCGCATTTACCTTTTAGAAGAAATACTTACCTTGAAAATTTCTTCTCCAGCACTGCCTTCTCAGGTGTGGGCAGCTGAAGCCAGCGCATCCTCTTCTGTGTCCTCTTCCTCCCAGAATGCCCTGCACCGGCCCCGCTTGTCACTTCCGGGGCAGGCGCGTCATCCCTGCACAGCTTCTGGGCATGCCGAA
The DNA here is from genome assembly GCF_965119305.1 of Pelophylax lessonae. NCBI lineage: Eukaryota > Metazoa > Chordata > Amphibia > Anura > Ranidae > Pelophylax > Pelophylax lessonae. The sequence goes on along the minus strand of NC_138768.1, from coordinate 424,119,558 downwards.
GAAGCTGTTTATCAGGGAATGACGCGTCTGCTCCGGAACTGACGAGCGGGGCCGGTGCAGGCGCATTGACTCCTGGGAGCGATGACGTTCAGCTCCCAGGAGTCATCGTAAGCAGGAAGTTACGGTGCGGGCCGCGGCCGAAGAGGGAGGAAGTAGAAGGAAGGTAAGTATACTTTCTTCAAAAACAAGGTAAGTAAAGAAAAAAAATCGGGAGTACCCATTTGTTTTTAGGGGATTTACAGCAAGCGGATGGGCCAAAGTTGTTTTTGAGCCCGGAACTCTGCTTTAAATCTCTTGCTACTCACACAAGTTTGCTACTGTTGCTTAGAAATATTCCTCTGAAGTCAACTGGGAAATTTACACTTATGGAGGTATGAATCTCCTTGGCTCCCTACAGCTTCCACCAGTTCCTTCTGCTACTGAGCTAAATGTCATTACTGAACTCATCAATGACATGGAGGTTAGCAGAAGAAATAGGTGACAGCTATCCTATATTATATAAATAAGTTACCCAACCATAAACCTTACAGTAACCATTTACAGTATAGGAAAATGTAAAGTTCATTCAGTATTAACCACTTCTGGACCGGAAGGTTTTACCCCATTAATGACCAGGCCATTTTTTTACGATACGGCACTGTGACAATTGCGCTGTCGTGCGATGATGTACCCAACTAAAATTGATGTTCTTTTTTTCCCCACAAATAGAGCTTTCTTTTGGTTGTATTTGATCATGTCTGTGATTTTTTTTTTGTGCTATAAAGAAAAAAAGAGTGACAATTCTAAACAAAAAAAACAATATTTTTTTATATTCTGCTATATTACATTCCCAATAAAAAAAATAAATAAAAATCAAATTTTTTCATAATTTTTGGCCAATTTATATTCTGCTACATATTTTTGGTAAATAAAATCCCAATAAGTGTATATTGATTGGTTTGCGCAAAAGCTTTTGCGTGTACAAACTAGGGGAAAGATTTATGTAATTTTTATTTATTTATTTATTTTTTACTAGTAATGACAGCGATTAACGATTTATAGCAGGAATGCAACATTGCGGCGGACAGATTGGACACCTAACTGACATTTTTTACACTTTTGGGGGACCAGTGACATTACTACAGTAATCAGTTCTAAAAATATGCACTGTTACTGTACTAATGACACTGGCAGAGAAGGGGTTAACACCAGTGACAATCAAATGGTTAAATGTTTCCCTAGGGGGTGCTTTATAACTGTGTGGGGGATGAGCTTGCTGCATGAACACAGAGACCTGTGTTCCTAAATAAGAGGAACACAGGATCTCTGTGTTCATTACTGACAGAACAGCGGTCTGCCAAGTTTACAATGGAAGACCGCCATTTTGTCTCCACAGGGAGCAATTGCGGATGCCCGGCAGACATCGCGGCCACCAGACCCGCTGATTGGCTCCCTCTGTAGGCAATAAGGGTGCCCACTAGCGGTCCCGCAAAGCAACGTACAGGTATGTCGTTTTACAGGACAGGGCCAACCTGCCGCCGTAAAACTATGGTGGCTGGTTGGCAAGTGGTTAATATTAATATACACTATATTATCAAAAGTATTGGGACACCTGCCTTTACACGCACATGAACGTTAATGGCATCCCAGTCTTAGTCCATAGGGTTCAATATTGAGTTGTCCAACCCTTTGCATCTGTAGCACTACTCCCATGGGAGCTGCTGTGTGTGGGTTCCCCTGGGTTACCATTAACAACAGTAGACCATTCTGACATGTTTCCAAGTGTTTTTACCTCAGACAAGGACCAGTCCAGTTTCTTTGGGTTTTGTGTTTTTATTTGTAACTTGGATAGGAGAAGGGATGAGTGGGGTACTCCAATAACTGAACTATGCACAAGAAGGCAGGGACTGTTCAAAAAAATGCTGACTGATGCTGGTTAACGCTGACTGATGCTGGTTAACACTGATTGAGCTAGTCACAGCTAGGCAGCTTATTGTATTTCACCTTTGACTGTGAAAGAGTCCTATTAGCTTCTTAAGGCACTCCTTTCCTGAGGTAGCTGACTTTAATAATAGACTGCACTGCTGAGCAACTTCAGGGCCCTTCCTGGCACCCCCTTTAACCCCTAATCTTCAGGGCTTTACAACTTGGCACCCCCTTTTCTGTAACACTCCGGACTAGCTGGCTCCTTGATCCCCTTGACCTCTCTGGAGTGCTCCCTTCTCTTAGTCAGACCCCTGGGCAGATGCTTGAGTACTCACGATACTGGCTACAGTGGGGACACTATCTCAGACCCAGTGAATCACACTTGGAAACATATGACAGGCTAAACTAACAGATCAGGCTCTCCTGATAAGCAGAACCGAGCCATACATATATTTTACCTAACACCTACTTAAGAGGGTGCTACACATCTATAACAGCTTCAACAAAATCACACCCCTGTCCTGCACCAACCTAGCCACTTCTGTCTACAATGCTTCACTTTTAGCCTCCCTGGACACACTGGCCCCCCTCACTACACATTGAATCAGACCCCTTCAACCTTGGCAAACAGATAACACTAGAAGTCTGAAAAAGAATAGTCATGCTCTTGAGCACCTATGGCATAAGACTAGGTCTCAGAAAGATGTCAACCAATATAAATTTGCCCTCCAAAAATACAATTCCAATCTCCACACTGCCAAGCAGACCTATTTTATTACTCTCATTAACAGCTTACCATCCCGTCCCCAGCAACTCTTCACTACCTTCAATTCTCTACTTGATCCTCCACTGCCTCCACCCACTAACTCACTCACTGCCCAGGAGATCGCCAACCACTTCAAACAGAAGATTGCTAGAAATCGTGAGATCTCTGCTATTCAGATACCTTCCACACTTTAAACTTCATGCCCACAGGTACAATCACTACTTCCCTCAGTCAACCCCATCACTATAGACGAGGTTACTAAACTACTTGCTAATGTCCACTTAACCACCTGCCCTCTGGATCCTGTTCCCTCGCAAATGCTACGTTCACCCTCTGGCTCTATTCTACACTCTCTAACACACATCTTCAATCTCTCCCTCTCTTCCCCCAACTCTCTAAAACATGCGCTAGTCAGCCCCATACTTAAAAAGCCCTCACTGGACCCAACCAATCTTAACAACCTACACCCTATCTCCTTGCTCCCCTTTTTAGCCAAACTCCTTGAACGTCTGGTCTAGCGACCACCTTGCCGAAAATACCCTTCTTGATCCCCTTCAGTCTGGATTTCGGCTTCAAAACTGCACAGAAACTGCTCTCCTAAAACTAACAAATGATCTACTAATGGCCAAAACGAATGGACACTATTCTGTACTCCTACTCCTGGACCTTTCTGCTGCCTTTGATACGGTTGACCACCCCCTCCTCCTCAAAAAACTCCACGCCTTTGGTCTCCGTGACTGTACTCTTCACTGGTTCTCTTCCTACCTATCCAACCGCACCTTTAGGGTTACTTACAATTCTACTGCCTCCTCTCCTCTTCCTTTCTCTGTTGGAGTCCCCCAAGGTTCTGTTCTTGGACCTCTCTTATTTTCAATCTCCACCTACTCTCTAGGTCAGCTGATAGCTTCCCATGGCTTCCAATACCATCTCTATGCTGACGATACCCAAATCTATTTATCCACCCCTCAGCTCACTCCCTCAGACTCCTCACATATCACTAATCTACTAGCAAATATATCAGTCTGGATGTCACACCACTTCATCAAACTCAATCTATCCAAAACCAAACTGATAATTTTTCCTCCACCACGTTCCCCTTCCCCCGATCTATCTGTCAAAATCGATGGCACAACTATCAGCCCATCCCCGCATGCCTAGGTGTTGTCCTGGACTCTGAACTCTCCTTCAAGCCCCACATTCAATCACTGTCCAAATCTTGCTGCCTCAACCTCCGCAACATCTCCAAAACATCCATCATGAATGCTGCTGCCAGACTCATCCACCTTACCAAGCGCTCGGTGTCCGTTACTCCTCTCTGTCAATCCCTCCACTGGGTCCGCTCACAAATTAAATTCAAAATACTAACAACATCTTACAAAGCCATCCACAATTTAGCCCCAGCTACATCACTAGCCTAGTCTCAAAATACCAACCTAATCGCTCTCTTAGTTCCTCTCAAAACCTCCTGCTCTCTAGCTCCCTCGTTGCCTCCTCCCATCGCCTCCAGGACTTTTCCAGAGCCTCTCCAATCCTATGGAACTCCTTACCCCAATCTGTCTGATTATCTCCTACTCTGTTAACTTTTAGACGATCCCTGAAAACCCTCCTCTTCAGAGAAGCCTATCCTACCCACACCTAACAACTTTACTTTCATTTTCTCCATCTGCTCACCCCCCACAGTTATTGCCTTTTGTTTCACTTGACCCTCCCTTCTATATTGTAACCTCTAACGAGCAAGGCCCTCTAACACCTCCTCTATTGAATTGCATTGTCACTGTATTGTCTATTGTAAAGCGCTGCGCAAACTGTTGGCGCTATATAAATCCTGAAAAATAATATTAATAATATCAACTATTAGTTTTTTTTTATATTTTATTTAGAATAGCACTGTGTGTTGTATATAAAATATATATTCATCAGTTTAATTTTTCATATTTTGAATACAGGTCATAATGACCTGAGCTGGTATCATATAAAAAGCAAGAAACTAAGAATTGAAAAATTTATAAAACACATATCAATAAATACTTAAAGCTTGTTGTTGTATAATTCAAATAGACTTCTTGTCCCATTCCTCTATTGTTCTCATTAATTCATGACAGGGAAATAAATCTGCTTCAAAAAAAGAAATGTGCAGACAATATTAAATGTATTATATCTACTGTATCCTATGCCTGTAATAGAGTTTAGTATGTTTTCATGTTTAACTAATGGTTTGTAAATTACTTAAATTAAAAATATATGCAAAAAAAAAACAGGTGAATAAAAAAACCCCCTAAATTTAAAATTTGCATTAAGGAAACAGAACAGATAATTTCCATGTAATTGGACAATGAAAGGTTTAATCCTTTACCATACACAAGCTTTACACTTTACACTGCTCTGTGTCTTGGTACTTTATTTATTTTATTTCACATACTATTGATACTATGCAATTTTAGTTTACCACTTATCTTTGCGCTGTATTTGCACTGCACTTGGTACTTCATGGTTGAAGTTTATTTTAATTATATTTATATCATCATTTTTTCCTTAGGTATCAAATACAGGATAAAAATATCAGCCCAGCTAATATTCTTGTGACATTTCATGCATTGTCAAGACTGTTTAAGCACGTAAAAAAACAAAAAGATTGAGGAAGAAGAAGTATGAAGAGAGAAGGGAGCAAAAAGAAAAAGGTGGAGAGGATAAAGGAAGGCAAGTACCCATCAGGAGCCTGTCTATAAATTTTTAATTGGTGGTAAAAACAATTTACAGGGTGTCCAGCCAGGAACAGCGATGGCTGCATGAGATCATAGCTCCCGCTCCACAGAGTAACATAGTGGCACAAACGGCTTATCCAGCTCAATATATCACCGGGGACATGACTAGAAAGAGGAAGGAGGAGGCGAGGCCGCAGAAACGGCCTTCTTTACACAGCAACAGAGACAGGCAAGATGGCGCCGGCTCCTCTATACATGCAGCCTCCCGCTTTCCCTTCATGCCTCAGCAAGATTCCCCTGACACCTACAGCAGCACTGCTTCCAGACCTCAACTTGCCCTCAGCTCCACTCCACTATCTGGCAGCCCGAAGAAAGCCAGATTCAGGCTGGATGGCCAAAACAGGAGACATAAGGTGAGTCCTCTGAGGGACACTGGGGAAGATACCAGGGACCTACCTGATTCTATTGAGGAATTCCCCACTAACAATAGGCCTGTGATAGACACAGTCTTAAAGGACATACTCGTCTCACTTAGAAGCTCCCTGCAGTCGGATCTAGCCTCCTACATGAAAAAAATTTGTTCAGCTCTTCAGAAAGTAGCCAGCAGAGTTCATCATGTGGAAACAAAAATGGGGGAATTCGCGACCACCATCAACGACCTCATAGACGCACATGATCAGAAAGAGGAGGAGATGGACTGGGTCAGAGCAAAACTGGCAGATATTGAGGATAGGTCCAGACGCAATAACTTTAAAATTAGGGGGGTCCCTGAGAGTGTCCAACAGGAAACCTGAGAGCCTATGCCACAGACCTGTTTAAAGTTATTCTGCCGGAGGCCACTGACCTAGATATGGTGATATACAGAATCCACCGCTTGCCCAAACCCTCTTATTTGCCTGAGAAAATTTCAAGGGATATCAATCTGAGATTGCACTTCTTCCATGTGTAGCACCCTACAGGTAGGTGCTAGGTAAAGGTATAGTGAGCCTCGTCTGCCTAACAGGGCTGTGATTTATTAGTCGGAGTGTCATGATTTCCTGGTGTGCCTGCTGAAGGGGGAGTCTCCCCACTGGCTCCTGTGAGAGGCTTCTCATAGGGCGGTGGAGGAAACCCAATCAGGGGACACATCCAGGCTTGTAACTACCCCAGAAGGCAGATTGTGCTGCAAAGGATTCTAGGAGTGGGTATAAGTTTGGGGGTGGCACATGACACAATGTCTTTGGCGGGAGCAGAGTCCCAGGCGGGAGAGAGAATGGCTGTCTCCCCTCCTGTCTGAGGAGGAGGATCTCGGGGTGCTGCCTGAAGATCCACAGAGTGCTGAGCTAAGCTGAGGGGATCCGGTGTGCCGAGAACCTGCGGAGAGTCAGAGGGGTCCAGTCCCAGGAAAGCCTACACAGGTCGTGAGTACTGAGGATGGTCCCTGGGGGTCTGCCTGAAGTTAGAGGGGACCACTCCGGAAGAAGTTCAGGGATCCAGTGCCAGCTAGTGGTGAAAGGGGGTACCTAGGTTGAGGACTCTGAAGTGACAGAGGGGGTACATAGTCAGTGGACCCTGAAGAGCTTACAGTGTAAAGGGGGCGCCTGTGGTTTGGGCCCTGAAGTGATAGTCTACAGTATGAAGTGTGCCAGTTGAGAGTTGCAGCAGTACAGGAACTTACAAGGAGTTTCTCAGCCAGTGCAGGGCTGAAGGGAGCCATTCAGTGACTCTGAGCTATTGTAGTGTTACAAGTCAAGCAGTTCTACAGTCCTGGATCTTCTGGACTAAAGTCGAAGATCCAGCACAGTTTCAGTGATTACACAGTGTTCAAGCGTCAGGAAGCGTTGGCTAGCGTCGGCTGGCGTCAAGACAGCGCTAATAGGCATTTTCGCCAGAAAAGTCCCACAATTGTATCTAGTTGAGCCTAAAGGAGCATCCCACTCATTCCCTTCTCCCATCCCCTTAAATACAATAAAACCACAAAACAAAGATGCCGGAGTTGTCAATGTCTCAGTGCTCACACCCAGGGCCACAGCTCACGAGGGCTGGAGGGGTAACCGGTACCGATGGCAGACCCACATCAGGCCACAGGCCTGGAAAACCTGCTACACATGTAAAGGAAGAAATTATGAAATCCTCTCGAGACCTTACCCATTTACCCCCACAATAAGTAGGCCTTCAATTTTTCGCTGACCTGTCGCAGTATATGCTGCAAAAACGCAGGGCCCTCAATGCCATAACAAAACCCCTGTGTAACCACAGGATCACGTACAGGTGGGGTTACCCCACTAAACTCACAGTCACTTATGAAGGGACCATGCACGTGATTGACTCGCTTGAAAAAGGCATTTCCCTCCTCAAATCTTGGAACATACTCCCAGACTCAGGAGAGGCTGCGGTGCCAGCTGGCGACCATTGCCATGTGACCCCTGAGTGGCGCCTGGTCACTACTAAAAACTCACGTTCGCACAAATACAGTAATACCTGGATGTCATATATCACTCACGTGGGAGACCCAGTGGAGTGGTGGTTTCCTTCGGACCCCTGAACCTAATGTTTGAGTTAGACTTTTGCCCCATCCTGAGCAGCAATGCTGCCGCACCTTGTTGCTCTTACCCCATGTCCCCTGTGAGGACTATGAAGGATATGGACGTTATCCCTTGTTATATGTTACTGTCAACCTCTCTTTGTTCTTCCCTTTCTCAATGTCACAGTTCCTCAAGGCTGCTGGAGAACGTTCGTGGAAGTCATCTAGCGGAACTGCATTCAATATGGACACCTTCTGTGAGTAATATTACATTTACACTTACTGATACACAGCATAACCTACTATTCTCGCCATGGGACTAAAATTCCTTTCTGTAAATGCAAAGGGCCTGAACCACCCTGTTAAGTGCAAAGCCATGTGGCAAGAGGTAATGCTTTACCAGTGTGATGTTCTGTAAGTCCAGGAAACGCATTTTTGCACAGAGGCCCCTCCTAGATGTACCCATAGGAATTTCCCCTTTATCTTCACTGCCAATGCGGACTAAAAGAAAAGGGGTGTCCTAACAGCCATAAGAGACACAGTATCCTTTACTCTCCTGCAAGGAATCACAGACCCATGTAGGCGCTACCTTATTCTTGTATGTGAACTGAACTCGACCACACAAACACTCGTCAAGGTTTATGCCTCCAACACCGGCCAGATACGGTTACTTAACAAGCTGATGCGATCGGTCCGCAAGGTGCAAAAGGGCCCTGTGCTCCTCTGTAGTGACTTTAATTTAACGCCTAATCCCACCATGGACTCTTCTTCCATTCCAAAAAGAAAACCCCCAGCTTTGCAAACGTTTATAAATTACAATGACCTTTACGATGGCTGGCGCTGCCTAAACGCCAATGAAAGACACTACAGCTTTTTTCAGCATCCCATAATTGCTATAGCAGGATTGATCTGTTCATCATGGACCGAGAACTGTTAATGAGAGAGTCCTCGGCTCGCATTAATATTAAACATGGTCGGATCATGCCTCAATTCAGCTTACGCTGGAGCACTTGTTCTCCTCCACCACCTCGCCTCACTGGAGGCTGAACGCAAGGCTGCTCCAAGTCATGGAACATAAAAATGAACTAACGACATGCTTGAATGAATATTTTATTGATGATGCTCCCTCTGTTGATGACCCCTTTCTGCTGTGAAATGCCCACAAGGCAGTCGTCAGAGGAATCCTTATCAAACTGGGGGCAAGGGTGAACAGGCAGCGGCTAGGACGTTTGGAAGATTTCACCAGAGAGATTCATAAATTAAACTGCCAAAACATGTCACACCCCTCCCCCAATAACCAAGAAAAATTAGCCAATTTAAGGCAGGAATTCTGGTCCCTCCTTCTGGACAGGTTTGAGCTGGCATCCAGGAGATTGAAAACTACCTACTACACAACTGGCAAAAAAGCTGGCAAGCTTTTAGCTGGACAGTTGAAATTGATGAGACATAGGACTAAAATCCCCTATCTACTCCACCCTACAACAAAGGAATGAATCTATCACCCACAAGCCAAAGCAGACGCGTTCAGGGACTATTATAGTTCACTGTACAACCTCCACTCAGATAACCCCATCCCCCAACCAATATCAACCATAATCGATGACTTTCTACAAAAGCTAGACATCCCTAGGCTGTCCTCAGAGGACCTACGGCCTTTAAATGCCCCCTTCACTATTCCTGTGATCCTTAAAACTATCAACACTTTACCTAACAACAAATCCCCGGGACTGGATGGTTTCTCCGGGGAATACTATTGGGCCTTTTCGCATATTTTAGCACCGCACTTGGAAAAAGTGTATAATGCTGCTGCTGACTCTTCGACCTTCCCATCTGAAATGCTTAGAGCCACTATTGTGACACTGCCCAAGCTAGGGAAAGAACCCATCACCCCCCAAAATTTCAGTCCAATTTCTTTGTTTAATTGCAATCTAAAAATATATGCTAAGCTTATTGCAATAATATTGATGGATGATGTGCCCTCCCTGGTTCACCCAGACCAATCAGGTTTTATTAAAAATCGCCAGGCCATGGATGCCACCCGAAGGCACCTCAATATCATTCATGAAGCCAAAGCTGCGTGAATGCCTTCTCTGCTCCTTGTGTTGGATGCAGAGAAAGCGTTAGATAGGATCCACTGGGAGTATTTGGCTCGGGCCCTATCTGCTTTTGGCTTCCAGGGACATATATATTCTGCGTTGATGGCTTTGTATACGACTCCGTGTGCATGGGTGCTTGCATCTGGAGTCTTATCTAACTTCTTTCCAATCACGAACGGCACACGGCAAGGTTTCCTGCTTCCCCTGTTAATTTTTAATCTATTGATGGAGCCTTTGGCGTACGTACAACCAAAACAAAGAGAATCTCCTTGTTCTACAACAATCTCAACGACAAGGACATATTCATTGAATCCGCCCCATTTACACACTGGGAAAGAGATTTTGGGAAAACATTTCAGACACCCGAGTGGCAGCAGGCCCTTTCCCATACATATGCAGCTACTAAAAGCACCAATTTATGGGAAATGAGCCAAAATATAACTCTGAGATGGTATCTAACTCCCCAGCGAATATCTAAATTCTCTCCAAGCTCCTCTCCCCTGTGTTAGAGAAATTGCGGAGAGGTGGGCTCCTTATTCCATGTATTATGGGGATGTCCTGGCTTACACAACTTTTGGAACAATATATCCAAGATCATATCCCAAATGCTAGGAGTTCCCTTGCACTTATCTCCTGAATTAGCACTATGCTCATTGGGCATTGACAACGTCCCACACCAACTAAAGACAACAGTAATTCACGTCCTTCTAGCATCCCGCCTCACGGTTCTTAGACACTGGAAAGAACCTGCGGCTCCCAGTATTAGAGAGGTAATTCAAACTACAGAAACACATGCTTCCTATGAACTAATGGTCACTTCTTCTATTGATAAAGTAGATGTAGCACATGCAAATTGGTCACCATGGATAAGCTGGTACTCGAAACAGACCCTACATAAATAATATCCCTTGTTATATTCCACTTATATTCCACTAAGGGGTTATATGTGACTTCCTTTTTCTTTCCTTTACAACATTATCAGTTAAGCTGTGACAAGTTCCCTCCCTTGACCATACAAGGGTTGAGGGGGACAGTCTGCCCCCGGGCGGACTCCTGTTGGTGCTGACCCCTCGACCACATGTAAAGGATCATAGGGGGAGTCGGCACCTGGATCCCTGTGGGGGGTGGGTTCACAATCCCTCTCGTGATGGTTACTATCGGTAATGCATATTCTAGAACTTTGCCATTTTGTACAATGGACGTCTAATGCTTTACTTGGTATTGTTAATGTTTTGTTTGAAAACCTAATAAAAACTTATTGAAATTAAAACAATTTACAGAGGTCAGAGGAAGGACTGAAGCTTGATTGAACTTGAGCAGTCAATCTAAGTGCACCATATTTTTATGTACTTTGAGTGCCGTTCCTGTGGATTTGCTGTTAGTTTCTCCATCCTCATAATATGGGCAAACTTTTCAACCCATACCCTAATATTAGGGATCATAGTCATTCTCCAATGACTAGGAATCAGGGCTCAGTCTGCAGATAAGGGGAATTTGAGAAGGCCCTTTTTGTAACTGATCCAGTTATAATGGATAGTAAGGCTACTTCTGTGATTTTTGGCCAGTCTGTTTCCTTTTTTTGGTAACATAGTTGAAAAATAGATCTTCAGTAGGGTCTGATCTAGGAACAGGACCACCAAACATGGAGCATAGTGCCATCTTCTTCCGTGCATATCCAACACTGGCCAGAAATCGATGGAGGCACCTTGCGTAACATCTAGGCATCTATACTATCTTGTTTATAGCTTTTAATTTATTTGTTATGACTAGATTTACTTGACTTAAAGATTAATAAAAATTGTTTCCCCTAGTCATCTTCTAAAATAGGGTGACCCAGTTCCCTCTACCATTCCCTGATATAGTAGGGTTGGTTTGGAAATGCATGTGTTAGTAGGGTGTTGTAAAGCTAGGATACAACATGTGGGCAATCAATACCGCTGAGGCATAGAGATTCAAATTGGGTCAAGTCCCAGTGCAATTGTCCAATGGGGGTAAAGTGTGCATTAAAATGCTTGAGTTGCATGTAGTGAAGCCATCTATTTGGTTAAGGGAGATCTGTGGAGGCTGGTGCTATAAGAGGTTTGAGGCTGGAAGAACATAAAATCTGCATGATTGGAAAATGTTCAAAGCCATTCCATTACAAAATATCTACCGCAGCGCAAATCTGGTGGCAACCATGGAAAGCTAGAATTGAATTTAAAGGGTCCATATGGGTTGAATTTTTTTATTTACAAACTACAGAATCCCATAAGTCTAGGAGTGACACAATTAAGGGGGGGAAGACCTTTGTAGGTGGAAAATGTGCTGTTTGAACCCAATTGAGAGAGAAAAATCGAATTTTATTTGTAAATAAACAAATACATGTTAGTGATTTAAGGTACACCTAACACCTTTATTATTAGAATTTATTTCTGATAAGGAAGGCATTCAGATTTCATAAATAAAATTTATCTTAATCCTTATTAATGGGATTAAGGCTAATTTTGAGACAGACATTAGGCATCTTTTAATCATAAAATATTACCTGAAACTGTATTTTTTTAAAGACACCAGTTAAAAAATTGTATACCTTTGCAGAACAGAATCTCATTCTCTTTAACAGGAGGCAAGTAAGAGATTTGTCTGATTTTCATTTTAAGAGACAAGGAGTAGTCATATTTCAGAAGGAAATAAAAAGTTATTTGTAAAGACTGAACATATTATTTGTATGAATCCTATCCTGTATCATGGGAGACAATTTGAGGGGAAGGAAGTTGGCATATTTAAGCCATAAATATCAAATGAAACTGTATTACTTCCAAAAACATTTTAAAAATCTAATGATTAGCTGAAGTGAATTACATTCTTCATGATTTGAGGCAGTTTTGGAGGCAGCAAGTAGGCATATTCTGCCTGAAATATTAATTATAACTTTTTTCTCCAGAGACATTATATACATATTGTACACGTTTGAGACACTGTATGCACATTGTACACAAATTAAGACTTTTGAGACAGTGAGTTCTAACCATGAAAACTAAAATAAACAAGACCATATACTTTCACCCCCTTCTTGCCCAGGCCATTTTTCAGCTCTGTCACACTTTGAATGACAATTACTTAGTCTTAGTCATGCAAATCTGTGACCAAATTAATTTTTGTATCTTTTTTTATAAGGGTTAGATTTTTTTATTTTTTTTTTGGTGGTATTTAATTACCACTTTTTTTTTACATTTGCTTCTATATGAAGGAAAAAAAGAGTTCCATGCGATTTGGTACAGTGCACTACGATAAAATGCAGCACATTTGGCTGTGTTGCAGTGTAAATGGAACACATAGGAAACTTTTTTTCATGTGTGTCTTTGGGATGACAGACATTTTCCAATGCAGTAAAACGTCTGTCACTGCACATGGTGTGAATTCACCCAAAGTCAAATAAGGCGCTCACAACATATTCAGTTTATCTCAGCTAGGACACAAAGCATACAGTATATGCAGTCTTTATATGACACCTCTAAGATCCTACTAACTTCCTACTGAACAAGTGTGGGATCAGCAAAATAATTTTTCCAGGTGCAGTATACCTATAATCATGAAACTAGAGAAGATACTAATCAAAGATGTCCATTACCTTGAAAAGCTATAATTCTTACAATCACTTACATGCCATCTGCCTGCTAAAGTGGCTGCTGGTTTTGTCAGCAGTAGAAAACAAAGAAGTGTTGCAATGAGTATTGAAGAAGGTCATTTGTACAGGTTCATAGAATTTACATATTTCAAAGAACACTTTCTAGTGTATATTGCTGGAAGTTGCCTTTCCCCAAACTTGTGTTTCTCTTACTCCATAAATTGCAAGAGAACAAAAATGCAAACAAAACAAAATGACATGGCCAGTTTATTTAAAATTTACATTTATTTTATACTGTGCAAATATTAGAGTATGGAAGAGTAACTAAAAAAAAAAAAAAAAAAGGGAAACATGCCTTGGCTTTTTTGTTTCTTATTAAACAATCTCTTAAAAATCATACTTCCTTTAATGTGCTCAAAAAGATATAAAATTGTCTCAAAAAGATATAAAATTTACAATAGCCTAATCAATCTATAAAAAGTTCGGTAAAGATCATATGGACTAAAATATAGCATACTCTGGGTTCCTAATATAGCTTATTAGAAAAGGAACACTAAAGGAGCAAGATTTGTTTTCAGCCCTTAAAACACAGCACCATTTTCAGCATGAGGCTCCCAGAGATCAGAATTATGTGCACAGTACATGAAAAGCATTTTAAACTACATTAAAGTATTCAAATTATTAAAAAAAGAAACCTTGAGAAAATATACAAGCAAAAAAGATACACCAGAAAACATGGTATTACAAACAAAAGTGGCTAAGGACAAATAAGTTTATGGCCCTGAATGAAAATAGAAAAGATATTGCACAGGTGCAAATGCACCCAAAGAGGGGGCTGCTTTTGCTTGCATGATTACTCTGATTCTCATTGAGATCGACTATATAGAATCCTCAAAAATTGTAAAAAAATACTTACAATTAATCAAAGGTGGAAAAGGTTGTAGGGCCTAGACCATTAGGAACTATGCAATGTGCATACAATCTTAAAGAACACTTGGTTGAAGTGAGTCTAAAGCCAAATCGTTTTTTTCCCCTAAATTCATTCCCTGTATTGAGGTACAAAAATGTCCCAGTAACAGTATTTTTACCTCAGGTAAGTACACCTAAATACTTACCTGAGCTCTCACTCGATCCAACGATGTGCCCGTCTGTAGCAGCTCTCTCTTCTCTCCCTGCATTTATAGGACAGAGAGGCAACAGCAGGAGCCAATGGCTTCTGCTGCTGTAAATCAAATCCTGTAAGCAGAGAGCAGGGGGCAGATCCAAGCCAAGCTGTGTGTTTCTATGGATACACGCAGCCCAGCTTGGGAGCAAGCCCACACATCTGCCCCTATAGCAGGCAGCTTGCTTTGGTAGCAGACAAAGAAAAAGAGCCAAGAGCGCAGTGACAGGTGACCCCAGAAGAGGAGATTCTGGGCCACTTTGTGCCAATGCACAGAGCAGGTAAATATACCACGTTTATTATTTTAGAAAAAAAATGTAACCTTTACAGTCACTTTAAATTCATATACTGTAAATTGCTAAGAATGAAGTATGACTCAATGAATGTATTCTACTGAATTACATAGCTGTGGTAACTGTTCCATCTGCAAATATATAGAGGAATCTAAGACTTTTACCTTTTGGATCAGGTCCTGCTGTTTTGAAATTAAATCTTTCATATTGTAACCAGAAAAACCACATGGGTAATTTATGAAATTAGTTGCCCTTGTAGTAAACTGTATGCAGAAAAGACTAATTAATTGATCATTCAGACTAATGAACAGTTATGTAATACAGGTTAAAAAAAAAACTTCACGCCAACTCACATATCTCTTTGAAAGGTATCATATTTCAAGCCACTGAGACTAAAAGGTCAATAGAATTTACCATTTAAATTGGTCCTTGGTCTTTGGTGTGTTGCTTTGATCGAGAACTTCTAAAGAAAATATGAAGTGGATTCTGGGGATCTCATACGCCTTTTTGTGACAGTGCCCTAAATTGTACCGCTATTGGATGGAGGTTATGGCCACGATTATGGTTTTTCCAACTAATATTCCAATGGAGCCCAAATGCTGTATCTAGGGTATCCTAGGTAGTTTTGATGTATCTTACTTCACTCAAGCAGTGGTCTGCAGAGCCCTGTTTCCAGCTAGGAGACTCATTTTACAAAGTTGGAAGGCTGAGCAGACTCCAATGCACAAGGAATGGGTCAATCATGTGGGCGACACCCTTCAATTTGAACGTATAATATTCCAACATAGGGGGTGCCCTGGGAAGTTTGAGAAAGTGTGGGGTAGTTGTTTGGCTGTACCAGGTCAGTGACTGCTTGATTTGGTTCTGGACAAAATGTTTTGATACAATATGTGTACTCAATGGTTGACTGTACCCTTTTATACGATTGATGTATTGTTTTTATCTGCATATTGTGGATGGTTAGGTATGAAGGTCTTAACAATGCTGTTTGAATAACCTTTGTCATATTTTGTGTATTTCAGCATATTCAGTCATGGTGGGTGTGCTCTGTTTGTGAACATGCTGCCACTGTTTGCTTTTATGCTCTGGAAACATGTGCATGTTTCTACTAGTGTACAGTATGTTTACTTGTTCCTTTTTTTTTTCGTTCAATAAACCTTTTCCTTATTTTTAATTTAACAAAGTATTTACAAGTTGGGGTTATTTGCACCAGAGGGCTTGAATAGTGAGATGCTTTGCAATCAGTGGCCTATATGTGCGATGTGTGTGGTGCACATGGGCCTCAAGGGATGTGGGACCCACTGTGCCTTCACACATTGCACAACAATTGTGAGAAACGCTCCTCCGTCCCCCTTCTGTGTCTCCACTGCAGTGTTGTCACAGGCAGCTGCAGCAGAGACACTGTTTGTTTATGCAGGACAGTGACAGATACAGAAGGGGGATTGGCTTACCTGTGTTCTCCTTATCCCTGGACTCGTCATAGTACTCAGGTACTGCAGCTCCAGCTTTTCTCTCTTTCTTCTATTCCCTGGTTCAGTAGGCAGACCTATGGTTAGCTGTGATTTAGCTCCGCCTGCTAGACCTGGGGGGTTGACATCACCCTGGTTCCAGTCCATCAAGTGCTTCACATGGGGATTCATGCAGTAGCCAGGATAAGGCATCTAACATTATAGCTAAAAACACCAGCTGGTAGGCCAAACCCACAATGTCCATGGAAAGTCTATGCAAGTCCCAGTTATAAGACTAGTTCTACAATGCTTCTTACAAAGTGGACTTACAGTTAAAGGCAAATATTTGTTGTAAGTGACTCTATGTGAGCCTGTGTGACTATGCAAGCCTATACACACTTGCTTGACCACTGCATTTCACTTCTTTCTATGTTCCTGCTTGCATGTAAAGTCTGTCACATATTGCTATTTCCTGCCACTGGCTTACATATGAGTCCATGCAAATTGTCAGTCTTGTTTTTTTATTTTATTTACTGGACTAGTGTTACCTTGCATGTACAGTACTGTGCAAAAGTTTTAGGCAGGTAGGAAAAATGCTGTAAATTAAGAATGCTTTCAGAAATCGAAGTGTTAATAGTTTATTTTTATCAATTAACAAAATGAAAAGTAAATGAACAAAAGAGAAATCCAAATCAAATCAATATTTGGTGTGACTTCGAAACCAGATCAATTCTTCCAGGTACACTTGCAGTGTTTGAAATAACTCGGCAGGTAACTTGTTCCAAACATCTTTGAGAACTAACCACGGATCTCCTTTGGATGGAGGCTGCCTGAAATCCTTCTTTGTCTTCATGTAATCCCAGACAGACTTGACAATGTTGATATCAGGGCTCTGGGAGCCAAATCATCAATTCCAGGACTTCTTGTTCTTACACTGAAAATAGTTCCTAATGACATTGGCCGTATGTTTGGGGTCATTATCCTGCTGCAGAATAGATTTTAGGCCAATCACATGCCTCCCTGTTGATGTGGCATGATGGATAAGTATCTGCCTCTATTTCTTTCAGAGCATTTAGGACACCATTTAGCATGACAAAATCTCCAACTCTTGCAGAAATGCAGCCCCAAAATTGCAAGGAACATCCACCATTCTTCACTGTTGCCTGCAGACACTCATTATTGTTACCAATCTGCAGGCACTCCACCCATCCAAAATGTATGTCCATTCCATATTATGCACCTAGGTAGCTTACAACCATGCAATAATGAGTATTATATTATAGGCTGGCTCTTTCAGAATATTTTATTAGATCATGATCCTTCTCTTAAAGCGGAGTTCCGGGCAGAGAAACAATTTTTTTCTGAACATACCCCCGGGACAGTCAGGGCTAGCACATTCCACAATGGCTAGCCTCTGATCTGTCCCGGTTCGCACTTACCTGTAAGAAGAAATACTTACTTAGAAATTTTCTTCCACAGCATTTCCATCTCGGTTGTGGGCAGCTGAAGCCGGCGCGGTCCTCTTCTCTGTCTTCTTCCGCGTCTTCGTGTCCCAGAATGCACTGCACCGGCCCCTCTCGTCACTTCCGGTGCGGCGCCGCATTCCTAAACAGCTTCTGGGCATGCCCAGAAGCTGTTTAGCAGGGGAATGCGGCATCGCCCGGAAATGACGAGCGGGGCCGGTGCGGCGCATTGATTCCTGGGAGCTATGACGTTTAGCTCCCAGGAATCATCGCGAGGCAGGAAGTGACGGGGTGAGCCTCGGCGCTGGAGGAGGAAGCTGTCATAGGTGAGTATTTACGATCTTCAATAAAAAGGTGAGTAAACAAAAAAAAAAAAAATAACTATCCAATTCCTTTTCAGGTGAGGCATACCTAGCGGAGGGGCACAAAAAAAAAAAAAAATCTTTTTTGTGCCCGGAACTCCGCTTTAAAAGCTAAAACTGCCCGCTGAAATACCAGTTATTGACCCTGATGGGTTTTCTGATTGGCTGACCACACACTTTCGATCTTGTTGTTAATAATGGTGAAATGACCAATTAAGGCCAGCCGTAGTGTTTACAGGACATTACCCAGGACAGTAAACAATTGTGCGTGTGGCCAATTAACATTTTAAGAATTAGCATAGGAATAGCCTGCCATTTTTATCAATCTTGATTTCCCTTTTCATGTGTAAATTGACAAATGGACTGCTACCTGTCTGAGAATATGTATATATATATATATGTATATATATATAAAAAAAAAAAAATATATATATATATATATATATATATATATATATATATATATATATATATTTTTTTTTTTTTTTTTTTTATATATATATATAATAAAACATAAAGTATACTGCATATTTCCCCTCTTGGATCAGTTCTTACCAGAACTGATCCGCAAAACAAAAATAATAAACATATATTGTCATATTATCAACTGGAAGGGTAGCATTGCAGTTGTAGATATTAAATGCTTCACAATGGTTTATATAAAATATAAACTTATTCTGAAACTGGTTACATCTCTCTTAACCAGTCTCTAAAATGTCCCCATTAAACAGTTATTAAACAATATAATTTTAGACCATGACTATAACATGATTTCGTAAAATAGCTCAAATAACTGCCAGGCTTTCTGATACGATCCGCTTGTCAGTTTTTCAGGCGGACCAGATCTGATGCTCCATGCAGCCCTATGTCTCCGCTGACACCCGCAGCTATCCGATCTGATCCTGTTTGTGAAATCAGGACAGATGGAAACCCTATTTTCCATCCATCTGGAGGATCGGTTTGGATAGGATCGGATGAGAACGGACAGGCGGTCTGTTTTCTTCCGATCTCCCCATAGAGGAGAGTGGGGAACTGACAGCTTCGTCTCAGCACATAGAGTGGAGAAGGAGCTGTCATCCACCTGCTCAGTGGGGATTGGCGGATTTATCCCCCTCTGAGCAGAACGGACTCCGTCGGGCGCACCGCCCGTGTGAAAGGAGCCTTTGTTACATAAGTCATCTTCACTACCTCACTGTAGTGTAATTAATGTACTGTTGTAGCTCTAGGAGTACCCATAGGTCTAGGCTCCTCTGTTCGGTTCACACAGAACATCTCGAACAGGGGAAATGTTCTAGCGAACATGCAAACTCCATTAAAGTCTATGGGACACAAACATGAAAAATCAAAAGTCCTAATTTTAAAGGCTTAACCTCCCTGGCAGTATTCCAGAGTGTGGCTTGGGGTGGAATTTCAGTACCATTAGCGGTAACCCCGAGCCACACTCGGGGAACCGCCAGGGAGAAATCGCTGGATCCCGGAAGAGTTTACTTACCTTGTCCCCGGGATCCCGTGATGTGTCACTGCAGCATATGGCGGCCGGATCTTCGGCCCGATGCTGTTAGCCCCGGCTTCCGTCTCCTGCGGCGTGACGCTCGCAGGGGGTGGAACCGGCGGCAAATTTGAAAAATAAAACACACAAACAAACTGATATATTGTAATCCTGTTGGATTACATTACAAAAATAAAATTACACTAGTTTGCCCCCCAGTGCCCTTTCCTGCAGTTTTACTGTACTATATATATATATATATATATATATATAGATAGATATAGATATAGATATACACGTATATCTATATACTGTATATATGTGTACACACACACATATATATATATATATATATATATACTTTAACCACTTTACCACCGGAGGATTTTGCTGTCTTCCGTCCAGACCACTTTTTGTGCTTCGGCACTGTGCGACTTTAACTGACAATTGTGCGGTCATGCAATGTGGTACCCAAACGAAATTTACGTCCTTTTTTTCCCACAAACAGAGCTTTCTTTTGGTGGTATTTTATCACCTCTGCGCTTTTTATTTTTTGCGATATTAATAAAAAAAGAGCGGAAATTTTGCAAAAAAATGACATTTTCAACTTTGTCTTTTAAAAAATATCCAATATACTCAATTTATGTCATTTTTTTTGGCCAAAATATATTTAGCTACATGTCTTTGACAAAAAAAAATTCAATGAGCGTATTTTTATTGGTTTGCGCAAAAGTTATAGCGTCTACAAACTATGGTGTAAATACTGAAATTTTACGCAGCTTTAATTTCTGACTGCCTATCTCAATTCATGAAGTGCTAAAATGGCAGGGCAGTACAAGACCCCCCCAAATTACCACTTTTTGAAAAGTAGACATCCTAAGGAATGTTCTGAGAGGCATGTTGAGCTCATTGAATATTTAATTTTTTTGTCACAGGTGTTTGAAAAATGACTAAAAAAAAAACAATTTTTTTTTTTAACACAAAGTTGTCACTAAAAGATACATTTCTCACACATGCCATGGGTATATGTGTAATTACACCCCAAAATATATTCTGCTGCTTCTCCTGAGTACAGGGATACCCCATATGTGAGACTTTTTGGGAGCCTAGCTGTGTACGGGACCCCGAAAATCAATCTCCATCTTTAGGTTTTCTAATGGCGTAAATTTTTGATTTTACTCCTCACTACCCATCACAGTTTCGGAGGCCCTGAAATTTCAAGATAGCACAAAACCCCCGAAATGACCCCATTTTGCAAAGTAGACACCCCAAGCTATTTGCTGAGAGGCATGGTGAGTCCATGGAATATTTTATATTTTGCCACAAGTTTTGGGAAAATTACAATTTATTTATTTATTTTTTTTTAACACAAAGTTGTCACTAAAAGATAAATTTCTCACACATGACATGGGTATATGTGGAATGACACCCCAAAATACATTCTGCCGCTTCTCCTCAGTATGGGGATACCCCATGTGTGCGACTTTTTGGGAGCCTAGCTGTGTACGGGACCCCGAAAATGAATCTCCATCTTTAGGTTTTCTAATGGCGTAAATTGTTGATTTCACTCCTGACTACCCATCACAGGTTCGGAGGCCCTGAAATTTCAAGATAGCACAAAACCCCCCCCCAAATGACCCCATTTTGCAAAGTAGACACCCCAAGCTATTTGCTGAGAGGCATGGTGAGTCCATGGAATATTTTATATTTTGCCACAAGTTTTGGGAAAATTACAATTTATTTATTTATTTTTTTTTAACACAAAGTTGTCACTAAAAGATAAATTTCTCACACATGACATGGGTATATGTGGAATGACACCCCAAAATACATTCTGCTGCTTCTCCTGAGTACAGGGATACCACATGTGTGAGACTTTTTTGCAGTCTAGCCGAGTACAGGTCCTCGAAAGCCAACCCCCACTTTCAGGCTTTCCAAGGGCGTAAATTGTTGATTTCACTCCTGACTACCTATCACAGTTTCGGAGGCCATGAAATGCCAAGACAGCACAACCCCCCCCCCCAAATGACCCCTTTTCGGAAAGTAGACACCCTAAGATATTTGCAGAGAGGCATGTTGAGTGTTTTGCAGATCTCACTTTTTGTCACAAAGTTTTGGAAATTGAAAAAAGAGGAAAAAAAATGCATTTTCCTGTTTTTTCTTCATTTTCCAAAAAAAATGAGAGATGCAAAATACTCACCATGCCTCTCAGCAAATAGATTGGAGTGTCTACTTTGCAAAATGGGGTCATTTGGGGGGATTTTGTGCCATCTTGGCGTTTCATGGCCTTCAAAAGTGTGATAGGTAGTAAGGAGTGAGATCAACAATTTACGCCCTTAGAAAGCCTGAAGGTGGGGAGTGGATTTCCGGGTCCTGTACGTGGCTAGACTGCAAAAAAGTCTCACACATGGGGTATCCCTGTACTCAGGAGAAGCAGCAGAATGTATTTTGGGGTGTCATTTCACATATACCCATGGCATGTGTGAGCATTATATCATTTACTGACAACTTTGTGTAAAAAAAAAAAATAATAATAATTTTCCTGAAACTTGTGGCAAAATATAAAATATTCCATGGATTTATCATGCCTCTCATCTAATAGCTTGGAGTGTCTACTTTGCAAAATGGGGTCATTTGGGGGGGTTTTGTGCCATTTTGGCATTTCATGGCCTTCAAAAGTGTGATAGGTAGTAAGGAGTGAGATCAACAATTTACGCCCTTAGAAAGCCTGAAGGTGGGGAGTGGTTTTCCGGGTCCTGTACGCGGCTAGACTGACAAAATGTCTCACATATGGGGTATCCTTGTACTCAGGAGAAGCAGCAGAATGTATTTTGGGGTGTCATTTCACATATACCCATGGCATGTGTGAGCATTATATCATTTACTGACAACTTTGTGTAAAAAAAAAAAAAAAATAAAAAAATAATAATTTTCCTGAAACTTGTGGCAAAATATAAAATATTCCATGGACTCATCATGCCTCTCATCTAATAGCTTGGAGTGTCTACTTTGCAAAATGGGGTCATTTGGGGGGGTTTTGAGCCATTTTGGCATTTCATGGCCTTCAAAAGTGTGATAGGTAGTAAGGAGTGAGATCAACAATTTACGCCCTTAGAAAGCCAGAAGGTGCGGATTGGTTTTCCGGGTCCTGTACGCGGCTAGACTGACAAAAAGTCTCACACATGGGGTATCCCTGTACTCGGGAGAAGCAGCAGAATGTATTTTGGGGTGTCATTTCACATATACCCATGGCATGCGTGAGCAATATATTATTTAGTGACAACTTTGTGTAAAAAAAAAAAAAAAACAAATTGTCATTTTCCTGAAACTTAGGGCAAAATATAAAATACTCCATGGACTCAATATGCCTCTCAGCAAATAGCTTTGGGTGTCTACTTTCCAAAAAGGGGTAATTTGGGGGGTGTTTGAACAGTCCTGGCATTTTATGCTCAATTTTAGCAACACATCACCCTCTCTTCTAACCACTTGAAAACCAAGCCTTTTCTGTGAGTTTTTGTTTACATGAAAAAATATTTTTTTTCACAAGAAAATTACTTTGAACCCCCAAACATTATATATTTTTTTAAAGCAGAGGCCCTACAGAACAAAATGGTGGATGTTGCAATTTTTTTTGTTACACGGTATTTGCGCACACATTTTCCAAACGCAATTTTTGCGTAAAAAAAACACTTTTTTTATATTTAATGCAGAAATACACTATATAATTCCAAATTGTTTGGTAAAATTTAAAAGATGATCTTATGCCGAGTTCATAGACACCTAACATGACATGCTTTAAAAATTGCGCACGCCCGTGCCGCGGCAACAAACTACGTACGGTTTTAAAAGCCTTTAAAAGTCTTTACAGGTTACCACTTACAGAGGAGGTCTACCACAAGAATTACTGCCCTCGACCTGGCGTTCGCGGTGATACCTCACATGCATGCTGAAATTGCGGTTTACATATGACACTAGACCAACGCTTGTGCGCGCATTTGCGCGCAAGCACGGGGGGACAGGGGGGCTTGATTTTTTTTTTTTCTTTTTCTTTTTTAATTTGCTTTCTTATGTTATTTTGACACCTTTTCTTTCATTTTTTTTTTTCTTTAATCATTTTTATTGTTATCACGGTGAATTTAAATTTCCTCTATGATAGCAATCTGTAGTGACAGGTACTCTTTTTAAAAAAATATTGGGGTCTTTTAGACTCTAGATCTTTCCTCTGACCTTAACGCATCGGACCATACCAAAATTGGTGTGATAAAATACTTTCCTAATTTCCCAATGGCGCTGTTTATTTCTGGCGAAACAGAAGTCATGAAATGCTCGTAGCCTCCGGCATCTTAGGCCATAGAGATGATTGGAGCCATTCTCATCTCCAATCAGCTCTATGGTTAGATAATTGAACCACCGGCTGCACTCTCGGGTTAACCGGTGGGACAGGAAGCCCGAGAAAAACCGTGGAAGGCAGCGGAAGGCGGCAGGAGGGGGGGGAGTCCCCTCCCACTGCATGTAAAAGCAGTCTAGCAGCCAATTATCCGCTAGGATTGCTTTTACATGTAAGCCGACCGCTTGCTGTAAAAAACAATACCAAGATGATGCCTAAATCTGCAGGCATCATCCTGGTATAACCACTCAAAGTCCAGCAACGTACCAGTACATTGCTGGTCCTTGTTTGGCATATAGGTTTTTTTTTTTTTCATGCAGCCTGTGGGCTGAACGAAAAAAAAGAGAACCTATCAGAAATCAGCACAGGAATAATGCGTAGTATTACTCATCATTAACCGCCCAAACAACCACCCACTGAATTTAATGATGGGTATACACGACACTATCCACGTATACCAAAATAGGATTTTAACTGCAGTGCTGAAATCAGAAAATCACCACAGCTGCTATCAGCAAAGGTATCCATATATGCTGAGCGCAAACGCTGTTTGTGTCAGAATATATAAAATCAATGCGTGGTAGCCGACGAGTACCTGCAAGAGAAACAGGTCACAAAAGAATGAAAAAAAAAAGTACATTAAAAAAAGTACATTAGGAAAAGTAGGACATATAAAATGACTGACACAACAAAAATTTTTGGATTCTCATCATTAACCGCCCAAACAACCACCCACTGAATTTAATGATGGGTATACACGGCACTATCCACGTATACCAAAATAAGATTTTAACTGCAGTGCTGAAATCAGAAAATCACCACAGCTGCTATCAGCAAAGGTATCCGTATATGCTGAGCGCAAACACTGTTTGTGTCAGAATATATAAAATCAATGCGTGGTAGCCGACGAGTACCTGCAAGAGAAACAGGTCACAAAAGAATGAAAAACATACAAAGGACATTAAAAGTACATAGGAAGTGCAGAAGAACATAAAAAATGACTGAGACGACAACTATTTTTGGCTTTTATGTTTTTTTTTTTTTTCTTCAAACGTCGAGTTCCAGGTTCCAGGTTCGGGTCTCTCAAAATGACGATAGCCATCGAACATCTTTTGAGACCCTGTGTAAATGTGCCCTAAACTGTGCTGTGCTGTACCCTACGCTAATAATCCACTAGTGTGTGGTAGCGACGGAAACAGTCACCGTTGCAAAGACCAGGTTGGTCAGGACAGTCGGGACAATAATTCCGGGTGTCACGCCTAAATCCGCGCTTGCTGCAGACACGGCATCTTTTTTGGGGGTATCGTTTGGTAGGGGTACTCGGGAGGAATTGCGGAAAATGCCTCTCATGCAGCCGGCTCACTGCATCTGGTTGGGGAAGTTGGGCAGGAGCACCAGCTGGATACAGGAGGGCTCTGATTATCTCTTCTTGGAATTGAAAGAAGGATAATGTTCCAGCAGACGCTTTGTATAAGACAAAAGCGTTGTAAACAGCCAATTGAAATAGGTATACAGACACTTTTTTGTACCAGCATCTGGCCTTACGGGCAATTAAGTACGGTCCCATCATCTGGTCGTTGAAGTCCACCCCTCCCATTTTACGGTTATAGTCGTGGACACAGAGGGGTTTCTCAACAACAACACCGGTGACCGTAGTAATTTGGACTGCCGTGTCTGGGTGAATGGAGGACAGCACGTAAACGTTTCGTTTGTCCCTCCACTTCACTGCAAGCAATTCCTCGCACCTCAAGCAGGCTCTCTCCCCCGAGCTCAGTGGGGCATTCACTAGCCGTTGGGGGAAGCCCCGGCGATTAGATCGCACGGTGCCACAAGCGCCAATTTGCAATTGATAGAGGTGTCTAAAAAGTGGCACGCTTGAATAGAAATTGTCCACGTACAAGTGGTACCCCTTTCCGAATAAGGGTGACACCAAGTCCCAAACTATCTTGCCGCTGCTCCCTATGTAGCCTGGGCAATCGGGGGGCTCCACAGTGCTGTCTTTTCCCTCGTAGACACGGAAATTAACTGTATAGCCTGTGGCCCTGTCACAGAGCTTATACAACTTGATCCCGTATCTGGCACGCTTGCTGGGGAGGTACTGTTTGATAGCAAGGCGACCAGTAAACTTAATCAGGGACTCGTCAACGCAGACATTTTGTTGGGGGGTAAACAAGGCTGCGAACCGCTGATTGAAGTGGTCTACGAGGGGCCGAATTTTGTGGAGCCGATCATATTCAGGGTCTCCCCGAGGACGACAGAGTTCATTGTCGTTAAAATGCATGAACCGAAATATTTGTTCGTATCGAGCCCTGGACATAGCAGCAGAGAACACGTGCATTTGATGAATTGGGTCAGTGGACCAATATAACCGCAATTCATTCTTTCTTGTAATGCCCGTGTTGAAGGAAAGGCCCAGATAGGTTTTAAACTCCTGAATCGTAATAGGATTCCAGGCAAATGGTCTGGCAAGGGGTGAATTTGGGTTGGCGGCGATGAATTGTTGAGCGTACAAATTTGATTGGTCCACAATAGATCTGAAAAGATCTTCAGTGAAAAACAGCTCAAAAAAGTTTATGGGATTAAAACCAGCTGTTTCCACTTGGATTCCGGGTTGGGCGGTGAATGGGGGAAGTACTGGCGCTGTGGAATCTGTGGGCTGCCAATTAGGAAATGCCAGCGCTTCAGGGAGGACACTATGGGCTCTACGGGCCTGTCTTCGGATACGCGGTGGCTGCGGGCCACTACTCGTGCTAGCCACCGCACCAGCTTCAACTGCACTCAGGTGACTCGCCACGTCACCAGGTGATACTGCAGTGCTGGTTGAAGGTCCAGGGTGTACTAGGCCGCTCGTGCTTGCCAGTTCACGAGAAGTGTGAGCGGCACTAGTACTGGCACTCTGCTGCATACGAGAAACCTCCAGTTCTTGCAAGTCAACAACTCCAGAATGGGGTCGGGTACGCCTGACCCTAGCAGGGACCCCTCTGTCGGAGCTATCTGTCAGGGAGCTGCTACTGTCATCTGGTTCATATACTGACCCTGATTCTGACAGTGAGGCTTCCCCATCGCTCTCACGTGCCGCGGTCAGCATTTCGTAGACCTCTTCACCACTGTACCAACGTTTTGTCATTTTAGTAACTAAATTTACCGGTACAGTAGTGCGACTACTAGGTAATAAAAGCACCTGGTTGTCGAGGACTATTTGGTCGCTACAAAGAAAAACTGCTAGTGCTAACAGAGATCAGGCCTGACTCTGCTAACGCAGCGGTTTTGTGTGATGTGTTTTTTGGAAGTGTCAGTAATCTATTGATTACTACACTTGCCTGGGTAAGGTGGGCTGGGCAGGGGGGCTAAACGCAGGTGCTAGCAGGAATCAGTGCTGATTGTGCAAACACTGCGTTTGGGGAACACTAAATTATGAGGACGCTAGTATAGTTCTGATCAGATCAGATATTGATCTGTTCAAACACTATACTAGTAACGGTGGTGTGTGTGTGTTAGTGTACTTGACTCTAACTGACGCTAAGTAACGGTGGTGTAGTGGGACCCTGACGCTAACTAGCTAGCCTAAGTTGTGTCACCCGTGACGCTAATACAGTGATCGGTAATCACTGTATATAGTGAACACTGTGACAGGGAAGTGAAGGGGTTAAACTGGGGGAGATCAAGGGGTTAAACCTTTATAGAGGATAGATGGCGGGTGGCCTAAACCTATTCGGGCCTAGCGCAAGCGCAAATTAGGGTCACAAGTGACACTAAATACAGTGATCAGTAGTTATCTGATTTACTGTATATATTAGTGCACTGTGTTATAGAGAGTGAAGGGGTTAACTGGGGAAGATCAAGGGGTTAAACCTTTATAAGGGATAGATGGCGGGTGGCCTAAACCTATTTGGGCTTAGCGCAAGCGCAAATTAGGGTCACAAGTGACACTAAATACAGTGATCAGTAGTTATCTGATATACTGTATATATTAGTGCACTGTTTTATATGGAGTGAAGGGGTTAACTGGGGAAGATCAAGGGGTTAAAAGTTTTTAGGGGATAGGTGGCGGGTGCCCTAACCCTATATGGGCTTAGCGCAAGCGCAAATTAGGGTCACTAGTGACACTAAATACAGTGATCAGTATTTACCTATATACTGTATTTAGTGCACAGAGTAATAGGTAGTGAAGGGGTTAACTGTGGGTGATCAAGGGGTTAAAACTTTATTAGGGGATAGGTGGCGGGTACCCTAACCCTATTTGGGCCTAACGCAGGCGCAAACTACGCTCACAAGTGACACTTATACAGTGATCAGTAAAATATCTGTATACCACTGTATATAGTGTTCACTGTGAGGGGTTTGGGGGTGATCAGGGGGTGATCAGAGGTGATGAAGGGGTTAAATGTGCCTATGTGAGGTGTGTCAGTGTAGTGTTGGTGGAACTCACGTTTTTACTGTGTCTCTGTCTCTCTCCTGGAACCGAAAGGACTCCAGGAAGGACAGTGACATCACTTCCCCTGTCTGTGTTTACATTACACAGACAGGGGACAGATTGTCATTGGTGGGGACCGATCAGCAGACACTGACCAAAAATCATTGGTCAGTATCTGGTGATTGATCGGTTCCCTACCGAATGCGATCGGTATCGGGACCCGCGGCGCGCGGGAGCGCGCTCTGGACCCGCGATCGCGCATGACGTAATACTACGTGGCTGGACGGTATCGTGCCGCACTGCCGCAGTAGTATTACCGCACGCGGTCGTAAAGTGGTTAACTTATTTATATTTATTTATTATATTATAATTTATGATTTTGTGTTTCAAACTTTATCATAGTGCCTGGGGGGCCCCCTTATTGTGCCTGTAAAGTAGTGCATGTGTGCGATGTTTGTAGCCTGCTGCAGCAATACTGACATTTCTAAAGGAAAAAAATGTCATTTAAACTTGCTTGTGGCTGTAATGTATTCCCGGCTCCCAGCAATACAGGTAAAAAAATGAAAAAAACAGTGTGGTGTCCCCCTCCCCAGTCCATACCAGACCCCTCAGGGTCTGGTATGGACTGGGGGGGGGGACACCAGTTTAAATAAAAAAAAGACCAGGTGATGTCAATCTCAAAGGTTTTAAATGCCCAGACTCATCTGACCTTGCCCCAACAATCAGCACCATGGGATCTTCTAAGCAGTTGTCTAGAAAACTGAAACTGAAAATAGTTCACAAAGCTGGAGAAGGCTATAAGAAGATAGCAAAGCATTTTCAGATGTCAATATCCTCTGTTCGTAATGTAATTAAGAAATGGCAGTCATCAGGAACAGTGGAAGTTAAAGCAAGATCTGGAAGACCAAGAAAAATATCAGACAGAACAGCTCTATTCCACTATTCCACTATAAAGAGATACGTTTGAACTTTGCAAATGAACATATAGACAAGCCTGATGCATTTTGGAAACAAGTTCTGTGGACCGATGAGGTTAAAATTGAACTTTTTGGACGGAATGAGCAAAGGTACATTTGGAGAAGAAGGGGCACAGAATTTAATGAAAATAACCTCTGTGCAACTGTTAAGCATGGGGGGTGGATCAATCATGCTTTGGGGTTATATTGCAGCCAGTGGCACAGGGAACATCTCACAAATAGAAGGAAAATGGATTCAATAAAATTTCAGCAAATTTTGGATGGTAACTTGATGCCATCTGTGAAAAATCTGAAGTTAAAGAGAGGATGGCTTCTACAAATGGATAATGATCCTAAACACACCTCAAAATCCACGGGGGATTATATCAAGAGGCGTAAACTGAACGTTTTGCCATGGACTTCACAATCTCCTGACCTCCACATAATTGAAAATCTATGGATAGACCTTAAAAGATCAGTGCGTGACAGACAGCCCAGAAATCTCAAAGAACTGGAAGACTTTTGTAAGGAACAATGGGCAAAGATACCTCAAACAAGAATTGAAAGACTCTTGGCTGGCTACAAAAAGCGTTTACAAGCTGTGATACTTGTCAAAGGGGGCAGTACAAGATATTAACTCTGCAGGGTGCCCAAACTTTTGCACACACCATTTTTTGTTTTCTGTTATTTTGAAAGTGTAAATGGTGGAAATAAAATCTAACTTTTGTTGACATATTATAAGAATGTCTAATCTGTAATTTGATGCATTTTGGAGATTTTTCCATCTTTCCTTGGCTTCATTATGCACATTAATACAAATTTTTACCTGGAGTGCCCAAACTTTCGATCCCCACTGTATATATGTTTTTTTGGTTTTAGAGTTTTGTTTTTGTTTTCTTAGATCTGCTAGGGGAGGATAGATTGGGAGGGGAGGATAAATTGGTGGGGAGGGGACTTTGAAAAGGTAGTGCAGTTAGTGTAGGGTCCTGCTCAAAAGAGTCCTCTTGTCCTGGTGGCAAGATTAATATTTTTTGTCTAAAATATACCTTACTGATAACTCTTGAGAGCACTGATGACTTGGGATACACTTTTCATTTTAATATATTACGTTGTAAGAGTGTTAAAATAAAAGTGGGTGCACTGAAGGACTTGGTGAGATGGCCAGTGAGCTGATTCGGTGGGACGGCCAGTGGGCGGGCCCTGGGAAATGTTGGTGGTCAGGACTGGGGGGGCCCAGGTCTAAAGCTGTTTAAGGGGCCCCAAAATTTCTAATAGCTGCCCTGTCTTCAATAGAGCAGTCACTCAGATCATTCAGTCCATAATTCCACTGAACAGGACCATAAGATGGTTAAGGTAGCATCAACTTGACATTAATGTTTATCAAATCTTCTTCCCAGACAAAACAGGAATAGAAATTCTTTCTAGTTACTTCATCATGAAAGTAGGAAGTTTCCTACATAAATATAAGGCATAGCCTTAGACTGATTTAAACTAATTTAAATTACAACTAGAGTGATGAATTTCACTCTTATAAATTTAGAGAAAAACCTCACCAAGTATTATATCCTCAACGTAATCTACCCAATCTGAATAGCAATGTATAAATACCCAGATATGTTGCCCCAGTGACAATGTTCATCAGAACTAAACATATGTCGGGCGGTAGTGGTAACGGTGACATCTTATGGTCTGTAAGGACGCCAGAGGCTGTGTGTAACCGATTTGCCTATATTATCCTTCATTCTTGTAAGTACATGTCTATAACAATAAATATTATGGATGTCTGCTCAATTAGTTGTTTTTTCCTTTTCCATGTGTGACACAACAAGCTGAAGTGTAGATTACTAGCACAGCTTGATGATAATGAGATGTAGTTTATCCATCCATACTGAGAGCCTGGATTTGCTAAAAAAAAAGTGTCATCCCATAGATAAAGGGCACTTTGCTTGCATTGACAAAGCTGCAAAAAGGCTGTGTTAGACCTGCAAAGGTTGATCCATCTGGTAAGAGGCAAATCCTCTTTTGTGTGCAGTAGAGCACAGTGTATTTAAATAGGATCACAGATATATTTAGGAAGAATCACCTCTGAATGGTTTTTGGAAATCTATACCTGATGACACTATCTTGTGCATGGGACTTTTTTTCATCTATTTATTTAACAATGAACTCACTTTTGGTTTATTTATTTAACTTTGTTTGTTTGTGGAAAACAACCTTTTATAAATGATGTGATTAATGATTT
The DNA here is from genome assembly GCF_965119305.1 of Pelophylax lessonae. Taxonomy (NCBI): domain Eukaryota; kingdom Metazoa; phylum Chordata; class Amphibia; order Anura; family Ranidae; genus Pelophylax; species Pelophylax lessonae. The sequence continues at coordinate 424,087,763 of NC_138768.1, read as the reverse complement.
TTTAGCACTTTTGTTTTGCATTCACTTTCTATACATAAATACCCAGATTCCCCGTAAGGTATTATTTACAAAGTATTATTTACAAAGTATTTAAAATGAAGGGAGCGCTGATAAATAAATAAATCAATAAATAAAAAAAGCTGCAACTAAATCCAATTACCCTGTAGGATAAATATGTGTACAAATAGATAAATATATAGTGCGCTAAATTATAAAACCGTGCATATAAATAGGTGTAAAAACCAAATGACTGAAATAGATTGGGATCTTGAACATAAACAGTCCATAAAAAAGTTAATGAAAGTCCTAAAGTGCAAATAATTGCATCCGTGCTTTAAATGAAGGATCCCACTTCACAACGCGTGAACTCTACAATATAAGGTGCTTGATTTGAAAAGTGCAGATGTTCCCCTTACCAGACGGGTGAAAATAAGGTGCAATAAACTCTCCACAAAAACATAAGTGCAGTGATGAAGATAGACCAGCTCTGCCCACCTCGTGAACAGTCAAGAGTATATATCCTCTTACCAGATCAGATTGAGGTATAGGTATAAAATAACCACTGGATATCCTTCCAACCATCAGCTGTGTGTGTGAAGGATGTTCCCCCTATTTTGGCTTCCTGTTGTCCCGTGGAGGTAAACAAAAGTTCTTGTAATTTGTTGTATAGTGGTTCCATCAAAAATTACACATTTAGTTGTCATACAAACCTAATTTATTTTTATGAGGAGGTAAGAAAAAAAAAACGTAGAATACTTGGATTTTGCAAAAGTGTTTGGCACAGTTCCTCACACACAACTAATGTGTAAGGTAATGTCTATGAGCTTGGAAAGATCAGTTTGTAAATGGATAGAAAACTGGCTAAAAGACAGAATTCAGAGAGTAGTGATTAATGATTCTTACTCTTCCTTTTGCCGGCCAGGCCCTGTGCTCCACTTTTAAACTCAGCTGGCCGGATCATTTTTGCAATTTTTACATTGCCTTTTTATTTTTTACTTATAGCTTTCAAAGTTTGTAAATCACCCCCAAAACCATATATTTTCTGAAAGCACACTGATTTTTAAGGCCCCATGATATTTGCGTAAATGTTTATCAAAACAATATTTTTGCTAAAAATACACTAAAATCATTATTGGCAGATAAAAGCATAGCACATTTTACAAAATTCCTACTAAATTTAAAAGCTTAACCTGTATTGAGTTATTAAATAACAAATATTTGTAACTTTAAAATTGTGCCTTTTTGCGAAATAGTGAAAATCGTATAGACGCAAAAGTGTAAATATCCAAATATCTCTAAAGTTCTAAAGGGTTTCATTTTTTTCTTACAATTTTAGGAATTTGTAAAAGACCCCCCCCCCCCCCAAAAAAAAAAAAAAAAACCTGTTCCAGGCCATTATCTGAGCAAGTAGCCTGACTGAGAGGCTAAAAGATGCATTCTGACCAAGCTTATTTGCAAGGTCACATTGCTGAAGGTGAGAGTTAAACTGAAGGGGGGAGCACGTTTGTGCTGATACGCAGATTTGTTACATTGGAACACCCACAAAGGGATTGAGTATTTTTGATTAAAGAAGAAGACTGATGACTGGGATATTGTTCACAGATATTAGAAACTACACTGTTGTGGACTATTTTTATATATTTTTCATTTTTATTCTAATTTTATTTTCATTTTAATTGATCACTGCATATATTTATTTTGCACCAGATAAGCATGATGTCTTTATGATTTATAACAATTGGGGTTGCAGTCAACCTTAATGTAAAGGTCTAACTTTAATTACACTTTTATTTTTTAATATTAGTTTATGTTTCTGTTTTGATTGAAGCACAGCACAATTGTAGTTTGGTATTTGCATCCGCAAATCTAACCCAAGCAGATTCCCTTATCCCTATTCTTTACCTGAACACTTACCTCAGCCCCTAATATGAACCCATAACATTTAATCTCTATCCTCTAACCTTTACTGTCTAAAGGGAACTCAAAACATTAACCTCAACCAACTCTACCAGTTTTATCATTCCATAAAATTACCCAATAACAATTAACCACGCCAATAACAGTAATCATCTAAAGTGTGCCTTTGACAAATAAAGCCCCCAACCCTAAAGGCACATTTAGATCTTTACACTGCAACAGTGTGTGTTAAAACAAATGTTTCATCGCATGTTTCCACAGCATGCAATAATGTGTGCACCATGCTGACTTAATGTGGCACACATTAATGTATAATGTAAAAGGGGCCTTGCTCTTAAAGGATAAGTTCATCTTTAGGAACATTTTTAGGGTGGAACATGTAACATATTCCCACTCCTTCAGCCACTGCCTGCTCTGCCTTCTCTAGTGACAGCAAGCAGGGGATCATCATCTGGCTGCATCATTTATTCACAGAGTTTTGTAAATAGGAAGCTACAAATACAGACAGCCTTTGCGGCTGCCAGCTTGTAGTTCTCACTAATGAGCACTCTGGGAATTCATTGTCCCTTCCTGTCAGTATGTATCTGCCTGACCGTATGTGGTATGAGCAGACAGATACACCGACAAGTCCGCAGGAGTCCTGCATGACAATGCTTAACAGGCTCCAAGTAAAAAAATAATAAATGGCCATTTTTTGTACCTGCAAAAAGATGTGCATTTATTATTCTTTTATTTTTTTTTTAAACTAAACTATTCAAAAATACCTAAAAAGAGTCTTGAATGGCATATACATAGTTAAGCTCAACAATTAATTCAGCCACATTTATCCTGTTTTAAATACTTGTGTATGTTGCCGACACTTATTAGAACTGAGGAAGCTGCTTAGATAGCGGCAAAATTGAACATTACACAAGTCCTGTTGAAAATGAATAAATAATGATAGCTAAACCATGACTTGGATAAAATAAGAACCTTCCCAGACACTATTTATAATACCATTATGATATAGTACTATTAGTGTATCATTAGCATAGTTTATTCAAAATGAATATATGGTTAAACCTGCAAAATGGACTATGTTTTCCGGCTTTAGATGATTTTTTTGGGTGCCAGAAACATATAAATCATGACTCCTCCAATTGTCAGCAGCACTCTAATTTCCTAATTTCTAAAAGGTTGCTAACATTTTCACTTGATACACCATTTATCTCCTTTAGTCATGCAAACCCAGGAAGCTAAACCCTTCAGCACTCTATTTTCTTCTGCTGCTGAGCAAATGCAAATATTGTTTAGCTCACTCCTCTTAATTGCTGTAGAGCAGGATTTCAATCAATATAACATATTTTTATTTCGATAATGTACCCTAAAAGTGATCTTTTGGCAAAAGCTGAACTAATTTTGTCACTGTTTTTATATATTAAACTGTATTTTAATTCATTGAAAATTGTGGCTTCATGTTGTAAAACATATTTTGTAACAGACAAACAAAGTCTATCACTACTTCAGGAAACGTTAAAATATTTCACACACAGCAATCAATTCTTTTTGCTTAAAATTTTTATTTCATATGGCAAATTCTTAGCAGAATTTTTATGTTATTAAACTATAAAAATAACTTAAATCTACAATATATACATGCTGAGTCAAATTAGAGAATTAATGGTTTAGAAGCCAGGCACAATCAAAATCATAGTCTGACATACTGTAACTGCAGATAATAAATGATTTAAGGCAACACTAAGTCTCTTCCTGTAAAATGCAAAAAAAGTAAATTTTATCACTTTCATTCAATATTTTAGATGTTTAATTTAAATAGATAAATGGATGTAATTGGCATTATTAATCATAATTAAAATGTCACTGTTGATAAAATAACTGTTGAAATAATATGTAGCACATGGTAAAACATTTACCCTTTCTTTAGTCACTTATAGGAAATAGCAGTAACTGGTACATCTTCACTGATTAAGCTATTAAAGCAGAAATAATTAAGTTCATTTATACAGCGAGACTACGACATTTACAAATATATATGTTTTATATTTTTAAACATTTAAGACTACACATTGTCTTTGCATATATTCATCAGTAAAAGAATAGCAAGCAAGTTTCATTGCAGACATTGAGGGTAAAACTAGAACTCAATTTAGAATTAAATGTAATAAATACAGTTCACTTAGCTGGTATTACAGCTACTTTAAATTAAAGTAAAAAAGCAGATGAAGTTAAGCTGCAGGCATGCCAGATTGGTATATTGAGGCTGGATTTTACATATTTTTAATAATTATAGTAAAGTATAAAAAAGGCTATCCCACTAGATAAAAAGTAGAAAATATAATAACATTTAAAGAATAGCACCACATGTACATTTAGGCATTTAATTTTTTGTAATTAGATTAGAACTGGCATGAAAAATTATGATTTTGATGCAGCTGGCTAGCATAACATGTATCAAATTAAGTGGAACTAAAGAATCCCTAACTAATATAAAATTAACTAGAGATGCTCTTAAAGTAATACGAAAAATTCAGGGGATTTCATTGCTGATCTCTTTGTGAGGATGCCTGTTGTCTTTATTCACTGACCCATTGTTCTAGCGCTTTCAAAATTCTAGGCCCAAAATACTGTAAGTATTGTATGTTGATTATGGAAATTCAGAGAAATATCTTTTCTTTTTCAAGCATTTTATTGTGATTTTAGAAAGAGTTAACAATATGCTGTTAGGTTACAGCTTTCAAAGAGTACAATTTGACAAGGAACATATATAAATCAGAAAAGGCAAATATAAAAAACAAAATAAAACCTTTGCCGATACGTATAGTACAAACAGTATACATAAAACAGCTGTAAGAAGGACCTATCATAGAGGTACTTGAATGTGTCATCAAATATATGAAATGAAACCAAGAATATTCAACTCTTGAGTCGTATAGATTTGTGAAAGAGAAATCCATGAATGACATCTGAGTGAGCTAAGATATTTGTTGCAACTGTCAGCTGAAATCATTCTTCAACATGTCCATTACTTGAGTACTCAAGCAAGAATGGGCAGTTTGACATATGCAGGGGAAAATAGGATCTGTGATGAATGTGAGTTTGGTTTTGGTTTTCTGGTGTATTACTAACAACAACCAAAGAGAGAATGTACGATGGGGGGAGATGTGGGTGAAAAAGGGGGTGGGGCGTCAAGGGGATAGATCAAGAGGGGTAAATTATATAAATGAATCATTTCTGGACCAGAAGGTTTTACCACCTTAATGACCAGGCCATTTTTTGCGATACGGCACTTTAACTGACAATTGCGCAGTTGTGCGACGCTGTACCCAAATAACATTAATGCTCTTTTTTTCCCACAAATAGAGCTTTTGTTTGGTGGTATTTAATCACTTCTGCGATTTTTTTTTTTTTTGCGCTATAAACAAAAAAAGTGACAATTCTGGAAAAAAAAAAAAAACAATATTTTTTACTTTCTGCAATAAAAAAAAAAAATTCAAATCAAAATTGTTCATGATTTTAGGCCAATTTGTTTTCTGCTACATATTTTTGGTAAAAAAAAATCCCAATAAGCGTATATTCATTGGTTTGCGCAAAAGTTATTGCATTTACAAACTAGGGGAAAGATTTATGTAATTTTTATTTATTTATTTATTTATTTTACTAGTAATGGCAGCGATTAGCATTTTTTTTTTTTCTTTCCAAAAGCTTTATTTGGCAAATGTGATTAGAAAATGTTAAAAAAAAACAGTAAAATTCAGAAGGTGAGCAAAATGATACAGCATGGTATAACATAGTATATCAGAAAAAAACTTTTGCTTTTGTATTACGTAATATTTGTGGTGTTTTTTTAAGTAGCGGAATACAGGTCAGAGAAATATGGGTAAAGAAAGAGAATGGGGATGTTTTTCCGTTGGGTTGAGTGATTAGTTACCGCTATGTACTATCAGAGCCATTTTCAGTGGGGTAGGTGTTGGCCAAGATTAGTGAGTATGTTGCGTATTCTAGGTTCCACTTAAGTCTATGTTTCTGCTGTGGGGGTATGTTTTGTGGTTGTTGTTGATTGGTTTAGAAAAGTGTTTAGTGTATGTAGTTGTGTCTGTGGGGTGCTTGGGACATGTGTGTCATTGGCTCTTCCTAGGTCTGAGGTTGTGTTAGCGTGTGGTGTGTTGGTATTGTAGCTGGGATAACTGGGTTATGTGGGGGGGGGGGGGTGGGATTAGGGTTTGACTGGGTGGGAGGGGGTTGGGATGGTCAAAGGGTATGAGTAGTAGTTGAGGGGATTCATGGCCTGGTGTATCTAGATCTGGCCCAGGGTAGAGAAGAAAGGGGGAGGAAAAAAAAAGGGGGGAGCGGAGAGGAAATAGAGGAGGGGGGTAGGAGTATTCCTTTGTCTCCCTCGCCATTTGTCTGGTAGTGGGTAGGTGTATTTACGCCAAGTGTTTTTTGTAATCGTCCGTTGTAACAAAGTGTTTCCAGAAGGCCCAAGAGTTCTTCCATTCCAGCGATCTTCTGGGTACGTTTGGACCATTCTGTTATGGTTGGAGGGTCTGAGGAGCGCCACTGGAGTGGGATGCATTGCTTTGCCCTGTTTACGAACTGCATGGCTAGTGAGCGAAAATATTGTGCTTTTGGGATGAAGGAGGGATGTGGCAGCAATGGCGTTGGTGAGAATTCTAGTGGGAAGGTGGTAATGTGACATGTCATTTGGTGGATTTCTTTCCAGAATGGTTGGATCAGTGGACAAGACCACCAAATGTGTAGAAGTGAACCTAGATCTTTGTTCCAAATCCAACATTGTGGAGATGCTGTGGGCGAAAATTTGTGAGTCCTGAGCGGCAATCTGTACCATCTGGCCAGGATTTTGTAGCCCTTTTCTTGTGTGAGTAAATTTACTGACTCCTGGTGTTTATGTTTAAGTTTGTTCCCATTCCTTGTCAGAGAGGTCTGTCTTTAGTTCTTGTTCCAATTTGTTACTAGCTATGTTAGATTTGGGGTTGTATTTAGTGATTTAGTGAAAAGAGTAAAGTAGATATCCGAGATGAGTCTTTGCGGTTCGTTTTTTAGTTTTTTTGAGTGATTCAAAGGGTGTGTGTTGTCATGACCATTCAGAGGGGGGTCTTGATTTATCCAAGAAGTGTCGGACTTGTATGTAGGTCCAGAATGGGAAAGATTGGTTTCTAGTTCGTAGTGATAGTAAAGGAAGAGAGAGGAGGCGTACTTTATCAAAGAATTGTTCTGCCCATACAGAGTTTTTAGACCTGATGTCTTTAAGAAAAGAGTCTGACATGCCTGGGATGATGAGGTGTTGAATTTGCAATGTGCTTCTTGGAAAGCTGCTAATGTGGTGCTTATCAAGGGGTGAGTTTTTTATAGAGTGGAGGTGTAGGAGGGATCTGTCTAGAGGATCTGGTGGAGGCGTGGTGAGGTTATGGCATGCTTGGGTTCAAGCTTTAATTTGGGAGGGGATGTTCCAATCTATTATTCTTGTTAGTTGACAGGCTAGGTAGTATTTGTTGATATCAGGAAGGCCTATGCCTCCTTTTAGTTTGGTCTTTAGTTAATCTGTCATAGCTTAGTCTCAGGTGTGACGGTCCCCATAGGAAGGTGGTGCATAATTTGGGGTAAGTGAAGAAGAATGTTGGTGGTATTTTTATTGGTATGGTCTGTAGTAGGTAGTAGAGATTGACCGATTATCGGCAAAGCCAATATATCGAGGGTCGATATGAACTACCGATATTGCCAATATTTTTGTGAAATCATTGCGTATGTTGCACTGCACACGTTCTGCCTTCTAAGACCGCCTCCTACGCCTGCGCGGCCCATACTTGACGTCATTTCACTATGCGCTGCACACTTCTGCCTTCTAAAACTGTCTCCCATGCCTCAGACAGCCTCGTGTGCACAGCTGCAGTCCGGTCACAGTGTTCACGGTGCCAGCCAGCCATCCACCCACAGGCCCTGGCCTCAGCCACCAGCCATCTGACCCACAACAGAACAGGGTGCCAGGCCATCATCCAGCAACCCACCCCACAACAGGGTGCAAGCAGCCAGCCAGACACCCCACAACAGGGTTCCAGTGAGCAAACCAGCCACCCAGATGCAACCAAGTCCGCCACCACAGATCACACAGTGTTTCAGCAAGCCTGCCACCCACAACAGGCCAGGGTGAGTGACACCGCGTAAGCCACCCACAACAGGGTGACCCCAAGCTAGCCACCCACCCACCACAGTGTTCTAGCAAGCCAGCCATCCACCACAGTGTTCCAGCAAGCAAGCCACCCACAACAGGGTGACATCAAGCTAGCCACCCGCCACAGTGTTCCAGCAAGCCAGCCATCCACAACAGGGTGACATCAAGCTAGCCACTCACCAAAGTGTTCCAGCAAGCCAGCCATCCACAACAGAGTGATCCCAAGCCAGCCACCCACACAACAGGGTGACCCCAAGCCAGCCATCTACCACAGTGTTCCAGCAAGAAAGCCACCCACAACAGGGTGACACCAAGCCAGCCACCCACCACAGTGTTCCAGCAAGCCAGCCACCCACAACAGGGTGACACCAAGCCAGCCAACCACCACAGTGTTCCAGCAAGTCAGCCACCCACAACAGGGTGACACCAAGCCAGCCACCCACACAACAGGATGACCCCAATCCAGCCACCCACCACAGTGTTCCAGCAAGCCAGCCACCCACAATAGGGTGACCCCAAGCCAGCCACTTTGCCAGGCATCAGCCACCAACCCACAACAGGGTGACACAGCAGCCAGCCACCCCACAACAGGCTGCCAGCAAGCAAGCCACCCACACTGCCAGGCATCAGCCACTGACCCACAGCAGGGTGACAGCAGCCAGCCACTCAACAACAGGGTGCCAGCAAGCAAGCCATTCACACTGCCAGGCATCAGCCACCAACTCACAACAGGGTGCCAGCAAGCCACCCACCACAAGGGTGTCAGCAAGCCACCCACACTGCAAGGCATCATCCACCGATCCACAACAGGGTGACAGCAGCCAGCCACCCCACAATAGGGTGTCAGCAAGCAAGCCAACCCCACTGCCAGTGGTGGAAAGAAAATGAGGCACGCTACAAAAGACTTGCTTCCCATGCTAGAAGATACCTCTCTCTCTCTGCTCCTCTGTCCTCCTCTCCTCCTGAGCATGTTTATGAAGAAGTGGCAGTATTCTATGAACAAAACAGAAGCCCTTTAACAGGTTATCATGGACATGCTGAAATGTTGTGCTTTCTGCAGTATAATATTGTTCTACTTAACTGGGAATATTGAAAAGAGTAGTGTCCACTCAAATCCACTGTCTAGCTGTTGCTTTGCTTTTTTTCTAGAAGTTTTTCACTGGCTGCAGTAGTTGCAGTGAGTGCCCTACTGCAGAGGTAGTCCACTGACTCCAATCCAATCCACTGTCTAGCTGTTGCCTAGCTTTTTTTCTAGCAGTTTTGCACTGACTGCAGTAGTTGCAGCGAGTGCCCTACTGCAGAGGTTGTCCACTGACTCCAATTTAATCCACTGTCTAGCTGTTGTCTAGCTTTTTTTCTAGCAGTTTTGCACTGACTGCACTGCAGTAGGGATTTAAAATTATCGCAGTGAGTGCACTTCTGCAGCAGTTTATTATGCATTAATACACAATCAGAATGATGTGAAACTAAATGTCCCTGCAATTGAAATTTTCCTATCAGTTCTCATGCAGTTAAGGTGTGAAGAATGAGCCCTTAATGTTAAAAATGTTAATAAATAAAGTTTTACATGTTCAGTAACAGATTTGTGTAGAAATTTGTGTTTATTTTGCAAAATTTTTAAATGTACAAAAATATCTGCCAATATCGGCCGATGTCGATATGCATTGGCCAAAAAATATCGGTATCGATATCGGCAACGAAAAACCGATATCGGTCGATCACTAGTAGGTAGCGTATTCTTGGGAGAATGTTCATCTTTATGATTGATGCTCTTCCGAACCAGGAGAAGAGCCCTGTGGACCATGCTTTTAAGTCTTGCTGTATAGTCTGTAGTATCGGGAGGTAGTTTCTAGTGTATAATTCTGACAGTTTGGAGGGTAGTTGGATTCCTAAATATGTTATTGCATTCTGACTCAATTTAAATGGAAAATTTAGTTGGTACTGTTTTAGGGTGTCCTGTTGTAGGGAGATGTTCAAAGCTTGCGATTTTGTAAAGTTAATATGTAGGTTGGTTAGGTATTTAAAGGTGGCGAGTTCTTTAAGGAGATTGGGGATCGTGATGAGAGGTTCTGAGAGAAAAAGCAGGATGTCCTCTGCAAAGGCCGCTAGTTTTTGGGGTTGCTTTAGATCAACATGCCTTTTGATGTCTGGGTTGGATCTGATGTGGCGAAGTAGGGGTTCTAGGGTAAGGAGAAACATTAAGGGTGAAAGAGGGCATCCTTAGCGCATTCCATTTGAGATGGATAAGGCGTCCGACAGTTGGACGTTGACTTGAACTCTGGCTGTAGGTGTGGAGTAGAGAGCTTGAATCAATTGGAGCATTCGTTCGAGAAGGACTATTGCTTTGAGCGCTTCTGACATGAAGTCCCAGGCCACCCTGTGAAACGCCTTTTCAGCATCGAGGGAAAGGAAAAAACTGGGTTTGTTGGTGGATGTGAGCCAGTGGTGGATATTATTGCCCTTATGGTATTATCTCTGGCTTCTCGGCCAGGGATAAAGCCTACTTGATCGAGCGAGATTAATTTTGGTAAAAGGGGTAGAAGGCGATTTGCGAGAATGTTGGCATACAATTTTAGGTCTACATTTAAAAGAGAGAATTGTCTATAGTTGGTAACTAATGAAGGGTCTTTTCCAGGTTTGGGGATTCCTGTTATGTGTGCTTTCAGGAGGTTTTGGGAGGGGCTGGTGGGGGATGAGTATTAAAGCGGTTGTATCCCGCTTTTTGACACTTTTACCTACAGGTAAGCCTATAATAAGGCTTACCTGTAGGTACAAATAATATCTCCTAAACCGGCACGGTTTAGGAGATATTTACAGTGCATGCAGCCGCTCGCGCGAGCGGCACATGCGCTCTGAAGGTCCGGGGGGACCTTCAATTAACTTGCCGGGAGCTTGCCGGAAAAATCACTCCCACGCGCATGCGCGGGAGTGACGTCATCGCGGCTCCGGCCAATCAGCGCGCTGGAGCCGTCTCTTCCGGCCAATCAGCGCGCCGGAGCCGCCGAACCCGGAAGAGACGACGAGGGATCATGGCAGCGCCCGCATCGATGTCCGGGGGTCCGTGTCGGGGCTTCGTTTTAAGGTAAGTTAAACATAATGGGCTAGTATGCGATGCATACTAGCTCATTATGCCTTTGTCTTGCAGGTTTTTTTTTTTTATTTTTTTTTTTATAGGGTTTACAACCGCTTTAAAAGCTGATAGGAATTTTGAGAGGAGAGGATCCATAAACGTTTTGTAGTAGCTGACTGTTAGACCATCTGGTCCTGGACTTTTACAGGGTTTCATTTGTTTGAGTGCTAGTTTGACTTCTTTTTCTGAGATTGGGTGTTTAAAGTCTTGGGCTTCCGCGTGTGATATTGATTTGGGGCTATATTTTTGTAAGAACTATTTAATTAACTGAGATCTGGAAGTACTGTCCTTGGTTGCATCAGATGGGGATAAATTGTATAGTTGAGAGTTATATTGTACAAATTGTTTGGCAATGTCAGGATTGGAGGTGACTTTGTGTCCTGCGGGGTCTGTGATGGTGTTTATAGATGAGGTGGCTTTTTTAGCTTGTAGGGCTCTGGCTAAAAGTTTGCCCGATTAGTTCCCATGCTCATAGTTGCACTTTATTTTTTTGTTTGGTTAGCAGATCTGATCTAGCCAGTATAAGGTCTTGGAAGGTATTTGTCACTTGTGATTTCTTGTGTGCTTGCTCCAAGAGATGGATACAGGAGGTCAGGCCGTTGATGTGTTTTTGTTGTTCTCGTGTGCGTTTGGCGGCGACATCTATGAGTATTCACCGTATAACACATTTATGGGCTTCCCACCTTGTCACCGGGGGGAGGTTTCGATGGGAGTCATTTTCTTTAAAATATTGAGTAAGGTATTGTGTGATGTTATTTACAATGATGGGATCTGTGAGAACGGATGTGTCCAGTTGCCAGGATTGTGGATGTGTAGGGGTGTTTGAAAATAATAAAGTGATCGAGATAGGATGGTGGTCTAATAGGAACATTGGGTCTATGGATGCTTGTTGAAGTAGTGGTAAATCTCTTTGGGAGATGAAGATATAGTCAGGTCTGGAGTACCGTTGATGAGGTGCGGAGTAGAATGTATAGTCTTTTCTATTGGGATTCACTATTCCCTAGGATTCATGTAGTAGTAAGTCTTGAAGTTGTGTTTTGATGGCACGTAGGGCTTTTTAAGGGAGGTGTGATGACCCGTTAGATGTGTCCAATATTGGGTTTAGTGGGACATTGAAGTCTCCTCCTAATATCAAGATGCCTTCTGCAAATGAAGAGAGTGCTAAAGTTATATCTCTGAAGAAGGTGACTTGGTGGTTGTTTGGAGTGTAGATATTAGCTAAGTTAGTGGGTTTACCATGATGTGTTCCTTTCAGGAATAGATATCTTTCTTTGTCATCTTCTAGTGTATCAATTAGCTGGAAGGGGCATTTTTTTTGATGGTATAATAGATACACCTTTTGATTTGAAGTCTCGATTGGTGGCGTGAAAACTCTTGGAATAGTATGAGTTTGAGAGTTTTGGGATGGAATTTATACGGAAGTGTGTTTCTTGTATGAATATGATATCGGCCTTGTTCTTATGCATGGTGTAGAGGAGTTGGGAGTGTTTCTCCAACAGGTTCAGGCCTTGGGCATTCAGTGCTATAATTTTAAGGGGGTGTCCAGAAGTTGTAGATACATGCGGAGGAATTTTTGGACGGGTGTAGGTTAGTTTGTTGTGTAGCTAGAGGAAGTATATTTCTTACAACATTGTAGGTTTTAGTAATGGTGAGGGAGGGGAGATGGATGTGCGAAGGGAGGAGGAAGGAAGGAGGGAAGTGAGGGGAGGGGATCCGGAGACAAGTGAGGGCCCGCTCACTAGTCTGGTTTTGATATGTACCGTCTGGACGGTGGTGCCGAATGTGTACAGTGATTGTAGGAAGTCAGATAATCTAAGAAGGTTCACAAACGCATGGGACCACTGTTTGGGGGAGGTTTTAGAGAAAGAAAGGAGTTAACAAATAAAGTGCCAGACAGCAAGCCACTAATGGCTTATTATTAGGTGATGCGGGAGACTGTGTTTTTGAAGCACTAATTATGTGAGGTATGGGGTGTGTATTGGGCGGTTCTTTAGTCAAGTATAGGTTGTTGTAAGTAAGAGTTATTTGTTGGGTGTTGGGGGACTTTTCGTCACAAAGCATGTGGGTAAGTAAGATTGGTTATGAGGTGTTTTTGAATTGTCTCAGAGGTGGAGGCTTACTACGATAACCAAGGGTGTATTAACTAAATAAACATACAACTTTGCATATACAATACAACTATAACTTTGGTTTGAGCACATAGAGTAATATCATATATAACATAGAACAAGGTCTAATGTAGTTAGTTTACACTGTTAGAAAGCTTGCAGGTTATTTTTAGATCTCTCTGGGATATTGTTTTGTTAGGAGGTTGCTGTTGACTGGGGAAGATGAACGCCAGTTATCTCCATAGAAGATTGATAAGTTGGTATTTCGTTATAGGGAGAGGGGTCTTGGGGCTTTTGTGAGTGTTGAAAAGTTGGTAGATTAGAAGAGGTGGTTGGTTATGAAAGAAGTTGAGAGGGTTGGGGGTAGGGGACTACCTTTGGAAGATTTGTCAGCTTGTTGAGTTTGGGATACAGATCTTAGGCAAAATATGTTTGTGTCAATTAAAATTGTGTGTGAACCATTCTGATAGTATAGATACAGAGTGCATACATGAGGTTTAGCTTAAAGAGTTTTAAGGAGCCATTGATGGGTATAGTTGTTTTTACTGATAGTGGGCAACGTGGGTATGTCATAATTGGAGTTAGGTAGCCTGAGAATGCATTATGGTAAGGCAGGATGTTAATGGGGGTTGGGGTAGGTTTGACTCTTGATTGGCTTAAGGTCATGGGACTGATTGTTGAGTTGGTTGATATGGGGGGGGGGTAGTTTCGGGTATATACAATTTATGTTACTTGGGTCGGCCAACAGCACAGCGGAGACCCACAGGAGAGTGTGTAGATGTAATTTGTGTATTGTCTCTAGGGAGAGCTATGATCTTTGGGGATCTGGCTTAGGGGTATGTTGTGTTTCCACCACTTTGTTATCGGTTAAGTGTATGTTGGAACAATTATAGCGTGGATCTTGGTGCCTGCTTTGTCATCTCCCACATTCTCCACTGAGCTGCCAGGTCCCATCCTGTTGTTTTTATCTCCCCCATCTCTACCCATTCCTCTCTCTCTCCTTCCCTTTCATTTAGATGATCTGTGGTTCTCTCCCTATATATTGCCTATATATTGGGAATTTGACATATGGGTGAAGCGTCCTTGAGGGGAAGGGCTTTCCCCTGGAGGAGGTTGCAGGATTTAAGTGATGATAGGTTGGAGGTGGTGGGGGTGTCCCCAAATGTGTGAGATTTGTTGCGGGCGTTGAACCATCAAATGGTGATTTGTTTATATTGGCAAATTGCTTCATAGAAATATGATAATTGTGAAATGGTCAGAATGGGTGCCATTTATGAATTGTGCCATGTTACATGCTAAAATGACAGCTTTGGATAATGCAACCTTGAGCAAATTTGACTCCATCTGGAGACCGTGGATTTCTAAAATCTTCCCCCAGATTTTAATGAATCTGTGCTACTTTTTTGGTAATGCCCTTATCCACACCAGCTCATGTGTTATGTGGATTCCTGCCCTATTCTCGAGACCTACTTTCTACCTTATTTCCTTCCTTTTCTTGACTCTGCAGCCTCTTTTCTCTATTCTTATTTGGCTCAACCCTCCTCCTTTCTATTTCTCTTTTCTCTTTCCTACACCCTTATTATATGGTTTTCTTTACACACAATTATTTTTAGCTACAGTCATCTTTTTTCCAAACACTCGGGTCCTATCTCATGGTGTCTTTAGAGGACACCCCATGCCTACATTATTCTTATTATCTTATTGCTTCAAACGGAAAATAATTCTTCTTGATGCCTTATAATTCTCATGTTATATTAGTTTGTATGTTGGATTTTTTTTACTGTATGGTCTCCCTCCGGGCCACAGTTTATTCCCTTTTTGGGTGTCCTGGAGGAGATCATGACCTTGCTCCCTCTTTCCTTTACCTTGATTGAACTCCACCTTTGCAATATAGTTTCTATACTTCAAAATTGATAGATATGTTTTATTCCTGTTTGGACCCTGTGCTATGCAACTTTCATGTATTTGGGAAATGACTTCCATATCCTTATCTATTTGTTATATGCTCTTAAACTGAAAAAAATATTTTGAACAAGAATGGGTGCCATTTAGGAATGCTATTATTACCTGAGAAGGGTCTTCATCGGGTGATATATTTCTAGGTCTTCTGCACATGGAGCTTATGAGACCAGTCGGTTGTTTAAGAGTATAGGTAGTATTATAGTATATATAGTATAGTATAGGGAGAGAGAGAGAGAGAAGAGAAGTCAAAATGACATACGGTTAAAGGTAGAGGATCTCTGGTCAAGAGGGATGCATTTTGTAGATCAGTGAGGTGGGTTGTGAGGCATCAGACCATTGACCATCAGTCTAGAAAAATCAGAGAGTTTGGTCGTTGCTTTGATTTCCTTGATATTTCTTCTTGAAGTTCGGTTTCTGGGTAGACCGTATTGTTGTTGTTGTTGGTTCGCGTTTGTGTTCATTTTGAAGCATGGATGGAAGGGGGTATGGTTCTTTCTTTTGCGGAGAGTAGTGGGGCGGTGGAATTATGCAGTCTCTGCTGTTGATTTGATTCCTGTTGGGGGGTAAGGTTGTAGCAGAATAAGTCCAGATCTGTATCAGCTGATGGTGGTTTTGTGGGATGAGCAAGCGAGTACTGGCGTGTACTCATCCCACAAGTCTTAGGATAAAGCAAATGTTGTAGCGGCCGTGTGGAGGATAGCTGGACAGCCAGGAGGTAGGATCTGGTGATGACTTTGCTCTACGTTATATAGTGTGTCAGGCAGGTTTGGTTGGCAACGGGGAAGTGAGATAGGTAGACAGTATTTGTTTCATAACTGAGGTGAGGTAAATACTTATCCTCCATGGCGTCAATGATATTGCTAATCTTGCGCATTCATGGGTTCTTCCCTTGTGGATGGGGTTCTTGTGGCGGGTGTTCTGTAGTCGGCGTACCAGTTCGGGACCTCCACTTGTGGTATGCCTAGAGTTTCACAGAAAAGTTGGAAGTCTTCTGGTACTTTAAGAGTGGCCGTACTGCCTTAATATGTTGCTGAGAGGGAGAAGGGGAATTTCCATCGGTAGTGTATTGTTGCTTAGCACTTCTAGCAGAGGTGGAGGTCTCTTCGGTGTTGAATAGTTATTGTCAAGAGGTCTTGGAAGATACATATATCGCTGTTTCCGTGGGATATCTGGATTCTGTTGCGAGCTTTTTGGATGATCTCTTCCTTCAGACGAAAAGCTGTGAGACACCATACTACCTCGCATGGTGGGTCTGAGTCCCTGCACTGTGGGCGCAGGGCTCTGTGGATGCATTCCATATCGACTGGTGCGGCAGAGGGCCTATCTAACAGACTGTTAAACAGGTTTGTCACCATTTGCAGTAGTTGGTCTGATTCTATTGTTTTAAGTAGGCCCTCGGGGTGTAAATTGTGCCTTCTGTCACAATTATCAAGGTCTTCAATGTGGCGTTGTAGGCCTCTCATCTGAAGAGTGTGGGTGTCTACTTTCTGGTGCATGTTTTTGATGGTTACCTGCTGGTGAGCCGCTGTGCGTTCCACTTCTTGTACTCTGCCCGCAAGTGCCTGGATATTGTGGCGCAGGTCGGTGATTGCCGCCAACAGCATATCTTGGCTGTCTGCTGCTATTGTGCCGAGATCGCTGATGCTTAGTTGTTGTTGTGATGCTGCTCCTTCTGTCAAGGGAGATGGTAGATTCATCACTGCGGAGGCGGTGCTGAGGCCTGTAGGTGGGGTGGATCCCTATGAGCCCTCAGCCATGGTTTGTGCTTGGGTTCTGAATAGCTCCAGGATGTTTTGGCTAAGACGCCCGCTCGAGTCTCGAGGAGAGCGGGATCTAGTCACCAAGCTCTTGCAGGATGATGTCCCCATGTTTCAGGTTCAGTGAGGCTCATGCAAAGTCTCCTAAAGGGCTTTTTTATGGCTGCTGTCGACGGGGGCTCAGAGGCTAAGCATCCATCTTCTTTCCCCGGCTTCGCCTCCCTCCGCGATTAGCAATTTTTAGCAGGACTGCAACATTGCGGCAAACAGACCGGACACCTAACTGACATTTTTCACACTTTTGGGGGACCAGTGACATTACTACAGTAATCAGTGCTAAAAATGTGCACTGTTTCTGTACTAATGACACTGGCAGTAGGGATGATCGAACGGTTCGGGTCGACCATCGTAATTCCTTCAGGGAGAGTGTAGTGAGTTTAACAGATAGTGCAGTGTAGTATAGTTAATTATACATGGCTGTCCGGGAGAGAGATTTTTGCTTTTTACAGTTTGTTGAGATCAAATAGAGCAGTGTATACCACAAAGATATATATATATATATATATATATATATATATATATATATATATATATATATATATATATATATGTATATATCAGTTTATGTCAGTATTGCTAAGAAAATTGCGTGGGGTCCCCCCCCAGTCCATACTAAGCCCCTTGGGTCTGGTATGGATTTTAAGGGGAACCCCGCACCAAAATAAAAAAAGACGTGGGGTTCCCCCAAAAATCCATACTAGATCCTTATCCAGGCACACAGCCTGGCTGGCCAGGATAAGGTGGGGGCAAGCGGGCGCCCCCCCTCCTGAACCATACCAGGCCACATGCCCTCAACATGGGGGGTTGGGTGCTTTGGGGGCAGGGGGGATCTGCCCCCCACCCCAAAGCACCTTGCCCCCATGTTGATGGGGACAGGGGTCTCTTCCTGACATCTGTGGGCTGTGGTTGTGGGGGTCTGCGGGGGAAGGCTTATTGGAATATGGAAGCCCCCTTTAACAAGGGGGCCCCCAAATCCCAGCCCCCCCCTATGTGAATGGATATTGGGAACATCATACCCCTACCCATTCACCAAAAAAGTGCACAAAAAATAAAGACAAAAGCCAGTTTTGGACAAGTCCTTTAGTAAAAAATAGAAATAAAAAAAATAGTGTCCCCCGATGATCATGTCGCCCGCCCGCAACCGAAAAATAGAAAAAAAAAGAAGCGCCTGCTGCTTTTGGTGTCCCCATCCCTTCTGACATGACATCAGTAATTTATTCACGGCACCTGAGCAGTGCATTATGGTGCTCTCATCACCCACCCCCCCATGTTGAGGGCATGTGGCCTGGTATGGTTCAGGAGGGGGGGCGCACGCTCACCCCCACCCCTATCCTGGCCAGCCAGGCTGTGTGCTCGGATAAGGGTCTGGTATGGAATTTAGGGGGAACCCTGTGCCATTTTTTTCATTTTTTTATCTGTATTGCTGAGAGCCGACAAAACATTACAGCCGCGAGCAAGTTTAAATTAAATTTTTTCCTTTAGAAATGTCAGTATTGCTACAGCAGGCTACATACATCACACAAATGCACCACTTTACAGGCACAATAAGGGGCCCCCCCGGGCATGATACAGTATTTAAAGGAATTTTTCATTGTTATCACTTTAAGCATTATTAAAATCACTGCTCCTGTAAAAACTATCGTTTTAAAAACATTTTTTTGCATTGATTCATGTCCCCCAGGGCAGTACCCAGATCCCTATACACTTTTTTGGGTCAATAACATGCTTTTAAGCCTTTAAAATTAGGACTTTTGATTTTTCATGTCCGTGTTCTATAGACGTGAATGGAGTTTGCATGTTCGCTAAAACATTTCCCCTGTTCGAAATGTTCTGGTGCAAACCAAACAGGGGGGTGTTCGGCTCATCACTACAGACTAACTATGTAACTGTTTTGATGATACTATGTTTTGTGCAAAGTGGTTTTGAAGGGCTGGAGCATGGATACTAGAGGATTTATGTTGTTGGAGCATTTGGAATATATGTAATTGAACAGAAAGAACATTGTTTGTATAACATTTTACATTTTTTATAGACCAGATATAATAAAGAAAGATGATTTTTTTTAAGCTTGCTTAATGGATAGAAAGCTTTAGTACCTTAAGGGCTCTTTCATACAGTGTGTCCGTCAAACGGACTCAGCTTTTCTCAGCGGGGGATCGATCCGCCGATCCCCCGCTGAGCAGGAGAATGACAGCTGTTCGCCGCACTGTGTGCCTAGACACAGCTGTCACAGCCCCATACATCTCTATGGGGGAATCGGATGGGAATGGACCGTCGGTCCGTTCTCATCCGATCCCATCCGATCCGCTGGACGGATGGAAAATAGGGTTTCCATCCGTTCAGATTTGACTGATCGGATTGGATCGGATGTCAGCGGACATGTCTCTGCTGACATCCGATGCCCCATAGGGATGCATGGGGGGACCGTTCAGATCCGCCAAAAAAACGAACAGGCGGGCCTGTGTGAAAGGGGCCTTAAAGTCTCTAAGAAGGGTTAAAAGTGATATTTGGTCTAGTTCTAATTTCTCATGAGCAGTAAACAAGACTCTTTTTTATCAAAGGGCTGATCATGTTCTCTGACTGCCACTGATTCAGAAAGCCAGTTTGTAATGGGCAGGACTTTCATTATACCCATTTCACAATTGGTGCTGTAGCAACCATGGTTCCCACAAGGTGAAGACATTGTACTATCTTCAGAATCTTGGACATCATTGCCAAATTAATATTTAAGCCAATGATCAGGATTTTCTCTTTTGGGAGGGAAACTGATTTTAAATGTCAACCTATTATTGGCCCTATGTAAACAAGTTCTTGACTGGGTGTAAGATGACTTTTGCTTGCTCACCAAGCCATTATCCTCTGGCATAGAAACTAACAGTGCCTGATGGGCCAGCAATGTCTCCTGGCTTTGACACAATAGGAAGATATCATTGAGATAATTGTAAATGTGCACCTCTCTTTCTCGAAGGAAAGCCAAAAGAGTAAAGACCTTTGCAAAGACTCTTGGTTATGAGGTAAGGCCAAAAGTCAGACCGGTAGCCTGGAAGAGCAGTTAGGCCAGCAAGAACGTCAGAAATTCTTGAATGTTTGGATGGACTGGGACTTGAAAATTAGAAAGGTGTCTTTCAAATCAATAAAAAGTAGCCAATCTCCTGGTTGAACAGCTTTTAGAATAATTTGAAGGTATTACATTTTCAAGTGCTCTTTCCTGAATTTGTTAAAAACTTTTCTATCACTGGTCTCCAACTCGATACATTCTTGAAAACGCTCCTGATGTGGAACTGGTATTATCATATCCTGGCCCAACTATGTATTTGCACAGGAGAACAGAACTTTCCTCTTGAGGCTGCAGGATTTAATTTTTTTCAGAAGAAAGAGTGGATGAAGTGGCTAGTTGAATTTCCAATTGTGACTTTTTGCGGTATTGTTTAACACCTATCTGTCTTTTATGTCATTTGCCAAAATTCACTGTAACCTGAACAGCCTGGTTCAAACAAAATAAATCTGGGTGGGCAAACCTTTAAAAAAAAGGCAGCTACCGGACACTCCACTCAGCCGAACAAGAAACCCATACGAATAATCCCCCCCCCCCCAGTACGAGACGAGGCTCTGCATTGAGGGTCAAGCAGGAATCAGACTGTTTATTGAAAAGGAATACACACTTTATATACAAGTTAGAAGTAATGCAGTCACTACACGAACAATGACCCAAATCCAGCCCCCGACATCACACAATGGTTACATAACAAGCCCCCAATACACATTACTCTGAGTGTCAATACATCCCTTAGCAGACAACAGGTTAGTTCATTAGCACACTTCACAATAGGTGAATGGAAAGCCACCTCAGACAAGAATTCACAATTTACTTATTCAGACAAAAGCAGCATCGTTAGACAGTCCGTCTCCACATTAAACTTCCTGGAATGCCCATATTAGGAGTTGTACTTCCTGGTCAGAGACCTCGCAATGTAAAGGTAATAAAATCTTCATATTTCAAGAGAAACATCATTCCTGAATATCACTGTCCCATTTGGAGCAATCCAAACCATATTCCCAGTGCCCCCCAGTTTCCTGGTCACCCCGCACCCAAAGTGACTCCCGTCACACATTGAATCATGAATTCTTTTGTCTGGGGAGTCTTCTATCCCGGGAAATGAACCTGGATTTACCACAAGTAGCTTTGGAGATCAGGGCATCTAACTTATTACTGAACAAAAATTGCCCTTCATATGTCATTTTGTAACATTCTTGTTTTGTGGTGGGGTCTGCCACCCACAGCTTAAGCCAGAAGTGTTCCCTGTGATTGCATTTACAATCACCCTTGACAAAGATTAAAAGAAGTTGTAAACTCTTAACTCAGTGAAGTGATTGGCTTCAAATGACACACAAAGATGAAAGTCTAGAATTTATAAAGCTTGTCTGAGCTGTCTGAAAACAAGGTTGGAGAGCTGAAATTACACGCTACAGTGTTCAGTGATGGGAGCTCTGAGAACTGATTGAAAGGAAAGGTCACCCCCTTCACACAGCACACAGGAACATAGCTCATGCTGTCAATCACAGTCTGTATACTACAGGTCCCTTTCCTGTCACCTTTTTCATCCTGGTGTCAGAAAATTTTGCCAGAAGTGGCTCGTGCCGATAGCAGTGGAATGAGGCAACAGACAGAAATTACATGTATGCCTAGTATATACAATCAGAAAATCGGACGAAAAATACCGCTTTCAAAGCGATCGTACGATTATCTGATGGTTAGTATACAGCCGTCAAGAGCTTTCAACAGTTCATGCTAAATTTTCTGAAGGGACAAACATTAAAATTTTTCTTGTACAATACCAGAACTAACAATTTTTGTTTAATCAGTACAGCATTTATCCAAAAACAATTGGAAGCACACACAAGCTCAGAAACAAAATAATACATTACAATACAGTACAACACATTAAATCACTTCCGAAGTTGTATTCTGTCATACAAGAACTTTCATAACTTCAGTAACCTCTTAATTTTCAATATGAGATGGACGAACATTCATCCAATATTCTCATTGTATGGGCAAGGTTTTAGTGCTCCGGATAGAGACAAGTAAACACTTTAGGGATATGCTTTGTTCATTTAATTTCTAAGGATTACAACCACTTTAGTGTCAACACAGCCATTTCAGCCCTAAATCCAGCAGGTAGTTTCATGTTTCTGAAGGAAGCCAATATCTCAGCTTTACTGAAATCATTACATGGCACTGATTCATATTGTCTATCCACAGCTATAGGGTCTTATATTGATGCTAGTGCTATTGTAGGTTTACAAGGACCTCCAAGTAAATTTGTTTATTTATTTATTTATTTTTTAATCCAGGTCAATTTGCATGTTCAAAATATCTCTAAAAGTGACAAATTCGGCCAGGGGTAAAGTGATGTGTCTTGCTAGCCTTATTAAGGTTGCATCGATAACTGGAGGCTTATTAAGACTTTTTCTACCTTCTTTGCTAAAGGGATAAGGCCACCAGTGAAGTGGCCCAGCAGCGTGTACATATGAGTTCCTCGTGCGAATGACAGCAATCAGCTACGAGAGTCAGCTGCCTCCCATCATTTTTAACGGGCTGCCTCCCGCAGCTATATGCTGAGGCCCCCTACTAGGGTACTCGCATGTACATGCTGTCCAGCCAATACACAAATGTGAACATAGCCTAAAGCTTAGTAAAGCAATTTTAAAATTTAGACTTTTTTACTTGATTCCACTGATTAGAGATTATTTTATCCATTAATAGAAAACATAACATAAGACTTCTAGCAGAGATGCACCTTGGAGCACAAACACAAAGGCAAGGACTGCAATCCATCAGGTGATAGATAGTGATAGTCAGGTGTGCAGCATCATCACTGTGTGACCCCCAAGCAGCAGGCAAGTGATGATGCAATCAGAATCTATAAGAGGCAGAAGTCTGCACATGTCCAAGATGGCTGCCAACAGGAGGGCAAGGTAAGACCTTGACATGTATATGGAGTGTAATAAACTGTATGCAAATAACTTAACTGAATAAGCCTATCCTTGGCTGAAACAACAGTACTAGCATGTGAGTCAAATAATTTCTGCCAGTTTTCCTGTCAGATCTGGGATTTTCCCCAACCATCTATTTTGGATATCATGGAAGGGTCTCAACTGACGATCCATAAGCAGAGCATAAGAAGAGGAAATGAGGCCTGTATGATCAGACCAGAGAAGGGTGCATTCGAGCCGGGAATTATCAACGGAGATGGAGGCAAAATTGGGCTCCTGCTGCATGACGGAGCTGAGTATAATAAAATGACTACTGTAATGGAGTATGCAGCTCACGTCAAAGTTGCGCAAATTACTTAAATGCACCCGCCTCATATAATTGGTGCAAATACCATAGTCCTCAGCTTGCCTACTGAAGACCACAGGGAAGTAAAAGGAAGTGAGGTAATCTAGGATCATGCCAGAGCAGTTGGTTAGGAGAGCACAGGTGGTTATAGATTTAGAGAGACATTTTAGAATAGTAGTGCCCTCAGCTACTGGTAAAGAGCGTTTATACAAAAAAAGATAAAGTTTTATACTATGAAGCTATGGCATCCTCCGTAGCAATAGTAGGCTAGTAGCATTATTGAGCTGTGGAAACATTCACCAATGTTTGTAAATAAGTTGGTTGCAAAATAGTTCATGTGGAGATTAGGAAGTGCCAGACCTCCACTATTACTTGGTAATTGAAGGGTGGCTAATGACATTCTAGGGGCTTTGGGTACCATAAAAAACTAGTGAGAATTTAGTCAATGTCAGCGAATATTCTTTTCGATATATAAACCGGGGAAGTTACTAAGATATATAAGAATTTGGGAAGGAAGACCACCTTAAGCACTTTACGCCTGCCCGCCGCAGGCAGCCCCTCCTGTGCAAACCGCCCTCACTCGTCAGCGGGGAAGCCGATGCACGGGGCAGGTGGCTAAGGTTGCCGCCTGACACCCGTGATCGTTCCCCGCTGAGAGAGAAGGACGGGCAGCTGTTGTAATGGAATGATCAGAGAGCCGCTGTGATCCTTCCATATAGGATCGTAGGTCTCTATGGTAATTTCCCAAGCCACGCCCCCCCACAGTTAGAATTACTCCCCTAGGCTCACATTTAACCCCTTGATCACCCACAATGTTAACCCCTTCCCTGCCAATGTCATTATTACAGTAACGGTGCATATTTTTAGCACTGATTACTGTAGTAATGTCACTGGTCCCCCCAAAAGTGTAAAAAATGTCAGTCAGGGGTCCAATCTGTCCGCCACAATGTCGCAGTCCCGCAAAAAATCGCAGATCACTGCCATTACTAGTAAAAAAAAAAAACAATAAAAATGACATAAATCTTTCCTGTAGTTAGTAGATGCAAATTGGCCTAAAACGTTAAAAAAACTTGGTTTTTATTTTATTTTTTTTGGAATGTTATATAGCAGAATGTGAAAAATATTATTATTTTTCAGAATTGTCGCTCTTTTTTTGTTTGGTCATTAAGGGGGCAAATCCTTCCGGTCCAGAAGTGGTTAAATAGCTTCACTTGACCCATCAAAGAGAGCGGTTGATTAACCCATTGTGCCGTCTTAGTATGGAACAAGGAAATACAGGGGGGCAAATTATTTTCAAATAACCGGGATAAAGTGAGTTAAATTTCTATGCCCAAATACCTGAACTTAGAAGTGATCTGCAGAGGAAAATTTACAGGAAAAAAAAGTTCCCACAGGCATTCACAGGCATAAAAAGTGTATTGAATACCGTAAAAATGTTAATGGGTAGTATCTGTGGAGCATTATGAAACGGGTATAACAGCTGAGGCATCCTTTTAATTTTAACTAGATTGGTCCCACCCATAACTGACAGCTAGTCTTTTCCATGTACTGGTTTTCGTCCTGAACTTTTGGAGCAATACTGAGTTGGGTGTACGTGGATATATCTCTACAAAAATATATGCTCAAGTATTTAAACTCCACTTCTACTTTACTGCAATTATGTAAAACGACTTGTGTGGAGAGCTTTGTAAGCAGTAGCAGGGCCTATTTAGTCCAATTTATTGTGAGCTTTGGGTGTTACCTGAAATTTTCAATAGTGTCTATAACCACTTTAAGAGACTGAGAGGTATCTCTGAAGAACAAGAGCATATCATTGGCATAAAGCATTCTTTTTCCATGAGTATCACCAAAATGGAAGCCCACATTTTGCAGCCAACTAAATTGAAAATTGTTCATACCATTGATTTTAGGGCACTACAGGCCCTCCAGGGTGTTACACGAAATTCTCTGGAGGCTACACGCAGGGTTCATGTGTCCTCGTAGCCATTTCTGTGTCTCAGAAGTGTTAACAGATCACAACCTTTATTAATCGCACAAACTTTATGTTCCAATTCCTCCTGCTATCTCTTAAAGCTCTTAAAGCATAAATGCTGTAACCTTTTCCTAAAATGACAATATAAAAGAATTAAACAAATACACAGCAAAGGTATGTTTTTTTTTTTTCTCAACAAAAGTGAAGTTACTCTTTAAGTTTTTTTCATATACTTGTTGAAGGAGTGTTATTAAAAAAAAAAACATTATTTTTGGAAAGTAGTTAACTTTATAGCTAAAAGGCCAGCATGAGTAGTTCAGTACAATATTGTAAGCAGAAAAGAATCTCAAAGGTATTCTGTATAACTTCACAAAGCTGCCCAGTATGATAAACTGAGCTACAATAAAGGTACTGCAAACATGTCAAAGTGATTTGTGAATAGATGAAGTCAATGTGAAATTCTTACTAAAAACATTATACCTAAAAGCAAGTAAGCCTGAACATTGCAGACAGCAGTTTTCTTCATATAATAAATGGAAATTAAAGGAGTGCCATGGTCACAGCATATGATTTTAATTTATACCATCAACATTGTAATAGCAATATAAACAATAGTTTTTTGACAAACCAATATGAGTTTACTTGAAAAACCCTCTTTCATGTTGTGAGTTCTGCCTGTCTGCTGGTCAACTTGTTTCACAGTTTCCTGGATTCCCTGTATGCTTTGCAACCTCTCCTCTGCTGTTTACGTTCAATTTCTAAGGACTACATATTCAATGTTACATTGCAGCCTGAAAGCAGTAATTATTGTATTACTCTGCCTCTTGAATCTCCTCCTCTCAGAAACTCTTTAACCACTTTAACCTTTAACCACTCTTTAACCACTTCACTTCAGAAGATTTACGCCCCTTTCACGACTTGGTAATTTTTTGCCATACGGTACTATGTTATTTTATCTGACAATTGTGCAGTCATGCAACACTGTATCCTAATAAAATGTTTGTCCTTTTGTTCCCAAAAATAGAGCTTTCTTTTGGTGGTATTTGATAACCTCTGCAGTTTATATTTTTTGTACTATAAACAAAAAATGAATAAAAAATTCCCCTTTTTAGGCACTTCCCTCTTTTTAGGCACTTGCGCATAGATCACAAATGTATTTAGTAAAATCAGTTTTATTCATATTTCATCAATAAAAGCATTTTTAACAAAATATACATGGAATACACAACTGGAATTTACCCAATATGTAAAGATACTTGAAACTGATGTCCTCCAACCAACACATTTCAGAGGTTATACTACTCCTACATCAGAGGTATACATTTTAAGTATTCATGTGGTGCAAGAAATGGGGATTCCATGTATCAATGAAAACATGGTATCAAAGAATTCTCCTATTCTGCCCAACCGTACAGATGATATGTGTTGTTGAAACTGCAGATCATTATTGAAAATAATGGTAAGGATACTGTAAAAAGCCCTGACAATCACAACCACTGAGGTCTGGCAAATAAGGTCCTGCAATGATGGACCTGCTAGACTAGGGGAAGACCCCACAGTGGATATTTGAGGCCCCATGCACACAGGGTGTTTTTGCAGCTTTTTTTAGGAGTGTCAGATGTTTTTTTTTTTTTTTTTTGCAGCTTAAAAACACCCCTCCATGTTATTCTATGGCCTCATGCACACACAGGCTTTTAGGAGCTCCAAGTGGCATAGGCGTTTTTAAGCTGCAAAAAAAAACCCAGGGCCTGCACATTCTGAGGACCAACATTGGAGCTGTAAAAACGCCTCACACGGCTAAACGCGCCTTAACGCTGTATATCGGCTTTTAGAAGCGTCAGGCATTTTTTTAGCAGGAAAAATGTTCTGAGGACCAACATTGGAGCTGTAAAAACGCCTCACACGGTTAAACGCGCCTTAACGCTGTATATCGTTTTTTTAGCAGCGTATGGCATTTTTTTAGCAGGAAAAATGTGATTGGTCACTGTAATTAGAGGAAAACAAGGAAATTCATGCTTACATTCCCCAAGAGTCCTTTGCTCAGCCGTGTTGTTGTGAGAGGCGAGGAAGATGACAGGGAAGATGGCTGCTGATGTCCCCCAAGCAGACCTCATATCTGCAGTGGAGGCGAATCCAGAGCTGTGGGATTTATCGCATCCCTTCTACAATGACCGGATAAGGAAGGTGAAGAAATGGATGGACATAAGTTCTGCACTGACATCAGACTGGGACCATATGAGCGATGCAGCAAAAAGAGAGAGAAGTAAGTTTATTTTTATTAATTGCATGATATGTTTGCTGTGTAGGCAAAATTTTACAGCGATGATGGAAGTCACTCCGTGACCGCGTGAGGAGGGATTTGACAGAGGATGAGAAAGCTCAGAGAAGTGGAGCACCAGCTCCTCAAAAAAAGCAACATTTGTTCCACAACCATTTGGCTTTCCCCCGCCAAGCCATGATCAACAACAATAGAGAGTTTAATAGAAAGTTTTTTTTTTTTTCTGTCACATACAGTATATTCCCCTTTGTGCATTGCTCTCAGGGGTCCTTTAACATGGGCTTTCCGCCCGGCAGACTCTGTTTTGCCCCGCCGATCCCCGCTGAGCAGGCAGATGACAGGCCCATCTCCACTTACTTTGCAGAGACAAACCTGTTAGATCCCCGCTCTCCTCTATGGGAGATCAGATAAAATAGTTTGCCTGTCCGTTTTCATCCGATCCTTTCCAATCCGATCTTCCAGACAGATGGAAAATAGGGTTTCCATCCATCTGGATTTCACAAACAGGATCAGATCGGATAGCAGCGGGTTTCAGCGAATATGTCACCACTGACATCTGCTGCTCCATAGCGGTGAATGGAGATTCCGATCAGGTCCGCCTGAAACAAAAATGTAAAAGATGTTTACCTATTCTGCAGCAATTTTAAATTTTTAGGCATGGATATTGTTTTATTCTCTTCAGGACAACATCCAACATCGTGGATGAAAGAGTGCATATGGAGGAGGCAGTGGAAGCGCCATTGAAAGATGTACCCAGCAGTGCCACGGAACAGCACTGACCTTGCATCCCCCCATCAACTTAGTGTGGGAAGTGTTACAGATGATTCCACATTTCAGGTAACTGTCCATCCATTACGTCTCTGTCTGTCTGTCAGTCTATGTGCCAATCTGAACATTTTTTATTTTTTTTACTCCCAATGTCCCCCGGGACCTCAGCAGCGCTACTAGCACCCCCCTCTCGATATCATCCCCCTAGACACCAGTCACCACCTACCCAGTCTCAGACCTCCTTTACCCCCCCCCCCCTCACTCCTCAGTTGAATTTCATCCTCCTTCTCAAAACCCTGCTCATTCCCATTTCTACCCAGATCCCACACTTCCCTCATTTCAAGGACCCCCTACCACCATGATTTTGGGAATGAACCATTGCCCCAAGCTACCCATTCACACCCTGACTCAACTTTCCCCCGTCCCCAATCCCAACGTGCAAGCCATGGTGACAAATCTTCCTCCACCTATCAGCAGCTGTGATTATTTCCATTTTTATTTTTAATTATTAAATAAAAGTATTAAAAAGATATTTTGTATGTCTGTTTTTTTTGGGTATGGTGCACGTCAGCACTATGAAATATTATATGTGTGTTAGCACACGGGTAGCAAACGCTTGCCTCATGCGGAAGGAAATCACTCTTTTTTCTCTGCCTGGGGCAAACGTATGCACAGCCCAACAAGAGGTAGCATACGCTTGCCTCATGCCGAAGGAAAGGACTCTTTTTCCTCTGCCCGGGGCAAATGTATGCACAGCCCAACAAGGGGTAGCATACACTTGCCTCATGCAGAAGAAAAAGTACACTTGAACAATAGAGGAACGGGAGACATGAAAAGAACTGACAATCATTTTAAAATGCTTTATTCCAAGAAAAAATTAATTTAACAAGGCAGAGCTGGAAAGATCCATATTTTTTTTACACATATTCATTTTGCCATGACACTTCTCTGTCAGGTGATATGAAGAAATCAGCAAACTAATTACGAATTGTCATCACCCGTGACGTTGACCGCAAGTCCATAAATTGCACTCACTGACTTGGGATTCAGGGTTCCAGTTCGAAGGTTCTTCTGTCTTTCTCCAGCACAAAATTGTGGAGAACGCAGCATGCCCAGACCACCATAATGGCATTCCCCACATTGAGCTGCTTACAGATGAGTAAAACTCTTAATTTCGCCGTGCACACTCCAAAGGCACATTCCGCAACACTGCGTGCAGGGCTGAGGCGATAATGAGAATTTTTTTTGGCATCACTGAAACCATAGCCACTGTATGACCACATGAGATTTTTGGCCAGTCCAAAGGCCTCCTTGCCAGCCTTGGCCTGAGCCTCTCCAGCAGATCATCAAAGACAGGCACAGACATGCAAGTAAAGTTCTTGAATTTGTCCGGATGCATGCAAAGTTGGGCATACATGTTGTTAAAGTACCCCAACGAAAGACGCTGGGATACAATCGGATGCATCCAGAACCAATGCCGACTGCTGCTTCTTTCCTCCTACAACTGTCTCCTTCTCCGCATCCTCCACAGAACAATCAGCAGGACTGCTTCATCAATTTTTTGCACCACATGATCCATATTCCAAAACTCAAAAAATGCCACGAAACTCCAAAAAAATCACAACTACTCACAAATGCTCTCTTTCTCTCCAACCAAAATGTCACCAACACATGCTATTTAACATATTTTATTTGGCATTGTGGGTAATTTTGGAGTGGAAAATAGAATAGGGTTGTGTTTATTTAAAAAACACTGCTAATCGCCACCGCCCCTAAATGCGAATTGACGCCAATGCAAATCGCTGCTAAAGGCGCATTTTTGACGCCACTTTTTCCTGGCATCAGAAATAGCTTTGCAGCTTATTTTTTCTGACGCCCTGTGTGCATGGGGCCTAAAGATGCATGAATAAACAGATTAGAAGCAGTATGGTATAAGTAAGGTATCCTTTCTGGGGCATGTAGCAGACAATAAAAAAAATATATATTTTTTTTACTTTCTGCTATAAAACATATCCAATAAAAAATGTAAAAAGTCAAATTTCTTCATCAATTTAGGCCAATACATATTCAGATACATATTTTTGGTAAAAAAAAATCTCAATAAGCGTATATTGATTGGTTTGCGCAAAAGTTATAGCATCTACAAGCTATGAGGTTTTTATGTATTTATTTTCTATTTTTTAATTTATTAGTAATGGCGATTAGTGACTTTAGCGAGATTATGAAATTGCGGTGGATAAATTGGACACTATCTAACACTTTTGACACTTTTTAGGGACCAGTGACACTAATACAGTGATCAGTGCTGAACAAATATACACTGTCACTGTACTAATGACACTGGCTGGGAAGGAGTTAACATTAGGGGCAATAAAAGGGTTAAATGTGTTCCTAGCCAGTGTTTGGTTACTGTGAGGGAGGTGCATTTACTAGGGGAAGGCACTTATCCATGTTTCTGCTTTACAGGACCACAGGATCAATGCTTTCCCTACTGACAGAATGGCGACCTTCCTTGTTTACATCCTTGCGGACATCGAGTCTGAGGTACCTGCAGCTGGGCTCCCGCTGTGTGTGATCCCTGTGTGCAGGAGTGGGTTGCTGGTAGGGCATGTTCATGCCCCAGACCCAGAAGTGTCAGATCATTTACTAGGTACGTGATCTAGTGCAGAGCGGCCGCCCTTCCAAAGTACATCTACTGTGGGCGGTCATAAAGCAGTTAATTCAGTGGGACATTCTGTGACACAGCAGTGTCTATATCCACTTTCACTCAAGCCCTTTTCTGGCACTTTTTGTTTACAAGTAAAAATCCTTATTTTTTTTCTAGAGAATTACTTAGAACCCCCAAACATCCTATATACTGTATATATTTTTCTAGCAGAGACCCTAGAGAATAAAATTGCGATTCGTTCAACTTTTTGTGACACGGCATGTGTGCAGTGGTTCTTCAAACACAATTTTTTAGGAAAAAATACATTTAACCACTTGCCAACCGCCCGCCGCATATATACTGCGGCAGGCTGGCTCAGCTGCGTGAATTGACGTATGGGTACGTCTGTTAGCAGGAGCGGTGCCAGGGGGTGAGCGTGCGCCGCCGCTGGCGCGCTTCCACCCCACTAGACAGCAGTAATGCTGATCCACGGGACCAGCGGCCGCCATTGCCGCCGGGCACCCGCAATCGCTCCCTGCTGAGAGAGGACACAGCTAAAACACAGCTGACCGTTGTTCTCTCTGAAATGATCGCAGTGCGCCTGTGATCCTTCTATATAGGATCACAGGTCTCTATGATCATTTCACAAGTCCCTCCCACCACAGTTAGTAAACACTCCCCTAGGCTCACACTTAACCCTTTGATCACCCCTGTCTTAACCTCCTCCCTGCCAGTGTCATTATTACAGTAACAGTGCATACTTTTAGCACTGATTACTGTAGTAATGTCACTGGTCCCCCCATAAGTGTTGAAAATGTCAGTTAGGGTCCGATCTGTTTGCCGCAATGTCGCAATCCCGCTAAAAATCACAGATCGCCGCCATTACTAGTAAAAAAATAAATAAATAAATAAATAAAAATGACATAAATCTTTCCCCTAGTTTGTAGACGTGATAACTTTTGCGCAAACCAATCAAAATACGCTATTGCGATTTTTTTTTTTACCAAAAATATGTAGCAGAATACAAATTGGCCTAAAATGATGAAAACATTTGAATTTTTTTTTTGGGGGGGAATGTTATGTAGCAGAATGTGAAAAATATTGTTTTTTTATTTTCAGAATTGTCACTATTTTTTTGTTTATAGCGCAAAAGATGAAAATTGCACAGATGATCAAATAGCACCAAAAGAAAGCTCTATTTGTGGGAAAAAAAAGGACATAAATTTTATTTGGGTACAGCGCCACACGACTGCGCAATTGTTCGCAAAAATGGCCTGGTCATTAAGGGGGCAAATCCTTCCGGTCCAGAAGTGGTTAATGGATTTCATGGAAAAAAACACAATATATAACTTAAATTTTTGGTAAAATATAAAATATGATGTTTCACCAAGTAAAGATACCTAACATGTCATTCTTTAAAATTGTGCATGCTCATGGAATGGCGACAAACTGATACTTAAAAATCTCCATAGGCGACGTTTTAAACATTTTTATAGGTTACATGTTTAGAGTTACAGAGGAGGTCTAGAGCTAGAATTATTACATGTTTGGTGCAAACACTGTTTATATATGCGTTGCGAGATAGGGGCGCTTAAAATTTTTTATTGTTATTTATTTTATTTTTTATTTTTACACTGTCCCCCCTTTCTTTTTTTTTTTCCCTTTTATTCCTTTTACAAGGAATGTAAAAATTGCTTGTAAAATAGAAATAAAGGATGACAGGTCCTCTTTATAGAGAGATCTGGGGTTTATAAGACCACAAATCTCTTCTCTACCTTTAAAAGCAAAAGATCTAAAAAAATTGGTCTTTTGCTTTAAAAAATATGTGGTTACTTCCACCCTAGACCGGAAGTGATGTCATGACAGCGCTCTGGTCCCTCAAGATCATAGAGGCGATCAGAGACGGTCTGGTTCCTGGTCACCTCTATGGCCAGCCATGCGAAACGTCAGATCTTTTCCTGGGCGCAGCAGTAAAAACAGTAAGCCTGCAAAACACTGGTGAGCAGCAGGTGAAGGGCCCTCCCACTGGTTCTGAAAGTGATCCAGTGGCTAATTAGCCACTCAGAACACTGTCAAGCTAAAGCCAATCACCAGCTGAAAAACAGAATACTAGAGTTATGGCTGATATTCAGCCATAACCCCAGTAAACCGCTTGCAAGCCACAATGTATAAATATGTATTGCGTTTGGCAAGTGGATATGTAGTATAGTAAACATGTGTTACAGAATTCAAAGAAGTAAATGTGTGAGATTCTTCACAAAGTACGTTTACAAACTTCAGGGTTGTTCAGATAAATAGGAGTAGGCTAAAAATAGTTGAAATGCATTGTGGAAATCAATATATGATTTTACAGTTTGACCTTAGATATGCTCTAATAGGTAAAACAGTTTTACAAAACTTTAAGTATAGTTAAGGTTAAACTCTGGGCAGATAAAAAAAAAAAAAAAGACACAGATTGTCGTAGCTCAGTTAACCTTACATATTCAATAAATTAATCTTTTAAATGTAAGCAGTTCTAATACCTGAAATTGACTTCATATCAGCAGAGCTCAGCCTGGTAGAGAAAGAAGCATAAAAAAAAAGAAGCCAATCAGTGTGGCATTATGTGCTGCTAACAAGGGCCATGCTGAATGGAGGACAGGCCAGAGTAACAGAAATGGTAGCTTATCAGTCTACTGCTTCTCATTCCACTGTCCAATGAACTGCAGCAGGAGGTGAACAACCAAAAAAGGTGGAATATCTTCCATTAATTTATTTAATCTTTGCATTTAGCTGTTTATCTGGAGTTCAGCCCTAAAAATTAAACATGGATGGGTACTTCTAGCAGCAAGTGGATGAGCTTTCCATCTGCAAACTATGTCAGTTAAAGCAAGAAAAAAGGTTTTATTTTATTTATTTTTTTTTGATGAAAGTGGCTTTCATTTAACCAGCCCTAATTAGCTCCTTCTCCCCCTTATCCCTTCAACTATTATTGTTTTTACCTCCTTTTTTCCTTATTTTATTTTTTTAGTGTCACATTTTAAAAAAAGCCCTAACAATGTTATATTTCATGTGTACATTTTGCAATGCTTTGTTCCAGAATCATAATTTTAGTGTAATTTAAATATGACAAATTGCAGAAGAAAATGTGTACTTTTTATCTACAGTAACTCTATTTATATTTAAGCTAATACTAGTACGTTTTTTTTTAGGTTTTTTTTTTTTTTTTTAGTTTTTTTTTTTAATTTTCTCTTGTCTAAGGATTGGGATTTTTTTTTGCAAGACAGTATTGTGAAAAGAGAGCCTTGTTTGTCCTTAACAAATATGAATAAATAATAATAATTACTGTATATATATATATATATATATATATATATATATATTTTTTTTTTTTTTTTTTTCTTTTTTTTTTGGTAATGGAAAAGTTAATGCCAAATATATGGGTCCATGGCAAAAATGTAAACAGTTTAAATTTTTAATGATATCATCTATCTCAAAATACAAACTGGTATCAAACACAAACATACTGTAAATATGTATTTTTTTTTCTCTTTAAGTACATAATACCTCTGAAAAAAAATCTACTGAAGACTTTATTGAGAATTTTCTGTCTTTCCTGGGAGTGTTTCAATTCAACAAAACAAATATTTGTAACAAGTCTAAAAACAAACTTAAAAATAGCTTCACAGCTGACTAATTTAATATTAGATTTCAAAGTTACTGAACTGGCAATAGTGTTATTCAAAATTAGTCCTTACTGAAGCAAATATGCTGCATGAATATCTTAGTAAGCAGTTTTCAAAAACATAATCAACTGACCGGATAAAAGCAAAAGTACGCTTTTCACTGTTCACAAACTTTAGAGAAATAATAGCATTTAATGGTAAATGATTGTATTTCAACTTTATAAAAGAATTGGTGAAATGTACTAGTGAGTTTGAGTTAAAAACACATTTTTGTTCTCACTAAACATTTTTTTTCTTTTTAAAGTATTTTTTTTTTATTTTATTTTATTAAACATGTTTTTATTCTGCTGATTCTGGTAAACATGTCTTTAATAAAGTTGCCATTGTGTATGCGCATAGTACACATTCTGGGGATTAAACTAAACTCCCTGAACTATTCTAATAGTGCAGGAAACTTTCACTAGTGGTGTGCAGTGCACCACATTAACTAAGCACATAGACATGTTTGGGGTCTATCTGTACTATCCATACCATTTCCTATTTTGGAGTGAAATAGAAACTGGCCCAGGCTCCGCACCTAATTAACAAAGAGAATGTGTCAGTTTTCCATATAGAAACATACAGATTCCCATCAGGTGTGACCTGTAATACAGGATGTGAGCTGTCAGTGATTACACTACATACAGTAAGTAGAGCCTCATCCACCCTATTGATCTGAACTGAGCAAGCTGCAGGAACGGGCAGAAAGATTAGGGCATGATTCATCTTCAGCTCTCCTGTTTTTTTGTGCTGTATCTCTCATAACCACAGAAAAAAGAACTGATTTCTTCTAAGTAACATTAGGAGCAGCATTTGCTCTATTTTCTTAAGTTTAGAACAGTGGTGCAAGAATTGTGGTTGTACCATTTTTTCTTAAGTCTATTAATTATGCCTAGACATTAGCTGTTTACCCTGTTAAAAGAAAAGAAAGTATAAAAAATATTAAACTTTTTTTTTGCAACTGTAACTAGCAGACGGTTGGATGTTTTATGCGTGTAGTTTTCTTTTTAATTGAAAATGCTTTATTCAGATAAGATGATCATAACTAAGAATGAGCCAAATGTATCTGGGTTCAGTTTATTGAAAGTTTTACAAACTGTGCTGAAGTTCTGTATGTTAATCGGAACCCAAATGAAGTCAAAATGGGCTGAATTTTTAAAATCAGTTCAGGTAATTTTCAAGGCTAATAGGCAAGAAAATGTCAAACAAAAGTCATGAAGGTCTGGGCACTGCCCTTAGAGATCATGTCCCAATGAAAAAAAAAATAAATCTGTTTGGTGGAAAGCAGCATTTTTAATTGCTTGCCAACCGCCTGCCGCAGATATACAGCAGCAGGCTGGCTCTGCGGCGCAAATCGAAACATGGGTACGTTGGTTTGCGGGAGCAGTCCTGGGGGGCGAGAGTGCACCACCACCACCAGGCAGCGGAGATTCTGATCCTCATGGCCTGTGGCTGTGATTGCCACTGGGCACCCGCAATCGCTGCCTGCTGAGAGAGAACAACGGAAAGCTGTTGTAAATACAGCAGATCGTTGTTCTCTATGAAATGATCACAGAGCGCCTGTGATCCTCTTATATAGGATCACAGGTCTCTATGTTCATTACACAAGTCCCTCCCAATACAGTTAGAAAACACTCCCCTAGGCTCACCCTTAACCATTTGATCACCGCTAATTCTATAGAAAAACAAAAGAGAGTTGGGACTTTGTATGAGGAGAAACTAACAATAGGTAAAATGAATCCTGTAGTCACACAGGTTCATAAACAACAGTAGGAGTATTATAAAAAACAAATATTTATTCAATGGTCTCAACAAAAGTATATATATATATTAAGACAGATGAGATACATCAATAAGGTAAAATCGTATCACATGAACATTAAACATGGTAACAAGAGCTGGTTACATACAGGATCTGATAACTGTAGAAGATAAATAAACAATGGACAACAATAAATGTACAGGCCGATTTGTAAGAGTATAGAGTATAAAGTTTACATTGTAAAGGGCCCAATGCGTATCGTGGGACACAACCCACTTCTTCAGGGGCAGGAGCAATCAAATGCATCTATAGAGATTGTAGATAATGATGAATAACAATATCATTGAGTTGTCAGCAGAAATTGTATATAATCAAAATTCTATTGGGAAAAATAAGGAGGGGAAAAGGAAGGTGATGGGGGGTCGGGAGGTGTTGGTATGGGGCGCTACCACCTTGAACAACAAATTACTTCGTTGTGTGTGATCCCACTTGAAAGTGCACAGTGCTTGCTTGTAAACAGATATTGTGCAGATATAGAAAGTGCTGCGTGCTTTACAAAGTAACTGTGCAAATTGGTGCAAACATAAAATTGGTACTGTATTGCCGATTGGATTGTACCATCTATGTATCATACATCAAATAAAAGGCAATGTGCAACTTGGTGCAAACAAAAAAATTGGTACTGGATTACCGATTTGGATTGTACCATCTGTGTGTCATTCATCAGATGAAAAGCGACCGTGTATTAGGTGACCAGTGCCAAAGTGCAAATGTGCAAAAACTATATTTACAACCTTCAATGTGACCAACATCCGTGATAAGTATAAAATGAGATACAATATAAAATCAATTTTCTCAAAAGGAGTGAATAGCGCTTGTTTGCGCGTGCTGAAAGTGCTAATGCCAGGTAGAGCACTTACCAAAGGGACTCTCCCTTGTTCCCCTGATGTAGCTGTTTCTCCCTCTCACTGATGCCTGTGAGAAACAGCTACATCAGGGGAACAAGGGAGAGTCCCTTTGGTAAGTGCTCTACCTGGCATTAGCACTTTCAGTACGCGCAAACTAGCGCTATTCACTCCTTTTGAGAAAATTGATTTTATATTGTATCTCATTTTATACTTATCACGGATGTTGGTCACATTGAAGGTTGTAAATATAGTTTTTGCACATTTGCACTTTGATATTTTAAATAGTGCTTGGGGCTGAAGGCTGTCTGAATGCAACAATATAATTTTGATTATATACAATTTCTGCTGACAACTCAATGATATTGTTATTCATCATTTTTTACAATCTCTATAGATGCATTTGATTGCTCCTGCACCTGAAGAAGTGGGTTTTGTCCCACGATACGTGTTAGGGCCTTTAGGATGCAAACTTTATACTCTATACTCTTAAAATTGGCCTGTACATTTATTGCTGTCCATTGTTTATTTATCTTCTACAGTTATCAGATTCTGTATGTAACCGGCTCTTGTTACCATGTTTGATGTTCATGTGATACGATTTTACCTTATTGATGTATCTGTCCTAATATGTAGACTTTTGTTGAGACCATTGAATAAATATTTGTTTTTATAATTCTCCTACTGTTGTTTATTAAACTGTGTGACTACAGCATTCATTTTACCTATTGTTAGTTCCTCCTCATACAAAGTCCCAATTCTCTTTTCTTTATCCATAGAATTAGGGATTAAAGCACAAGAGTATCCATGCGCTTCATTTACATTTTTCATTTACATATACATAGTTACATAGTAGGTGAGGTTGAATAAAGACAATAGTCCATCCAGTTCAACCTGTGCCAAAGTCCCAAACCCCGCTTTTTTCTCTTTGATCACCACTGAGTTAATCCCTTCCCTGTCTGTGTCATTATTACAGTAACAGTGCATATATTTAGCACTGATTACTGTAGTGATGTCACTGGTCCCCCCAAAAGTGTCAAAAATGTCAGTTAGGGGTCCAATCTGTCCATGCAATGTCGCAGTCCCACTAAAATTTGCAGATTGCCATTACTAGTAAAAAAAATGACATAAATCTTTCCCCTAGTTTGTAGACGCAATAAATTTTGCGCAAACCAATCAAAATACGCTTCTTAGGATATTTTTTTTTTTTTTTACCAAAAATATGTAGCAGAATACAAATTGGCCCAAAAGGATAAAACAATTTGATTTTTAAATCTTTTCTTTTCTTTTGGGGGGGGGGGGGGGGATGTCATATAGCAGAAGGTGAAAAATATTGTTTTTTTTTCCGATTTTTTGCTTTTTTTTTGTTTACAGCACAAAAAAATAAAAATTGCACAGGTGATCAAATACCACCAAAAGAAAGCTCTATTTGTGGGGAAAAAACGGATATCAATTTTATTTAGCTACAGCATAGCACAACCGTGCAATTGTCCAGTAAATTAATACAATGCTGAATAGCAAAAAATGACCTGGCCATTAAGGGGGCAAATCCTTCTGGTCCAGAAGTGGTTAATTTAGTTTTTAATTGCAAAACTACTTTAACCACCTCAGTACCAGACACTTTTACCCCCTTCCTGCCCAGGCTATTTTTATGGTTTCAGCACTGTCACACTATGAATGACAATTACTCAGTCATGCAACACTGCACCCAAATGAAATGTTATCATTTTTTTAGTCAGATAGAGCTATCTTTTGGTGGTATTTCACCACCAGTGCCTTTTTTATTTTTTGCTATATAAATGAAAAAATGCATACATTTGATCAGGGACACTGTGACTGCTATGGTGGTGATCAGGGAAAGTGTAGCTTGTGTGGTGGTGCTTATGGACACTGTAAATGGTGTGGTGGTGATGATCAGGGACACTGTAACTGGTGTGACCATGTTAAGGGAAACTGTAACTGGTGTGGCGGTGATCAGGGACACTGTAAGACCTTCCACATGGCCAGGTTGGTGAAGCCACCAAATTCTTTTGATAAGAATCTGAAGCAATATCAGGGACACTGCAACTGGTGCAGCGGTGATTAGGGGCACTGAGTGGGGAGCAGGTAAGAACACAGACTGGTGATAGTATGTAAAAAAAATATATATATATATATATATTTTTTTTTTTTTTTTACATACTGTCACTAGGGTAGTTCAGTGCCACTATTGTCACACTGTGCTATTCTGGGAAGGTGGTTGGGATTTTTTTTTATACACTGATTGCTTGTTACAGTGATGATCACTGTAACAGTGAATATTTTAACTGTCATGAATGGCTTTCATTCACTTTTTTTACTCTTGTTTACTATGGTGATGCTGTGATTGACCACATCTGTCACATGGTACAGGGT
The DNA here is from genome assembly GCF_965119305.1 of Pelophylax lessonae. NCBI lineage: Eukaryota > Metazoa > Chordata > Amphibia > Anura > Ranidae > Pelophylax > Pelophylax lessonae. The sequence continues at coordinate 424,047,869 of NC_138768.1, read as the reverse complement.
GCTGTGATTGGCCCTGTACACCATGTGAGCACTATGACCAATCACAGAGATCCCAATATTAAATAATGAATCATTATGGGATGCCATACATAAGTCATATGACGTCTACCCAGAACAGTAGAACACCCGCCTGGCTGTTTTTTTACAATAGGCCGGGCAGGAAGTGGTTAAATACCATGCTTTGTGAATTCATTGAACCTACATGTGAAGTGGCACATACAACCTACAACCTACTACAGCAAAACTGGAAAATGCTGTTTAAATTGTTGTTAAATGACAGTTTCAAGCCTCTTTGTTCAATTTGTAAACAAACAGCCAGGGATTCCCTTCCTAAAACCCTTCCTGGCCAAGCACCTTGCATCCATGTTGATAAAGACAAGGGTCTCTTTCATACCAGATCCTCATCAAGCATAGTGTCCCAGCTGATTAGCCATGAAGAATAACTTACTACTGGCTGCTAGGATATCGGTGGCCACCAGACATCCAACATGAGCAGGATCTGGACACCATCTTTATTTCACCTTTGTGTTGCCAGTGCAGCACAGGGGAAAGTCATTGTGGCCGATTTAGTGGGGTATATTTGGTGAGGAATGTGAAACAAGGGTAAATATTGCGCTCAACAATGATATTCACAAAAAGTGCTTAAGTGCGTGAATAAATAGATAAAAGCTGATATACAAGAAGTCCAATAATGCTTAAAAACCATTAGTAGCTACAACACCACAACAATGGATAAAAGCACAAAAACCAGCTTATATGCATAAATACATATATAAATAAATGAATAAATAAAGTCTTTTTAAGTGCTTAAAAATCAAGGTGATCAAATAGTTAATCGTAGCAGTGTTTAAAAGCGTAGACTTGATAGAAGTGATGTGAAACCTTCACCTCCACACCTTGACCCAGTGCTCTTAATAAATACTCCTTACCAGAAGGATATGACCCCTTGATTATAGGGGGTCGCAAACAGCATTAGTATCCACAATAACTCCAGGCCATCCTTATCACTGTCTTCTTGCCAGAAAAAGGTGTGTGACCAGGTATTTATGGAACTCCGATTTACAGGACATCTGCTGTGTCCCATTCATTGGATAACCCTGGGCAGGACATCCGGAGACACCTGGGCCAGCACAAGAAGACAGTGATAAGGATGGCCTGGAGTTATTGTGGATACTAATGCTGTTTGCGACCCCCTATAATCAAGGGGTCATATCCTTCTGGTAAGCAGTATTTATTAAGAGCACTGGGTCAAGGTGTGGAGGTGAAGGTTTCACATCACTTCTATCAAGTCTACGCTTTTAAACATTGCTGCGATTAACTATTTGATCACCTTGATTTTTAAGCACTTAAAAAGACTTTATTTATTCATTTATTTATATATGTATTTATGCATATAAGCTGTTTGTTGTGCTTTTATCCATTGTTGTGGTGTTGTAGCTACTAATGGTTTTTAAGCATTATTGGACTTCTTGTATATAAGCTTTTATCTATTTATTCACGCACTTAAGCACTTTTTGTGAATATCATTGTTGAGCACAATATTTACCCTTGTTAGATAAATAGTGACATACAATGAGGTATGAGTATATACATGTATTCCTTCACTTTTATATGTAGTTTCTGTTACAGTGTTCCTTTGATTGTCATACACACCGTGAGTCTGAGGATGTCTCGTGGGGTTAGCTGAGTCCCCCCTAGCTGCCTTGGGTAACTTCAGCAGTTTTCATCTTCCTGGTAGGACTAAATGTATACTTGCCTTTGTTATTGCAATTCTTGTATCCACTGAATGATCTATAAATATTGAAATACTATGCCTAATATTTTTACGGTACTGACTGCCAAAGTCTCCTGACTAAGCGGATTGTCATAGTCCCGGGAAACAAGAATTTTCTATGATTGAAATATTTTTTTTCTATGCTACTTTAAATGGTATTTGCGCGGTCATGCAACACTAAACACAAACTAATTTCCCGCAAATAGAGCTTTCTTTTGGGGGTATTTAATCACCACTGTGTTTTTTTTCTTCACGCTATAAACAAAAAATAGCATACATTTTGAAAAAAAAAAATCAATATTTTTTTACTTTCTCTTATAAAATATATCCAAAAAAAAATAAATTTAAAAATCGAATTTCTTCATACATTTAGGCCAAAATGTATTATGCTACATGGCTTTGGTAAAAAAAAAAAAAAAAAAAAATCTCAATAAGTGTATATCTATTGGTTAACGTGAATATTATAGGGTCTACAAACTTTGAGATATATACTGGATTTTTTTTATACTAGTAATGGTGGTGACCAGTGACAGGACTGTGATAGTAGGCATCCTGACACTAACTGATACTTTGTGGGAACTGGCTAACTGCCACCGACATCTCCAGTGACACTAATACAGTGATTAGTGCTAATAATATACACTGACACTGTACTAATGACACTGGCTGGAAAAGGGTTAAAATCTGGGGTTATCAAAGGGTTAAATCTGTGCCTAAGTATGTGTAAAGTGTTTACTGTGTGGTGCTTTTTTTAACACATGTGATGGTTTCTATTCTCTGTTTTGACACGTTGCCGCTGTCATAAAAGAACTTTGTGCTGTTTACATATACAAAGCTCTCTCCAATCACTCTCTCCGCCGTTTGGCAGGATCCAAACATAAATCATTGGCCAGGAACTGGTGATCAGCATGTGCTGGAGCCAGTGACAGAACAGTCGGCGATCGGGCGCGTGCGCCCCTACCCGTAAATGCAAAGTCACGTATATATATATATATATACATGATTCTGCACAGACAGCCCGCACTGTAGCAGTAAAATTACAGTGCGCAGTGTATAACCACAACTTTAATACTAAGTATTTCAATGAAAATTAGGTTCTCTAAAAAATGCAAAAAGTATCACATTCAAAATCAAGAAAGTTGAATTAGATATCAAAGGGAATCCCCAATGTAAAAAAAAAGGTGACTAATGAACAGAGCACTTTAAAAAATGACTATAAAACTATAGACAATGTTAGGGCTATTACACACGTTTCAGATTTCCTGAAATGCAGAAAAACAGATAATAAAGCCCTGAAGTCTTCTGAACACCTAACTAGTGTTGAGCGAACACGGACTGTATTATTCGTGTTCGTACCGAATAATTGGATTTTTTGTACCCGAACACGGACACGGACACTTTACTGTATGTTCGGGTAAAAATCCGTGTTCGGTCGTTTTATTTCCGGGTTTTGCATGCTTTGGCGCTCTTTTCATGGCGGGCTTTCAACAGCCAATCAACAATCGTTTAACTGGTGTGCCTTAAGCCATCCCAGCCATGCCTGCAAATGTCTCAGTAGCTGTGATTGGCCGTCTGAAGCATGTGACCAAGTCTTTATAAGTTCGAGGCAGCCGCAGCGGCGTCATTATGCTGCTTAGATTCAGGGACAGAGCACACATCAACGTGCTGGCTGCTGATTAGGGAAAGATAGGCAGGAAAAAACCATTTGTGTCCGGATAGAATTGAGGGACAGGTCGGAGTGTTTAGGCAGGGCGAGTTGTAGGCATTTTAGGGATAGAGTCTGCTGAATTATAGGGTCAGTGTCTTCTACAAACTACAATCGATATTGCTGTGTGGGGGGTGGGGTCTGCACTCAATCCTGATCTACGATCTCTTCTCAATCCTGTTAGGGACAGAGTCTGCTGAATTTTAGGGAAACTGTGTTCTACAAACTACAATCGATATTGCTGTGTGGTGTGGGATTGGAGATAGGCAGGTGTCAGTGATCCACATCCATTTTTCTGTGTGTGAGCTGCAGTGAACACAATCTTTTTGGGCTGCAGTGAACACAATCTTTTTGGGCTGCAGTGAACACAATCTTTTTGGGCTGCAGTGAACACAATCTTTTTGGGCTGCAGTGAACACAATCTTTTTGGGGTGCAGTGAACAAAATCTTTTTGGGGTGCAGTGAACACAATCCTTTTTGGTGTGCAGTGAACACAATCTTTGTGGGGTGCAGTGAACAAAATCCTTTGTGGGGTGCAGTGAACACAATCTTTTTGGGGTGCAGTGAACAAAATCCTTTTTGGGGTGCAGTGAACAACATCCTTTTTGGGGTGCAGTGAACACAATCTTTTTGGGGTGCAGTGAACAAAATCCTTTGTGGGGTGCAGTGAACACAATCTTTTTGGGGTGCAGTGAACACAATCTTTTTGGGGTGGAGTGAACAACATCCTTTTTGGGGTGCAGTGAACAAAATCCTTTTTGGGGTGCAGTGAACAAAATCATTTTTGGGGTGCAGTGAACACAATCTTTTTGGGGTGCAGTGAACACAATCTTTGTGGGGTGCAGTGAACACAATCTTTTTGGGGTGGAGTGAACAACATCCTTTTTGGGGTGCAGTGAACAACATCCTTTTTGGGGTGCAGTGAACACAATCTTTTTGGGGTGCAGTGAACACAATCTTTGTGGGGTACAGTGAACAGAATCTTTGTGGGGTGCAGTGAACACAATCTTTGGGGGGTACAGTGAACACAATCTTTGTGAGGTGCAGTGAACACAATCTTTGTGGGGTGCAGTGAACACAATCATTGTGGGGTGCAGTGAACTCAATCTTTGTGGGGTACAGTGAACACAATCTCATACTGAAGGTTTGAGGGTGCTGTCTGTTCCATACTCCCCCTACTCCTCATCTAGCCTTTTAGGGGTACAAACAATAGTAATTGGGGCCTAGTGTGGTTGTGTACGTGTGATATACATACACTTTTTTGGGATCATATTTTCTATTCCGCTATTTAATCAAAAACCTTTGGGGATCAGTTAAATTGGGGGATAGTCTGTGTTGGTACGTGTGAGAGAGATCCACCTTTCCAAGTTGTTGGGGTTCATCTCATACTTCTGAAGGTTTGAGGGTGCTGCCTGTTCCATACTCCCCCTACTCCTAGCCTTTTAGGGGTACAAACAATAGTAATTGGGGCCTAGTGTGGTTGTGTACGTGTGATATACATACACTTTTTTGGGATCATATTTTCTATTCCGCTATTTAATCAAAAACCTTTGGGGATCAGTTAAATTGGGGGATAGTCTGTGTTGGTACGTGTGAGAGAGATCCACCTTTCCAAGTTGTTGGGGTTCATCTCATACTTCTGAAGGTTTGAGGGTGCTGCCTGTTCCATACTCCCCCTACTCCTAGCCTTTTAGGGGTACAAACAATAGTAATTGGGGCCTAGTGTGGTTGTGTACGTGTGATATACATACACTTTTTTGGGATCATATTTTCTATTCCGCTATTTAATCAAAAACCTTTGGGGATCAGTTAAATTGGGGGATAGTCTGTGTTGGTACGTGTGAGAGAGATCCACCTTTCCAAGTTGTTGGGGTTCATCTCATACTTCTGAAGGTTTGAGGGTGCTGCCTGTTCCATACTCCCCCTACTCCTAGCCTTTTAGGGGTACAAACAATAGTAATTGGGGCCTAGTGTGGTTGTGTACGTGTGATATACATACACTTTTTTGGGATCATATTTTCTATTCCGCTATTTAATCAAAAACCTTTGGGGATCAGTTAAATTGGGGGATAGTCTGTGTTGGTACGTGTGAGAGAGATCCACCTTTCCAAGTTGTTGAGGTTCATCTCATACTTCTGAAGGTTTGAGGGTGCTGCCTGTTCCATACTCCCCCTACTCCTAGCCTTTTAGGGGTACAAACAATAGTAATTGGGGCCTAGTGTGGTTGTGTACGTGTGATATACATACACTTTTTTGGGATCATATTTTCTATTCCGCTATTTAATCAAAAACCTTTGGGGATCAGTTAAATTGGGGGATAGTCTGTGTCGGTACGTGTGAGAGAGATCCACCTTTCCAAGTTGTTGGGGTTCATCTCATACTTCTGAAGGTTTGAGGGTGCTGCCTGTTCCATACCCCCCCTACTCCTCATCTAGCCTTTTAGGGGTACAAACAATAGTAATTGGGGCCTAGTGTGGTTGTGTACGTGCGAGATACATACACTTTTTTTGATCATATTTCCTATTCCGCTATTCAATAAAAACCTTTGAGGATCAATTGAATTGCGGGATAGTCTGTGTCGGTACGTGTGAGAGAGATCCACCTTTCCAAGTTGTTGGGGTTCATCTCATACTTCTGAAGGTTTGAGGGTGCTGCCTGTTCCATACTCCCCCTACTCCTAGCCTTTTAGGGGTACAAACAATAGTAATTGGGGCCTAGTGTGGTTGTGTACGTGTGATATACATACACTTTTTTTGGATCATATTTTCTATTCCGCTATTTAATCAAAAACCTTTGGGGATCAGTTAAATTGGGGGATAGTCTGTGTTGGTACGTGTGAGAGAGATCCACCTTTCCAAGTTGTTGGGGTTCATCTCATACTTCTGAAGGTTTGAGGGTGCTGCCTGTTCCATACCCCCCCTACTCCTCATCTAGCCTTTTAGGGGTACAAACAATAGTAATTGGGGCCTAGTGTGGTTGTGTACGTGTGATATACATACACTTTTTTTGGATCATATTTTCTATTCCGCTATTTAATCAAAAACCTTTGGGGATCAGTTAAATTGGGGGATAGTCTGTGTTGGTACGTGTGAGAGAGATCCACCTTTCCAAGTTGTTGGGGTTCATCTCATACTTCTGAAGGTTTGAGGGTGCTGCCTGTTCCATACCCCCCCTACTCCTCATCTAGCCTTTTAGGGGTACAAACAATAGTAATTGGGGCCTAGTGTGGTTGTGTACGTGTGATATACATACACTTTTTTTGGATCATATTTTCTATTCCGCTATTTAATCAAAAACCTTTGGGGATCAGTTAAATTGGGGGATAGTCTGTGTTGGTACGTGTGAGAGAGATCCACCTTTCCAAGTTGTTGGGGTTCATCTCATACTTCTGAAGGTTTGAGGGTGCTGCCTGTTCCATACCCCCCCTACTCCTCATCTAGCCTTTTAGGGGTACAAACAATAGTAATTGGGGCCTAGTGTGGTTGTGTACGTGTGATATACATACACTTTTTTTGGATCATATTTTCTATTCCGCTATTTAATCAAAAACCTTTGGGGATCAGTTAAATTGGGGGATAGTCTGTGTTGGTACGTGTGAGAGAGATCCACCTTTCCAAGTTTTTGGGGTTCATCTCATACTTCTGAAGATTTGAGGGTGCTGCCTGTTCCATACCCCCCCTACTCCTCATCTAGCCTTTTAGGGGTACAAACAATAGTAATTGGGGCCTAGTGTGGTTGTGTACGTGTGATATACATACACTTTTTTTGGATCATATTTTCTATTCCGCTATTTAATCAAAAACCTTTGGGGATCAGTTAAATTGGGGGATAGTCTGTGTTGGTACGTGTGAGAGAGATCCACCTTTCCAAGTTGTTGGGGTTCATCTCATACTTCTGAAGGTTTGAGGGTGCTGCCTGTTCCATACTCCCCCTACTCCTAGCCTTTTAGGGGTACAAACAATAGTAATTGGGGCCTAGTGTGGTTGTGTACGTGTGATATACATACACTTTTTTTGGATCATATTTTCTATTCCGCTATTTAATCAAAAACCTTTGGGGATCAGTTAAATTGGGGGATAGTCTGTGTTGGTACGTGTGAGAGAGATCCACCTTTCCAAGTTGTTGGGGTTCATCTCATACTTCTGAAGGTTTGAGGGTGCTGCCTGTTCCATACCCCCCCTACTCCTCATCTAGCCTTTTAGGGGTACAAACAATAGTAATTGGGGCCTAGTGTGGTTGTGTACGTGTGATATACATACACTTTTTTGGGATCATATTTTCTATTCCGCTATTTAATCAAAAACCTTTGGGGATCAGTTAAATTGGGGGATAGTCTGTGTCGGTACGTGTGAGAGAGATCCACCTTTCCAAGTTGTTGGGGTTCATCTCATACTTCTGAAGGTTTGAGGGTGCTGCCTGTTCCATACCCCCCCTACTCCTCATCTAGCCTTTTAGGGGTACAAACAATAGTAATTGGGGCCTAGTGTGGTTGTGTACGTGCGAGATACATACACTTTTTTTGATCATATTTCCTATTCCGCTATTCAATAAAAACCTTTGAGGATCAATTGAATTGCGGGATAGTCTGTGTCGGTACGTGTGAGAGAGATCCACCTTTCCAAGTTGTTGGGGTTCATCTCATACTTCTGAAGGTTTGAGGGTGCTGCCTGTTCCATACTCCCCCTACTCCTAGCCTTTTAGGGGTACAAACAATAGTAATTGGGGCCTAGTGTGGTTGTGTACGTGTGATATACATACACTTTTTTTGGATCATATTTTCTATTCCGCTATTTAATCAAAAACCTTTGGGGATCAGTTAAATTGGGGGATAGTCTGTGTTGGTACGTGTGAGAGAGATCCACCTTTCCAAGTTGTTGGGGTTCATCTCATACTTCTGAAGGTTTGAGGGTGCTGCCTGTTCCATACCCCCCCTACTCCTCATCTAGCCTTTTAGGGGTACAAACAATAGTAATTGGGGCCTAGTGTGGTTGTGTACGTGTGATATACATACACTTTTTTTGGATCATATTTTCTATTCCGCTATTTAATCAAAAACCTTTGGGGATCAGTTAAATTGGGGGATAGTCTGTGTTGGTACGTGTGAGAGAGATCCACCTTTCCAAGTTGTTGGGGTTCATCTCATACTTCTGAAGGTTTGAGGGTGCTGCCTGTTCCATACCCCCCCTACTCCTCATCTAGCCTTTTAGGGGTACAAACAATAGTAATTGGGGCCTAGTGTGGTTGTGTACGTGTGATATACATACACTTTTTTTGGATCATATTTTCTATTCCGCTATTTAATCAAAAACCTTTGGGGATCAGTTAAATTGGGGGATAGTCTGTGTTGGTACGTGTGAGAGAGATCCACCTTTCCAAGTTGTTGGGGTTCATCTCATACTTCTGAAGGTTTGAGGGTGCTGCCTGTTCCATACCCCCCCTACTCCTCATCTAGCCTTTTAGGGGTACAAACAATAGTAATTGGGGCCTAGTGTGGTTGTGTACGTGTGATATACATACACTTTTTTTGGATCATATTTTCTATTCCGCTATTTAATCAAAAACCTTTGGGGATCAGTTAAATTGGGGGATAGTCTGTGTTGGTACGTGTGAGAGAGATCCACCTTTCCAAGTTTTTGGGGTTCATCTCATACTTCTGAAGATTTGAGGGTGCTGCCTGTTCCATACCCCCCCTACTCCTCATCTAGCCTTTTAGGGGTACAAACAATAGTAATTGGGGCCTAGTGTGGTTGTGTACGTGTGATATACATACACTTTTTTTGGATCATATTTTCTATTCCGCTATTTAATCAAAAACCTTTGGGGATCAGTTAAATTGGGGGATAGTCTGTGTTGGTACGTGTGAGAGAGATCCACCTTTCCAAGTTGTTGGGGTTCATCTCATACTTCTGAAGGTTTGAGGGTGCTGCCTGTTCCATACTCCCCCTACTCCTAGCCTTTTAGGGGTACAAACAATAGTAATTGGGGCCTAGTGTGGTTGTGTACGTGTGATATACATACACTTTTTTTGGATCATATTTTCTATTCCGCTATTTAATCAAAAACCTTTGGGGATCAGTTAAATTGGGGGATAGTCTGTGTTGGTACGTGTGAGAGAGATCCACCTTTCCAAGTTGTTGGGGTTCATCTCATACTTCTGAAGGTTTGAGGGTGCTGCCTGTTCCATACCCCCCCTACTCCTCATCTAGCCTTTTAGGGGTACAAACAATAGTAATTGGGGCCTAGTGTGGTTGTGTACGTGTGATATACATACACTTTTTTTGGATCATATTTTCTATTCCGCTATTTAATCAAAAACCTTTGGGGATCAGTTAAATTGGGGGATAGTCTGTGTTGGTACGTGTGAGAGAGATCCACCTTTCCAAGTTGTTGGGGTTCATCTCATACTTCTGAAGGTTTGAGGGTGCTGCCTGTTCCATACTCCCCCTACTCCTCATCTAGCCTTTTAGGGGTACAAACAATAGTAATTGGGGCCCAGTGTGGTTGTGTACGTGTGATATACATACACTTTTTTTGGATCATATTTTCTATTCCGCTATTTAATTTAACTGGGCCTCCATGCGAGACCTGTGTGCCTTGTTGCGCTGTTTTGAGTACTCCACCAACATGGCCAGTGGCAATGACGCCGTTCTCAGCTTAACTATCCCACTTCTATGCCTCCTTGAAAAAACAATTCGGGCGATGATGGAAGAGGATGTGGCACAGGATGAGGAGGAGGAGGAGGATGAAGAGGTAACATTTCCAAGGCTTTCAGGGCAGTCATTCGCAAGGGGCTCCGAGGGTGGGTTCCTGCACACGCAAACGCCAGGGACGCAATTGTCCAGCAGGGGCACAGTTCTGGAGGATGAGGAGGATGAGGAGGAGGAGGAGCTGGAGGAGGAGATGGAACCATGTTCACAGCAGGGTGGCACCCAGGCCAGCTCATGGCCATCACTGGTGCGTGGCTGGGGGGATACAGAGGACACGGACGATACACCTCCCACAGAGGACAGCCTTTCGTTGCCTCTGGGCAGCCTGGCACACATGAGCGATTACATGCTGCAGTGTCTCCACAACGACCGCCGAGTTGCCCACATTCTAACTTGTGCTGATTACTGGGTGGCCACGCTGCTGGATCCCCGTTACAAGGACAACGTACCGTCCTTAATTCACTCACTGGAGCGCGATCGCAAGATGCGCGAGTACAAGCGCACGCTGGTAGACGCCATGCTGCTGGCATTCCCATCTGACAGCGGGGCCACAGTGGAAGCACAAGGCAGAGGAGGAGGAGGAGGAGGTCGCCAACGCAACCAGGGCACCGCCAGCACCTCAGAAGGCAGGGTTAGCATGGCCGAAATGTGGAAAAGCTTTGTCAGCACGCCACAACAAACAGCAGCACCAGCAGCTCAGATGGAACGTCTTAGCAGGAGGCAGCATTTTACCAACATGGTGGAGCAGTATGTGTGCACACGCCTACATGTAGTGAATGACGGGTCTGCCCCCTTCAACTTCTGGGTCTCCAAATTGGGCACATGGCCTGAGCTTGCCCTTTACGCCTTGGAGGTGCTGGCATGCCCTGCAGCCAGTGTATTATCTGAACGGGTATTTAGCACGGCTGGGGGCGTTATAACAGACAAGCGCAGCCGCCTGTCCAGAGACAATGTGGACAAGCTCACGTTCATTAAAATGAACCAGGCATGGATCCCACGGGACTTTTCCGTACCTTATGCAGAATAGCAATGGATACCGACCTTACCCACCCATTGTTCCATTTTTGCTCTTTCTCACTCTTTTGGGGTGTACCCTCATTTAAAATTTTTGAAAAGAAGCAGTGTTGGCTACCTCGTCCTCCTCCTCAGGGCCAGATTAATGTAGGGGCTATTGGAGCTGCAGCTCCAGGCCCCTACCTTTTATATAGGCCCCGGGTTGGCCATATTCACTGTTACCGCTCTTCTGTCACTTGTAAACACAGAAGTCTGGCTTCTATGCTCGCTTCCCCAGGCAGCACCCTCAGAACCTCCCCACACAGCGTGAAGGCCGGACAAGGAGGGACAGTTGGCGATGCATGGATGTGTTTATGGGCTTCAGAGACAGCATCCCATGTTGAATTAGGCATGCATGGCTGCACCCTTCCTCCTCTGGGTGCATGGCAAGGCACGGCCCTTAAGGCCCTTCAAAATCCTCAGCACCAAGCCCATGATGCTGTTAATCCGGCCCTGGTCCTCCTCCACCGCCGCTTCCACCTACACCGCCCATAGGTGTGCGCAGCCTATTGCATTAAGGTGTGCACCCCAAAGTTGAAATACACATGCATGTGTTTGCCAGCAGGGAGAGTAATGTATCGGGGCCATGTACCTGTAGGCAAGGAGAAATAGAGCAGAGCAGGTCCCAGGGAGATCTTTCCCATCTCCTCACTGGCAATGCTATGTGCCCTAGGTGATTAGGGTGTGCCCAGGCACACCCAGCACACCCTGTGCGCACGCCTATGTCACCGCCACATCCACCACCACCTCAACCTCCCTCCTACTCCATATGGGCCTCGTCCTTCAGAGATGAAGAAGAACATTGTTTTATTTTTCTGTTTTTTTTTGTTGTTTTAAGTTATTTCCCTATCCACATTTGTTTGCAGAGCACTTGCCATGCTCTTAATTACGTTTTGCTGCCATTTGCAGCACTCTAGCCCTTTCCTTTGGTGTTTTAGAGCCATTTTAGTGCCTTAAAGTTCGGGTCCCCATTGACTTCAATGGGGTTCGGTGTCCGGGAAAAGTTCGGTAAAAGTCCGGGACACGGACCCGGACTTTTTTTTAAAGTTCGGCCGAACCCGTCGAACACGGACATCTAGGTGTCCGCTCAACCCTACACCTAACTGCTCCTATAAATAGCTACTTAAGCATCAGCATATTCAAATGTTATTTGCATGAACAGACAACCAAAATAATCAGAACAAAGATATTTTATTTAGGGCCTACCTGCACTTGTTAAATTTCCTGCATTACAACACATTATTTTAATTGCATGACAATGCAATTCAAGTGGCTAGTTCACATCTTTGCAATAAAGTTTAATGTGTTAAAAAAAAAAAAAAAGAGATCATTCACACCTACACATGTACATTCAAAGCCTATGTAATATACTCTATTACCAAAAATATTGGGACACCTACCATTACACACACATAAACTCTATTGGCATCTCAGTCTAATGCCTCGTACACACGCATCGATAGTTGGCCGTGAATTTTCGGCCAACGTCCGATCGGCCAATTTTCGGCTTGTTAGTATGATGCTTTCGACAACCAACACCGACTTTTCGGCCGAACAAAATCTGGTGTGCAGGCTATAAAATTTTTGTTGGCCGTCAACAGAATGGCCGATTTTCCGTCAGTCAGTACAGATTTCGGCAGACAAAAATCTGATGAGCAATACTGGGCATGCTCAGAGAAGAAAAAACACACGGAAAGTAAACCAGCACATGACATCACTTCTGAAGTTGGTTTTTGTTGGCCGAGAAAATTTGTGTGCAGTCTAGAGCACATTTCAACCAACACAACAACACTGGACAAAAGACGGCCGATCGGTCGGCCAACTATCGATGTGTGTGTACGAGTCTTTAGTCCGTAGGGTTCAAAACTGAGTTGGCCCACCCTTTGCAGCTATCACAGCTTCAACTCTTCTGGGAAGGCTGTCCATAAGGTTTAGAAGTGTGTCTATGGGAATGTTTGACAATTTTTTCCAGAAGCCTGTTTTTGCGGAGTGTATGTCAAGGTAATGACACCCCTTAATCGGTCTGCAAAAAGCAGTGCGATTTGGAAATTAGGATTGCAATTCTGGGGCGGACAAAAAAAGGGTCCTGCATGAGTTTGGTGCGAATGCCTTGCAATTTGAGCCATACAAATCCATGGATCAAATGGAACCCCAGAGATACTGCATGTCTTTTTACTGCCTATTGGCCCTCAACACCACAATCTTTATATGCTATATTGCCAAAAGTATTGGGACATCTGCTTTTACCCGCAAATGAATTTAATGGCACCCCAGTCTTAGTCCATAGGGTTCAATATTGAGTTGGCCCACCCATTGCAGCTATAGCAGCTTCAACTCTTCAGGGAAGGCTATCCACAAGGTTTAGGAGTGTGTCTATGGGAACATTTGGTCATTCTTCCAGAAGCACATTTGTAAGGTCAGGCACTGATGTTGAAAAGAAGGCCTGGCTCGCAGTCTGTGCTCTAATTTATCCCAAAGGTGTTCTATTGCTTTGAGGTCAGGACTCTGTACAGGCCAGTCAGGTTCCTGCACCCCAAACCCGCTCATTCATGTCTTTATGGACCTTGCTTTGAATATAAAAAGCAAGATCCCTTATGATAAATTGAGCAATATTATTGTTTTAATAAACAGGAATCCATAATCTTTATGATACAATTTTACCTTATTTATTTTCCATTGTTTACTTTTCCCTATAGTCCTTCAGACTGACCTTCTGAGTAAAAATAAGGTTGAGGTTGAAACAGACATTAAAAAAAAAAAATGTTTAAAACCATAAAATAAAAAATACATTCAAAAATATATAAACTATTACATATTTAGAGACCAAAATCCTTTCAGTCTGACTGAAGAGATGCTTGGACATTTTTTTTCTGCAGCTGAATTTTTTAATTACTCATGGATACCTGACTAGATAGAAATAGGAAAAGTCCAAAGAAATAATAGGAAAAAAAAAGAAAAATTCAGCTCGACAATAGTTTATAACTTGATAGGGAAAGGCATTTTTTCAGTAGTCAAAGAATTTATTTCAGTAGTCAAAACAAAGGAAAAACTCCAGATTCCCTAAAGTGTAACTAAAGGCATTTTTTTTTTCATTTTGGATAGAGTAAGAGAGGATTATAACCCCTGTCAGATTTTGTTTGCTATCTGTGTCCCCATAGGAGAAATTTCTCTTTACTTCTTGTCCCATAGCCAAAATAGAAAGTTAGAGGAAATCCCTCCAAACTGAGGGAAACCCAAGATGTTGCCAGGGTCACCAGAAATGGTGTCCCGAGTGGAAGATTTCCCCTGTTCTGATCGAAACCTAAAATTAGGGATTTTCTTTTAGTTTCTAATAGAGGATGCATCGCCCTAATGGGGGCACAGAAAGCAATAAAAGCTAATAGGTGTTATTGTCCCTCTCCACTCTATCTAAAACTAAAAAAACATTTTGCCTCTAGTTTACACTTTAAGGCCTCATGTACACTGCAGCTGCTAAACTAACGTTTAGGAGCAGTTGGACGCTTTTTTCAGCAGCCCCTGAACTCTCCTCAATGTTACCTTATGTGTTCATGTACACTCAGTTGTTTATAGTAGTTTAGAGGCAATTGAGTTTACTGACTTTATTTTTAATGCAGATAAATTACATTCCGTATGGTAGTTTACTGGCATTTCAAACATCAAATGCTTGTAACTGCCTTTAAACCCATGAAAACGTTAGGGTACAGAGTTAAGCTGTGTCAAGCATCTTTTAGACATGTCAACATCACTGGTTTCCTATGAGAGCCGTCTTAACTGATCTGACTTTTAGCCCATTGATTTGAATGGAAGTCACATTCAAGTCAGATCATTATGATCCTACTTGAGGTGCGACTTGTGCTCTGAGGATCTTGAAGGGGACTCACACGCCAAAATGAAAAAAAACAAAGGGCTTGGGGTCCCCCCAAGGTCCATACAAGGCCCTTTGAGTCTGGTTTGAATCTTGAAATAGAACTCCACACCAAAATGGAAAAAAAAAGTGTGGGGCCCCTCTAAAATTCATACCAGACCCTTATCTGAGCATGCAACCTGGCAGATCCGGAAAGGGGGGGACAAGCGAGTGCCCCCCTCCAGAACCCATAGCAGACCACACACCCCCAACATGGGTGGTGGGGGTGTGTTGGGGCAGGGGGGGGCTCTGCATCCCCCACCCCAAAGCTTCTTTTTCCCATGTTGATGGGGACAAGGGCCTCTTCCTGACAACCCTGTGCGGTGGCAGGGGGTGTATTGGAATCTGGAGTCCAGTCCCCCAGACCCCCCCCCCCCCATGTGAATGAGTATGGGCTACATTGTAACCATACCTATTCACTCTGAAAAAAATCAGTGTAGTGTAAATAAAAACAAAAGACGGTTTTGACAAGTCCTTTATTAAAAGTCTTCCTCTGGTCTTCTCCTCCTGTCTTCTCCATCATAACTATCTTCCTCGCCACTGCTGTCTTCTCCACCATCGACCTGGTCCTCCTCTGACGCTGTCTCCCATCATTGTGACAGATCCACTCTGCTGATTCTTTTATAGCCATGGGGAGTGGCCATCTGGTAATGTCACCAATGTCATCTATTGTAATATCCCAATGGGAGGGGTCTCATGGTGATGTCACCGGTGGGTCACGCACCATGGCTATATAAGAATTGGCAGAGAGCGATGCTGACACAAAAACAGGAAACAGCATCGGAGGAGGACCTGGTCGGCGGTGGAGAACACAGCAGTGGCTGGGAAGACAGCAGCAGCAGCGGAGAAGACAGCAGCATAGAAGACAGCAGTGGCGGAAAAGAGCGGAGAAATAACACTGAAGGAAGAAGAATGGAGGGAAAAGAACTTAGGGAAAAGACCAGAAGGGGAGAAGATTGGAGGAAGATTTTTAAAAAAGGTATCCCATAATTATTCACATGGGGGGTGGGATCTGGGGGCCCCTTTGTTAAAGGGGGCCTCCAGATTCTGATAAGCCCCCTGCCCACAGACCCACACAACCACCACCCAGGGTTGTCGGTAAGAGGCCCTTGTCGCCATCAACATGGGGACAAGGTGCTTTGGGATGGGGGGCGCAGAGCAGTTGAGGGCGTGTGGCCTGGTATGGTCCAGGAAGGGGGGGGCGCTCTTTCCTGACCTGCTGGGCTGTATGCTAGGATAAGTGTCTGGTATGGATTTTTGGGGGGACCCCACATGATTTTTTTTTCTATTTTGGCGTGGGGCTCCCTTTCAAGATCCATACCAGACTCAAAGGACCTTGAAGGAGAACCCCACACCAAAAATAAAAATAAAGAAAGGGCGTGGGGTTCTCCTTCAAGAACCTCAGAGCACAAGTCACACCACAAGTCGGATCAGGAGTTCTATTCAAATCAATGGGCTGAAAGTCAGATCAGTTAGATGGCTCTCATAGGGAACCATATTGAATAGAGGCAGAGAAACGTGGCTAAATGCGCATTAACGCCAATGCAAAAAGCTACTAAAAGCTATTTTTTTTACAGCCGCTTATTCCATTGGTAGTGGCTTTGCAGCTCTTTCTTTCTACGCCCCATATGCATTAAGCCCAATAATACTTTCCATACAGCAGAAGATATGTTTTGCATTGGTTCATATATACACTTGCAAGTCGGTCTTCAACCTACCTAATTGATGCCTTGTGGTGCAAAGGCTTAAAGAATAATTCCAAGCATGACTATATTATACACAGCTACATTGGTTCAGTTTGGACCAATGTAACTTGGTATATATCAGGAAGCTGGAAATAACTGAAGTAGATATCATGACTTCAGGAATCTCCACTTGCTACTGGGTCCAGTGCCATGCTGCTGCTCTCCTGCTTAGTGAATACAGGCCATTCAGCACAGATGCCATTCAGCACAGATGCCATTCACAGAATACTTTTCCTTTTCTAACTAAATGCAAAGCATTCTCTGAATGATGCAGAGAGGCAGGGAATAACATTCAACTCTCCACCTTGCCTTAATAAGAATGCATCACATTCATTCAGAAATGCAAAGCATTCTCTAAATTTTGCCTGTGCAAAGTGGGGCCAACTTCCTGTGTTCAGGCATCAGGCCTTCTGCTCAGCACAGAACTTAGAAGCAAGTGGAGATCAATTAAGCTTAAGTGTCAACTTTAGTTATTTCCAGTTTCCAGGGGCTTTAGCCAGGTATGATACAGTGCACCTGGAAAGTATTCACTGTGATTCACTTGTTACAGCCTTATTCTAAAATTGATTAAATTAATTATTATCTTCAAAATCCTACAAACAATACCCCATAATGATAACATGAAAGATGTTTGTTTGAAATCTTTGTAACATTATTTAAAAAAAAAAAAAAAATTCCATGTACATAAGGATTCTCAGACTTTGCTCAATACTTTGCTGAAGCTTCTTTGGCACCAATTACAGCCTCAAGTCTTTTTGAGTATGATGCTACACGCTTGGCACACCTATTTTTGGTCAGTTTCTCCCATTCTTCTTTGCAGGACCTCTCAAATTCCATCAGGTTGGATGGGGAGCACTGGCTGGGCAACTCTAGGACATTCACAGAGTTATCCCGTAGCCACTCCTTGTCATTGTCCTTTTCAAAGATGAACCTTTGCCTAAGTTTGAGGTCAAGAGCGCTATGGAGCAGGTTACATTGCTGCGTTCTTCTTTCCTTCAATCCTGACTAGTCTTCAAGTTCCTGCAAATAAAAAACATCCCCAAAGAATGATGCTGCCACCACCATGCTTCACTGTAGGTATGGTATTGGCCAGGTGATGAGCTGTGCCTGGTTTCCTCCAGACATAACGCTTGCCATTCAGGCCGAAGACTTCAATCTTTGTTTCATGAGATCAGAGAATTTTGTTTCTCATGGTATGAGAGTCCTTCAGGTGCCTTTTGGCAAACTCTAGGCAGGCTGTCATGTGCCTTTTCCTGAGGAGTGGCTTCCGTCTAGCCACTCTAACATACAGATTGGTTAAGTGCTGCAGAGATGTTTGTTCTTCTAGAAGGTTCTCCTCTCTCCACAGAAAAACACTGGAGCTCAGAGTGATCATTGGGTTCTTGGTCACCTCACTGACTAAGGCCCTTCTCCCCTGATCACTCAGTTTTAGCAGTGCAGAAGAATCCTGGTGGTTCTAAACTTCCTCCACTTATGGATGATGGAGGCCACTGTGCTCATTGGGACCTTCAATTCTGCAGAAAGTTTTCTGTACCCTTCCCTAGATCTGTGCCTCCAAAAAAAATCATGTCTCAGAACTCTACAGACAATTACTTAGACTTCATGGCTTGGTTTGGGCTCTGACATGCACTAGTAACTGTGGGACCTTCTATAGACAGGTGTGTGCCTTTCCAAATTATGTCCATTTAACTGAATTTTCAAGTTGTACGAACATCTTAAGGATGATCAATAAAAACAGGATGCACCTGAGCTCAATTTTTGTTTAATAGCAAAGGCTGTGAATACTTATGTATACGGGATTTTTTCATTTTTCATTTTTAATAAATCTGTAAAGATTTCATACAAACTTCTTTCACGTTGTCATTATGGGGTATTGTTTGTAGAATTTTGAGGAAAAAAATGAATTTAATCCATTTTGGATTAAGACTGTAACATAACAAAATGTGGAAAAAGTGAATCGCTGTAAATACTTTCTGGCTGAACTGTTATATGCATAACTTCATTGTTTCAAGATGGAAGCCAGTGCCCTAGGAATCAAAAATGTAGGTACACACTTACAATGGGCGAGCCTTATGGGGTACTCTGAGAGACTAGTCTCCCTTCAGGTCTGCCTGTCTCGTGATTGACAGATGACAACTGTGAGTTGATTCCTTAGCTGCTATTCAGTCCAATAGAAAATTGTACCATGCTATTCTAATACTCAACTGGTATACGTAAACAGGTAAACTCTGTGGAATCTTTAAGTTTAGCCTCAGCATATGGGAAATGGTAAAGCAGTTTTTGTTTAGATCAATAGATCCACTCTCTAAAATCATTTTGAATCTACTTTATCTAAGACTAAGCTCTCTGAATAGAATAGAGTGAAATGTATAAAATAAGTTCCAGTTTGAACGTTGTTTGCCTTCAGAGAGGATTTTTTTGGCAAATGTTCTAAAACAAAAATATAATCTGACCCAGGGAACCTATGGCCTCAGCTATCTGTTTGGGTTCAAGAACTAGGATGCTTGGGCCAGGGTAACATTTTCTATACCTTACCCCTTTAGTAAATTTTTTAGCCATTATGAATTAACCACTTGAATCTAATGTAAAATTAGGAGCCTGACTGAGCAATGGCGGTGTAAATCCCAAGCTCTTCACCTGCTGACACTATCATCCGAGACTGCAATAGCCTACCCACCTCTGCACAGGGGATTGTGACGGCTCCAAAATATGGGGGTATCTGTTTAGTCTCCAGATCAGCTTAAATGGGGACCTCTTCTTCCTAAACCACCCAACCCAGCCCCCGGATCTCTGCCAGTTCCTAGCTAAGGAACCCTGTGAACATTCCCAACTGGTTAGCTGTGGAGGTACCCCAGTATCTACCTCAGTACAACCTCTTCCACAATGAAGACACAAAGCCCAACGAAGCCACAGTGGCTCCCGCCAATCCTCAGTTGATCCATTATCCAGGGAGTTATAAGTTCCTCCTTATGAACCATTTATGTCTAGCTACCTATGGACCTGAAACTAGGATTCAACATAATGCTTCATTATTCAAGTCACTTCTCAGAGAATAAAAGGATCTGTGAGGAGCAAATATGCCCCCCTACTTTTTTTTTGTGTGTCCTGATGCTGTCACCAACATACCTACTATCCACCTCTACCATCTTTGAGGAGGCATGTCGTCCTACCTCCTGAATATGCATTGTCTTTCTTTTTTTTTATGTTTGCTCCTCATATGATTAACTATATTTTTTTGCCGAGCTCTGAAGTCCCTTCATTCCTTCATACATCCTCCTCACTTCTCCAGGTCATGACTTTCTGATTGCCATGGAGGAGACTTAATAGACCTTTACATGCCTCATCACATGTTCAGGTTCATGACTTATGTGTATTTGAATTCCCTGACTTTATTGGTACAGATTAGGATGGGGGGGCTTCCTTTTTATGTATTTTATTGAAACCAGTACCACGCCTGTGCTAACATGGGAGGTGCATCTCTCATTAGTGTACCTAGGCAGCACATCTGAATTACCTGCACACCCCTTTCACACTTATCAGGTAGATTCTCCAAGGTTTGTCTACACTCACATGGGCTCCTGCCTTCACCCAATATAGCAAATTACAGCAGGGTATATTTGCTTTCTACTCCCTACTTCATCGCAGCTTTGGGCCTCTGGGGGGGAAGACTGTCTCTGTTTTATTTATTTTTTTTATATGGGTCCCTTTGCTTGCTGCCCACCCTTTCTACAGCCCCATGGATGTTTTATTTAGCTGATTTAGTGTACTTTACTGAATAGTATTGGTAGGATCGGAAAGACTTTCACTTATTCTTAAATGGTTCCGATTGAGGGATTTGGTGTGAACGTACTTCTTGTTATGAATGTTTAAGTGCTAATTTGCATTTTGTGATAATTTTCAGGATCTTCTGATACCGTAATCCAATGTGGGGATATACCCGCTCAGAGCATCTCAAGAGGTGTGCCTAGCCTGAAATAACAAGACTGAGGTTGCACAGAGTATAACCTATAAAAAAAAAAAACAATATATACTTCACAGGTACCAACAATGCAAAAAGTAAGTGAAATACACAAAATGTGCAAAATATACATATATATATAAGATAGACATAAATGCCAATGTGAAAAATCCTGTAAAGAAAATATATTATAGTGATATTTGAATGAACACCCACAACCAGTAATAAACAAACTGGGTGGACATAGACAATGCTATGTCAAAATGTGCAAAGGGGAGGCCTGGCCAGGATGGCATGTGAGCAACCACTTTTCACAGATCTCCCATCACTTACCCTGATATGATCCTGTTCCCGGCACCATAGGCTAGATTCTATGACAATCGAGAGTTCCAGCCCCTCTGCTGACACTCCTGGTGCACTTAGCACTTCTTGGCTCATCATGGTAACCCTCAAAAATAAGGATGAAGGCCAAAGGCCAGAACACCAACATGGCACCATGGCCGACCTTCTGCAGCATACTCCTTGTGGTGCAGAGAAGATTAAAGAGGCCATGAGTAAACCACCCAAAATCCCTAGGGCAAATGCTGCAGATATGCAGCATGATATGTGGTTCTATGCCCAAAAGCTATCAGGGCGCTAAACCTGCTGGATGAGCCGAGATGGAGGATATTGCAGAGAGGGTACTACAGAGCAGGAGGAGGAAGAGGGGATGCGGCCTTGGCTGCTAGTGATGGACGAACATCGGCCGGGGCGGTTCGCAAACGTTATCCGCAAACTTTCTCAAATGTTCACGAACCGCAATTTTGCGGTGGGCCCAATTGACTTTAATGGCAGGTGAACTTTAAAAACCTTCAGGTCATATTTACAGCCAGAAAATACTTACTAGCTGTGCACAAATAGTCCCACAACATGGAAACTGTCATAACAGAAGTATTGCTATTGGAAAAGTTGCCATAAAATTGTATTTTTTTTTCCAGCAAAAATGTTTTATTTTTTTCTAAATCAGCCAGAACTGACAGCAGCCGGTAAATACATGTCAAATACATATAGGGTCCATTCACACGACTTCCACAATTTGGCGGAACGTTTACAGACCCATTGATTTTCAATTCCAGTCTGAAAAATTAGGCATTCACAGGATAAAGAAGTAAGTGTCGGCCAGTACAGGTCCCAAAAATTAGCCAACAGGCGTTCACCTGACAGCAAAGAACGTTGTCTTCTGTGGCTGGAGGTACATTAGGCATTCACAGGATACATAAGTAAGTGTCGCCCATTCCAGGCCCCAACATTTAGCCCACATGCGTTTACCTGACAGCAAAGCACGTTGTATTCTGTGGCTGAAGATACATTAGGCATTCACAGGGAACAGAAGTAAGTGTCGCCCGGCCATTACAGTCCCCAAAAAATTTGCCCACATGCGTCTACCTGACAGCAAAGAACGTTGTATTCTGTGGCTAAAGGTACATTAGGCATTCAAAGGATACAGAAGTAAGTGTCGCCCATTCCAGGCCCCAAAAATTAGCCCACATGCGTTTACCTGACAGCTAAGAACGCTGTATTCTGTGGCTGAAGGTACATTAGGCATTCACAGGATACAGAATTAAGTGTCACCCGGCCATTACAGGCCCCAAAAATTAGCCCACATGCGTTCACCTGACAGCAAAGAATGTTGTTTTCTGTGGCTCAAGGTACATTAGGCATTCACAGGATACAGAAGTAAGTGTCGCCCAGCCATTACAGGCCCCAACAATTAGCCCACATGCGTATACCTGACAGCAAAGAACGTTGTATTCTGTGGCTGGAGGTACATTAGGCAATCAAAGGATACAGAAGTAAGTGTCGCCCATTCCAGGCCCCAAAAATTAGCCCACATGCGTTCACCTGACAGCTAAGAACATTGTATTCTGTGGCTGAAGGTACATTAGGCATTCACAGGATACAGAAGTAAGTGTCGCCCATTCCAGGCTCCAAATATTAGCCCACATGCGTATACCTGACAGCAAAAAACTTTGTATTCTGTGGCTGAAGGTACATTAGTCATTCACAAAATACAGAAGTAAGTGTCGCCCAGCCATTAAAGACCCAAAAAAATTAGCCCACATATGTTCACCTGACAGCAAAGATCGTTGTATTCTGTGGCTGAAGGTACATTAGGCATTCACAGGATAAATAAGTAAGTTTCGCCGATTCCAGGCTCCAAAAATTAGCCCACATGCTTTCACCTGACAGCTAAGAACGTTAAATTCTGTGGCTGAAGGTACATTAGGCATTCACAGGATACAGGAGTAAGTGTCACCAATTCCAGGCCCCAAAAATTAGCCCACATGCGTTTACCTGACAGCAAAGAACATTGTATTCTGTGGCTGGAGGTACATTAGGCATTCACTGGATAAATAAGTAAGCGTCGCCCATTCCAGGCCCCAAAAATGAGCCCACATGCGTTCACCTGACAGCTAAGAATGTTGTATTCTGTGGCTGAAGGTACATTAGGCATTCACAGGATAAATAAGTAAGTGTCGCCCATTCCAGACACCAAAAATTAGCCCACATGCGTTCACCTGACAGCTAAGAACGTTGTATTCTGTGGCTGAAGGTACATTAGGCATTCACAGGATACAGAAGTAAGTGTCGCCCATTCCAGGCCCCAAAAATTAGCCCACAAGCGTTTACCTGACAGCTAAGAACGTTGTATTCTGTGTCTGGAGGTACAATAGGCATTGACAGGATAAATAATTGTCTGCCATGAAAGGCCCCAAAAATTAGACATTCAATGGACATGAAATGCCTTTTATGCCACTGTATTTACCAAAGACAAGGACCATGAATTTTTATGGGCGGATGGCGGTCTGGCGGATATTTGTAGCCTGTCATGAGGAATTTTAATCAAACATGGTCTACTGGTCACAAGTGTTAAATTCCTCTGAGATCCATGCCTCATTCATTTTTATAAATGTGAGGTAGTCAACACTGTCATGAGCTAGGCGAGTGCACTTATCGGTCACGATCCCCCCTGCTGCGCTGAACGTCCTTTCGGACAGGACACTGGACGGGGGGCAAGCCAAAAGTTCCATTGCCAATTGTGCAAGCTCTGGCCAGAGGTCAAGCCTGCCCACCCCAGTAGGGGTTCATCACTCCTCAGAGCGTCCACATCGGCCGTTAACCCGATGTAGTCGGACACCTGTCAGTCTAGGCATTCCCTGACGCTGGATCCGGAGGACAGCTGTTGATTGATCGGCTGAAAGAATGATCGCTTATCAGAAGTGACCAACACTACTTCAAAACACCCTCTTCTTGCAGGCGCTGTTGGATTGGTACCCGCAACTGTTTTTCTGTGAGTGGAAATTCCTCTGCCAGCACACGCAAAAGCAGCATGCAGCATTTCTCGAAGCAAGGCCTGGAAGTGCTGCATTCTGACCACCCTCTGTGATGGTGGTAACATTTCTGCCATTTTATGTTTGTACCGTGGGTCTAAGTATGTTGCCACCCAGTACTGGTCCTTGCCCTTTATGCTTTTTATACAGGGGGTCCCCCTTAAAACACTGCAGCATGAAGGCCCCCTTTTGCACTAAACTGGAAGCGGTGTAGTGGCCTGGCTCCTGCTCATCATCCAGGATAATGTCATCCTCGTTCTCCTACCCCCATCCACGGACAACACCAGGGATACCAGAAAGGTTTAAAGCATGCTATTCTTGCTCCTCCTCTTCTGCCCCATCACCATCCTCCTCTGACTCCTCTTCAGACTCCTGTTGTTGACTTGTCTGAGATGGAGTAGCACCCCCTGGGAATTCATCCAACATTGCGACTTCCTCATCTTTCTGCTCCTGCTCCTCGACGGCTTGATCAATGAGACGATGCAATGCACGCTTCAGAAAGAAGGTGTAAGGTACGATGTCACTAATGGCACCCTGGCCGCGACTGACCAGTTTGGTGATCTCATCAAATGGCGGCAGAAGTCTGCATGCGTCGCGCATGAGCCGCCACTGGCGAGGTGAAAAAAACCCAAGCTCCCCAGAACCTTTCCTGCCGCAGTCGTTAACTGCACGTTTCTGCTGGAGCAGCCTATCAAGCATATACAAGGTTGAGTTCTATCGCGTCGGGCAGTCACAAATAAGACGCCTGACAGGCAGGTTGTGTCGCCGCTGCCAGCAAGGCGAGCCACGGCTGTGTAAGATCTTTTGAAATGGCCCGAGATTTTCCTGGCCTGCCAGACATCCTGGACCCCAGGGCATTTGGAAACGAATCGCTGCACGACCAAGTTCAGGACGTGTGCCATGCATGGCACATGTGTAATTTTGCCCTGTTTCAGCGCATTTAGCAGTTTGACACCGTTGTCACACACCACTTTACCAACTGTCAAATTGAGTGGTGTCAGCCACTGATCTGCCTTTGAACGCAAAGCTGAAAGGAGTGCAGGACCAGTGTGACTCTTGGCTTCTAGGCACAACAGACGCAGCACAGCAGGGCAACTTCTCACCTGGCATGTGGAATAGGTTCTGGGGATCTTGGGCGGCGCAGCAGAAGAGACGGTAGCAGCAGAAAAGGAGGAATCAGCCGAGGAGGAGAGGGAGGATGGAGGAGGAGAAGAAGAGGCAGGCCTGCATGCAATCCGTGGCGGTAAAACCAAATCTACACGGGTGCCACGGGTTTCATGCTTGACAGCCATCAGAAGGTTCACCCAGTGGGCAGTAAAAGTTAGATACTTTCCCTGCCCGTGTCTGTGGTCAGATGTATCTTGGCACCGACACTGTGTGCCAGAGATACATTCACTGCCGCTGAACATGGCCATATAGCTCTATAATGCCCTTCTGCGAGAAATATTCCATTGTATTGTTCCAATAGCCACAAATTTCCGAAAGGCCTCAGAGTCCACCAGTTGATATGGCAGTAGTTGGCGGGCTATCAGTTCCGACAAGCCAGCAGTAAACCGTTGGGCAAGAGGGTTATCCGGCGTCATAATTTTTTACACGCCAACATTTGGGCCACGGAAGCTTGCCTTTTTCCAGAACAACTTGAGGACAGCATGATGGAAGGTGGAATGGAGGACAATTGTGAGGAGAGAGGATAAGGAGAAGGAGAAGAGGCTGGACGGTGAGAGCCTGGAGTGTGGCTTTGTGGGTTCTGACGGCATTGCTCCCACTGGGCTCGGTGATGGGAGTCCAGGTGCCACCTGTTGTCCCTAGGTGAGTGTTGGGCTTACCGCGACTTATGCATTGACTGCAAAGGCTGCAGATGGCAACACTATTGTCAGCAGTGGACACATTAAAAAAAGCCCACACTGCGGAGCCATGTTCCGGTGTCCTGGGAGCGTCAGATGTGACTGTAATGGTTGATGGCTCGCTCCTGATACATTAGCAGTCTGCTTTCTCCCTCCTGTGTAATGTAAGTTCCGCCTGCTTCTCCTCCCTATCTGCTGGACCATCTCTCCCTCTGAACTCCCCTCCTCTTCCTTTCTTGTGGGCGCCCACATGATGTCCATAGACACGTCATCATCGTCGTCACTTTCCCCACCACTAATATTCCAGATCTCGGAGTAGGCAGCAACAGCGGGGACCAACCTCCTTTGGCTGATCTGGGTACTGTTGTCAGACTGCTGGGTGGTGGCTGTTGCTCCCTCCTCTTCCTGATCTGATGCCAAGAATGGCTGAGCATCGCAAATGTCTTGTGATGGATCGGAAAATAATTCCAGTGACTCAAGCGGATTGTATATGGTTGTGGTGGTGTTGGTGGTGGTGTCTTTGGGGGTGCATACAGCAGAGAGTGAAGAGGGTGCAGATAGAGAGGATGAGGAGGGTGCAGAAGAGGAAGGCTGAGTGAGCCACTCAACCAATTCTGGTGCGTCCTTTGACGTAATCGAACGCACCTTCTGAAACGTCACACTTTGGCTCTGGCCTACTGCTCCTGCCCTACCCCTACCACCCCTGCATAAGGGCCTGCCTCTTCCTCTGCCTGTCATTTTTTTAAATTACCCTGTGACAAAAGTCTCTAGAGAAGCGCAGTATATGTGGAACAAGGTATATAACACCCCGCTTCAATTTGTGGTATTGGGGGGCCACTGGTTTATCACACCAGTTCTACAAAAAATTGGCCAGTAACTGTTGTCACTGTGTGTAGCACAGTTAACGCAGCAAAAGAGGCAATATTTTTTGCAGGACACAAATACACTTATAAAATTATACTGTTAGATAACACCCCACTTCAATCTGTGGTATTGGGGGGCCACTGGTCTATCACACCAGTTATATCAAAAAATGCCCAGTAAGTTTGGCACTGTGTGTAGCAGAGTTAATGCAGCAAAAGAGGCAATATTTTTGCAGGACACAAATACACTGTTATAAAAGTATACTGTTAGATAACACCCCACTTCAATCTGTGGTTTTGGGAGGCCACTGGTCTATCACACCAGTTCTACAAAAAATTGGCCAGTAACTGTTGTCACTGTGTGTAGCACAGTTAATGCAACAAAAGAGGCAACATTTTTGCAGTACCCAAATGCACTGCTATAAAAGTATATTGTTATATAACACCCCGCTTCAATCTGTCGTCTAGGAGGGCCACTGGTCTGTCACACCAGTTATAATACTTTTTTAAAAGTGCTTTTGTAACTCTTTGTAGTTGTATTATCGCTGCAGAAACGCTCACAACACCAGTCACAATGCTGCACAGTGCACAATACAAATCCACTATAATATGCTTTCTATATTAGAAAGTATATTATAAGTGTATTACACCCCTATATAGTGCACACCAATCAATAGTACACCTATACCAAATAGCAGTCCTTGAAAGGACTTTTGTGGACCTATAACAGAGCAATCTGTGTCACTCACAATCTGTCCCTGCTCCCCACAGCAAACCTCTCCCTACACTGACAAAAGAGACAATATACATAGTACACCTATACCAAATGCCAGTCCTTAAAAGGACTTTTGTGGACCTATACCAGAGCGATCTGTGTCACTGACAATCTGTCCCTGCTGCACACAGCAAACCTCTCCCTACACTGACAAAATGCCAGCTCAGGTCTATTTATAAGGTAGGGGGTATGTCCATGTGCTGAAATGTATCAATTGGCTGTCCTGTTCCACCTTATGGATGTGTCATGAGTCAAAGTTCTTCCCCAATATATACTAATATGGCCACCGCGAACAACGCCATATGTTCACAAGATAGGCGAACTGCGAACGAGCAAAATTGGCCGCAAACTGACTGCCGGGCGAACCGCAAGGCCATCTCTATTGGCAGCCATTACTGACAAGTTTCTAAGGGGATATTTCTGCGCTAAAAAGTGATGAAGATTTAAAAAGTATTGATACAAAATAAATGTAAAAGCAGCTAGCTCAAAATCAACTAACAGTGATCCATAAACATAATACGGTAATATTAAAAGTGCTGCACTATAAATGACTTGATAATTTTAAACACTAAAAAACTTGTGAAAAACAAATAAATGATACACAAAGTAATGATGAGGGTAGTGTCCAAAGTAAATAATGGTGACTAAAGTCCCAAAAAAATGGTGCAGGTACAAATAAATCCAAGTGCAATATACTGTGAGGAACGCTCCTTCCAGTGACACCCAGGGAAAAATGCAAGATGGGGACACCTCAGTGCACAAGTATTATAAGCAGCTTACCAGAGCTCCATGGCTACTCAAATGAATGAGAAAGCCTCTCCCAGCAAGAAGATATATATCAATGTATTCAGTGGATGCCAATAAAGTGGATGACACTTCTTAATCTCTCTTGATTACTCCGTTATATACGATAAATATATGGAGGGAAATTAAGACAGAGGACCATAGTGTAATCCCGTAAAACACATGTAACATATTTATTAAAAGAACTACTCACAATATGAAAGGCATAAGCAGGCACATAAAATAGACCGCTGTAGATCCGATTGCGGCGTCCCACGTGTGTCCAAACAGCATGGAACAGTAAAAACAAGCCGGCTCCGTAAGGGGGCGTGTGGACGTTACGTCTGTAGTCGCCAACGTTTCGTCATCAAAAGACTTTGTCTGGGACCTTATACCTCTGTGACCTTTTGTAATGTTCTGGTACCTATGGTACCCTTATTTCCATTTCTCTCCTAACATTGCGTCCCATCTTGCTATCCAAATGGAACGCATACACCTTTAAGGGCAATGACATCATCGCCGAGCGCCGCTATGAGCGGCTATTTCAATCGCCGGTTTGCTCTCACTCATTGCTCGATCAAACCGCATGTTCACCTTACCTTGTCTTGTGCTGCCAGAGCTTCTAGCTATACCCTTTGCCTGAACTGAACCGGAACCTTGCTGCCGATCCCGTATCTCACTACCGGATCACTCCTTACTACTGGACCTTGCTACTACTAACTATCTAGTGATAAGTACCCCACAGGGGATTCCTTCCTAACCTATACTTTCACTATCATCTACTGCATATTACAAAGACTATTACTATCTAATCTATTCCTATCATCTGCATAGATTGTTAGCTCTTGGGACTACCATCATCTATCATTGCACTAGGTTACTCTATCTTGTATACATTCTGCTGTCCCCTACCATCTGTACTATACATGCTTGCTAGAACCTATCTGCATACTACCATCACCTACCACTCTCCTGAATACTATTACTGAGTGCTCACCATACTATCGCCTGTCTCTCACCTCTATACTATCATATATTCTATCACTCCAGGAACATCATATTGAGTGTATGTATATTGCATAACAGGCTGTGCACGGTGATGAAGTCCTGAGAGTTGGATATGTTGTTCAACAGAATCTCTACACGACTACTGAGTGTAACAATTCTGCAGCTGCAAATTCATTCATTAACAAAAAACGCATGAGCGTTACACCTTTACAATTTATGATTTCTCTTTAAATCTAAACTCAGTTGGTATCCATGCATGTAGGCACCTATGCTTACTCATTGGCAAGTTACAGTCCTTTGTAACATGCTGTAACCCACCTTATTGAGCAGTGAGTGCATCTGGATCATGCATGGATTTGTCCGGTACGCCTTCCCAAATTGATATCAGAAGGTCTGCTGGCCTCCTTTAATATAGAGACTGGCACAATATATTCAGTGTCACTAAGTAGAACTCCTTAGGGGTCTTGATCCTCCTCCTCTCCTTCTTTTTCTCCCCATTCCTCTCCCCTCCTTTTGATTTTTTCTTTTTTTAGGGACCTCAGGCAGCATCAGAAATCTCCCTGGGGATTTAAAGACCCTGACTTCTATCAACCTGTGTACATTCAGTACCTGCGGTCTGAACAAACCTGCCAAGAGGTCACAGGTGCGCTATGATCTTCATAAAGGTCAGAATAGTCTTTTTTCAAGAGACTCATTTTTGAAAAGACCACATTCCCACTTTGAGAACTAAATATTTCCCAACGTAGTATTATAATGCCTACTCCCAGTATACGTCGAGGGGGGGGAGGTCCTGTTCCCCCTTCACATGTCCTTGATTTATCAACTCCTAGATACACGTTCAGACCCTGAGAGGGTAGTACCTATTTCTCAAAGTTGGACGAGATTAGAAACCAACTAAATGGACTTTATAGGCATTAAATATATTATTTTTTGTTTTATACTATATGTATTATATCTAAAATATGTGTTCCTATTACTAGCAAATTTTGTTCAAGCTCCTGAGAAAGCACAGCAGCACAAAACATGTCATGTTTGAATACGCTTGAAAAAGCTATATTCACTTAAGCCACTCAGATATACAGTATTTCACCACTATCCACTGGCGCCTACAAGATGGCCTATAATGGGAACAGTCATAGTGTGATAGTTGATATAAGCTGCAAGCTAGCTAGCAAGTGCATATGTTTGTAATGTGTAAAATCTTTTATGACTTTTTTGTAATAAAATGTATAATTTTTATACTAAAAGTGGCATACTCTGGTGCCTAAAAATTCCATGTAGGTGGTTTGCAATTTTGTCAAAAAGTAGCATTAGGATGTGGCACTTTGCTACCTATCTTTGTATCCACAGTACCACCCTGTGAAGATACAAACCTAAATGCTTAACCTGAATTTCGGGGTGGAAGCACCCATACACATTGTTAAGGAGGCTATTGTGTATATCCAATAGGCAGTAGCACGGGCCAGTTATTGAATCTGTGCTCAACATATAAATGTTAGCTACCCCCATCATGGTGGTCAAATATGGACTTTGTAGGCATGGCATGGACAGGCTATATGAAGTAAATCAATACTAGCTGCAATGTGGCTTCTGAGGATGATCTAGAATTAAATCAATATATGGTCAAGCAGGAGATAAAAGACAAGAAATGGAACAAGTGGCGCAAGCTGTTAGCACTACATAAAAACGATAGTCCATATAGTAGCACATCAAGGCTATGATAAAGTCTTAAAGTGAGATGAGGAAATAGTCTGGATGCTCAGGGCCAGCCTGTTGGGGAGCAGAAGCGATCTCCAAACATGCAACAAACAAAAGAGAAAACAGGCGCCTCTGAGTTAAGACTGCGATTTAATATGGCAAACAAGTAATAAAAACTTACATCAAGGTAAGTATAAGCAGACAAGATGGGTCCTTCCGGTGTCCATGTGGAGGCTGGGGCTTGGAGTCATCACTGTGGGTCTGTAATCCTCTCCTCTCTTCCTCTTCCTGTCCAGCAGGAAGTGGAGGGTGTCACAGCAGTGAGATGGAGGCTTGGACAGCAGGGTGAAACCGCAGTGAGATGGAGGCTTGGGCTGCACGGTGGCCGTGATGCTTGTCCACAGGATCTTCCGGCGTAATGACTGACGCGTTTCTGAGCATGCGCACTGTGGGGGGAAAAACAGCGCGCGCTCCTTTTTCAAAGTCGGATGTAAAAGGGAAAGAGAAGGACCAATTTATGTGTTCCGGGACAATGCCCTCTCGTGGTAAAGTTATAAAATGACTATCAAAGTAAACATGACTCTACATTATAGCTGTATGAGGAACAATGCCCTCTGGTGGTGAAGTTATTAAATTACTATCAAAGTAAACATGACTCAACGTTATGGCTGTATGAGGAACAAGGGTCCCTCTAAAGGTCAAACCAGTAAGAAATAAAAATAAACAATAATATACATGTGATACGATGCATGAAGAGAATAATGCCATAGACAATGAGAGGAAAATTAGAGAAAAAAAAAAAAAACATGGGATGAAATGAGAAAGAAATGATAAATGTGAAAATAAAATTAAATATGAATAAAAATAAAATGTAAAAAGTAAATAAAAATAAAAATAAAAATAAAAATCAAAAATAGGAAATTGAAAATTAAAAATAAAAATAAATGTAAACAAAATAAAGAATTGTATATGATGTATGCATATCATTAACTGAGACTAAATATACAATAAAAAAAAAATATATATATATATATATATATATATTTGTATGTGATAATGTAAAATTCTTATGGTATATATTGATACATGTATGTATAAAATCAGGAAATTGATACTAATGCAATGAGATGGATGGAATGGGAACAATGATGAATATCAACCTGAAAGAGGTATGAATATGGAGGGAGTTGGGGGAAAAAAAAAAAAAAAAAATGTCACTGTATGGATTACCTAAAGTGAACCCTAGAGGGGACTAATTAAAGAATGGTGGATACATCCAATTCTTCGTTCATCCCATTGGGCGAAAGTGTATTGAGGGAATAGATCCAAAACGTTTCACGTTCGCACAGTTTGTGAAATCTTTCAGCTTCGGGAAGGTCTTTTGATATTTGCTGAATGATCCATACCTCAAGATTTGAGGTAGATTTGTCATGGTGTCTGAGAAAGTGGCGGGGGACGCTATGTTTGTCTTTTCCTTCCTCTATTATTCTCCTGTGTTTCCCAAATCTTTGTCGAAGGGGACGGATCGTGCGTCCTACATAGAGGAGGTTGCAAGGACAACTGAGGCAATAAATTAGAAAATAAGATGAACAATTGTAAAAATCAGCGAGGTTGTATGTTTTATTATGTGTATTAAAAAATGATTTTTTACCATGTTTTACATATGCACAGGTTTTGCACAAAGACTTCTTGCACCTATACATGCCTGTTAAAGGAATCAGGCACACCCTAGGGGTGGCGTCTTTAATGGTTTTAAGTTTGCTGGGTGCAATTTTGTTTTTACGGTTGGGTGCTTTCCTGTATGTGACTCTGGGAGTACTTGGGAGGACTAATTTGAGATGGGGGTCCTCCAAGAGTATAGGCCAGTGTTTTAGAAGAATCTGTTCCATGGTCTTGTGTTTGTAATGGAATTTGGTGGTGAAACGAATGGATTGATCGAATGAGCCTTGGGTTTTGGCAGGAGGGGGATCTGTGAGGTACAGATGATATGCTTGATCTACCAGGGGGAGTGGATAACCTTTGTCCAATAATTTGGCTTTTAGAAGCTGACTTTCAGCTACATAGTCATCGTGCCTGGTACAATTACGCTTCAACCGACAAAATTGTCCCTTGGGAATATTGTTGGTCCATTTGTTGTAATGGCAGCTCTTGTAGTGCAAAAGGGAATTACCTGCAGTAGGTTTGGAGTAGTTCTTGGCATGAATTTGATTTCCTATGTAGTACAATTCAAGGTCCAGAAAAGAAAGTCATTCAGAATTGGTGACATGGGTGAATGTTAATCCGTGGGGGTTTTGGTTGCAATGTTGTGTGAAATTATGGATGATGTCGGGGGGTCCGTCCCAAATTATAAGAATATCATCTATGTACCTACAAATAGAAGATAAGGTGTCTGGAATATGGGTTGTTGTGCCATATTTTCTGGGATTCCCATAGCCCCATGGCTAAATTTGCGTATGAAGGTGCAAAATTTGCTCCCATGGCTGTTCCGTTGATTTGTAAATAAAATTGATCATTAAATTTAAAATAGTTATGAGTGAGACAAAATTTTGTACATTCCAGAATGAAGTGGGCTTGTTTGGGGCTCATGTAAGGATCCAGATGGAGAAAATGATCTAGGGCTGTGAGGCCGAAATGGTGTGGAATAGATGTATACAGTGAATTAACATCCAGGGACATCCAGGTATAACTAGGTTCCCATGTGTAGGGGGACAGTAGTTCCAACAAATGAGTACCGTCTCTGATGTAGGCAGGTAAACTTTGAGCTAGTGGTTGGAGAAAATGGTCTATGTATAAGGAGAGACCAGAGGTGATACTCTCCATGGATGCAATGATGGGACGGCCTGGGGGATCGGTGAGACTTTTGTGGATCTTGGGAATATGGTAAAAATATGGGGTCCGATAAAACATCCTATTGAGGAAGGAGGCTTCATTGGAGTCTATAGTTTTGGTTTCAATGGCATGGTCAATGATAGCCTTCAGGTCCAATTTGTATTCAGGAAGGGGATCCTTATGGAGTGGAGTGTAAGTGTTGGAATCAGCCAAAAGTCTTTCGGCCAACCTTAAAAACAAAATTGCACCCAGCAAACTTAAAACCATTAAAGACGCCACCCCTAGGGTGTGCCTGATTCCTTTAACAGGCATGTATAGGTGCAACAAGTCTTTGTGCAAAACCTGTGCATATGTAAAACATGGTAAAAAATCATTTCATACACATAATAAAACATACAACCTCGCTGATTTTTACAATTGTTCATCTGATTTTGTAATTTATTGCCTCAGTTGTCCTTGCAACCTCCTCTATGTCCCCTTCGACAAAGATTTGGGGAACACAGGAGAAAAATAGGGGAAGGAAAAGACAAACATAGCGTCCCCCGCCACTTTCTCAGACACCATGACAAATCTACCTCAAATCTTGAGGTATGGATCATTGAGCAAATATCAAAAGACCT
Source organism: Pelophylax lessonae (assembly GCF_965119305.1). Classification (NCBI taxonomy): domain Eukaryota; kingdom Metazoa; phylum Chordata; class Amphibia; order Anura; family Ranidae; genus Pelophylax; species Pelophylax lessonae. The sequence continues at coordinate 424,013,232 of NC_138768.1, read as the reverse complement.
TCCCGAAAGCCGAAAGATTTCACAAACTGTGCGAACGTGAAACGTTTTGGATCTATTCCCTCAATACACTTTCGCCCAATGGGATGAACGAAGAATTGGATGTATCCACCATTCTTTAATTAGTCCCCTCTAGGGTTCACTTTAGGTAATCCATACAGTGCCAATTTTTTTTTTTTTTTTCCCCCAACTCCCTCCATGTTCATACCTCTTTCAGGTTGATATTCATCATTGTTCCCATTCCATCCATCTCATTGCATTAGTATCCATTTCCTGATTTTATACATACATGTATCAATATATACCATAAGAATTTTACATTATCACATACAAATGTATATATATATATATTTTTTTTTTTTATTGTATATTTAGTCTCAGTTAATGATATGCATACATCATATACAATTCTTTATTTTGTTTACATTTATTTTTATTTTTAATTTTCAATTTCCTATTTTTGATTTTGATTTTTATTTTTATTTTTATTTACTTTTTTACGTTTTATTTTTATTCATATTTAATTTTATTTTCACATTTATCATTTCTTTCTCATTTCATCCCATGTTTTTTTTTTTTTTTTCTCTAATTTTCCTCTCATTGTCTATGGCATTATTCTCTTCATGCATCGTATCACATGTATATTATTGTTTATTTTTATTTCTTACTGGTTTGACCTTTAGAGGGACCCTTGTTCCTCATACAGCCATAACGTTGAGTCATGTTTACTTTGATAGTAATTTAATAACTTCACCACCAGAGGGCATTGTTCCTCATACAGCTATAACGTAGAGTCATGTTTACTTTGATAGTAATTTTATAACTTTACCACCAGAGGGCATTGTCCCGGAACACATAAATTGGTCCTTTTCTTTCCCTTTTACATCCGACTTTGAAAAAGGAGCGTGCGCTGTTTTTCCCCCCACAGTGCGCATGCTCGGAAACGTGTCAGTCATTACGCCGGAAGATCCTGTGGACAAGCATCACGGCCACCGTGCGGCCCAAGCCTCCATCTCACTGCGGTTTCACCCTGCTGTCCAAGCCTCCATCTCACTGCTGTGACACCCTCCACTTCCTGCTGGACAGGAAGAGGAAGAGAGGAGAGGATTACAGACCCACAGTGATGCGTCCAAGCCCCAGCCTCCACATGGACACCGGAAGGACCCATCTTGTCTGCTTATACTTACCTTGATGTAAGTTTTTATTACTTGTTTGCCATATTAAATCGCAGTCTTAACTCAGAGGTGCCTGTTTTCTCTTTTGTTTGAAGCAGGAGATAAAAGACTATGTAACTAAACTTAACAAATAATTAATTAAAAAAATAAATAAATAATTAATTTCCAAAAAACAGAGTAAAATTTTTATGGATAGGTTGGCATTTTTGGAGGGATATGTCTATAGACAGCAGATCCCCCTACAAAAGAGAGGACCTAGACATGCTCAGAGATATACCAGAGCAGGGAACACTGGTGTGAACACTGACGATGACACTTAATCTGACTCTTCTGTTTCTATTCCTCCTTTACAGTCTCCCTATAGAACTACAACAACCACCATTCCAACAGTGACTTGGGCCCACGTAAGGGGAATTATGGTGGTGGGTATAATGCACCTTCAAAAAATGACCTGCTGATATAGACAACTTGAATCCATCATCACACCATGGTGCTAATCATAAAAATGGTAATGGTATTTCACGTGATAAATATTTGGGCCTGGTGGCTGCACAGACTCTACAAACCATGAATACACAGATTGCAGCACCCAGCACACCCAACAGATCCACAAAATCACAGAGACCAGTGCCCAATACACTGTATGCACCCAATACAATGATTTCTGCACCTAACCTTTCTACATCACCACTGTCACTTAATCCCCTACACACAGTAGGGCTGTTACCTGCTACTCAACTTCACGTGTTCACTAAACAAAGCACACTAGACCTTCACCTTACTCAAGGCAACTCACAATCAGTACATTTTCCTTCAACCGCACTGAATGCACCCCAAACGTGAAACTTAATATATTGAACCTTACCCCCTATCATTTTTCTCAACAAGAACTAGATGTATTAAAATTTGGGCTAAGTTTTTGCCCATCTACCAACTTAGACAAATATGACACAATCAAAGAAATGTACCTTTTTGCCAGGAATTTGACTTATAAATATATGTTTGATCAGGACCGTCTTAAAGCCAAACAGTGATCAACAGCAGATCACATTTTTGGACCTACAAATCTTCAAAGATGTAGATAACTGTCTAGCAAAAAACCTATATCACAAGGATACAGTGCATAATATCATATTTTATACAGCAAATGCACACCCACCAGCATTGATTTGTAGCATTCCATATCCCAAAAACATCAGGCTAAAATGCAATTGTACCCATTTAAAACATCAAGCACTACAACTTTGATCATGCCTCCTTTGTAGGGGCTATAGCAAGTCACTACTATGATATAATATAGTAGTAATATTATAATAAGGCATTAAAACAAGAGCGTAATGCTCTTTTAATGAAAACCAAAATATGTGATCCTAACAAGCCTACTATGAGACTGATCACCAAATTCTCCTCACAACAGCAGCCATTTGCAATATACTGTCAAACCATTGGCATTTACTATAGGAAGACCCCATTATTAAAAAATAAATTGTGGAGTATTCTGAGATACATCACTACATGACAGAATAACTCATAGCCCTTATACCTCAGCCTCAGGACACCCCAAATAATCTAATGGTATTTACAAATGTGAGAAATGTACACTATGTCCCTGGATAAACACCGGCACTTTCTTTTTGTTATCCAGTGGAGAATAATTTACTAACAGATTTTTTGCTGACTGTGGGAAGGGGTAATTTATCTTATGCTGTGCAGGTGCGAGGCCTTCTATGTAGGGAAAACCACTTGCCAATTGAGATAGCATTAAATGATCATATATATTACTGTCATGCCTTCATTAATAAGGCTTGCAGTCTTGTTGACCTTTGGTTTAATTAGATTAATCCATGCTGCCATCTAGTGGCCATTTTGTATAACTGATATCCTTTTCAACGTATTCATTTAGAATAGCTGGTTAGATTTGGTACATGCAAGCCTCCGTACTTTCAATCCCATCAGGCCTTGCATCAGCTTTTCAGCCATTTCCCATTTTTATTCTCACCCTGGAAGCAAGCACATTGCTGCTAAGTTCTACGTGAGCAATCCGGATCCATCTTCGGTATGTTTACTATCTGTGTCTTTAGCTAGATAGATAGATAGATAGGAAGGCACTAATTGTACGATTGTTTATTAATTGTATTTTGTCTGTATCTGTTACAGTTTTACTCTGTCTTGTATCAATAAATGTTCAAAAGGATTCTGCGCCTACTGGAATGCATTGGTATGAGAGGAGTTAACAGTGTGCCCAAATACACCTCAATCACGTGTAGTGAGGGGCATAACAGTAAAACGAAGGCTTCCAAGCACGGCTTGCATACAGAACGCCAGTAAAACGAAGGCTTCCAAGCACGGCTTGCATACAGAACGCCAGTAAAACTAAGGCTTCTAAGCCCGGCTAGCATACAGAACGCCAGTGAGACAGCAGTGTTATCAGCTTCCATATAGCAAGACACCATGTCAGAGACAAAGTCAGAGCACTTCATGACAAGGTCAGAAGTTTACTCCTCAAACACAAAGAGGTCAGAGAAAAGTGAAACAATCGCCATTGCCCGCGCAAAAGCAGAAGCTTCACAAGTAAAAGCTGACTTTGCAGTAAAGGAGGCCGAATTAAAGGCTGCGTTTGCCGAAAAAGAGATGCAACTAAAATTAGAAAAGTTACGCATGGAAACTGCATTAGAGAAACTAGCCGCAGAGAAGGAGTCAGCGGCTGCTGCAGCTGAGGCAGACATCTTAGAAGAACTTGCAAAGCCCACCAGTGAGCGGCTCAGCAACGTCCTTGGAGAAAAATCTGTTCCTCACGACAGTACAGAGCGTACCTCAGAATATGTGCGGCGACACGCCAAACCAGACAACTGCCCACTTACAGCGCCAAGAGCGGAATCAACTCCCGCCATTCACACGCCTTATATCAAGCAAGAAAGTAAACCCGCACTCAGTCAGTTTTCAGCACATTCTGCATCCAAGCTATTAAAACACTACGTCACAGTCGACCAAATCAAAAATGAAGAACGAGTTAAAAGACACAGCGTCTCTGATGACCGCAACTACCCACCAAGTTCCTGGCACAACAGAGCGCCCCCTGGCTACTCACACAATGATCAAGGTATGTCAGATTTCTTCAAGTTCTTAGCACAACATGAACTGTTAGCAAAGGGACTTGAAAAGTTTAACGATCGCCCTGAAAGTTATAGAGCATGGCGTTCATCCTTCAGAAATGCAACTAGGGATCTTGATTTAAATGCAAGTGAAGAAGCTGATCTCTTAGTCAAATGGCTGGGGAATTAGTCATCAGAGCATGCAAGGAGAATCAGAGACATTAACATTAATTACCCAACCAAGGAGCTTAGCATGATATGGGAGAGGATTGACGAATGTTACGGTTCCTCAGAAGTTATAGAAAACTCTCTTTTTAAAAGAATAGAGGACTTTCCCAAGATTCCTAACAAAGGCTACCAGAAGCTGAGAGAATTGAGTGACCTAGTGACAGAACTTCAAATAGCCAAAGCAGAAGGAGACTTGCCAGGCCTTGCCTTTCTGGACACAGCCCACGGTGTTAACCCTATAGTGCAAAAGCTACCTTATAGCCTTCAAGAAACCTGGGTTACACGAGGCTCCAACTACAAGCAAAGGCACAATGTCCCCTTCCCACCATTCTCTTATTTTGTGGACTTTATTCGCCATCAAAGGTTAAAAATGATCCTAGTTTTGACATCTCACCATCTGACTCTGCCTTCCCTAGGTCAAGTAAGCCAGCTCTAACCCGCAACTTCAAAGACACACCTGTCCAAGTACGCAAAACACGTGTATCTTCAGCTGAGAATCCAAGCAGAGAGTGTCTTCTTCACAAGAAGCCGCATTGATTGTTAAAGTGCAGAGGTTTTTGAGAAAAGACTCTCCAAGATCGCAGAACCTTCCTCAAAGAAAACGGAATTTGTTACAGGTGCTGCGCATCAACTTCCCACCTTAGTAAAGACTGTAAGGTGAGCATCAACTGCTCTGAGTGTGACAGCACAGAGCACAACACAGCTCTACATCCAGTCCAGCCCCCTCACCCCAAGTGGAAGAGCATGGCGGGGAGCAACGGGATGCAATACCTCCTGTAGTTACACCCCGGTGCACCCAAGTCTGTGGAGAAGGTCTGTGTAACAAATCCTGCTCTAAGATTTGTCTTGTTACAGTTTACCCCACAGGTCACAGAGAAAAAGCAGTGAAGCTATACGTGATCCTAGATGAGCAAAGCAACAGATCGCTCGCCAGCTCAGCCTTCTTTGATACCTTCGAAATCAAGGAAGCCAGCTCTTCATACTTACTCAAGACTTGTACAGGGGTAAGTAAAGAAACTGGGAGAAGAGCCATTGGTTACCAAATCGAATCCTTCGATGGTCAGACAACCCTGCCTCTGCCAACTCTAATCGAGTGTAATCAGTTCCCAATTGACAGAGAGGAGATCCCTACACCAGAGGTGGCACTTCATCACAGACATCTGAAGGGCATAGCACACCTCATCCCTGAACTGGATCCCTAGGCTGAGTTAGCACTTTTCCTTGGGAGGGACATCATCAGAGTTCACAAGGTGAGAAAACAAATCAATGATTCCCATAACTCCCCCTATGCCCAGAGGCTAGATCTGGGATGGGTCATCATAGGCAATGTATGCCTGGGGAGTGTTCACAAACCAACCAGCGTGAACTCTCTCTTTACAAAGACACTAGAGAGCGGGCGTCCATCCCTATTTGAGCCTTGCACCAACAGATTCCTCATAAGAGAGAAGCCTGCCAGTGTAATTCATTCCAACCTTTACACTACTGCTAATCTTTGTGATGAAGACAGAGATCATTTAGGATGCTCAGTTTTCCAAAAGACTAAAGAAGATCACAAAATTGCCCCATCTATTGAAGATCATATCTTCTTGAAGATAATGAGACAAGGATTCTACAAAAACAATGAAAACAGCTGGGTAGCACCCTGCCTTTCAAAGCACAGAGACCCTGTCTTCCTAACAACAGAGAACAAGCTTTGAAACGCCTTTCTTCCCTTAGAGGCAATTTTCAAAGGAAACCAGAAATGAAAGAGCATTTCTTCTCATTCATGAGTAAGATGTTTGAGGATGACCATGCTGAGATAGCCCCACCTCTAAAAGACAATGGAGAATGTTGGTACCTACCGATCTTCGGTGTCTACCACCCCAAGAAGCCAGGTAAAATCCGGGTAGTATTTGACTCCAGCTCTCAGCACAAAGGGGTCTCACTAAATGATGTCCTCCTAAAGGGACCAGATCTCAACAACACACTTCTTGGTGTTCTTATCAGATTCCGCAAGGAAGCAGTTGCCATAGTTGAAGACATACAGCAGATGTTTCACAGCTTCCAAGTCAAGGAAGAACACAGGAACTTCTTGAGATTCCTATGGTTCAAAGACAATGACTCTACTAAAGACATTACAGAATACCGCATGAAAGTGCACGTTTTTGGTAACAGTCCATCTCCTGCTGTTTCCATCTATGGACTTAAGCTATCTGCCCAAGAAGGTGAGAAAGATGTTACACAGTTTATTGAAAGAGACTTTTATGTAGATGATGGTCTGAAATCACTTTCTTCACCCAAAGCTGCAATCAGTCTACTCAAGAGGACTCAAAGCACACTTGCCTCTTCAAATCTTAGACTGCATAAGATAGCATCAAACAGCAAGGTTGTCATGGAGGCTTTCCCTTCTCAAGACTACGCCAGTGACCTCAAAGATCTGGACTTAGCTACGGACTCCCTTCCTATGCAACGCAGCCTAGGACTCAACTGGGACCTTAAGTCTGACACCCTTACCTTTCAGGTCGACCAAGAGCCAAAGCCTTTCACATGGCGAGGTGTCTTATCCACCATCAACAGCCTGTATGATCCACTTGGGTTTGTAGCACTGGTGACCGTCCAAAGTAAGATTCTGCTTAGAGAGCTTACTGCAGACACATGTGATTGGGATTCTCCACTACCTCCTGAGAAAGAGACATTGTGGGTAACATGGAGAGACTCTTTAAATACTTTATCCAACCTGCACATACATAGACCATACACCCATTTTCCTCCTGCAAGAGTTCAGTCTAGAAAGTTATGTGTATTCTGCGATGCTTCAGTTAAAGCAATAGGAGCCGTAACCTACCTCAAGTCAGTAGACATCGAGGGCCAAATTCATATTGGGTTTGTTATGGGCAAGGCTAAGCTAGCACCATGTCCCGAAACCACCATTCCAAGATTGGAACTGTGTGCTGCTGTACTAGCAGTAGAACTAGCAGAACTTATTACATCTGAGATGGATCTAGAACTCGAGGACACAGAGTTTTACACAGACAGCAAGGTAGTGTTCGGCTACATTTACAACGAAAGTAGGAGATTCTATGTCTATGTACACAGCAAGGTAGTGTTAAGGTAGCAAGAATCAGGAAGTCTACACAGCCCACCCAGTGGCGTTATGTCTCCACTGATCATAACACAGCAGATCATGCCACAAGGTCCGTGCTAGCATCCCATCTCAAAGACACTACATGGCTCACAGGACCACCCTTCCTGTACAAGCCAGTGCCTACCACTCCAGAAAGAGAGATATATGTACTGTTAGAACCTGAATCTGACTCAGATACCCGTCCTCAGGTTTCCGCACTACATACAACAATTTCTAACCAATTGTTGGGATCCAGGCGCTTCCATAAATTCTCCACTTGGAAGTCCTTACAAAGAGCTACAGCTTGCTTGGTTCACATAGCCAGATCTTTTAGAGGCACCCCTACAAGACCAAGTGGTTGCAAAGGTTGGCATTTCTGTCACAAGCCATATACAGTAGATGAGCTCACAGAAGCAAAAAATGTAATCATCTGCTGTATCCATCAAGAGACTTATGCAATAACACTAGAATGTCTTCAAAATCATAAGAGCATTCCAAAGAACTGTCCTCTAAGGAAACTCAACCCCTTTACAGACGATGAAGGACTGTTAAGCGTTGGAGGGCGCATTTCAAATGCAGAACTTGATAGTGGTGAAAGTAATCCTGTCATAATACCAAATAACCATGTTGCTTCTTTACTTGTGGAACACTACCACACACAGACAAAACACCAAGGACGTTTGTTCACGGAAGGAGCCTTGCGTGCAGCTGGACTCTGGATAGTGGGAGCCAAGAGACTTGTGAGTAAAACCATTTTCAAATGTATCACTTGTCGTAAGCTTCGTAGTATGTTTCAAACCCAGAAAATGGCCAACCTTCCTGCAGGCCGACTCAGCACAGAACCTCCTTTCACAAACGTCGGTCTTGATGTGTTTGGGTCTTGGGCTGTCATCACACGACAAACCAGAGAAGGCAGTGCCAACAGCAAACGTTGGGCCGTCATGTTTACTTGTATGTGCATCAGAGCCGTACACATAGAAGTAATTGAGTCCTTAGACACATCCAGCTTCATCAATGCTCTGAGACGTTTCATCTCTATAAGAGGCCCTGTCAAGCACATGCGCTCTGATAGAGGAACCAACTTTGTTGGAGCTTGCAAAGAATTGAATATCACTTCAAACCTTGACACAGAACATGTAGAAAGATACCTTTCAGATCAGGGTTGTACATGGACATTTAACCCCCACACTCTTCTCACATGGGAGGTGCCTGGGAGCGTATGATCGGTATAGCTCGAAGAATCCTAGATTCAATGTTTCTACAATTGGGAACTTCCAAACTCTCACATGAGACTTTGACAACCTTCATGGCTCAAATATCAGCTATAATGAATGCCAGACCCTTGACATCTATATCCAATGATCCTGAAGATCCTTTCTTGCTTACACCTTCAACTTTGCTCACTCAGAAAGTTGAGGTGATCACAGCTCCTCCAGTCAATCTGGACCCAAAGGATTTATACAGATGTCAATGGAAAAGAGTACAAGTGTTAGCTGACACCTTTTTTTAACAAGTGGAAGAAGATCTAATCTACAGACCATGAACAAATGGCAAGACAGCAAGCCCAACTTATAGCCTGGTGCCATTGTTCTCATGAAAGACTCCCATAATAACCCAAGTGTTTCCCAGTGAAGATGGAAACGTCAGGAAAGTTGAACTCAAAGTCATTAGGCAAGGCGAGCCTAAACTTTTCCTCAGACCTGTTTCTGAACTTATTTTGTTACTCTCCTCTGGAGTGCCATGATATGTGGTATCCGTGGGAAACCAGGCGGGAAGTGTCATGCCTTCATTAATAAGGCTTGCAGTCTTGTTGACCTTTGGTTTAATTAGATTAATCCATGCTGCCATCTATTGGCCATTTTGTATAACTGATATCCTTTTCCACGTATTCATTTAGAATAGCTGGTTAGATTTGGTACATGCAAGCCTCCGTACTTTCAATTCCATCAGGCCTTGCATCAGCTTTTCAGCCATTTCCCATTTTTATTCTCATCATGGAAGCAAGCACATTGCTGCTAAGTTCTACGTGAGCCATCTGGATCCATCTTCGGTATGTTTACTATCTGTGTCTTTAGCTAGATAGATAGATTGGAAGGCACTAATTGTACGATTGTTTATTAATTGTATTTTGTCTGTATCTGTTACAGTTTTACTCTGTCTTGTATCAATAAAAGTTCAAAAGGATTCTGCGCCTACTGGAATGCATTGGTATGAGAGGAGTTAACAGTGTGCCCAAATACACCTAAATCACGTGTAGTGAGGGTCATAACAATTACTGCTGACCGAAGAATGCTAACCCCTGTAGGCAGACATCTTGATTTGTACCATAGGTTTTACATCTCCTATGTTTAATTTCTAGTGTTGGAAGTATTCCCCAGGGACCCCAGAGGTGGCAACTGGCATAAAAGGATTCTCCGGAGAGAAACATTATGGATCAAATGCCTCAATGCCCTAATCCATTGGGCATCAATGAGGCGCAGTTCTATAAACCGTTCCTTTATTTGGTCATATACATTTCAGTACTCGATCCAAGTATTTGCAAGACTTTAACTAACAATGTAACGCATGTTCAGCTAAAATTGAAGGAAAAACAAACCCACACATAGAGGTCTATGAGGGGGGTCTATGGTTGTATAATCAATTAATTTCTATATGTCAAAATGTCCCTAAATAAAGCCTGGTGTAATATGCCTGTAAATTGCTATGTTGTTGCTACAATCCAAATAGATCAATCTGCTAAAGTATAATAGTTAATATATAGAGAAGCTATTGTTTATCTGCCTAATATTGGATATTTGTATGTTTCCTAATTTTTTGAATATTTTGTATTAGATGTTGGCGTTGGCTTACATCCCCTCTCTTTCTGGTATGTTTTGCAGGGTGTCTGAGGTGTGTGAGTGCAGTGATTTTCTAAATCCTTTCCTGGCTCTTGGCTGTGACTGCAGCGATGGGGGGTGGTGGCCCGGGGGGTGGTTCCTCTGGTTGTTTCCTCTATGGTGGGCGGTGACTGGCCCATTGCATCTCCAAAGCCTTGCGGGAGTTTGGTGCATGAGTGGGCCTTGGCACATGCACACCTGTGGTGGCTGGTTCGGATGACGCCATCACAGCTGTCGCTAGCGATGGGCGTCCCGATCGGAACACACACTTTAAAGAGCTTGGGATCGCCACTCAGGTGGTACTTGGCGAGGGCTGCAGACACTTTAGGTGGAGACTGGAACCACGGTAATTACTTATGGCAACAGTGTATGGAACATGTCCCGTACATTAAGAGTGTGCTTGGAGGGGCTCTGTCAATCCAGATGTGATGGAACCATCCAGCACCCCACATGAGTGCTTCAGTCAGTATACAGCTCCTCCAGTCTTGACATAGGAACCAGATATTAAAGCTGACCATACAAGACTAGCTGACAACAGCTTGTATGAGCACTGGAACTATTTATTGAAAACTCACACAGAATATATAGTACAACAGGTCAGGTGAGCTTGATCACATTATAGTATGTAAAGGACATTGTATACAGGAATATAATTAACATAATTAAGGAACAACCAACATAGACTATAAACAGTAAGTTCATTAAACAACTAGCCACCCAGACAATGTTGTGATTAATCAAAGATCTCCATGGCAGACTTCCCAGCCTCAAGGTCACAACAAAGTACATTCCACAATAGTGTGCTAGCAGACAGAGACAATAGGTCTAAATTAACACAATTAACAATGGGAGAGGCATACTTAAAAGAATAACACCTTATTATATATTATAGTGTTCTCTTAAAACCCAGGGCCCATAGATTTATTAAGGGATATTGATCATAAATATTTCTATCCCATTAGAAGTAATCCAGACTTCCGGTTCCGGCGCCTCATCTGAGTGGATGCTCGGAACGGCGGCTCCGACATCATCGGCCTATAAACTCCATCCAGAGCCCAGCTGAGCCATCTGACCATCTTGCAAGCCTCTCACACCACCAGGGACCTGGTAACTATGAACAGCTTGGTCTTCCATGGTTCCTTACCACCCCTTGCGCGAGCCTGCGGAACAAGCCTCACATGAAGCCAACATGACGGACGCTACCTCACCGTCCGCCTCACACGCCGAGAGCGAACTTCCATCTGTGCTCTAAGATGCCCACATGGCACTGGCACAAACTGTGGCGGCCCTGCTATGTCCCACCATCACCGCTGCGGTTGATAATGCGATAGCACTGGGCATCACACAACTCCGTAAGGAGCTAGGAGAACACTCTGGTAGACTGACAGACTTGGAGCATCGTATGTCAGACATAGAGGACGAGCTCCAATCCTCGTCCTGTCAGACATAGAGGACGAGCTCCAAGCATCGTATGTCAGACATAGAGGACGAGCTCCAATCCTCTTTCTCCCAGGACCAGCAAGCAAGACAAACCCAAAGGTATATCCTGGAGAAATTGGATGACCTTGAAAACCGTTCCAGGAGGAACAAACTCAGAATCATAGGGCTGCCTGAGACTTACAGTGCTGACTCTTGTATGACATTTGCGCTTCCAGAATCCCCTCAGCCCTGGGCCTCACTGCCCCCTGCACAGCAGAGCATGCCCACCGCCTAGGGGCACCCTCTAATGACCGCCGCTCCCCGCGCCCGGTCATTGTACGCTACCTTAACTACATGGACAGAATGAATATCCTAAAGTCCTTTAGGAATTCCAAAGCTCTGCAACTAGATGGGCACAAGCTGCTTATTTTTGCAGATTATTCTCAGGAGGTGTCTAAGAGGAGGAAAGCATTCCAGCCCATCTGCCAGGCATTATTTCCAAAAGGCATAAAGTTTACCTTAGCCTATCCTGCTACATTACGCCTCACAGACCCATCTGGAGAACAGAAGTCATTCACCCATCCAAAATTCCATGCCTTTGCGATCCCCGGGAACGAGGGAGCATTGCAGCCCCAGGAAAGACCCTGCCAAGAAGCTTACTTTGTCCGGTCCAAATCTCCGCTCTCGTCCCCACTGATCCACTCTCAGTATGTTTGCTCCAGCTCACTGGAAATCCTGTGCCTCTCCCTACTTCTCCGCTCTGATTTTGTGGTATCACAGAAGCACCGGTTTAATTGTTATGCATTTATTTTAATATGTTATGATGTTTCCCATTTGCTCTTTGGTGTCTATCTCTGGGTATTAGGTATTGCAAGCTGTACTGTTCCATATTGCACATATTGTTGATATCCTTGATTGATCATGGGCCCCCACGGGACCCTTCGCCTTTTCTCTTAGGCTCTCAGCCTTGCCGGAAGTCTGTTCTGCCAGCCTCCCTCTCAGTCATCCTGGGACTATGCCCCGGCGGTCCTCACTGTACCTTCACCGGCATATAGAAGGGCGAACAACTCGGACTAATGGTAATGCTGTTCCTAACAAGAGTTCTGAGTGCATGAGGAAAAAAGTGAAGTCAAGACTTCAATGGGTATGTACCCGATTTTGTTCCCTCCTTGACCCCCATTGGGTCCCTTTCTCCCACCCCCATGTCCTGTATCCTTTACAGATGTCTCTACCCTATACTATACTTCTCATATGGTTGTCCATGGTTGCACTACACTACTATATTATATGCACATTTGCAGCTATCATCTCTGCCCCCTTATTCCTCTATCTCACTCCCACCTAAATGAAAGTCATCTCTTGGAATGTTAAGAGGTTAAAGGCCCCGCACATGCGCATGGCTATCCTCAGGCATCTCAAAAGACTGAGGGCGGACATTGCTGTATTGCAAGAGACACACCTGCCTAGCCCAGGCCTTGCCCGCATGCGCAAGCTCTGGGTGGGCCAGGTCTTTGGTTCCCCAGCTGTTAAAGGCAAAGCGATATCATTACATCCTACTCTGACGACGAAGGGAGGATTCTAGTACTACAATTGACTATGGCATCTCATATCTGGATATTAGCTGCCGTATACGCCCCTAACTCACCCACGAAATCTTTCTTTCAAACACTTACCTCACATTTAGCCCAATATGCACACCTACCTCTCCTTTTAGTAGGCGATTTCAACATGACACTAGATATAGAGGAGGACAGGTCAGGGGGGTCACAGCACCCCATAACCCGCTCCCTCAAACCTGCATTCCTGCTTCAGACCTTTGCTGATGGCTTACGCCTCACAGATACCTGGCAACTTGATCACCCTTCTGATCGTGAATACACTTTCTTCTCCCACCTGCACATCACCCTCACAAGGATTAATTATATCTATTTTAACAACAATTTGCTCACACACACATTCTCACCCTTGCATACATGACATGGCAGTTTCAGAACACGCCCCCGTCTCCATCAACGTTTCTTTATTCGCCACACCCCCGTCTAAAGATACTTGGCGCTTCCCCCATATCTAGCCAAAGATCCGGGTGTAGGGAGCATTATACAGGACTCATGATCCGAATTTCTACACTTCAGTTCCTCTCCTGACTGTTCTCCTATGCTACTCTGGGAAGCAGGAAAAGCTGTTCTCAGAGGCCGCATTATCTCCTACGCCTCTGCCCATAAGAAAAAAATCGCCACAGCATATAAGGAAGCCAGTGCGTCTCTCAGGGAGGCAGAAAGACTCCTCAACCTATCTAATACCCCGGAATGTAGAGAACGCTGGCGCACAGCTAAATCAACTTTCAATGAATGGACTGTGGCGCAGGAGTCCATTCACGCTTCCCAGCTGGATTGGAAACAAACCTGGCAAATTATTAGCATCCATGTGTAGGCCCCATTACACACCAACCCACATAGCGGCCCTCACGGACTCTCAGGGCAATACTGTTGATTCTCCACAGGACATAAATGCTGTATTTGAGTCCTTCTATACAAATCTCTATGGCCCTGACCCCATAGACGAAACCAAGGCGGATTCCCTATTGTCATCAGTCCCACTCCCCACTATTACGCAGGAGTAGTGTTGAGCGAACACGGACTGTATTATTCGTGTTCGTACCGAATAATTGGATTTTTGTTACCCGGACACGGACACTTTACTGTATGTTCGGGTAAAAAATCCGTGTTCGGTCGTTTTATTTCCGGGTTTTGCATGTTTTGGCGCTCTTTTCATGGCGGGCTTTCAACAGCCAATCAACAATCGTTTAACTGGTGTGCCTTAAGCTATCCCAGCCATGCCTGCAAATGTATGAGTAGCTGTGATTGGCCGTCTGAAGCATGTGACCAAGTCTTTATAAGTTCGAGGCAGCCGCAGCGGCGTCATTCTGCTGCTTAGCTCAGGGACAGAGCAAACATACGTGCTGGCTGCTGATTAGGGAAAGACAGGCAGGGAAAACGAATTGGTGTCCGGATAGAATTTAGGGTCAGGTCGGAGTGTTTAGGCAGGGCGTGTTGTAGGCATTTTAGGGATAGAGTCTGCTGAATTATAGAGTCAGTGTGTTCTACAAACTACAATCGATATTGCTGTGTGGTGTGGGATAGGAGATAGGCAGGTGTCAGTGATCCACATCCATTTTTCTGTGTGTGGGCTGCAGTGAACACAATCTTTTTGGGGTGCAGTGAACACAATCCTTTTGGGGTGCAGTGAACAAAATCTTTGTGGGGTACAGTGAACACAATCTTTGTGGGGTGCAGTGAAGACAATCCTTGTGGGGTACAGTGAACACAATCTTTGTGGGGTGCAGTGAAGACAATCCTTTTGGGGTGCAGTGAACACAATCTTTGTGGGGTGCAGTGAACAAAATCTTTGTGGGGTACAGTGAACAAAATCTTTGTGGGGTACAGTGAACACAATCTTTGTGGGGTGCAGTGAAGACAATCCTTGTGGGGTGCAGTGAAGACAATCCTTGTGGGGTGCAGTGAACAAAATCTTTGGGGGGTACAGTGAACACAATCTTTGTGGGGTACAGTGAACACAATCTTTGTGGGGTGCAGTGAAGACAATCCTTGTGGGGTGCAGTGAAGACAATCCTTGTGGGGTGCAGTGAACAAAATCTTTGGGGGTACAGTGAACACAATCTTTGTGGGGTACAGTGAACACAATCTTTGTGGGGTGCAGTGAAGACAATCCTTTTGGGGTGCAGTGAACACAATCTTTGTGGGGTACAGTGAACACAATCTTTGTGGGGTGCAGTGAAGACAATCCTTGTGGGGTGCAGTGAAGACAATCCTTGTGGGGTACAGTGAACACAATCTTTGTGGGGTGCAGTGAAGACAATCCTTTTGGGGTGCAGTGAACACAATCTTTGTGGGGTGCAGTGAACAAAATCTTTGTGGGGTACAGTGAACACAATCTTTGTGGGGTACAGTGAACACAATCTTTGTGGGGTGCAGTGAAGACAATCCTTGTGGGGTGCAGTGAAGGCAATCCTTGTGGGGTGCAGTGAACAAAATCTTTGGGGGGTACAGTGTACACAATCTTTGTGGGGTACAGTGAACACAATCTTTGTGGGGTGCAGTGAAGACAATCCTTGTGGGGTACAATGAACACAATCTTTGTGGGGTGCAGTGAAGACTATCCTTTTGGGGTGCAGTGAACACAATCTTTGTGGGGTGCAGTGAACAAAATCTTTGTGGGGTACAGTGAACACAATCTTTGTGGGGTACAGTGAACAAAATCTTTGTGGGGTACAGTGAACACAATCTTTGTGGGGTGCACTGAAGACAATCCTTGTGGGGTGCAGTGAAGACAATCCTTGTGGGGTGCAGTGAACAAAATCTTTGGGGGGTACAGTGAACACAATATTTGTGGGGTACAGTGAACACAATCTTTGTGGGGTGCAGTGAAGAAAATCCTTTTGGGGTGCAGTGAACACAATCTTTGTGTGGTACAGTGAACACAATCTTTGTGGGGTGCAGTGAAGACAATCCTTGTGGGGTGCAGTGAAGACAATCCTTGTGGGGTGCAGTGAACAAAATCTTTGTGGGGTACAGTGAACACAATCTTTGTGGATTACAGTGAACACAATCTTTGTGGGGTGCAGTGAAGACAATTTTTGGGGTGCAGTGAACACAATCTTTGTGGGGTACAGTGAACACAATCTTTGTGGGGTGCAGTGAAGACAATCCTTTTGGGGTGCAGTGAAGACAATCCTTGTGGGGTGCAGTGATCAAAATCTTTGCGGGGTACAGTGAACACAATCTTTGTGGGGTACAGTGAACACAATCTTTGTGGGGTGCAGTGAACAAAATCTTTGTGGGGTACAGTGAACACAATCTTTGTTGGGTACAGTGAACACAATCTTTGTGGGGTACAGTGAACACAATCTTTGTGGGGTGCAGTGAACAAAATCTTTGTGGGCTACAGTGAACACAATCTTTGTGGGGTACAGTGAACACAATCTTTGTGGGGTGCAGTGAAGACAATCCTTTTGTGGTGCAGTGAACACAATCTTTGTGGGGTACAGTGAACACAATCTTTGTGGGGTGCAGTGAAGACAATCCTTGTGGGGTGCAGTGAAGACAATCCTTGTGGGGTGCAGTGAACAAAATCATTGTGGGGTACAGTGAACACAATCTTTGTGGGGTGCAGTGAACAAAATCTTTGGGGGGTACAGTGAACACAATCTTTGTGGATTACAGTGAACACAATCTTTGTGGTGTGCAGTGAAGACAATCCTTTT
This sequence comes from Pelophylax lessonae, assembly GCF_965119305.1. Taxonomy (NCBI): domain Eukaryota; kingdom Metazoa; phylum Chordata; class Amphibia; order Anura; family Ranidae; genus Pelophylax; species Pelophylax lessonae. The sequence continues at coordinate 423,996,061 of NC_138768.1, read as the reverse complement.
GGGGTGCAGTGAACACAATCTTTGTGGGGTACAGTGAACACAATCTCATACTTCTGAAGATTTGAGGGTGCTGCCTGTTTCATCCTCCTCCTCCTCATCCATCCTTTTAGGGGTACAAACAATAGTAATTGGGGCCTAGTGTGCTTCTGTACGTGTGAAAAACATACACTTTTTTTTGATCATATTTCCTATTCCGCTATTCAATAAAAACCTTTGGGGATCAATTAAATTGCGGGATAGTCTGTGTAGGTACGTGTGAGATCCACCTTTCCAAGTTTTTGGGGTTCATCTCATACTTCTGAAGCTTTGAGGGTGCTGCCTGTTCCATACTCCTCCTCCTCCTCCTCCTCCTCCATCCTTTTAGGTGTACAAACAATAGTAATTGGGGCCTAGTGTGCTTCTGTACGTGTGAGATACATACACTTTTTTTGATCATATTTCCTATTCCGCTATTCAATAAAAACCTTTGGGGATCAATTAAATTGCGGAATAGTCTGTGACGGTACGTGTGAGATCCACCTTTCCAAGTTTTTGGGGTTCATCTCATACTTCTGAAGCTTTGAGGGTGCTGCCTGTTCCATACTCCTCCTCCTCCTCCTCCATCCTTTTAGGTGTACAAACAATAGTAATTGGGGCCTAGTGTGCTTCTGTACGTGTGAGATACATACACTTTTTTTGATCATATTTCCTATTCCGCTATTCAATAAAAACCTTTGGGGATCAATTAAATTGCGGAATAGTCTGTGTCGGTACGTGTGAGATCCACCTTTCCAAGTTTTTGGGGTTCATCTCATACTTCTGAAGCTTTGAGGGTGCTGCCTGTTCCATACTCCTCCTCCTCCTCATCCATCCTTTTAGGTGTACAAACAATAGTAATTGGGGCCTAGTGTGCTTCTGTACGTGTGAGATACATACACTTTTTTTGATCATATTTCCTATTCCGCTATTCAATAAAAACCTTTGGGGATCAATTAAATTGCGGAATAGTCTGTGTCGGTACGTGTGAGATCCACCTTTCCAAGTTTTTGGGGTTCATCTCATACTTCTGAAGCTTTGAGGGTGCTGCCTGTTCCATACTCCTCCTCCTCCTCCTCCATCCTTTTAGGTGTACAAACAATAGTAATTGGGGCCTAGTGTGCTTCTGTACGTGTGAGATACATACACTTTTTTTGATCATATTTCCTATTCCGCTATTCAATAAAAACCTTTGGGGATCAATTAAATTGCGGAATAGTCTGTGTCGGTACGTGTGAGATCCACCTTTCCAAGTTTTTGGGGTTCATCTCATTCTTCTGAAGCTTTGAGGGTGCTGCCTGTTCCATACTCCTCCTCCTCCTCCTCCATCCTTTTAGGTGTACAAACAATAGTAATTGGGGCCTAGTGTGCTTCTGTACGTGTGAGATACATACACTTTTTTTGATCATATTTCCTATTCCGCTATTCAATAAAAACCTTTGGGGATCAATTAAATTGCGGAATAGTCTGTGTCGGTACGTGTGAGATCCACCTTTCCAAGTTTTTGAGGTTCATCTCATACTTCTGAAGATTTGAGGGTGCTGCCTGTTCCATACTCCTCCTCCTCCTCATCCATCCTTTTAGGTGTACAAACAATAGTAATTGGGGCCTAGTGTGCTTCTGTACGTGTGAGATACATACACTTTTTTTGATCATATTTCCCATTCCGCTATTCAATAAAAACCTTTGGGGATCAATTAAATTGCGGAATAGTCTGTGTCGGTACGTGTGAGATCCACCTTTCCAAGTTTTTGAGGTTCATCTCATACTTCTGAAGATTTGAGGGTGCTGCCTGTTCCATACTCCTCCTCCTCCTCCTTCTCCATCCTTTTAGGTGTACAAACAATAGTAATTGGGGCCTAGTGTGCTTCTGTACGTGTGAGATACATACACTTTTTTTGATCATATTTCCTATTCCGCTATTCAATAAAAACCTTTGGGGATCAATTAAATTGCGGAATAGTCTGTGTCGGTACGTGTGAGATCCACCTTTCCAAGTTTTTGGGGTTCATCTCATACTTCTGAAGCTTTGAGGGTGCTGCCTGTTCCATACTCCTCCTCCTCCTCCTCCATCCTTTTAGGTGTACAAACAATAGTAATTGGGGCCTAGTGTGCTTCTGTACGTGTGAGATACATACACTTTTTTTGATCATATTTCCTATTCCGCTATTCAATAAAAACCTTTGGGGATCAATTAAATTGCGGAATAGTCTGTGTCGGTACGTGTGAGATCCACCTTTCCAAGTTTTTGGGGTTCATCTCATTCTTCTGAAGCTTTGAGGGTGCTGCCTGTTCCATACTCCTCCTCCTCCTCCTCCATCCTTTTAGGTGTACAAACAATAGTAATTGGGGCCTAGTGTGCTTCTGTACGTGTGAGATACATACACTTTTTTTGATCATATTTCCTATTCCGCTATTCAATAAAAACCTTTGGGGATCAATTAAATTGCGGAATAGTCTGTGTCGGTACGTGTGAGATCCACCTTTCCAAGTTTTTGAGGTTCATCTCATACTTCTGAAGATTTGAGGGTGCTGCCTGTTCCATACTCCTCCTCCTCCTCATCCATCCTTTTAGGTGTACAAACAATAGTAATTGGGGCCTAGTGTGCTTCTGTACGTGTGAGATACATACACTTTTTTTGATCATATTTCCCATTCCGCTATTCAATAAAAACCTTTGGGGATCAATTAAATTGCGGAATAGTCTGTGTCGGTACGTGTGAGATCCACCTTTCCAAGTTTTTGAGGTTCATCTCATACTTCTGAAGATTTGAGGGTGCTGCCTGTTCCATACTCCTCCTCCTCCTCCTTCTCCATCCTTTTAGGTGTACAAACAATAGTAATTGGGGCCTAGTGTGCTTCTGTACGTGTGAGATACATACACTTTTTTTTATCATATTTCCTATTCCGCTATTCAATAAAAACCTTTGGGGATCAATTAAATTGCGGAATAGTCTGTGTCGGTACGTGTGAGATCCACCTTTCCAAGTTTTTGGGGTTCATCTCATACTTCTGAAGCTTTGAGGGTGCTGCCTGTTCCATACTCCTCCTCCTCCTCCTCCATCCTTTTAGGTGTACAAACAATAGTAATTGGGGCCTAGTGTGCTTCTGTACGTGTGAGATACATACACTTTTTTTGATCATATTTCCTATTCCGCTATTCAATAAAAACCTTTGGGGATCAATTAAATTGCGGAATAGTCTGTGTCGGTACGTGTGAGATCCACCTTTCCAAGTTTTTGGGGTTCATCTCATACTTCTGAAGCTTTGAGGGTGCTGCCTGTTCCATACTCCTCCTCCTCCTCCTCCATCCTTTTAGGTGTACAAACAATAGTAATTGGGGCCTAGTGTGCTTCTGTACGTGTGAGATACATACACTTTTTTTGATCATATTTCCTATTCCGCTATTCAATAAAAACCTTTGGGGATCAATTAAATTGCGGAATAGTCTGTGTCGGTACGTGTGAGATCCACCTTTCCAAGTTTTTGGGGTTCATCTCATTCTTCTGAAGCTTTGAGGGTGCTGCCTGTTCCATACTCCTCCTCCTCCTCCTCCATCCTTTTAGGTGTACAAACAATAGTAATTGGGGCCTAGTGTGCTTCTGTACGTGTGAGATACATACACTTTTTTTGATCATATTTCCTATTCCGCTATTCAATAAAAACCTTTGGGGATCAATTAAATTGCGGAATAGTCTGTGTCGGTACGTGTGAGATCCACCTTTCCAAGTTTTTGAGGTTCATCTCATACTTCTGAAGATTTGAGGGTGCTGCCTGTTCCATACTCCTCCTCCTCCTCATCCATCCTTTTAGGTGTACAAACAATAGTAATTGGGGCCTAGTGTGCTTCTGTACGTGTGAGATACATACACTTTTTTTGATCATATTTCCCATTCCGCTATTCAATAAAAACCTTTGGGGATCAATTAAATTGCGGGATAGTCTGTGTCGGTACGTGTGAGATCCACCTTTCCAAGTTTTTGGGGTTCATCTCATACTTCTGAAGCTTTGAGGGTGCTGCCTGTTCCATACTCCTCCTCCTCCTCCTCCATCCTTTTAGGTGTACAAACAATAGTAATTGGGGCCTAGTGTGCTTCTGTACGTGTGAGATACATACACTTTTTTTGATCATATTTCCTATTCCGCTATTCAATAAAAACCTTTGGGGATCAATTAAATTGCGGAATAGTCTGTGTCGGTACGTGTGAGATCCACCTTTCCAAGTTTTTGGGGTTCATCTCATACTTCTGAAGCTTTGAGGGTGCTGCCTGTTCCATACTCCTCCTCCTCCTCCTCCATCCTTTTAGGTGTACAAACAATAGTAATTGGGGCCTAGTGTGCTTCTGTACGTGTGAGATACATACACTTTTTTTGATCATATTTCCCATTCCGCTATTCAATAAAAACCTTTGGGGATCAATTAAATTGCGGAATAGTCTGTGTCGGTACGTGTGAGATCCACCTTTCCAAGTTTTTGAGGTTCATCTCATACTTCTGAAGATTTGAGGGTGCTGCCTGTTCCATACTCCTCCTCCTCCTCCTTCTCCATCCTTTTAGGTGTACAAACAATAGTAATTGGGGCCTAGTGTGCTTCTGTACGTGTGAGATACATACACTTTTTTTTATCATATTTCCTATTCCGCTATTCAATAAAAACCTTTGGGGATCAATTAAATTGCGGAATAGTCTGTGTCGGTACGTGTGAGATCCACCTTTCCAAGTTTTTGGGGTTCATCTCATACTTCTGAAGCTTTGAGGGTGCTGCCTGTTCCATACTCCTCCTCCTCCTCCTCCATCCTTTTAGGTGTACAAACAATAGTAATTGGGGCCTAGTGTGCTTCTGTACGTGTGAGATACATACACTTTTTTTGATCATATTTCCTATTCCGCTATTCAATAAAAACCTTTGGGGATCAATTAAATTGCGGAATAGTCTGTGTCGGTACGTGTGAGATCCACCTTTCCAAGTTTTTGGGGTTCATCTCATACTTCTGAAGCTTTGAGGGTGCTGCCTGTTCCATACTCCTCCTCCTCCTCCTCCATCCTTTTAGGTGTACAAACAATAGTAATTGGGGCCTAGTGTGCTTCTGTACGTGTGAGATACATACACTTTTTTTGATCATATTTCCTATTCCGCTATTCAATAAAAACCTTTGGGGATCAATTAAATTGCGGAATAGTCTGTGTCGGTACGTGTGAGATCCACCTTTCCAAGTTTTTGGGGTTCATCTCATTCTTCTGAAGCTTTGAGGGTGCTGCCTGTTCCATACTCCTCCTCCTCCTCCTCCATCCTTTTAGGTGTACAAACAATAGTAATTGGGGCCTAGTGTGCTTCTGTACGTGTGAGATACATACACTTTTTTTGATCATATTTCCTATTCCGCTATTCAATAAAAACCTTTGGGGATCAATTAAATTGCGGAATAGTCTGTGTCGGTACGTGTGAGATCCACCTTTCCAAGTTTTTGAGGTTCATCTCATACTTCTGAAGATTTGAGGGTGCTGCCTGTTCCATACTCCTCCTCCTCCTCATCCATCCTTTTAGGTGTACAAACAATAGTAATTGGGGCCTAGTGTGCTTCTGTACGTGTGAGATACATACACTTTTTTTGATCATATTTCCCATTCCGCTATTCAATAAAAACCTTTGGGGATCAATTAAATTGCGGAATAGTCTGTGTCGGTACGTGTGAGATCCACCTTTCCAAGTTTTTGAGGTTCATCTCATACTTCTGAAGATTTGAGGGTGCTGCCTGTTCCATACTCCTCCTCCTCCTTCTCCATCCTTTTAGGTGTACAAACAATAGTAATTGGGGCCTAGTGTGCTTCTGTACGTGTGAGATACATACACTTTTTTTTATCATATTTCCTATTCCGCTATTCAATAAAAACCTTTGGGGATCAATTAAATTGCGGAATAGTCTGTGTCGGTACGTGTGAGATTCACCTTTCCAAGTTTTTGGGGTTCATCTCATACTTCTGCAGCTTTGAGGGTGCTGCCTGTTCCATACTCCTCCTCCTCCTCCTCCATCCTTTTAGGTGTACAAACAATAGTAATTGGGGCCTAGTGTGCTTCTGTACGTGTGAGATACATACACTTTTTTTGATCATATTTCCTATTCCGCTATTCAATAAAAACCTTTGGGGATCAATTAAATTGCGGAATAGTCTGTGTCGGTACGTGTGAGATCCACCTTTCCAAGTTTTTGAGGTTCATCTCATACTTCTGAAGATTTGAGGGTGCTGCCTGTTCCATACTCCTCCTCCTCCTCATCCATCCTTTTAGGTGTACAAACAATAGTAATTGGGGCCTAGTGTGCTTCTGTACGTGTGAGATACATACACTTTTTTTGATCATTTTTCCCATTCCGCTATTCAATAAAAACCTTTGGGGATCAATTAAATTGCGGAATAGTCTGTGTCGGTACGTGTGAGATCCACCTTTCCAAGTTTTTGAGGTTCATCTCATACTTCTGAAGATTTGAGGGTTGCTGCCTGTTCCATACTCCTCTTCCTCATCCTCCCTTTAAGGTAGGAAAAAATGTAATCGGGCCTAGTCTGTGTTTGTACGTGTGAGATACAGTTTTTTATCCTATTCCGCTATTCAATACACACCCTTTTGGTGTAAAAAACATTAAATTGCGGCATAGTTTGCATATTTGACTGTGAGATACACCCGTGCGATACTGTTGTTCTTTTGTTCTGCTATTCAATAAAGACCTTTCTAGGGCAAGATCTTAAATTTCAGAAATATGAGGAGAGCGTCAAATAGGGGCCGTGGCCGGGGTCGTGGTGCTGCTGCTAGAGCTCCTGTTGCAAGGAGAGGACGTGGTCGATCTGTGCCAGCTACACGCACAAGTGAAACACCTTCCTCAAGTGTGAGTAGGCGACAGAACCTGCAGCAATATTTGGTAGGGCATCATACGCCTCTAGAAGTGATGAGGCCAGAACACAGAGAGGCGATAGTAGATTGGTTTGCTGCTGACAGTGCCTCCAGTTCCTTCACATTGTCTCCCACCCATTCTACTGCAGAAAGGTCAGAGTTGGCACCTGCAGCCAATGTCCAACCGTCTTTCACCTCACCCCCTTGCAAATCAGGCAAGCAGTCTGAGCCCCAAGCCATACAGCAGTCTCTTATTCTTTTTGAGGACTCTGTCAGCAGGGTTTCCCAGGGCCATCCACCTAGCCCTGCCCCAGAAGTGGAAGAGATTGAGTGCAGCGATGCCCAACCACTTATTTCTCAAGATGAGTACATGGAAGGACCATCACAGCACGTCTCCGATGATGACGAAACGCAGGTGCCAACTGCTGCGGCGTTCAGCATTGTGGAGACCGACAGGGAGGGCAGGGGTGAAGACTGGGTGGAAGATGATGTGGAGGACGATGAGGTCCTCGACCCCACATGGAATGAAGGTCATGCAGGTGACCTGAGTATTTTGGAGGAAGAGGCGGTGGTCGCACAGAGCCACCAGCACAGCAGAAGAGGGAGCAGGGTGCAGAAGCGGAGCGGCCGTGCCCTAGACACTACGCCTGCTACTGCCCAACGCAGCAAGGGAACGAGCGCACCAAAGTCAGCTCAAAAGAGTTCTCTAGCGTGGAAGTTCTTTAGAAAATGTGCTGATGACAGGACACGAGTGGTTTGCACCCTGTGCAATCAGAGCCTGAAGCGAGGCATAAACCTTCTCAACCTGAGCACAACCTGCATGATCAGGCATCTAAGTGCAAAGCACGAGCTGCAGTGGAGTACACACCTTCAAAACCAAGAAACGTCTCTGGCTCATCCTGCTTCCTCTTCTGCTGCAGTCTCGGCCGCTCCAGCCACCTCTGTAGTCATACCGGCACCTGCCACCCCGCAAACAGACGATCTGTCAGCAACACCACCACCTGGGTCACCAACAACCATCTCCACAATGTCCCGTGGAAGTGTTCAGCTTTCCATCTCCCAAACACTTGAGAGGAAGAGGAAGTACCCCCCTACCCACCCGCGATCCCTGGCCCTGAATGCCAGCATTTCACAATTATTGGCCTTTGAAATGCTGTCATTCCGTCTGGTGGAGACGCCCAGTTTTAAAAAGCTTATGTCGGTGGCTGTCCCACAGTACGTCGTGCCCAGCCGCCACTACTTTTCCAGGCAAGCCATCCCTTCCCTACACAACCAAGTGGGGGAAAAAATCAGGTGTGCACTGCGCAACGCCATCTGTGCCAAGGTCCACCTAACTACCGATACGTGGACCAGTAAGCACGGTCAGGGGCGTTATATCTCCCTAACGGCACACTGGGTAAATGCAGTGGCGGATGGGCCTGAGGCGGATAGCAATTTGGCGCATGTCCTTCCACCACCGAGGATTGCAGGGCGCTTCAGTTTGCCTCCTGTTCCTAACTCATCCTACTCCGCTACCTCATCCTCTACCGCCTCCTCATCCGGACAGCGTAATACCTTCACCACCAACTTCAGCACGGCCAGGGGTAAACGACAGCAGGCAGTTTTACAACTTGCCTGTTTGGGGGACAAACCACACACCGCGCGGGAGTTGTGGAGGAGCATGGAACAGCAGACAAATGAGTGGTTGCTGCCAGCGAGCCTCAAGCCCGGCCTGGTGGTGTGCGATAATGGGCGAAATCTCATAGCAGCTCTGGGCCTAGCCGGTTTGACGCACATCCCTTGCCTGGCGCATGTGCTGAATTTGGTGGTGCAGAGGTTCCTTAAAAACTACCCCGATATGTCAGAGCTGCTGCAGAAAGTGCGGGCCGTCTGTGCGCACTTTCGGCGTTCTCACCCTGCTGCTGCTCGCCTGGCAGCGCTGCAGCGTAACTTCGGCCTTCCCGCTCACCGCCTCATATGTGACGTGCCCACAAGGTGGAACTCCACCTTGCACATGCTGCAAAGACTGTGCGAGCAGCAGCAGGCCATAGTGGAGTTTCAGCTGCAGCACGCACGCGTGAGTCGCTCTGCGGAACAGCACCACTTCACCACCAATAACTGGGCCTCCATGCGAGACCTGTGTGCCTTGTTACGCTGTTTTGAGTACTCCACCAACATGGCCAGTGGCAATGACGCCGTTCTCAGCTTAACTATCCCACTTCTATGCCTCCTTGAAAAAACAATTCGGGCGATGATGGAAGAGGATGTGGCACAGGATGAGGAGGAGGAGGAGGAGGATGAAGAGGTAACATTTCAAAGGCTTTCAGGGCAGTCATTCGCAAGGGGCTCCGAGGGTGGGTTCCTGCACACACAAATGCCAGGGACACAATTGTCCAGCAGGGGCACAGTTCTGGAGGATGAGGAGGAGGAGGAGCTGGAGGAGGAGCTGGAGGAGGAGATGGAACCATGTTCACAGCAGGGTGGCACCCAGGCCAGCTCATGGCCATCACTGGTGCGTGGCTGGGGGGATACAGAGGACACGGACGATACACCTCCCACAGAGGACAGCCTTTCGTCGCCTCTGGGCAGCCTGGCACACATGAGCGATTACATGCTGCAGTGTCTCCATAACGACCGCCGAGTTGCCCACATTCTAACTTGTGCTGATTACTGGGTGGCCACGCTGCTGGATCCCCGTTACAAGGACAACGTACCGTCCTTAATTCACTCACTGGAGCGCGATCGCAAGATGCGCGAGTACAAGCGCACGCTGGTAGATGCGATGCTGCTGGCATTCCCATCTGACAGCGGGGCCACAGTGGAAGCACAAGGCAGAGGAGGAGGAGGTCGCCAACGCAACCAGGGCACCGCCAGCACCTCAGAAGGCAGGGTTAGCATGGCCGAAATGTGGAAAAGCTTTGTCAGCACGCCACAACAAACAGCAGCACCAGCAGCTCAGATGGAACGTCTTAGCAGGAGGCAGCATTTTACCAACATGGTGGAGCAGTATGTGTGCACACGCCTACATGTAGTGAATGAGGGGTCTGCCCCCTTCAACTTCTGGGTCTCCAAATTGGGCACATGGCCTGAGCTTGCCCTTTACGCCTTGGAGGTGCTGGCGTGCCCTGCAGCCAGTGTATTATCTGAACGGGTATTTAGCACGGCTGGGGGCGTTATAACAGACAAGCGCAGCCGCCTGTCCAGAGACAATGTGGACAAGCTCACGTTCATTAAAATGAACCAGGCATGGATCCCACGGGACTTTTCCGTACCTTGTGCAGAATAGCAATGGATACCGACCTTACCCACCCATTGTTCCATTTTTGCTCTTTCTCACTCTTTTGGGGTGTACCCTCATTTAAAATTTGTGAAAAGAAGCAGTGTTGGCTACCTCGTCCTCCTCCTCAGGGCCAGATTAACGTAGGGGCTATTGGAGCTGCAGCTCCAGGCCCCTACCTTTTATATAGGCCCCGGGTTGGCCATATTCACTGTGACCGCTCTTCTGTCACTTGTAAACACAGAAGTCTGGCTTCTATGCTCGCTTCCCCAGGCAGCACCCTCAGAACCTCCCCACACAGCGCGAAGGCCTGACAAGGAGGGACAGTTGCCGATGCATGGATGTGTTTATGGGCTTCAGAGACAGCATCCCATGTTGAATTAGGCATGCATGGCTGCACCCTTCCTCCTCTGGGTGCATGCCAAGGCACGGCCCTTAAGGCCCTTCAAAATCCTCAGCACCAAGACCATGATGCTCTTAATCCGGCCCTGGTCCTCCTCCACCGCCGCTTCCACCTACACCGCCCATAGGTGTGCGCAGCCTATTGCATTAGGGTGTGCACCCCAAAGTTGAAATACACATGCATGTGTTTGCCTACATGTATATGGCCCCGATACATTACTCTCCCTGCTGGCAAAGAGAAATAGAGCAGAGCAGGTCCGAGGGAGATCTTTCCCATCTCCTCACTGGCAAACAGAGCGATAATGCTATGTGCCCTAGGTGATTAGGGTGTGCCCAGGTACACCCGGCACACCCTGTGCGCACGCCTATGACACCGCCACATCCACCACCACCTCAACCTCCCTCCTACTCCATATGGGCCTCGTCCTTCAGAGATGTTTTTTTTTTGTTGTTTTAAGTTATTTCCCTATCCACATTTGTTTGCAGAGCACTTGCCATGCTCTTAACTACGTTTTGCTGCCATTTGCAGCACTCTAGCCCTTTCCATTGGTGTTTTAGAGCCATTTTAGTGCCTTAAAGTTCGGGTCCCCATTGACTTCAATGGGGTTCGGTGTCCGGGAAAAGTTCGGTAAAAGTCCGGGACACGGACCCGGACTTTTTTTTAAAGTTCGGCCGAACCCGTCGAACACGGACATCTAGGTGTCCGCTCAACCCTACGCAGGAGCAATTAGTCTCGCTTAACGCGCCGATCTCACTCAACAAGGTTTTAATCACGGTCAAGTCCTTAGCTCCTGGCAAGGCCCCTGGCCCGGGCGGCTATACGTCTGATTTTTACAAGATAGCCATAGGAGCGTTCGCCCCCACCCTCCTTGACCTTTACAACTCAATATATAACGACGGTCCATATTTACCTACTGGTTACCAAGCGCTCATCAAACTCTATATAAAAAAGGTAAAGACCCCACTAATCCAGGCTGCTACCGCCCCATCTCCCTACTCAATTTGCATGTTAAAATCCTTTCAAAATAGTGGCTAATCAGCTGGCCGAAATCCTCCCCTCTCTTATTCACCCCGCCCAAGCAGGCTTTACCCAAGGGAGGTCCGCCACCTCCAACATTAGCAAGGTCATTACAGCCATGGAATATGCGGGGGCCAACCCAACGGCGGATACAGCTATAGTCATGCTAGACGCTGAAAAAGCATTTGACAACGTGAGTTTCCGCTGGTTGGAGTTGGTCCTCGCCAAACTGGGATTTTCAGGCCCCTTTTCACATCTTATCAAGACTATGTATGCTCATCCCACAGCGCAAGTGGTGGTGGCAGGCCATACTTCCCGTACAATCAGACTATACAAAGGCACAAGACAGGGCTGCCCGCTATCCCCCCTCCTGTTCAATTTAGCCATAGAACCTCTGTCCAGTCTCCTCACAACACACCCACATCTATCCCGGTGGGCGACCTGGAACTGCAGACAGTGCTATTTGCTGACGACATCCTCAGTTTCACAGCTGACCCACCAAATGATTTACCGGTTATACAGAAGGTGTTTGCGCGCTATCGCCAGTGCTCCGGGTTCCGTATAAACTTTTCAGTGAGATCCTACCTCTTCACTCCTCTCACCATCCTTCATGGGCTCATGGTTCTCCTCTCAAAGTGGTACATAATTCCATCACGTACCTGGGTTTCAAAATTGGCAAACACCCCTCATCCCTCTATCACCTAAATCTCACACCCACTATTGACAAAGTGACTGCCGAACTTCAAAACTGGCACAATCTTCCTATCTCTTTCATGGGCCGCTGTCATATTTATAAGATGATGAGCTTCTCAAAGCTCCTATACCCCCTCCAGACTATTCCCCTTCTCCTGAAGCACAATGATGTCCACAGACTCAATAGGGCAGTAGCTAGTTTCATATGGAAGGGCCACAAGCCACGCATAGCCCTGTCTAAACTGTACCTATCAAAGCAGGATGGGGGGGGGTAGATTTGCCTGATATTCATCTATACAATTTGTTGTGTCTGCTACAGGGGGGTCTAGACCGGATAACCCGGGAATCCAAGTATACCAACTTGAACCTCGAATCCCAAATTGCCAGCCCTCATAACCTTGTGGCTTTGCTGCACTGTGGGCACAGAGATCTCCCTTCCAATCTACGAAACAATGTCTTGATCAGGGACACTGTCCTGGCCTGGAGGGAAGTACGGAAGAAATTGAAAGCTCCTCAGAGGTTATTCCCCACCTCCCTATCTGTAACCATCCTCTGTTCCCCCAGGCGCAGCAACATAGGGCCTTCTCTCATTGGGCCTCATTGGGCCTGACCAGGTTTTCACAATTGTATGAAGCCTCTACGGGCCAACCTCACAGTACTGTATATCCGAGTTGTCCTCTAAATATGGAATTCCTCTCACTACATTTTTTCTAACAGCAATGTATATGTTTTGTACAATCACTATGTATGGACAAATCTTTGCACTTTGTGCCTACTCTGATAGATCTATTGGTACAACAGGGCAGGCACATATATATAACCATATATGCCAAGAATGGCATACCTCGGCTGCATTACAGGTAGCAAGCACCTGGAATAGAACTCTAGGATCCTCGCAAGCTCAACACCGCATTCTCAGGGGCTACAACACCACGTGTCTCTTTGCACAAAACGAGTTCTGGCGGGAACAACAACTTAAAATCTTACATGGTGCATATCTCCCCTGCCTGAAGTGGGCCCCAGACCACACTCACGAATATGCTCCCTGTGTGGGACGTACCTACCCACCTTGCTTCACAAACTTTGGTTGTGCCCTCGCATTTCCCGATTCTGGGATAAAATCCTGCAATTCATCATGGCCACACTGGGTCTCCTCTTACCCAAAGACATTTATGCTCTATTGTTTGGCTACTTGGAAACAACACTCGCCCACATCTCTAAGTCTGATAGAAAATCCCTGGTTCATCATAAACTCTGGATTCTGAACTGTTTTATGATCGTAAGGAGGGCAATTCTAAAGCAATGGACTGCCTCCCCCCCCCCACACTATAAGAGAGGTGCAACAAGACATACATATCCTTCTGCAGAGGGACCTCATAGACTTGAATCACAGCCGTGGTTCAGCCCAACAGCACTTCCAAAGGAAGTGGCATACTTACCTGGCAGTGCATCCCCTTCCTCCCCCTTCGTGTCCCACAAGGTTCTGATGCCCGTCCCAATATCTGATTTTGCCGCATGTCGCTTGATATTTCTGTGTATTATTTCGGTGTGTTCTTACAGTTTCTTTTGATCTCTTATATATCTGAGCTGCAACCTATTATAACCTAAGTTATGATATGACCGGCTAGATTTTCATGTTCAGCTGTATGTCCTGACATCTGCTCCCTGCCCATCCCACTCCCCTACCCCATCTTCTCCCCTTCTCTCCCTCTAACTTTAATGTTTAATAAAAAAAGAAAAAAAAATTAATCCAATCCATGCTCTCAGCATCCATTAAGCAATTGTCCATCACTTTATCAATCACCCTGTGTCCCTAATAGACTCAGGGTGACTTACACATAAAAAGGGGCCTGGGGAGCTCAAACAGGGAAGACACATTATTGCAGCTATCTGAAGCTTGACACAAACTTTTAGACTTCTGGGTAAACTAAAAACTGCACTCTGTTAGAGACCATGACTAAGGCACCCCAGATGAAATTTGGACACTTACCATAACCCTTATCTCAAATCCCAAACCCTTTCAATGAACTTCCTGCAATAAATACACGGACACCTTTATTGGAGTAAAATTGGCCAACGTGGCCATTTATTAACCAATAACAAAATATATATAACACGTTCCTTAAAACTGGAACCAAAATATTCAAATAAAAGATCACATAAGGTTGCCGATCTTTGGAGGCCCCAAATACCAAGTACCATTTTGTGTATCTGTGTAACTCTTAACTGTCCCCAGCCGCAGCACCGGCTCGGGGACGACCTCAACACACAGCAGATACCTCCCAATTTAAAATACCAGTTAACCCATCTATTAACATGGCATTCCCCAGGTGACTCCATACCTTAGATGGGTCCCTCAGCTGCTAAGTACAGCAGGTTTTACCAGACACACCTCCAAAGACCCCCAACCGCCACAGCACAAGGTGGGAAACCTCACACCATTGTGCCCCGCCAAAAACCTAACGCTCTCTGTATCCCCTCCTGCAGACCCAGGGCCCAAAGATCTATGCCCACAGCCATTGAGGTGCACCCCATCACTGCGCAAATACCGCCATGTATCAACCTCCAACTCCCTGTGTCTGACCACGAACCCCCCGTTACGCACGAGGAACCTGGAAACCTCTTTATTGACCTTCACCCGGGCTTTGTTCAACTTTTCCACGGACCGGGCCTGACGCCAAGACGCGCGGCCCACAATGTCCGACCATACCACCACCGTGTCCGGGAACTCCATGCGTAGCCGGAGAATGTCAAACTTGACGTCCCGAATCAGGTGGCGGCAAGACCTAACACCCATATCGTTGCCGCCGGCGTGGATGACTAAAACGTCCGGGGCCCTGTCCAAACGGGATACCCTGTGTACCTCTGGAAGCACCCTGCCCCACAACATGCCTGGAACGCCGATCCACTGGACGGTAGCCTCAGACCGAGGGATACCAAGCTGTCGCCCTTGCGGCCGAACATCCGCCCGTCTGGCCCCCCAATAGACAAAAGAGTGTCCCAAAATCCACACGAGGGCCACCGCACCTAAAACGAAAACAGACCAACGATAACACTACGAAACAGCGCCAGAGAAAGGAAAAAAGGGGGCAAAACAAGCATATTAAGCAAATAACAAGCAAAAAAGAAACCCCGCAAGAACCGTGGTTACACCAAATGGGGGCGGACATAAAGCTTGAATCTGTTTGACTCCCACCTACCAATACGCCGTAAAACAGACTCATCCAAACCCCACCTAGCAGCTTCTGTAGCAGCCCCGATGCGGAATGAGTGGGAAGAATATTGCAGTGCCTGCCAGCCTGCGGCCGTAAGACAACGGCGCATCACCGAAACAAATTGAAAAGTGGACAGGGCCGACCCGTCCGCGTGCACCAGGAAAGAACCGGACCCAGCCGGTCGAACCCTAAGGTATTCGAGAAACGCCGAAACCGGACAAATGGGCGAGCCCCGTATGTGGCCAAGACGCACGGATGCGCCTCTGCCGACTTGGTCCGTCTTTGAACGGCGGATAATCAAAGCCACGGAAGAACCATCGCTGTGAACATCCGCCATCTGTAATCCCCCTTGTGCCGCCCTAGAGGAGCTGACGAGCTCGCTCACCCTAAGAGCCCCATAAAAGGCCAGTGCAAAGGCGACCCGGAACAAAAGGACTTCAAAACTGGAGAAACACACCCCGCCCACCTGGGCGAACAACATCTGCAGGAGCTCAAACGTGATAGGCCGGTGCCCGTCAAGCTTTGGGGCACCCCGCCGATAACCCCTCAGCGCCTGCCGAACCAAAAAATCTTTGGTAAAGTCCGCAACACCCCTCAACTTACACAGAAAAGCAATAGCCGATAGTTTACGATTGACCGCAGAAACCGACACCCCCGCCGTGAAATTCAAGCAGATAAAATAGATCAAAAGATTCCTGACCTCTTTCCCGAGCATATCCACCCCTGCCTCAAGTAACATGGCCCCCCACTCCCGCCAAACCTTGGTGTAGGCAGACCACGTGGACCCACTCAAGGAGCCGCGAATCAACCCGGAGGCGATGCCAATGCAATCTTCCAAAGCCGTCGTGGACAAGGGGTGCCGTGTCGCTCCGCTCCCGGTGCCAACTCCCGGAACCTGTCCAACTGAAAACGAGACAATGCGTCAGCCAAAGTGTTTTTCACCCCCGGGAGATGCACAGCATACAGAAATACATTCAATTGCAGACAACGCAATACCAGATGACGTAGGAGCCGCACCACCGGCGGAGAAGACCCAGACAGAGTATTGATGACTTGGACAACCCCCAAATTATCGCAGTGGAGACGGACTTTCTTGTCACGAAACAACCCCCCCCACAACTCAATGGCCACTAGAACCGGAAACAATTCCAGGAGGACCAGATTGCGCAAAAAACCTGCCCCCCGCCAGTCTTCCGGCCATCGTTCCGCACTCCAACGCCCCCGAAGTATGCACCATACCCGGCCGACCCGGCCGCGTCAGCGAAAAGATCAATATCACTGTTGCTGACCGGCCCGTCCATCCACAACGACCGCCCATTGAACGTGTCCAGGAAAACCTGCCACACCCTCAGGTCAGCTGCGTGCTCCCCCGTCAAACGAATAAAGTGCCCGGGGGACTGTATCCCAGCCGTGGCAGAAGAGAGCTGGTGACAAAAAACCCGGCCCATCGGCATAATGCGGCAAGCGAAATTCAGCTTGCCCAGGAGCGATTGCAATTCGCGAAGCTGTACCTTACGCTTACCGGCAACCACCCGCACCTCATCCTTGAGAGCCGACAGCTTGTCCTCCGGCAGGCGACATTCCATGGCCTGGGAATCTATAATGATCCCCAAGAATTTTATGACGGCGAGAGGGCCCTCCGTCTTATCCGCCGCCAGTGGAATACCGAAACGCTCCGCTATGTGCTGAACCGTAGCCAGCAGTACACCACAGAGCTTAGAAGAAGGTGGGCCAACGCACAGGAAGTCGTCCAAGTAATGGATGACCGAATTCACCCCCGCCACATCCCGGACCACCCATTCCACAAAGGAACTGAAGGTCTCGAACAAGGCGCAGGAAATGGAACACCCCATAGGTAGACAGCGATCCACATAGAAACCCCCAGACCATCTACAACCCAAAAGATGAAAACTGCACGGATGAACTGGCAATAGCCGAAAAGCTGACTCAATATCAGTCTTTGCCATCAGAGAACCCCTGCCGTAGTGCCGGACCCAGAAGACCGCAGCATCGAAAGAGGTATATGAAACCGCGCATGACTCTGGGGCAATGGCATCATTGACCGACCCACCCTTCGGAAAAGAAAGGTGGTGTATCAGCCGAAACTTATTAGGCTCCTTCTTAGGGACCACCCCCAATGGGGAGACCACCAAATCAGGCAAAGGAGGGACAGAAAAGGGGCCGCTCATACGCCCCAACGCCACTTCCTTGGCAAGTTTCTCCGAAACCACCGCGGAGTGCAACTGAGCCGACCGCAAATTGTCAGCCAGGGGAGGAATCCGAGCCAGGGAGCAAGGAATGACAAAACCCCCCGAGAAACCCGCCTCCAACAAGCGAGCGGCCTGTCGATCCGGGTACCTATTTAGGAAGGGGGCCATCCTGTCCACCCTCACCGGAGTCCACCCTTTTTCCCGAAGCGTCGCCGGAACGGGACTTGCCTTCCTTAAAGCACCGGGACAAGGGGTGGGATCCGCCACAGTGGGAGCATTCGTGCTTGTAACGGCAGCTGGCGCCAAATTTACAGGTACCCTCGTTGAACTGCCAACAGCAACCCCGTCGTTTTGTGGCCGGCTGTCCTGGGGTCGTCGGACTCCCGGCCCCCCCTGGAGAAAACGAAGAGGAGGCCCGTGCCGAGGTCATAAGGTTCATCCATAGACCGATGTCCTTATGATCCCAACGCAACGACGGCCGCACCGCCTTCCGCTGACGGAACTGCTCATCATACCGCAACCAGGCTACACCCCCATACACCCTGTGGGCCTCGCCGATGGCATTAAGATAGCAGAATAAAGGTGAACAATTCTCGGGGTGCTTCTCCCCAATCACGCTAGCAAAAATGGCAAACGCTTGTAGCCAATTGCTAAACGTCCGCGGAATAAGGCGATACCGGCGCTTTTCCTCATCCTCCTTCTTGGACTCCTCAGGCTTAATCCGGTCCAGATTAAACTTCTCTAAGGGCAAAAGGGTAAAAATCTCCACATAGTCCCCTTTCAAAATCTTTTCCTGCACCTCCGGTTTGAGATGGGCGCCCAAAGGACCCTCAAAACAAACATAAACCTCGCATTTGGCGGAGTCCGCCAAACGCACAGAATCCGCGCCCTTGCCAGCGTCCTTAGACGCCTCGGCCGCGGGCCGCTCACCCACCGCGCCCCCCGCCAGAGCCGCACCAGACGGAACCACAGCAGGGGGGGCAGCCTGCCCCTGATTTACCGCCACGCCAACCCCAGGCGAAGCAGCCACCCAAGCCGACACCGGCGACGCTGCGGGAGGAGCAGCCGCGTCCAAACGTTGTACCAAAACCCGCAAACCCGCCACCAGCTCCTGAAACGCTGCGACGGAAGCAGGCACGGCAGACGCCATGCCCGCTGTCTGGGGCGAGGAGAACCCGCTCACAGCGGGAGAAGGCGCCACTAGACCCGCCCCGGGGGCCCCCACCCCCCCACTCACCCCCCCAGAAGACTGCACACTCTGTGAAGAAAACAAGGAAGCAAAATTGTACTCACCGGGCTGACTAGGAACGGACCCCTCAGCCGCGTCACCGGACTCCATCGCTGCCGCCGGACGTGGCGCCGCCTCTTCCTCCACGCTGGACAGCTCGCCTTCGGACCTGGATGATTCATGCAGGGCATCTGCGGTAGAAAGGTCTGGCACGGCTGCACCGACCGCTCCCGGACTCGGACGACCATCCCGGCTCAGACGACTGCAGTCCCCTGACCGCACGGCAGACCCCCACGATTTCCTCTTCCTGCTGGTGCTGGGGGGAGGGGATCTGCCCTGACCGAGAGCCCGACAAGATGATGAAGAGGCCCTGGGGCGGGAGGGGCCTCCGGCCGCTCTACCGGACTGACCGGAGCCCGCCGCACTGACCATCCCACGCCGGGCTGCCCCCTCTGCCGGAGCATCCACAGGGGAGGCAGCCGCATGTTCTGGATGCCCACGACGCGCAGGTGGGGGGGGGGAAGAGTGTGGCTGCGGCCCCCACCTGCAGAGCTCTGCCGATGACGGGGATTCCTCCCAGTGCCAGCGCCGGAGACAGCTGGAGAACGCTGTTCCGACGTGCCTGGAGGGTCCTCCGAGGGGCTCCCAAAGCGGCGCTGAGCTCTAGAGGGAGGGGGGGGCTGAAGCGCTCCGGGGGACGAGTCCTCCGAGCACGTCTCCCCCCTGCATTCGCTGCGGCCAGGGCAAGCAGTCCGGAGACCTGCTGCTGCAGCCAGTCCTGTCCCATGGACTCAGCCATGGACCGCAGCTGCTCCACGAGGGACCGAGCGTCCGACATGGGGCTTAAAAGCAGTATGGAGGTGGAGGAGGCACGGGGAGATAGTCAGGCAGTGCGGGGCAATAGCGGGGGGGAGGGGGGGGCCACAATACCCGACGGCAGCAGACGATCCGAATGCTTCTAATGCTTCTTCACCCACGCTGGAACTGAAGCCCGGGAAAGACTACAGTGAGCTCACTTCCCCCCTTCTACAGCCCCTCCCTTAGCTGCCCTGACCAATCGCGGGAAAGACTACAGTGAGCTCACTTCCCCCCTTTAACAGCCCCTCCCTTAGCTGTCCTGACCAATAGAAGGACAAACCCCAGACTGCCTAACATGTTAACCCTTTCAGAGACAATTCCACTGATGGCCAAGTCATGCTATCCCTCCGCCTATTTCTTTTGTTCTTTTGCTCCGGGCTGTACTTTACCGTAAAAAACTGTACAAGGAAGGGGACAAAATTAGTTACTGGCTTAGAGAGCCTCATGCTAAAATGGTAAGACCTCCATCCCCAAACTCAATGCTCAGATGGCCATATCATCTTCAGCAACTAGGGTTAGGTCCCAACATTTTACAAAAGATTTTTACTCTCTATCAAGCCACATTGGCTCGAGTGAGATACAATTGCTTACTCTCTAATCCTTTATGGATCCATAATGGCACTGGCAGGGTTGTCCCCTATCCTCCCTATAATATATACTGGCAATGGAACATCTTGTGATTGCAATTCATTACAGCCCTGCAATTAGGGGGATAGAGGTGGGACCTCATCAGTATAAATTTTCCCTCTGTGTGGACAACCTTCTCCTGTTCGTGATGAACCCACACACCTCTATCCTTCTATCCTTCTATATTTTGAGAGTTTGAGAAATTTGGACAGGTCAGTAACTTTAAGGTTAACTATGATAAAATTGGAGGCCCTCAGCATTTAATTATCCCTTCACGAGGTCACTCACCTTCAATCTAACTACCCTTTCAAGTAGCAAGGACATACCATCAAATACTTGGGAAATCTACATTCCTACCTCTCCATCTACCAACTGCAGACTTGAACTATAAACCTCACCTATGTACAGTTTGCACCTGCCTACAATCAACCACATTTTTCCTGGTTTGGGCACATCAATATCATAAAAATGGACATCCTTCCCAAAACACTATATTTATTCAAAATCGCCCCCCCCTAGCTTTATCCAATGTTTCTCTTCATAACATATGGAGGTGCAGCACTCCCTCACCTGATTTTATATCTCCATGCATCCTCTCTGATTTGCCTTGTGGACTGGTTCCATACTAAATCTACTGAATGTTGGATAAACTCGAAGACAACCTCGTTGTCCTTGACCTTACGTCACTGCCATGGACCTCTCCCCCAGTCAAAGACCTTCCATAGAATCTGTACTACTCCTAATGGCGAATACTCTTTGTGTTTTGGATACATAAACAAGGGCTTACGGCCTACCAGACCTAGCCCCCTGACTCCGCTGTTTGGTGATATTGCTTTCCACCCAGTTCTTTATCTTTCCTACTGTTTATTATGGACTAAAATGCAGGCACATTTCTTTCCTGTCCCTTGTTTCAGGGCACCTCTTTCCAGACTCATGCCATTCAGTCATAATACATCTACAGCATGGCTTGAATATTTCCAACTATGTCATTACTTACAAACACGAAATGTGGTCCTCCAACCCAACCTTATGTTGTACTGGATATGTTCAGTTTATATCTCCTTGTTATGCCAAAACCCCATAAAAATAGATACAAATAGATTGCACTTTTCATTTTCACTTATGTTCGAATGCAATGAAAAATCCAATATGATACCTTTTCTGAAGATAAATCCTGCTTTCACATCATTTTCTGGCCATATGCTTTCACGCATATTTGCTAAAAGCACCATTAGAAGTTTGGAGACAGTAGGCCTTCCCTGCTCAATGAGCAACATGTTTCTTAGGAACAGGTTTTTCAGAAAAAAGCAGGATGTGCTCAGAACCAGCAGGCCTCAGGCAGTACAGTATGTCTGGAAACAGGACTTGTCTTCAATAAAGGTGATACATCATATTGGCATTTTTTCAGAAACTGCTGAGACAAGTACAAATATACCGTTTTTAAATAAAACCCTGTTATAGTTAAAAAACACACTTTAAGTACTGTCATTTTCTACTTACTACCTAAAACATCCTTTTCTTACAATAGGCTTTGAATCGCACGGAGAAGAATCATTCAAAAGAAAAACAATTTACATTTTTGTTGCACGCCAAGTTCTGTTTACCTTAGAATTCATGTTATATTTGTTCATTTTACACTGCAGAATATTATCACTGCTTCACTGATGTAAGGAAAAAGTTAAGTCAAATGCATTTAAATGAGACATGTTTTGTTTGTCTGGAAAAAAATAGATTTTCCTGTTAAAATTATTCTGGAATTAACGCAAAAGATTAACCAAATGCTGTAGAAATAGTGACTGTGATGTCCAGAATGATGAAAATCACAAAATGGATTGTTGTGTAGCGCAAAATAGCTCCTATCCTATTCCTCTTTATTAGCATGACCGGCAAGTATGCTTCATCCTGGCTACACATTTACAAGATAATGAGTTTCATTTATACACATATCAATATCTCCTTTCCAATTCATTACCAGGGCCTATTGGAATTGATTAATTGTAATGTTAATCACTGTGGATCAGAATACAAGTAGTGATATCTGCAGCAGAGCTAAAACACCGTCTGCCATCATTAGCTTGATGAAAGTTAAACATGAGTATTGAAAAACATTTCTGTGTTAGACCTCTCAGTGATCAGAATTGTAATTTATTAAATATAAACATAATTAAAGGATAACAAAACCCAAGAACAAAAATGTAATATATTACTAGCAATTTAGATGTGGTGGCTGCAGGGCTAGGACAAGGTCATCAAGTGCCAAGGATGATGGCAGACTGTGCCCCCCCCCCCGTCCTGGGTGGAGAAGTGGATAAGACTAATAGAGGAATGCAGATAGGATAAGCTCTATGGCTAAGCCTGTGGGTCGGTGAAATGCATTAGAATGTATAGCTTCTGAAGGAGAAAATCTGAAGCAATTTTTTAATGGATTTTGACATGATTGTTTATCGGTGTGCAGCTTTCTATATCTTCTGCTAGTTTGTTTCAGTGGGCTTGGTAAGCTCTGCAGCCAAGCCAACACCCTATAACACTAGAGTTGCTGCGCAGCAGTTTGCTAGTGCTTGGAGTGGTGCTTTTTGTTTGACTGGGGTCACAGCAAACTGAAGAGTTTAATATTGGTTCACAAATATGAGGCAAATAATGGCAAAGGAAAATGTTCCTGCATAGATGGAGCCACTGGAAGGATAAAACTTCCCTGCTTTTGGTGTCACTGGAGAAAAAAAATGTCCCTGTGTTGGGGGTATTGCTAAGTGTAAAAATGGAGCTTAATCAGTGTGAGTGGGGGAACAAATTGAGTGAGATGAGGGAGGGAAAAGGTGTTGAGAAGTGGAGTTTGTGGGGTGAATGGAACTAAAAGGATCTAGGGGGGCACTGAAGGAGGAAGACAGGATGAAATACTTCAAAGAAGGGAGAAGGCTGGAGGGCTCTTAATGGGTTGTGAGGAGGAGAGAGGAGGTCTTGGGCTGTGTTGTCGTCCCACCCTTCTTGTATTCAACCAGTTCGGACCTTCTCAGCATGATGCTAGCTGGTAAAGAAGGCAACTTCTCCTTCCTATTCTCTGATCTTGTGATATGTCAGGAAAGGTAGCCTTCCTAGCCACGCTGAGATGAAGGTGTGCCTTCAGAAGCTGCCTGCTCAGTCCTGCTCACAATAGGCTGCTATTGAAGGGAAGAGAGAAGAATTTTCTTTCCAGAAGCTGTCAAGGCCCCTGCTCTTCCTGACAGAAGTGTCCTTGTAACTTTCTGTGAGCTGAATGGATAGCAAAAACAATTTTATCTTTATTTTGTAAACTAGGAAATATATAATTGTCTTCTCACAATCTCACAATAGAAGGTATTTATACTTCAATCCCAGAAAAAAAACAAAAACAAAACAAGGGCATCGGTATTGTGTATCCAGAACCAATGGTGTTTTGTGCAGATATAGCCATATCTTTTCAGAACAGTATTAAAGGGCCAGTATTTTGTAAATAAATAATCCTATCAATCCTGATATGATGGAAACAAATAAAAGCAGACATGTTTGAAGTTCATCACAAACAAACACAAAATTGCCAGCACACTGATCAGTTAGCCTGAAAAAAAAAAAGATTGACCCTGTCTAACAATTCACATTAAAAACAGAGGGTTTAGTTGCATGCATTTTCAAATATATGTGGAAACTGCAATGCTTATGCTAAGGCTCCTCTGGTTACTGCGGTCCTAACTGTTAGAATACAGAATTGTATTTTGTGCAACAACTACTGTACATCAGTATTCAGGAAAGCTATATTCTTCAACCAGTAGATGTCAGTGTTTATAAGTTTTTAGCTACATCTATGGTATGCTCAATGTCTTTTTCCTAATAAAGTTTCCTGTCTGCAGCTAAAAGATATGTTTTTGGAGGGAGGGACCTGCTAATGGCGCCAGAGAGGAGAGACGGTTAGCCTCTGAGTAATTCTCCTCTGGGATGCAGCCGAACTTGGAGATCTCTCACACCCCGTCCTCCCGCTAGATCCCGCCAACCCCGCCAACCCTGACCCGGACTCTGCCGCCCAGCTGTTTAGGCTGCTTGAAGAGCGCTGTGACCTGCCACTCGCTCGCTGGAGGAGTCTGCTGCGGGCGTGTAGGGGAATCCAGAGTGAGACGAGTAGCCGCAGATGCCGGGAGAGTGTGTGTTCCCGGCGAGCGGTGTAAGAACCAGAGCAGACTGACAGCCCATGTGAAACACGGAGCAGCGCTCCCTGTACGAGCAGGAACAGCTAAGCAGCCAAGCATAGAAGACAACTGAGGAATCTCCGGAGGTCAGGAAGGTGAGAGGGGAGATAACCCCCCCCCCCCCCCTATAGATATAAAGCCTGCCATGTCATATTAACAATATATATGCTGGAAACTTTAGACTGTTTTAGACATTAATCTCTCTTGTAGTGGACTGGAAATAAACGAAGAGAGGGGTCTATCCTAAACTAGCTAAATACTAAGACTATTATTTTTGTCTCTGAAACTGCTGTTGGTGTTAAAAAATGCTTAAATCACTGTGACCCAGAGTAAAACAAGATCAATTGAAAAGATCAAGGGAGCTGTATCTGGCAGCTATTTCTGGATGAGCATACTTGTGACACCTGAGTGTGGTGTTGGAAATACTTGGTGATCACTTTAGTGGAAATTGTAAATAGAGCTGAGGACATTATATAGCGCCTAAACCCTCCTAGGAAGATCTGTAGAAACGAGCGGGGAGGACAGAGATCTAAATTTATAATAAAAACTGGAAACTGAAACATAAACTTTGCTTAAACTCAGACGGACCAGAGAAGAGACAAATAGAAAATGAAAAATAAACCAGCAAAAGATGGGGAACGAAAACTGCCAAAACGAAGTGCAAGCCCAGCATCTATTAAAAAATATATGACCGCGGAGGTCACGGTAGAAAACAGTGAGAAGCAAATATCAACAAAGCCAAAACATAATAATGAAAGTAATAAGAAAACCCGCAACCAGAAAACAGCAGAGATGGGTGAAGGCAGCAGTGCTGATCAGTTAAAAAGACAGTGTACAGATGGATAAGGGACAGATGGATAAAAACCCATATTTTTGTGGAGAGGAGGAACGAAGGGACAAAAACCAACTGCCCACAAGAGAGGAAATGAAAGAAATGTTTTCAAATCTAGAACAGTCCATCAAAAAAGACATAGAAATCCTACATGGTGACCTAGGAAACATGGTAAGGAGAGTAGAAGAAGTAAAGGAGGTAACACAACACCAAGGAAAAGAATTGAAGATACTTAAAGATGAACTGAGAAGAACACAAATGGCACAAAGAAATCTACTCTACAAACTAGAAGATCAGGAAAATAGGAACAGAAGAAAAAATTTAAGAATCCGTGGTCTCCTAGAAGAAGGGCAAGATGAAAATCTAGAAGAAATGTTGGAAACAAATTTTAATCCCTTACTAGGAAGAGAAATAACAACAAAACTGGAAGTTGAAAGATCTCACAGAATAAGGAAGCCAAAAAACGCACCAAAAGAGTCCCCAAGAGTAGGGATGATCGAACTTTTGAAAAGTTCGGTTCGGCCAGAACATCCGAACTTCCCGAAAGTTCGGCCCGGATTTCAGAACCCATTGAAATCAATGGGACCCGAACTTCGGTAATCAAAAAACACAATTTTTAAGCCCTAAAACCCAATAAATGCCCCTAAAAAGTGCCTAGGGTTCTGGGTCATGCCCCATTAACTATTAATCACACAAAAAAAGTTCTTAAATTGTCATTTTTGATAAAAAAAGCCAATTATTGAAAAAAAAAAAGAGAGATTTTTTTGATTTTGACTTTGGATTTAGTATCTGGGGGGTCTAAAATGTGTACATGTGAAGTTTCAGCTCTGTAGCATGTCCAGAACCATGAAACAAAAAAGATAATTTTTCAGTAGAACAGGGACGTGGGACCCTCCTTTAACACCTATATGATCTTTTTTTCTGGTTCTGGACATGCTACAGAGCTGAAACTTCACAGGTACACCTTTTAGACCCCCCAGACACAAAATCACACAAAAAAAAGTTCTTAAAAATTGTCATTTTTGATAAAAAAAAGCCAATTATTGAAAAATTAAAAAAAAAATAGATTTTTTGATTTTTACTTTGGATTTAGTATCTGGGGGGTCTAAAAAGTGTACATGTGAAGTTTCAGCTCTGTAGCATGTCCAGAACCTTACAAAAAAAGATTGTTTGTATTAGAAAACTTTCAGCACAGGAGGTTGGCTTCGCTGCTGTAACACCTTGCCGGTTTAATAGAAGGCATTTTTTGGGTTCTTTGCAGTCAGGAAAAACATCTGAACTTGTGTATAGTGGTACTGTGCACAAGTTCTGATGTTTTGCCTGCCTCCAAAAACCCCCAAAAAATGCCAGCAAAAACACACCTGGGCATTTTTTTTTTGACGCTAGCGTTTTTTTTTGGCATTTTTTGGGGTTCTTTTGAGGCAGGCAAAACATCTGAACTTGTGTATAGTGGTGTATATACACACATACATATATTTATATACACACCTAGACATATATATTTGTGATAGTAGCAGAAATATATGCTTGCGCTAATGAAATAATTTACAGTAATATATTTCTGCTACTATCACACCTATATATTGCTAGGTGTCTATATACATATAATTATGTGTGTATATATACCACTATACACAAGTTCAGATGTTTTGCCAGCCTCAAATGAACCCCAAAAAATGCCAAAAAAACGCTAGCGTCTAAAAAAAATGCCCAGGTGTGTTTTTGCTGGCATTTTTTGGGAGTTTTTAGAGGCAGGCAAAACATCAGAACTTGTGCACAGTTCCACTACACACAAGTTCAGATGTTTTTCCATGCCTGCTTTGAAACCGGCAAGGTGTGAAAACCGAGGAGAGAAGCTAACCCCCTGAGCTGAAAGTTTTCTAATACATACAATCCTTTTTTTTCTGGTTCTGGACATGCTACAGAGCTGAAACTTCACAGGTACACCTTTTAGACCCCCCCAGACACAAAATCACACAAAAAAAGTTCTTAAAAATTTTCATTTTTGATAAAAAAGCCAATTATTGAAAAAAAAAAAAAAAAAAGAGATTTTTTGATTTCAGATCTGGGGGGTCTAAAAGGTGTACATGTGAAGTTTCAGCTCTGTAGCATGTCCAGAACCATAAAAAAAAAGATTGTTTGTATTAGAAAACTTTCAGATCACCAATATGGCTTCTCGGTTTCCACACCTTGCCGGTTTCAAAGCAGGCATTTTTTTGGGTTCTTTGCAGTCAGGAAAAACATCTGAAGGAGGGGAAGAGTAGTTTGTAGCCTAGTGTATCCACTCCATTTCTTTTTTGCAGATAAGTTGGATCTCCCTCTGTTCTCCAGGGAAGAATGTAACGCCTCTTTTCATTTTATAAACAATGACAGAAATTAGCTATGTAACCTACAACATTAGAGGTCTGAATTCCCCTGAGAAGAGACAGAAAATCCTGAAGGAAATTAAAAATATGGGAGCCGACCTAGTTTTCCTACAGGAAACCCATAAACTACACTCATCTAATATCAGACTGTACCCAAAAGACCACCACACTTGATACTACTCTGTCTCTATAACAAAAAAATCAAAAGGGGTGGCTATTGGGTTTGCCAGAGGAACACAATTTGTTTTAGAAGAGGATGGTAGACCATGAGGGAAGATTCCTTTTCCTGAAAGGGAAACTTCATACTAGGGAGGTGACTCTGGTAAACGTATATTGCCCAAATGACAAACCTATGGGATACCTTGGGAAAATCCTAGACAAACTAATAGAATTTAGAAAAGGAAGAGTGATATTGGTGGGAGATTTCAATTTTTGCCTTGACCCAGAAATGGATTGTGCGTCGGTCGTACAGAGGAGTAGAGCAATACAACTGAAATTGATCAAAAAGAAGCTATTCCAATGTCAATTATTTGACACTTGGAGGGTGCTTCACCCAAAAGAACGAGACTATACGTTCTACTCCTCTGTACACAAAATACATTCGAGGATTGATTATATTATGACAGACCTTAGAGGGATTGAATTGGTGACTGAGGCTAAAATAGGGATTAAGACCTGGTCAGATCACGTACCCGTTAAAAATAAAGTTGAAAATATCAGGGGGACAATTAATAATAAATACATGGAGATTAAATGAGGAATTGCTGAGGGATAAAAAATGGGGAGAAGAAATTAGAAAAGAATTAGAACCATACTTCCATATCAATGAAAACGAGGAAACTTCAAAAAATATACTTTGGGAGGCCCAAAAAGCCTACATGAGGGGGATTTTAGTCTCTAAAGGATCAATAAAGAAAAAGAGAGAATGGCAAAAAAAGAAAAGCTGATAAAAGAGATTTATGAACTAGAACAAACCCATAAAAATACTCAGATGGTTGAGACCCAACACCAACTAGTAATTAAAATAGAAGAATTAAAAGAATTACTAGAACAAGAAATTGGACAGGAGAGTAGGAAAGTCTCTAAAGAAAACTACCAAGGAAACAATAAGATCGGGAAGAAACTTGCTAAGATTATTAAAACAAGAAAGCGATAAACTATATAGAGAAAATGAAAGATACTAAGGGGGAAAATAGTATATTCAACAGCTGACATACCTAAAGTATTCCAGGAGTACTATGGGAAACTCAAGGAAACAGGAGGAGAGAGGGATTTGACCAAAATAGAAAAAATTAAACAATACCTGAAAGAGGCGAAATTACCTAAAATAAAACAAGATAAAATAGATCAACTAGAAGCCCAAATTACAGGAAGGAAGAGATAAGTATAGCCCTTAAACACAATAGGCTAGGTGGGACTTTAAGTGAGACCCCAGCAGGTAGTGACCGGCGTATCCATCCCTGTATCAAGAAAAAAACGAGGTTGAAGGATTATAAGAGGTGCATGGGAGTCAGCCAGCCCCCAGTCTGATGTGCTCACCCTCCAGTCTGTCACCAACCAAGTAGACCTGTCTCATGATACAAAGAACAGGGGTTTAGTTGACACACATTTGCAAACGCATGTGTAAGCTTTAGAGCCACTACACGGCACCCTGTTTTATCTGCAGTCCTAACACTTCCTAATTTATTGTCTCCACACTGGGAGCACATGGCTGCTAATGGATGGATGGGGGAACAGGTGGGAGGGAGAGAGCCCAAACCTCCCCCAACCCACCCCCATCCATGACTGGTCTGTTGTCTCAAAACTCAAATAACTAAGTGGTAACGATGGTACAAACTGGAAAGGACCAGCTGAGAAGCATTACACCTCCATCCCCTTGGTGGATGCAGTATAAAGACAGATTGGGATTTTATATATGGGGCATGGCCTGTAAAGCACAATGCCTTTCAATCCCTAATTTCCTATTTGGGACTTTGTGTGAGACCTTAAAACCACACCTTCAGGGAAGAGCCCCGGACCAGATGGGTTTACGGTTAACTATTATAAAAGACACAAGGACCTACTAATACCCAAACTAAAATATTATTTTAATGGCCTAGGGCAAGAGTACGGTATGAGTAAGGAAAAGATGCGACTGTCTGTTCAAGCTATAGACCCATTTCGCTCTTAAATATTGACACAAGAACTTCCGGCGCTCATGGAGGAGGAGTGAGCCTCTGCAGCCTCGTTACACCCGCCGCCGATCCGCTTAAAAATACAGGGACTGAGGCCGCCCGGAGAGCTCTTACCTCCGCTTCCCTCCTCCCGCACACCGGGGGCTCCGGATGGACCGATTTGTGGAACGCTAGCGCCCGCCATCATCGATTGGCACGGAGCGGTCTGACACAGCCACCTCTCCTCACACAGCTTCCAATATGGCTGCGGCGGCTAACACACAGCGGGAGGGGGAGGTGAGTAAATCCCTCTCTCTCTCTTAAACTGCTCATCAACCCTTGGGTCTCCCACTGCTCATCCCAGCCGCTGACAACACCCAGGCTGACCCGACATATATAAAAATGGCAGAGGCTGTGGCACATATTCTGTCCCCCACAATCAAGGCAGCTATTGAGACGGCCATTACAAAGAGCCTGTCACAGCTGCAGAAGGAGCTGAGCTCTCACAGACACCAAATCCAGGAGGATGAGCAGAGGATCACCTCCCTGAAAGAAGAGACCCTGCTTAACAGCCTATTAACAACCAGGACAAGGCGCTTCAGGCATTGCAGGACAAAATTGAGGACCTGGAGAACCGCTCCAGGAGGAATAACCTCCGGATCATTGGGACACCTGAAGCGGTTCAGGGGGCAGAGCTCCTTACTCGCTGTACAGACACTATTCCTAGAGCCCTGGGCCTGCCATCCCCCTGTATTCTGGAAAGGGCACACCGGGTGGGGGCCCCGAATGAGTCCCGCAAAAACCCGTGACCCATCATTGCCAGTTACTTGAACTATGCGGACAAGAACGCCATTTTGATGTCATTCAGGAAACAAAGACCCATACACATCAAAGGCTGCTCTATTCTACTTTTCGCAGATTACTCCGCCGAAGTGTCCAGACGACGTAAGGCGTTTGCTTAAGTATGCTCCTCCCTTTTTCAACAGCAAATGCGTTTTACCTTAGCGTATCCTGCTATCCTTCATGTTACTACACCTGGGGGTGAACGCCTGTCTTTCCATACACCATCAGACGCGGAGCACTATCTTTCGTCACTATCCACACCGATGGAAGAATCCTCCTCCCAATCGAGACGAGAATCTCTGGTTCGCAAGGCCCAATTGACACCTGATAAGGAACCCCCCAAAAAGGGCAAATACGGTCACTCCTCCACCCGCAGATCCATCATGTGAACTCTGATGGCCAAGTCCCAAGTGGACGATCTTCCTCAGGTACTGTTATACTACTAGCCCTAAAC
This sequence comes from Pelophylax lessonae, assembly GCF_965119305.1. NCBI lineage: Eukaryota > Metazoa > Chordata > Amphibia > Anura > Ranidae > Pelophylax > Pelophylax lessonae. Next base: position 423,964,815 of record NC_138768.1, on the reverse strand, counting down.
CTCCTGCAAGACCAGACCATTTACAGATATCTGGTTGGAACTCTATTGCCTGTTATAATGTGTTTACCCAGGTATCACATCTACCCTTACACCTGGTGTATTATGTCATGTTTACAAGTTGGCTCATTTACTTGTTATGTATTTGCTTAAATTTTGGTCACTAGCCCCAAGTTCTCAGAGGGATGTTAGTAGTTCTCTCCTGGTCCCGTGTACTAAGCACCCAGTACATGGAATCATCGCTCCCCGGAGCGTACTCATGCTCTGCTGCCCTTCAACATAGGCATATGAGTGTGAGGCTGCACTTGCACACTCCCTTCAACCTCTGAAAGCAATGCTGGCAGCACTCATATGTCTATTTCCCAAAGACAACCTCTTGCTATGACACTGAGCACGTGCACTCAACTGCTTTGGTCGACTATGGCGAGGCCTGTTCTGAGTGGAACCTGTCCTGTTAAACAGCTGTATGGTCTTCGTCACCATTCTGCAGCTTAGTTTTAGGGTGTTGGCAATCTTCTCATAGCCTAGGCCATCTTTATGTAGAGCAACAATTCTTTTTTTCAGATCCTCAGAGAGTTCCTTGCCATGAGGTGCCATGTTGAGCTTCCAGTGACCAGCATGAGAGAGTGAGAGTGATAACACCAAATTAAGCAACACCTGCTCCCCATTCACACCTGAGACCTTGGAACACTAACCAGTCATATGACACCGGGAGGGAAAAGGGCCAATTGGGCACAATTTATATTGTAGAAAAGCGTAATTTCTTCAGTGTTGTCACATGAAAAGGTATAACAAAGTATTTACAAAAATGAGAGGGGTGTACTCACTATCAGTGGCGGCTGGTGCTCAAATTTTTTTTTTGGGGGGGGGGGCGCAAAAAAGAAAAATGTAATAGGTATTGCTTCGCGGCAAAAAAACGCGGTAAACAATTGCGTGACTTTGAGGTCATGGTACAGGCATGGCACAGGTGATGGTATAGGCATGGCACAGGTGATGGTACAGGAGATGGTATAGGCATGGCACAAGTCATGGTACGGGCATGGCACAGGTGATGGTAAGGGCATGGCACAGGTGATGGTACAGGCATGTCACAGGTGATTGTATAGGCATGTCACAGGTGATGGTATAGGCGTGTGACAGGTCATGGTAAGGGCATGTCACAGCTCATGGTAAGGGCATGGCACAGGTCATGGTAAGGGCATGTCACAGGGCAAGTCACAGGCATGTCACAGGTCATGTCACAGGTCATGTCACAGGTCATGTCACAGGCATGTCACAGGTCATGTCACAGGCATGTCACAGGCAATGTCACAGGTCATGTCACAGGTATGTCACAGACATGTCACAGGTCATGTCACAGACATGTCACAGGTCATGTCAAAGACATGTCACAGGTCATGTCACAGGCATGTCACGGGTCATGTCACAGGCATGTCACAGGCATGTCACAGGTCATGTCACAGTAATGTCACAGGTCATGTCACAGGCCATGTCACAGGCCATGTCACAGGCATGTCACAGGTCATGTCACAGGCATGTCACAGGTCATGTCACATGCATGTCACAGGTCATGTCACAGGCATGTCACAGGCATGTCACAAGTCATGTCACAGACCATGTCACAGGCCATGTCACAGGTCATGTCACAGGCATGTCACAGGTCATGTCACAGGTCATGTCACAGGTCATGTCACAGGCATGTCACAGGTCATGTCACAGGCATGTCACAGGTCATGTCACAGGCATGTCACGGGCATGTCACAGGTCATGTCACAGGTCATGTCACAGGCATATCACAGGTCATGCCACGGGCATGTCACAGGTCATGTCACAGGTCAGGTCACAGGTCAGGTCACAGGTCAGGTCACAGGTCATGGCATCGCTGCAGTGGCTTCAATCACTTACCTGCTCTCCTGGGCTGGCTCACTGACTCCACACTCACGCTGCCTGCGAGACGTCCACGGCGGCTGCTCCTCTCCTCGAGTCCTCTTCATGCTGACGGCGGCGGGAACCGGCGGGAAGGTGAGCGGCGCCGGCTTCTCCTCTCCTCGAGACTCCTCTTCGTTTGTGGTGGTGGGAAGGTGATCGGGCGGTGACGATGAATGACTGATGCACGCACCATCACCGCCCCCAACGAGGTCAGCAGGGATGTCCTGAATCATGATTGGTCCAGGCTGGAGTCTGGACCAATCACATCCAGGACATCACAAAAGGGGGAGTGTCAGAGCGCAGTGCTCTGCGCCCAGGTGACCCCCCAGAAGGCCGCCAATCGGCGCCTCTGCCGGGTGGAAACCCCCCCCCCTAGCCACCAGTGAGTCTGGTGCCCCTAGTGGGCTAAAAATTGAATTTTTTTTTATCATTTTTTTTGGGGGGGTGGCGCCCCTGCGTCCCCTATCGGCCAGCCGCCACTGCACACTATTGTGAGATACTGCATATATATATACCATAGTTTTTAGACTATAACTTGCCTACAGACTAAATATTATACACTGATCTAGGTTATTTTTTCCAAAAAAATGTAGTATAATTTTGGCCTAAATGTATGAAGACAAATGTTATACCAGAAACAAAGGAAAATGTTTTTTCTTTTTCAAATTGTTGGGTCTTTTATGATTATTTAGTAAAAAGTAAAACCCAGTGGTGATTAAATACCACTAAAAGAAAGCTTTATCTTTTTTAAAAAAATATACAAATTATATTTGGGTACAGTTTTGCATTACTGAGTGATTGTTACTCAAAGTGTGACAGTGCTGAAATCTGAAAATTGGCCTGGGCAGGATGGGTGTGAAAGTGTCCGGTATCGAGGTGGTGAAACACAGAGAACACTAGGCATTTTAACTTTTCTTTTTAAACACACCATCTAGGTCTGTTTCCATATACAGTATAATCATATGGGCAGTGGAGTGAAGTTTATTACCAAATTCAACCTATCCATGCTGATTTAAAGGGAACTTGCACTTTAGACCTTTTATAATTTTAAGATCCAACCTCCAAGGTGAGAGTGTGTACACAGGGTACAGCTGCAGTTACATGGAATATTTATACACATAAAATAGAGTGTACTAGAGGAATGGTTAACAATGGAAACTGATTTTGCATGTGGACTTTATTATTTAACTGTCTTCATTATTTGAGCGTTGTGTATTATTGATTTATTTTTCACTTTATGCATTAACTGGAAGTTTGAAATGTTTTCACAGTGAGAAGTTTTTTTTGTTATTGATCAAATACATTTCCCTAAATGTTTTTTTGAGCTTGGCATACTTTCTTTTCTACGATGGATTGCAATAGGTCTCCTAAAATTCAAGTAATAAGTGTATGAGCAAAAAGGATTTTTTTTATCTTAATAAAAGTGGAATTTTGCTTACAAATCTAAAATACAGATGGTTAACTTAAAGTGCTGATTTTTCCTTTTTCTTGGTCTTCTTAACATGAATGTCCTTGAAAAAGCTTGTTTTAACGTGATTAATACATTAAAAGAGCTCTCATGGCTACTGAAAAAGCGCAGACAGCTATTGACGCAACCGAAGTGAACATCAAGGTATGTTGACACAAGCTGAACATTGATGGATGAATAGTCGATTAAAAAAAAATCATTATGCTCACCTGTAATTAATTAGTAAAGCACAGAGAATCCCTTTCATAACTTCTTTGTCATTACAAAGATAATTAAACAATAATTCTAAACCCTAAACATGGTATTGCTCTAATTACATATTTATCTTTGTCATTTTGGTCTATCTATCTATCTATCTATCTATCTATCTATCTATCTATCTATCTATCTATCTATCTATCTATCTATCTATCTATCTATCTATCTATCTATCTATCTATCTATCTATCTATCTATCTACACACACTTTATAGTATATATTTATTCTTTCTTCATTTTCTAAAAAGGTGTGGCAACAAATGAAATATTTAAGAGACTCACTACTATGCCTCTTAAAAAATAGTTTTGAGTGTTTTCTTTCCAAATTGTCATAATTTTGTGGATGTTTCTATGTGATAGGTAGTCAGGAATAAGATACATAGTATATGCTCCTTGAAAGCCTGAAGGTGTACTTTGCAGGTAGACCCCGAAAAAATCTCACACATGTGGTATCCCCATACTCATGAGGAGTAATATAATGTGTTTTAGGGTGTATTTCTTAGTATGCGTATGACGTGTGTTATAAATATATTATTAATTAACAACTTTGTGTTAAAAATAAATTTTATGGACCTTATGTCACCCTAATGTAGTCTTTTGCCTGCATTCTACCCCTCCTACACCCTCCTTTCCTTCCTCTTCTCTCCCCTTTTTTCTCTTTCCTACCCGTTATCTCAGTTTGAAGTCCACACCTCCAACGACATGCATTTGTAAGGCTTACCCTTCTCTGACTTGTATGCATCATTATGGGGGCAGTGACTCCCTCTGGCTGATGTTGCTCCACTGTGCTCTGCCCCTCCTTTCCCCTGGCTGTTTTGAGAGACTTGGGGGTGGAGGGGAGAGCTCTGTGGACTGAGGGGTCCCGCATCTCTAGTTATTTGACCGATACATCCTGTTTACTGTGTATTTGTTCTACGCACTACTGTTTATTGTTTATTGCATTGGATCACGGGATGACCTGCTTGTCATGTGAGGTTTTTTTCTTCTCTGTTCTACGTTCCTTTGTTTATACCTTGAAAATCCTAATAAAAATGTATTGAAACTAAAAATACATTTTAATTTTCTTTATTCATTTTTAAATGATTACAAAAAAAATGTATTCTTCAAAGGACTAATTATACCTCTAAATTAATACATTGGGGGGTCTACTTTGCCAACTGTGGTCATTTTGTGGTTGTTTTTCCTGTGCTGGAACTTCAGGGCCTCCAAAAATAACATATTCAGGAAATTAGATGCAAAATGCATTCCTCTTAAAAGCCTGAAGGTGTTCTTTGGATTTTGGGTCCCTCTATGCATCTAAGCAGCAAAAAAGTCTTACACATGTAGTATTCCCATACTAAGAGGAGTATAAGAATGTTCTTTAGGGTGTATGTGTAAGCATGCATATGCTGTGTGTGAGAAATAATTTGTTAAATTGACAACTTTGTGAAAAAAAAATTACTTTCTTCATTTTCCTCCAAAAATGTGGCCATGAATTACAAATTTAAAAACCCTCATTATACTTCTTACTAAATACCTTGGAGTGTCTACTTTCCTGGCATTTTAGGACCTAAAAAAATAGCAGGTATTCAGAACATAAGGGTTTATAGATCTCAAATATCCTGTATATAGTTTTAGATCACATACTAAATAATATACAGTAAGTGTATTCTTTGTATAGAAAAGAAATGTGTTTATTCAAAAAAACAGTGCTAAAAAAATCATTAATAGCATCAATTATAAAAAAGGGTGTTTTTCACAAGCAAAGTGAAATAATTAACCCAAAAGTCCATGGTTAAATAAATAGATGAAAAAAGTCCCATGCACAAGATAGTGTGTTCAGGTGTAGATTTCCAACAACCATTTAGAGGTGATTCTTCCTGTATATAATTGTGAATCTATTTCACAATTAGCAAATACTAAATGCTCCACTGCACAAAAATTGTATCTGCTCCTTACCAGATGGATCAACCTTCGCAGGTCTAATACAGCCGTTTTGCAGCCTTTTTAATGAAATTGACACTTTCTTAGCAAATCCAGGCTCTCGGTATGGGTGGATAAACCACATATCATTAACATCAAGCTGTGCTAATATTCCACACTCCAGCTCTTTGTGTCACAAATAAAAAAGGTGGAAACAACTCATTATCCATAACATCCATAAAAAACAATTTATACTTCCGATTCTGGCGCCTTATGTGAAGGAGGGGAGAACAGCGGCTCCAGACTCCTCGGCTTATAAAAGCGGCAAATACAGAGCCAGACATCGGCAATCAGCCTCCCTGCACACACATCACCCCCCTGGGAAGTGGTGAGCATGAACAAATTCCTCCTGCGTGGCCCCGCCAGCCAGACCTACTCGAATTGTCCGCTGCATGCTTCCCTGAAACACATGCGGCCAACATGGCAGAAGCCGGTGAACACGCAGGAGACTGCAGCCTGTATTAACACCTCAGGAACCAGACACTCCACTGACTGCCCCACACACTGCTTTGCCATGTAATCCTGTGTTGTCCACCTCTATATTGCTCTCATCAACAGAGGAGCAGTTGGCTGGGCTGGCCCAGGCAGTGGCAGCCTTTCTCTCACCCACAATAATGGCTGCAGTGGATAGAGCCATTGCTGCAGGCATAACACAGCTTAGTCAAGACATTGGGGAACAAAGAAAACGCCTGTCAGAGCTGGAACACTGCATGTCAGACATAGAGGACAACTTACAAAACTCTGTCTCATCTGATCAGCAGGCAAGAAACACGCAACAATATATTCTAGACAAGTTGGACGATCTAGAGCAGTGGTTCTCAACTCCAGTCCTCAGGACCCACTAACAGGCTATAACGCTCCGGCGTTTGTTTAGTGAAATGGATATGCAGCTGCAGAATTTCCACTCAGTAGTTGTGCAGAGATGTGTTGAATCACCATATCCAACTCTCCAGACTCATCATTGTGGCCCAGCCTGCCTCAGCATGCAAATATACAGGCACTCAGTTAAGATGTTCCTGGAGTGATCGGTTGTATACGATAGTATAGAGGTGATGTGCTGAAAGGACAGGCGTGAGTAGTGATAGCAATGATAGGCACTCAATAGTAATGTTCAGGAGTGTTAGCAGATGGTGATAGATAGTATGCAGATAGGTTAGCAATCATGTACAATTAACAGGTGGTAGGGGACAGCAGATGAAGTGTACAGGAATTGCTAACTCAGTGCAAAGATATAGATGGTAGTAGACTCAAGAGCTAGCAATCTATGTAACAGTGCAGATGATAGAAATTGTAATGCATAGATAGCAACAGTCTTTAGTATACAAGAGTATATAGTGCAAGTTGATAGGAAGGAATCCCCTGCGGGGTACTTATCACTAGTTGTTTTAGAGAGATGAGGGGTCCGGTAATGAGGAGAAGGATCGGTAGCGAGATACAGGATCCGTAGCGAGATACAGGAAATAGCTGGAGGCTTCGGCAGCGTCAGACAAGGCTGTGTAACAAGCGGTTTGTACGAACACCTTGTGAGTGAAAACCGGCGATTGAAATAGCCGCTCAGAGCGGCGCCTAGTGATGACGTCATGAGATTTAAAGGGACAGGTAGCTATATGCGGAAGAATTGGGTGGAAGGGTACCGAAGGTACCAGAATCTTACAGTACCCCCCCCTTAAGGCCGGCTCCGGAAGGCCTATAGCACTGGTCTCTCCGGGTATTTGGAGTGAAACCTTCGTATAAGCCTGGGAGCGTGAACGTCAGAAGTATCCAACCAGGTGTCGTCTTGGGGTCCATAGTTTTGAAAAGTAGGTAGCTCCGCGCACTTGTTCAATGAGTTCGGGAATGAGAGGTAAAGGATAGCGATCCTTTATCGTAATAGTATTTAATTGCCTATAGTCAATAATAGGCGTGAGACTTAAATCCTTATTGTGGACAAAGAAAAGTCCTGCAGCTGTGGAAGAAGTAGAGGGTCTAATAAACCCTTTCGCTAAATTCTCATCCAAGTATTCCTTGAGATGAGAAAGTTCATCCTGAGAAAGAGGATAAACATGACCGAAAGGTAGTTTACTATTAGGGAGTAGATCAATAGAACAATCGTAGTCCCTATGGGGAGGTAATACTTGAGTATTTTTCTCAAGGAAGACTTCTGATAGATCCTGATAACATGGTGGTGGTGAAATTTCATCTGACACCATGGACAGGATTTTTTTTTGTGATTGAAGGTTACACGTGGTCTCGCAGTAGTGAGAGGGGAAGGTTAAAGTCCGTGTTTTTCAATCAATGATTGGTTGATGTATGTGTAACCAGGGAAGTCCCAAAATAATGGGAAAATGGGGTGAAGGTAATACATCAAAAGTGGTGGTCTCAGCATGAGACTCGTTAGCAGTAGCAAGGAGTGCTTGTGTCTGATTGGTAATTGGACCAGAAGATAACGGAATACCGTTAATAAAACTAACAGAGACAGGTTTAGATTTTGAAATAATAGGTATTTTATTTAAAGCAACAAAACTAGTGTCAATGTAGTTCCCACAAGATCCTGTGTCGATCATAGCCTTGGTGGTGATCCTATTGTGGTCCCACTGTAAGGTCAAATGAATAAAAAGATAGGGATTAGAAAAAGAAGTCGTTAATCCCCCCAGCAAGACATGTGAACACTCACCCTTTTTTTTGCGGACAAGGGGACAGACGCTTATCAAATGATCCGGGGAGGCGCAGTACATGCAGAGATTTTCAGATCTTCTCCTGGCTCGTTCAGTAGACGATAATGGTGGGCGTATGGTTCCTACCTCCATAGGAGTAGGGTCAACGTGCGAAACCCGAGAAGGATTGGATAATGGTACTCCCATTTTCTCAGCCTTTCTTTCTCGCAGTCGCCTGTCAATATTGATGCTGAGTTGTATTAAGGCATCCAAAGTGCCAGGTAAATCCGCTCGGGCGAGCTCGTCTTTAACGGCTTCTGATAACCCGAGTCTGAACTGGGTTCGCAAAGATGCATCATTCCACCCTGAATCAAGGGTCCATCTTTTGAACTCTGCTACGAAGTCTTCAAGAGGTCTCCTTCCTTGTTTTAAAGCCCTCAATTGGCTGTCAGCAGTACTCTGCCTATTTGGGTCTTCATATAGGCTAGAGAGTTCTGCTAAAAATAAAGGATAGGAGTTAAGAAGGGGGTCATTTTTCTCAAAGAGAGAGTCTGCCCAAGCCCGTGGATCACCCGACAAATATGAGATAGTGGTGCAGACTTTAATTTGGTCTGTAGTGTAAGTACAAGGTTTTAGATTAAAAAGCAATTGACATGCGTTTTTAAATTCACTAAATTTTTTTCGATCACCTGTAAACACTAGAGGAGGGTTTATTTTGGGCTCACGAGGTTGAACAGCAGTGAGCCGTGAAACACGGGCTATCTGCTGTCTCAAAGTCTGATTTTCATTTTTCACTTCGGTAAGGGAAAGGATTAGTGCATCTACCTTTTGTGTTAGTTGTAACACATGAGTGGCTAATTCTGCTGAATCCATTTTTTTTTTTTCAGGTTTGTACAATCTGTAACGCTCCGGCGTTTGTTTAGTGAAATGGATATGCAGCTGCAGAATTTCCACTCAGTAGTCGTGCAGAGATGTGTTGAATCACCATATCCAACTCTCCAGACTCATCATTGTGGTCCAGCCTGCCTCAGCATGCAAATATACAGGCACTCAGTTAAGATGTTCCTGGAGTGATAGGTTGTATACGATAGTATAGAGGTGATGTGCTGAAAGGACAGGCGCTGAGTAGTGATAGCAATGATAGGCACTCAATAGTAATGTTCAGGAGTGTTAGCAGATGGTGATAGATAGTATGCAGATAGGTTAGCAATCATGTACAATTAACAGGTGGTAGGGGACAGCAGATGAAGTGTACAGGAATTGCTAACTCAGTGCAAAGATATAGATGGTATTAGACTCAAGAGCTAGCAATCTATGTAACAGTGCAGATGATAGAAATTGTAATGCATAGATAGCAACAGTCTTTAGTATACAAGAGTAGATGCAAGTTGATAGGAAGGAATCCCCTGCGGGGTACTTATCACTAGTTGGTTTTAGAGAGATGAGGGGTCCGGTAATGAGGAGAAGGATCGGTAGCGAGATACAGGATCCGTAGCGAGATACAGGAAATAGCTGGAGGCTTCGGCAGCGTCAGACAAGGCTGTGTAACAAGCGGTTTGTACGAACACCTTGTGAGTGAAAACCGGCGATTGAAATAGCCGCTCAGAGCGGCGCCTAGTGATGACGTCACGAGATTTAAAGGGACAGGTAGCTATATGCGGGAGAATTGGGCTGGAAGGGTACCGAAGGTACCAGAATCTTACACAGGCCAGAATTTAAGTATTTCCTTGGGGTGATGCAGACTAGAGTATTGCAATCACTGAGCAGAAAATTAGATCACCTGTGATGTATTTCTTGCAAACCAGGCCTGTTAGTGGGTCCTGAGGACCGGAGTTGAGAACCACTGATCTAGAGAATCGATCAAGATACAATAATCTGCGAGTCATTGGTCTCCCCAAAAACCTATAACTCGAATTCCCTACAAGAAATGTATGCCTTGCGCATACCTCAGGGGCTCGTAATCACTACTTCATGCATGGTTGAAAGGGCACACCGTTTAGGTGCCCCCTCCAATGACAGACACACTCCACGGCCAGTCATAGTCAGTTATCTAAACTACTCAGACAGAGTCAACATACTACGCTCTTTCAGAAACTCCAAATCCCTCCAGCTTGATGGCCATAAATGACTCCTCTTTTCAGACTATTCCCAGAAAGTCTCCCGCAGGAGAAAAGCCTTTCAACCAATCAGTGCTGCCCTCTATCAAAAGGGGGTTAAATTCACCCTGACCTAACCGGTAAGGCTCCGCTTGATGGACCACTCAGGGAATCCAGAGTCTTTTATCCATCCAGAGGAAGCCTCTCACTACCTGCAAGCCTACCTGCACTTACATATGGACACCTCCAGTCCACCAGCTCAACCTCACCAGCGGGACCCAAAAGACCAACGCAGTCCAAGAAAAGACCCGCCTAAGAAAGCACATCTTTCCAGCCTCTCTGGACACAACTGACCTAGAGTTCTAGGCCTCTATATCCATCTTATATCCTTTCTCACTTTCATAATGTAGCTGTATCTAACTGTTTTTTTTTTTTTTTTTTTTTTACTTAATGTTAGTTTTTGTGAAACTAATTGGAATTTTCTCCTTCTTTAGACACTACTATGTGGACCACGCACAACCTTACCAAAGGATGGTCTTTTCCTTTACCAGGTGGCTGGGGCACTACTGCCCTACTCAAGGGCTCACGCTACCTGGGCATGGCCTGGAGAAAGGGACAACTTCAACGTATGCTGGCAACCACCTTGTATCCTCTGGTAATGCTGCATGTACGAGAAGGAGTTACATGAGGAAAAAAGAGAAGTCCAGGCTCACCTGGGTATGTTATAATTATTACTTTTTTCTTACTCCTAGGCCCACGTTGGGCTACTGTCCTTCCCAGACCCTTCCCCTTAGGACGCAAGATTCAACAACTTCAATATTGTCTTTCTATTGCCACCCCAGTCACACATCAAACGCCAAACCGAGCATCGCTATTACATACACTAATCATATCCCCTTCCTCCATGCCTATAACATGAAAATAGTATCATGGAATGTCAAGGGGCTTCGATCACCCCACAAACGCATGGCGATCCTCCATCATCTAAAACACCTAAAAACGGACATAGCGATCCTCCAAGAGACACACCTAACCACTGCAGACTTCCACCGCATGTGCAAGCTCTCTGTAGGACAGGTATATGGCTCCCCTGCAGTTAGGGGCAAAGCTGCGGTTTTGCTGTTAATTCACAGTCAACTTCCCTGCGAGGTACTTTTGTCCCAGGGGGAAGATGAAGCCCGCATCTTCACAGCCACACTTAGAACACCCACCAGAGAATGGACACTACCCAATATCTACGCCCCAAGTTTCTTCAATACTCTGACCTCAACCCTAGCTTCTCATATCCATCTCCCCCTTCAGATTGGCGGAGATTTCAATTCTGTCCTCAACCATCTAGAAGATAAATCTCAAAACATACGCTCCAGCAGTCAAACCCCCACTAATCAACCCTCACCCTTGCTGCACTTTGCTGATAGTCTCCATCTACTTGATATCTGGAGGCTGACACACCCTGAAGGGAGAGAATATACCTTTTTTCTCCCCCTCACAATTCGTTATCAAGAATAGATTATCTATTCTCCAACTCTCTCCTCCTCGAACATATGATCACACATGAAATAGCGATCTCTAAACACGCCCCTATCTCCTTTGAATTACCCGGCCTCACAATTAACTAATCCTTTAAAACTTGGCGCTTTCCATCCTATTTGGCAAATGACCTGAACCTCCGAAAAGTCATCCACTAAACCTGGGCGGACTATTCCTTCACAAATGCGGACCACCGTGCTAACCCCAACCTATTCTGGGAGACTGAGAAGGCTGTGCTAAGTGGCAGGCTCATCTCCTACGCCACTGCCCACAAAAAGAATGTCAATAGGGAATACTGCGAAGTGAGCAATGATCTTCGCTCAGCCCAATTACAGCTATTGACTAACAATACGCCATTGCTCCGAGAACGGTGGCGCGACGCCAAGCAACAATTTGAGTTGTTGGCGGGGGCGCAGGAGAGGATGCATCAATCCCTATTAGATCTCCAGTACCACAAATTCGGCAACAAATCAGGGAAACTCCTAGCCTGATTGTGCAAGCGCCCCCACAAGCCATCATACATCACTGCCCTAAAATCCGACAAAGGCCAACTAACTTCCACACCTAAAGAAATCAACGACATTCTAGAACACTATTATGTGTCACTTTACGGACCTGATCCTATTGATGAAACCCTAGCAAAGTCCCTTCTAGATACAATATCGCTCCCCAAGATTTATGATGCTCAATTAACCTTACTCAATGCCTGATTTCGCTTACCGAGGTTGTTGACGCAATCAAATCATTAGGCAAAGGCAAAGCTCCGTACCCCGATGGATTTACCTCGGAATTCTACAAACTTTCTGTCAACACCGTTCCGTTGCACAAACTTTAACCTCGGTATTCCAAGCCGGTCTTGACGGCATGCAATATATACCATCAGATCTCCAAGTCCATATCAAATGAATCCCAAAGAAAGGGAAAGACCCCCCGTACCCAGGTTCTTACAGAGCCACCTCTCTACTAAACCTTAAATTCCAAATTGTTATCCAAAATTATTGCTAAAAGATTAGCTCAAATTATGCCCTCCCTCTAAAAGATTAGCTCCAATTATGCCCTCCCTCATACACCCTTACCAGTCGGGTTTTATCCAGGGGAGATATGAAACTTTAAATATCAGAAAAGTCCTCGCTGTTCTAGAATCAGCGGGGACCGCCCAGTCTAGGGAGGCTGCTGTTGTCACTCTAGATGCCAAAAAGGCATTTGACAATGTCAGCTTCCACTGGCTGAGATTGACCCTGCACAGATTTGGCTTCTCTGCCCCTTTTCTACATCTATTTGATGCCATGTACTATGCCCCAACTGCGAATGTCATAGTAGCATGTCTCATTTCAAACAACATACGCCTCCATAAAAGAACAAGACAAAGCTGCCCTCTTTCACCTCTCCTTTTTAATTTGGTGATTGAACCTCTGTCTAGACACCTACTCTCCCACCCCAAACTTCATGGGATCCAGATAGGTGCACAGGAGGAACGTACTGCCCTATTTGCGGACGACATATTCATTTTCACACCACACCTGAAAGCGGATATGCCTCACATCAAAGACATCTTCACACTCTTCAGAGCCTTCTCAGGACTGAAGATCAATTTTTCCAAAAGTGAAATTCTCCCTTTATCACGGACACTTCCCCCTCAGTGGGCGGCCGATTCCATCTTCACGTTCGTGAAAAATCACATAACTTACCTCGGGATAAAAATTGGGAAAACATCCCTCCTCAATTTATCAACTAAATTTCCATCCAATCATAGCAAAAATGATTGTGGAACTAGACAGCTGGTCAGGCCTCCCCCTCTCACTATTTGGTAGGTGTCACTTATTCAAAATGGTTGGTTTCCCTAAACTCTTATACCCTCTCCAGACCATTCCACTGCTCCTGAAACACAAAACACATTCAGAAGATACACAGAGCTCTATCCGCCTTTCTTTGGAAAGGTCGCAAACCCCGAATATCTCTCAAAAAACATTGCCTTCCCAAACAGGAAGGAGGAGTAAACCTTCCAATCATCCACTTATACAATCTATCCTGTTTCCTGAGTGTGGGTCTGGAATGGATATCACAAAACTCATGTTACTCAAATTTTGAGTTGGAAACCCAAATGATTAGTCCACTTGATCTGTCCGCCCTTTCACACTGCAGACTAAGTTCACTACCTCCCCCCCTAAAGTAAAATCTACTCATCTGAGATACCAAGGTGGCCTGGAGAGAGATTAGGAAGAAACGTTAAACTTTCATCCCACATCTCCTGCCACCTTCTTATCTCTAGCCATCCCACATTCCCACAAGGTCAGCAATACACGGCATTCAAGACATGGAACCTGTAGGGCTTGTCTAATTTTGGAAAACTGTTTGATACAACATCAGGCAAACCTCCCACCCCAACAGACCCTTTGAAAAAACAAGTTACCTATTCAGCATCTTATACATGCATATCAAGCAGTATGTTTCATATGCAGCACCTGCTCCTCCAGAGTCTTGCGCTTCAAAACCTCCCTCCTAGACACCCTCATAGAAAAACACTGATACAAGATTTCCGACATTTACAGACCCCTGATCTCCTCCTGCACGGAAACTTCTCTTTTCAAAACTTCTGCCTCCTGGAACAAAGACTTACACTCCCCAGTTGCACTGAGAAACATCTTAGCAGGCTACAATACAACATGTGCGTTTGTCACAAACAAATTCTGGCGAGAACAACAATACAAGACTGTCCACAGAGCCTATATACCCCATCTGACCTTGCCGGCCCTCTTACTTCATAGGTTTTGGTCCTGCTCTCACAACTCGCTTTTCTAGGACCAACTTGAACTTTTTGTGGAAAACATAACGGGACTTCAACCCTGCAAGGACATCTACTCCCTACTTTTTGGATTCTTTGACTCTACCTCTCAAAAGCTAACGTTCGCACAAGCCAAGGTCATCAGAAACAACACTTTTTCCACTTGTTACATCGCAGCCAGGAGATGTATCCTTACACTATGGACTGCGCCAATGTCCCCCTCAATCAAAGATGTAAAATCTGACTTATCAAACCTCTTTAGGAAAGAATATTTTGACGCGGTCATGCATAATCCCCATAAAGCAGCCAGATTCTGCAACAAATGGTACTCTTTTATCGTCAAGGAGTTGGCAACCACAGACACTGCCGTCCCAGTACATCACCAACTTCTGGGAGGATTTAATCTTCATCCTAGTCTTTTATCTTTATCCCCCCCCCCCCAATGACAGCCACCAAGGACAACGGAGGTATTTTCACTCCTGCCATTTAAGACCCCAAAACATCTCGGCGTTCACAACACTTGGATCTTTCGGACGTTCCCAGCAATAAACTGATGCGCTAGCAACTAGACCGACACAGTACATTTATTAATTTGTATTTTGGACATCAGACTATCCAAGCTCTTTGACAGTTCAGTGCATGCAAAGCCTTAGAATCTCCCCCCTCCCTCTCTTCCACTCCCTCCACTCCCTCCCCCCTCCCTCTCTCCCCCTCCCCCCCTCCCCCCCTCATTCTACAGCAACTTAATGGTATTGTTATTTACCCCACCTACTGTATATGTCAACTGTTTTTACTCTCTCATTTACCTTTGACGTTTTACCTGTTTGTAACCTTATTGTTAAAATCAAATAAAATATTTTGAAAAAAAAAACAATTTATTGGTATAGACATGTACTTACAAGAAAGAAAGATATTATAGGAAAATTGGTTACACACAGCGTCTGGCGTCCTTACAGACGATAAGACTTCACCACTACCACTAACCTGACGTATGTTTCGTTGTAATGAACATCGTCATTGGGGCAACATCACTTTATATTTTAAATAAAAGCAACAGAATGTATTTTGCCCTACATTTATGAATAAAAAAGTTTTCAAGCAGAAACTATGATATAAATTATCACAGTTTGTACTACTATAATTATATAGTTAAAAAAAAAAAATACCACCAATAGAAAGCTCAATCTGTGAAAGCAACTGATATACAATTCATAAGGATATATTGTTCCATGATATAGTAATTGTCAGTCAGAGTAACACAATGTTGAAAACTGAAAAATTACCTGGATGGGAAGGGAGTTTAACACACCAGTCTTTAGGTGGTTAAGCAGAACATATAAAAGAAGGCTATTTAATTGGCATTTTAAAAAATGTATGTGGCAGTAACAAAACTCAAATATTTCTTAACTCTTCCACTGAGGAGGAAGTGGTTTTGTACATCTTCAAGCATCTCCTAAGTTACTGTCAAATGGGGGAATTTGGGGGAAAGAGTTGATAACTGAAGATATGTAAAACAACATTTGAAAAATATTTAGAATCCAATTTCCTTTCTATGGTGTAATGTGTTAAAGCAGATGTTCTTTGTCCAAGAACATGAATCAGAGATCAAAAAATGAACCATGTCCTATTTCCACAATCCAACCCCAATGTTCCATGATGCTGTGTTAATTATTTAAATTATAGGGTAAATACAGGGTGCAGAAGGTATAAATTTGTGACAAATTGTAAAGTTAAGGTGTTAAAATGGTGTTATATGTGGGAGGTAAATGGCATTAAAACAGGGCTTGACAAATTTGTTTACAATCTAGGAGCCAGCTAAAAAAGTTAGGAGCCAGTTTTTGTTTTTTAACAACAAAGCTTTATTTTCAATGACGAAAATAACCGATCTTAAATTTAAACAGTGCAGCAAGGTTGGGGCGATAGGAGATCCAGTGACCAAGAGTAACATATGCCACCTTAGGACCCTTTCACACGGGCGCCTACGCTAAGCAGAATCCACATGCTCAGTGGGGATCTCTCTGCTGATCCCCGCTGAGCAGGCGGATGACAGGTCCTGTCCGCTCTGCTATGCAGACACAGCCCATTCTCCTCTATGGGGCAATCAGATGGAAACGGATCATCTGTTTCCATCCGATGCCATCCAATCCGATTCACTGGACGGATGGTAAATAGAACCACCATCCGCCTGTTTTTGGCGGACAGGATCGGATGGTGGCGGCTTGCCACTCCATAGAGACTGAAGGGTCCGATCAGGTCCGCCTGAAAAACTGACAGGCGGACCTGATCAGAAAGCCAGTGTGAAAGGGGCCATCGGCTGTGTGGCATGTAGCTGACATCCGCTGCTCCATAGGGCTGAATGGGGCATCCGATCAGATCCACCTAAAAAACTGACAGGAGGATCTGATCGGACCGCCCGTGTGAAAGAGCCCTTAGGGCTCTTTCACACGGCCGCTCCGTATGTCCGCAAATCATCCTATTTTTTTGCGGATGATTTGCAGACATAATGTAAGTCAATGGCATTGCGGATGTCAGCGGAATGCCATCCTCTGACATCCGATTTTCTTCCTTTCAGTTCTGTTTCGTTTTTTGGAAACAGGACAGAGAGGGCAATCTGTAAAAAAGATCTCGTGAACCGAACAGTTTGTTGTTTACCGGGCGCCTGAGTTCGGCACATCGCAGATCTGGCAGACAGATTGATGTGGGGGGCTGGGGATGACCCAGCGGTCATGGTGCATGTGGGCACTAATGACAAAGTTAAAGGTAGGTGGAGGATCCTTAAGAACGATTTCAGGGACTTAGGTAATAGATTGAGGAAAAGGACCTCCAAGGTGGTTTTCTCTGAAATACTGCCTGTACCTCGAGCCACACAGGAGAGGCAGAAGGAGATTAGGGAACTTAACAAGTGGCTGAGGAATTGGTGTAGGAAGGAGGGGTTTGGGTTCCTGGAGAACTGGGCTGACTTCTCAGTCGGCTACCGGCTCTTTAGTAAGGATGGGCTGCACCCTAATGGGGACGGTACAGCTCTTTTGGGGAGAAAGATGGCCACCAAGTTGGAGGGGCTTTTAAACTAGGAGACGGGGGGGAGGGCTCAGAAGTAGAATCAGTCAGGAGGGAGCAGAGGACTGAAGGCAGTTGTAGGGTCAGCAGCGACAGTAGGTCGACAACGTCAATTGGCAGGTCTGTGCGGGAAAACCGCAGACCAAACAGAAATAAACATAACCGCCAATCACGTTTAACTTCCGTAAAACTAAGAGGGGTATATGCTAATGCCAGGAGCCTAGCTAATAAAATGGAAGAATTGGAAATGTTAGTACACGAGGAGGACATAGACCTTGTGGGAATAACAGAAACTTGGTTCGACCCCTCACATGACTGGCTGGCCAATATCCAAGGGTATTCGGTGTACCGGAAGGACAGGGTAGGAAAAAGAGGGGGAGAGGTATGTCTCTATGTCAAGAACAATATAAAGGTGCTAGAAAGGAGTGACATTACGGATGGGATGAGTATGGATTTAGAATCTGTGTGGGTTGAACTCGATAGGGAAGAAGATAAGGGAAAAGTAGTTGTGGGGGTTTGCTATAGGCCACCTAACCAAGGGGAGGAGGTAGAGCAGGAATTTTTAGCACTAATGGGTAAAGTGGCAAAACTGGGATCAGTCATCGTATTGGGGGACTTCAATTATCCCGACATTGACTGGGAAGAGGGGACTGCACACTCACATAAGGCCTGTCTATTCACGGAAACCTTACAGGACAACTACATGTCACAATTGGTGGATTCCCCTACCAGAGAAAACGCAATCCTGGATCTATTGATCACTAATGACCCAGACATAATCTCGGAGGTAGGAGTCCAGGACAACCTGGGCTCTAGCGATCACAGGATGATCACATTTAGTATAAATAACAATATAAAAAGGCAAGTGGGGAACATAAGAACCCTAAACTTCAGACGGGCAAACTTTCCAAAATTGTACTCATTGATGGAAAGGGTAAACTGGGACCAAACCCTGGGATCCCTGACCACAGAGGAAAAATGGGAATGCTTTAGGAACATATTAAGCAAAGGCATCTTGCAGTGCATTCCTATGGGGAATAAATTTAGAAGAGACAGAGCCAAACCTGGCTGGCTAAACCGTAGCGTTAAAAAACTTATTAGGGGAAAAAAATTGGCCTTCAAGAAATCTAAATCAGAGGGCACAGTATCGGCTTCCAGCAATAAAAGGAGGCAAATAAGAAGTGTAAACACGAAATCAAGATGGCTAAAATCAACTTTGAGAGACAAATAGCGGAGGATAGTAAAAAAAACCCAAAGAAATTCTTTAAATATATCAACAGCAAAAAAACTAGGGCAGAGCATATTGCACACATAATTAACAATGATGGGAGGATGGTTACAGAGGACACTGAAAAAGCAACCGTGCTGAATGCTTTTTTCTCGTCAGTCTTTAAACAGGAAAAGGAGGGGTACACTGACCACGACTGTTTGGTTAGTAGTAATACACAGGACTTGCCTCTATGGCTAACAGAGGGTGAAATCAGGGAAAGACTGGATAAACTTAACACAAACAAATCACCAGGCCCGGATGGCGTACATCCGAGAGTGCTCAAGGAACTCAGTATGGTTATATCAAGAACACTGTTCCTGATCTTTGCTGACAGTATTAGGACAGGAGATGTACCAGGGGATTGGAGGAAGGCTAACGTGATTCCGATATTCAAAAAGGGCCAGAGGCATATCCCGGGAAATTATAGGCCTGTCAGCTTGACATCAATAATTTGTAAACTTTTGGAGGGGATGATAAGGGACTATATCGTAGAATATGCTAAAGACAACAACATCATCAGTAGTAACCAGCACGGGTTTACAAATGGGCGTTCTTGTCAAACCAATCTCTTAGCATTCTACGAGGAGGTGAGCTGTGAGCTAGATAGGGGCAGACCAGTGGATGTGGTGTACTTGGATTTCGCTAAGGCGTTTGATACAGTTCCCCACAAGCGCTTAATTTATAAAATAAGGTCTGCAGGTATCGACAGCAGAGTTTGCTCTTGGATACGGAACTGGCTAAAAGGCCGTGTCCAAAGGGTGGTAATAAACAGCGCATACACAGACTGGTCTGAGGTGGTAAGCGGGGTCCCCCAAGGCTCAGTCTTGGGACCAACCTTGTTCAATTTATTCATAAACAGCATTGAGGACGGGATCAGTAGTTCGTTATCAGTTTTTGCAGATGACACAAAATTGGCCAGGGCAATAACTACACAGCATGAAGCAGATATCCTAAAGAATGACCTGGACAAAATTACGGAGTGGGCAACGACATGGCAAATGAGGTTTAACATGGAGAAGTGTAAGGTTTTGCACTTGGGGACTAAAAACATAAAAACACAATACACGTTAGGAGGGGAACCCTTGGGGGAATCAAAAATGGAGAAAGATCTGGGAGTC
Source organism: Pelophylax lessonae (assembly GCF_965119305.1). Taxonomy (NCBI): domain Eukaryota; kingdom Metazoa; phylum Chordata; class Amphibia; order Anura; family Ranidae; genus Pelophylax; species Pelophylax lessonae. The sequence goes on along the minus strand of NC_138768.1, from coordinate 423,944,715 downwards.
TTGGTTGATGATAGATTAGGCAACAGCATGCAATGTCAAGCGGCAGCTTCCAAAGCCAACAGAATATTAGCATGCATAAAGAAAGGGATGTATTCCAGAGATAAGACTATAATCCTTCCACTTTATAAAACTCTGGTCCGACCGCATCTGGAGTATTCTTTCCAGTTCTGGTCGCCAGTCCTCAGGAGGGATGTGTTGGAGCTGGAGAAAGTCCAGAGAAGGGCAACTAAACTGATTAGGGGGTTGGAGGACCTTAACTATGAAGAGCGGCTGCAATCGCTCGATTTATTCTCCCTGGAGAAGAGACGTCTGAGAGGGGACATGATAGCAATTTATAAATATCTTAATGGGGATCTCAGCTTAGAAAAAAAGCTGTTCATTCGAAGGAATTGCATGAGGACTCGAGGACATACAATGCGATTAGAGGAGAAGCGTTTTAACCTCAGGCAACGTGGGGGGTTCTTTACTGTTAGGGCTACAAGATTGTGGAATTGTCTACCACAAGAGGTGGTTTCTGCGGGTAGTATGGTGACTTTCAAAAGACTCTTAGACTTGCATCTCAAGGATCAGGAGATTAAAGGCTATGTTAGATGATTACAGTCACACACACCTACACAGGTTGAACTGGATGGACTATTGTCTTTATTCAACCTCACCTACTTTGTAACTATGTAACTATGTAACTATTTTTCCTCCGTTCAAAAAACGGAAAGGAAGGAAAATCGGATGTCATCGGTGTCATCCGCTGACATCCGCAATGCCCATAGACTTACATTATGTCCGCATATCATCCGCAAACGGATGGGATGATATGCTGACATACGGAGCGGATGACACAAATGTCATCCGCTGCGTGAAAAAAAAAAAAAAAAAAGTCCCGCAGCGGAGCGGCCATCTGAAAGAGCCCTTACATTCTTTTGCAGAAGTGCATAAATATGTAGAACACATTATCCTTGAACTTCCAGGAGAGAGCAGTGTAAAATGGGATTTAAAAATAAAAATAAAATCAAATAATACCCACACTCCCTGCACACTTACCTTTAAGCAAAGGGCGCCAGATGAAGACTGCAAAAACTTCCGTCTCTCCACCTCTTGGGAAGGAGAAGGGCTAGCATTGAAAACAAGCAGTGGAAATCCCTTGCATTCCTAATTACTGCTTGTTGTAATACTCCCGGCCACCACAAGAGGCCGCCAGTTTCCCATTGGCAGCATCTCAGTGGAGAAGGCCCAAAAGCCGGGACCTCAATTTTCAGATGATGCGGAGTTCGAGCGCTCGAGGGGGGGGGGGCGCAAAGCGACAGGACATCTCCTGCAGTGCACCCCAGGCGCCAGGTCGCTAATTCTAGTCGCAAATGCGACCTGGCACACGGGGATTGTCAAACCCTGCATTAAAAGCCCCCTCTCCTATTTAGGGATGATTGTTCCAGTTTGATGTAGATGGCCTTTTTTAAACTTCTTGCAAATAAGTTATCCTCTCTGTTCAAAATGTGCACCTCAATGTCCTCGAAAAGAATGTTCATCCTTCTTAACCAGTTATTGACATTATGTGTGCTACACATGTCCAAAAAAAAAACTCAATCAAAAAGATTTGGATAAGTGTAATGCAACCAGCCACACCATCTTTGGCACAAATCTCTGACTTCATTTAATAGCAAATCCCAGCTGTCATTTTAATAGCCAGTATTTGTTTAATTTGCACAGAACAGATCATACGTGCACAGACATAACATTTGCAGTGTCAAGAATATTTAATATGAAGCAATGTTATTGTTGCTTCAAATAGCTCTGGTTTTTTTATAGAAAAAAAAATCAAAAAATATGACATTTGATCTGCATATGATGTCAGTTAAAGCAACCTTGCAAGCATATTGATTGGGGGATTGGATTTTTGTGGTTTTTGTTTTGATCAATAAACTGGATTATGTTATGAGCTCTCTGTATTTTATTTAACATACAATTGGAATGGAGTGGAGTGTTGATGTAAGATTATGTGGTAAATCGGTGAGATCAATGTCCTGTGTATTTCAGAGGAGGCAAGGCAGATTGATCCAGATGGCTTGGCCTGACCCTTTTTTACCAAAGCCCATTTTTTTCTGTTTTCCGGTGAGTGTTGTATCCCTGGGGAGAGGTCTCATGAGGTGCGGTGAAGGGAAGCCTTTTGAAGCATTGGACTATACAACTGAAAGACTGTGTTCTCCTGTTTATACTCCCTGGGATCTTTTTAAGCACTTAAAGCATGTTGCTGTAATTTTCAAAGTTCTGAGTTGCAGAGGAGGAATATCTCTGTTGGAAGCGCTGTCAATGTGGACATTGTTATATTTAAAATGTATATTTTACATGGACAATAGAGACATCAGTATATAACAAAGAAAGAGTATGTAGGAAAAATCAGTAGGAGGCAAGACCAGCTGGGAAAGGAAAAGGTGGAAAACCCGAAAATATTGGAATTTGCTGAGGTTGGAAGATCAGCATGAGATCAAAACAAAGATTTCTGTGATCAGCACATTCTCTGAGTTAATACCAACTGACCGTTTGTCCTCGGCAACAATTTCACTAATCCTAAAGGTGCCATAAATCGCCTAAGAAAAGGCAACTAGAAACAATAGAGCCCTAAATGCAAAAACAGAAAGAGGGAAAAATGGAGAGGATGTCAGTTAAGTTGTGCACAGAAAACAGGTGCCGAGAATCAGGGAAACCAGATGTTTCCAACCCTTTAAAACCCTCTGGATAAGAAAACTTTGGCTATGTCCTTCTAGTGAAATATTCTGAAACAAACAATACAGCAGAGAGAGCAGTACCCACCGCCAAACCAGCCACAACTATATCCTGCAGGAAGGGAGGTAGGAGAAAAGAGCCAGATGCCTGTCCCCCAGGGGGAAAGGGAGAACTCATCACCAGGTGAAGGCACCAATTCATCCCAAATTCGGTGGCAGGTTACCTAAGAGTTCTGGGAGGGAAAACACGGTCGGGGTCTAACAGGAGTCAGAAACAATACTACACAAAAAACCTTGGATAAGGAAGACCCACAGCCGTTAGAGCCAAAGGGCAGAATCAGGTGAACTGTTGAACTATGAAAAAGAGGACAAATCAGCAATGGAATTAGCTACATCTGAAACCAAATAGTCAACTGAAGACATCCAAGCACTGAAAAAAAAAAAAAAAATGCCAAAGCTACAGGAGCTGAATGCAGCCCTGTAAAACTCAAGCTGCGAGTTCAGCAATTTCTCCATTTATCAAAGAATGACCATTAGAGTGCAAGACGGATGACTGCGCTTCCAAGTCATCATGCATAGGTCTGATAATTTTTATGTAATGATGTGTATCTGATATAAATTTCATAGATGCCCAAAGAAGGCATTGCTCAGCAGAAGTACGCGGAATGCGAAAACAAGATGGCCCAAAAGTACTGAAGTTGCCATAGCCAAGTGCTGTGTCAAAAGTGGAGTGTTGGTCCGGGGTTGTCTCCTGATCAATTCCACTATTAGCCTGCAGGGATAGAAAAGTGGTGTAAGAATAGGAATTTTATTTTTTTTATGTTGTTCTTTTTCGGGTACCACACCAAGTGAGGAAACCCACCAGGAGCATTAGGGGCTACATGAAAGAGATCCAAAACCCCTGAATAAATCCCAATTGTAAAATTCAAGCCTCCCTACTGAGGGGGTACTGGTCTAGCCAGTGAAACCTCCTTGAAACGTTCACTGGCATCCTCTGTCTTAGGAGGGTCAAACTTGGACCTGGTTTGGCAGGTGGTATATTCCCTTTTCAGAAATAATCGACTGGGCACCCCTGCTAAGGGAAAAGTCATGTTTAAAGACACATGCGGTATACCCCACACAGTGGCTCTCATTAAACAGCCAGCAGTTGCCTTTTTGTATACTGCTGATGTTCTGATCAGGTGTCACGGAACCAAGAACCAGACGTACAACAACAGATAAGTGAAAATAAGAAGGCTTTATTGAAAATCAAGCTGTAAAGCAAAAGTCCAAACGGATGGCGAAACCGAGGCAGAGTCCTTGCGAAGCCAGAGGTCAGGAACCAGGAGGGTAGTCAGACGAAGCCGGGATCAGGAACCAGCAGGGTAGTCAGACGAAGCCAGGATCAGGAACCAGCAGGGTAGTCAGACGAAGCCAGGATCAGGAACCAGCAGGGTAGTCAGACGAAGCCAGGATCAGGAACCAGCAGGGTAGTCAGACGAAGCCAGGATCAGGGACCAGAAGCAGCAGCAGTCTTAGAAGCATGTGAACACAGGAGGACCAAGCAAGGAACTGAAGCCACAGACCTCCTATATATATGAGCTAGGCATCCAGCTCCTCCCAGTGGGAAGGAGGAGCCGCAGGGTGGGAGGCTACAAGAAACCCAGAAACCAAGATGGCCGCCAGCACATGTCAAACAAAGGAGAACAGCAAGAAGGTAAGACCATGACAGTACCTCCCCCTCAAGGGCCCCTCCTCCGCGGAGTAAAGAACGGTTTCTGAGGAAAGCGTGCGTGGAAGGCTCGGAGCAAGGCAGGAGCATGGACATCTGCGGAGGGAACCCAGGAACGCTCCTCTGGACCATAACCACGCCAATGAACCAAAAACTGCACCCGACCGTGGACCAGGCGTGAGTCCAGGATATTGCTCACCTCATACTCCTCACGATTGCCCACTTGGACCGGACGAGGCCGAGGAACCAAGGAAGTGAAACGATTACACACCAGTGGCTTCAACAGGGAGACATGAAACACGTTGGAGATCCGCATGCCAGGAGGAAGCGCAAGGGCATAGGCTACCGGGTTTACCCTGCGAAGCACTCGGAAGGGACCAACAAAGCGAGGCGCCAGCTTGGGAGTGGGCACTCGAAGGTTGAGGTTGCGGGTGGACAAGCATACACGGTCTCCGGCCTGGTAGGAAGGAGCAGGCGCTCGTCTGCGATCAGCCTGGAGTCTCTGGCGCTGCGCAGAGACCTCAAGGGACTTCTGGATCTGTACCCAAGAAGCACGTAGAACGGAAAGGTGATCCTCCACAGCCGGAATATCCCGGGGAGAGAATGCCTCCGGTAACACGGCAGGTTGGAACCCATAATTGGCCATGAAGGGAGACGTCCCAGAGGAAGAATTCACCGCCGTGTTCCTGGCAAACTCAGCCCAAGGCAGGAGGTCAATCCAATTGTCTTGGTGATCGGAGACATAGCAACGAAGGAATTGCTCCAAGGCCTGATTGGATCGTTCTGCGGCCCCATTGGACTGAGGGTGGTAGGCCGAGGAGAAGGAGAGATGAATCCCCAACTGGGAGCAAAAGGCGCGCCAGAACCTGGACACAAACTGACTCCCCCGATCCGACACAATCTCCTTGGGCAAACCGTGCAACCGGAAGACCTCCCTGGCAAAAATCTTGGCCAACTCCTGTGCAGAGGGTAACTTCTTGAGAGGAACACAGTGGCACATTTTGGAAAATCGATCCACAATCATGAGAATGACCGTATGGCCTCGGGATGCAGGGAGGTCCACAATGAAATCCATCCCCAGGTGTGACCATGGGCGCTCCCCGGTGGCTATGGGTTGCAGAAGGCCCAACGGAAGGTGCCGAGGGGACTTACTCTGGGCACAAACGGAGCATGCCGCTACATATGCGGCGATGTCGGAACGTAGGGAAGGCCACCAGAACAGACGTGAAACAGCCCAGGACAGCTGATTCTTTCCAGGATGCCCCGCGGTCTTGGAGTTATGGTAGGTTCGCAACAACCGAGTGCGCAACTCCACAGGCACAAAACATCTGCCGTTGGGTCTCCCAGAGGGAGCACCAGATTGAGCCGCCAAAATCTGCTCACCCAGGGGAGAGGTCAGGCTGGTGCGAATGGCGGCCAGGATCTGATTCGGAGGTATGACCGAAGTCGGAATCGACTCCTCCCTGGACAGGTCGGAGTACTGCCGTGATAAGGCATCCGCCCTGATGTTCTTGGAACCGGGTAGGTAGGAGACCACATAATTAAAACGTGACAAGAACAGAGCCCATCTGGCCTGACGTGGAGTCAATCTCTTGGCCTCAGAAAGGTAGGTCAGATTCTTGTGGTCCGTCAGGATGAGGACCGGAACCACCGAACCCTCGAGCAAGTGCCTCCATTCTTTAAGGGCCTGCACGATGGCCAATAACTCCCTGTCACCAATCTGATAGTTGCACTCCGCGGAAGACAGTTTCCGGGAGTAAAACCCACAGGGAAGCAGAGGACCCTCTGGTGTTCTACGCTGAGACAGAAGGGCGCCTACTCCCGTCTCAGACGCGTCCACCTCGAGGACAAAGGGCAACCCAGGGTTGGGATGCGACAGAATCGGAGCCGACACAAAGGCGGACTTTAGAGCCTCAAAAGCTCGGATGGCCTCGAGTGGCCAGACCTGGGAATTACTGCCCCTCCTGGTCAGATCCGTGAGAGGCTTGGCTAGCATGGAAAAGTCCCTGATGAACTTCCGATAATAATTGGCGAAGCCCAAAAAGCGCTGCAGGGAGCGAAGACCACTGGGCTGGGGCCACTGTAAGACAGCCAAAACCTTCTCAGGATCCATGGAGAACCCCTCAGCGGAAATGATGTAACCTAAGAAGGTTACCTGGGATCGGTGAAATTCGCATTTCTCAAGCTTACCGAACAGCTTGTTCTCTCGTAACCGTTGCAACACTCGTCTGACATCCAGAATGTGGGTCTCCATGGATTCAGAATATACCAAGATGTCATCCAAATAGACCACCACACACTGCTGCAACAGGTCACGGAAAACATCGTTAATGAATTCCTGAAAGACTGCAGGCGCATTGCACAACCCAAAGGGCATAACCAAGGATTCATAATGACCGGTCCTGGTGTTAAACGCAGTCTTCCACTCATCGCCCGCCTCGATCCTTACGAGGTTATATGCCGCCCTCAGGTCGAGTTTGGTAAAGACCGTGGCCCCTTTAAGGCGATCGAACAGCTCGGAAATCAAGGGTATCGGGTAAGCGTTCTTGATCGTGATGCGATTGAGACCCCTGTAATCGATGCAAGGCCTCAACTCACCGCCCTTCTTTTTCACAAAGAAAAATCCAGCCCCTGCCGGGGACGAGGATTTGCGAATGTGTCCGCGTGAAAGCGCCTCCTTCACGTACTCCTCCATGGCCTCATTCTCCGCTACCGACAGTGGATAGACCTTGCTACGAGGAGGAACGGCACCAGGTTGTAACTCGATGGCACAATCGTATGGGCGGTGCGGAGGTAGGGCAACCGCGCGCACTTTATCGAATACATCCCGGTACTCCTCGTATTCAGGAGGCAACAGAGAGTCCGAGGAAGTACACAGCAACTTGACAGGCCCATGGATGCAACTAGCCCCACACTGCGGTGACCACGAGAGGATCTCGGCCGATCTCCAATCGAAAGTCGAATTATGCTTCTGGAGCCAGGGGTACCCCAAGACCACCGAGTAGTGTGGAGACGAAATAACCTGGAAGCAGACCGACTCTCTGTGAACGGCACCAATGGCTATCCCCACTGGAAGGGTCTCATGAGTCACGTGTGGCGGCAGAAGGGGTCTGCCGTCTATCGCCTCAAGAACCAGTGGAGAACCTCGGGCCTGCAGAGGAATGGAATTGGCGGCAGCGAACACACTATAAATGAACAAACCACCTGCACCAGAGTCCACCAACGCCTGGGTCGTCACTGAGCCCCCAACCCAGGAGAGGACAACAGTGATCAGTGGTTTGTCAACACGGGAAACCGGGGACGAGGAGACTCCACCCAAGATCTGCCCCCGACAGGATCTCAGGTGCGAGCGTTTCCCGGACGGTTCGGACATGCCAACCGAAAATGCCCACCGAGACCACAGTACATGCATCGACCCTCGCGTCTTCGGAGTACCCTCTCCCCCTCGGACAGGCGAGCAAAGCCCAGCTGCATGGGTTCACCCCCAGCCAAGTCATCCCCAGGAGGCGTGGGAGGAGAGGGAGGCACGGGTGGGACAGCAAAGGTAGGCGCCAATCTGTTAGGAGGCCTCCGCAGACTCTCCTTAAAGGAAGGTCTCTCCCTGAGTCTGGTGTCAATCAAAATCAAGAAAGAAATAAGAGACTCGAGCTCCACTGGTAGGTCCTTAGCTGCAACCTCATCCTTCAAGGCATCCGAGAGACCATGAGAGAAAGCAGCGACCAGAGCCTCATTATTCCAGCTCACCTCTGCTGCCAGGGTACGAAACTCAATGGCGTATTCAGCTACGGATCGTGAACCCTGTCTGATGGACATAAGGAGCTTCGCAGCAGAGGCAGCACGAGCCGGCACATCGAATACCCTCCGAAGAGAAGCAACAAAACCGGAAAACTCGGCAACCACCGGATTGTTGTTCTCCCATAAAGGGCTGGCCCAGGCCAAGGCCTTGTCCGAGAGCAGCGAAATTAAGAAGCCCACCTTTGATCTCTCAGTAGGAAAGGCATGTGGCAGCAACTCGAAATAAATGCCCACCTGGTTAAGGAAACCTCGGCACTGAGTTGGCTCTCCCCCAAAGCGCTGTGGAAGGGGGGCAGAACCGGTCATACCCCGAAACACCGCAGGCGCAACAACAGGTGTCGGGGTAGACTCTGGCGCAACAACCGGAGCGGCAGTAGGAGCGGGCCCAGGAGCGACAACCGACCCATCGGCAACGGGAGCGAAATGAGCCGTGCGTTCAAGCAGGGTTTGCAACGCCACGGCGAACCGACCCAACAGGTGATCCTGCTGATCAAGTCTGGCAACCAGCGTGGGTAGCGAGGATGGCCCTGTACCGTTAGAATTCATGGCTTGGTCCTAATGTCACGGAACCAAGAACCAGACGTACAACAACAGATAAGTGAAAATAAGAAGGCTTAATTGAAAATCAAGCTGTAAAGCAAAAGTCCAAACGGATGGCGAAACCGAGGCAGAGTCCTTGCAAAGCCAGAGGTCAGGAACCAGGAGGGTAGTCAGACGAAGCCGGGATCAGGAACCAGCAGGGTAGTCAGACGAAGCCAGGATCAGGAACCAGCAGGGTAGTCAGACGAAGCCAGGATCAGGAACCAGCAGGGTAGTCAGACGAAGCCAGGATCAGGAACCAGCAGGGTAGTCAGACGAAGCCAGGATCAGGGACCAGAAGCAGCAGCAGTCTTAGAAGCATGTGAACACAGGAGGACCAAGCAAGGAACTGAAGCCACAGACCTCCTATATATATGAGCTAGGCATCCAGCTCCTCCCAGTGGGAAGGAGGAGCCGCAGGGTGGGAGGCTACAAGAAACCCAGAAACCAAGATGGCCGCCAGCACATGTCAAACAAAGGAGAACAGCAAGAAGGTAAGACCATGACATCAGGTGACTGAAAAGAAGTTGGCCTGTGTAGGCACACGAGTAATAACCATATGCAGAGTAAAAGTCAGCAAAATAGTGAATAAAGTTGGCAGCTAGCAACGCAGGTCAATATACATATACCATAAACTATCATTTTGGCAGTCAAAATGCAGTTCTTTCTAGGCAGGTATTTAGGCAAAACTGGGTATCAAAATTAAACAGCATTGTCCTCCATATATTTTGTAGACTTCCCAACTGAGATCCACATAACTGATTAGAAAAGAGGCTAATTCTGGAATTTTTTTTTTTTTTTCTGTACAGAGCAATGCATAGACACAGAAATCCTGCACCCAGTTCCCAAAAATACAAGGAAGCTGCTTTTATTTTTCACCCTCAGTATTAACATATATATATTTTTATTTGTCAACTGTCTGTGTATCAAAAAGCACCTGAAGACGGTGAACTGACAGTGAACTTACAGTGGCATCTTTAAAATTTAATTATTTAATCCCTTGTTCTAAGTGCATATCAACAGGGAAAATGAATTGTAGTGGGTCACCCAGGTGAGAACCAGACCATGGGGATGGGGTGGGTGCCATAGCTGGTGTGACACCCACATATATTAAAAATAAAAACTGATTGGACTGCTTAAAAAATGCATCCGTGGTTCTAAAACAGCTACACTTGACATACCCCAGACCACTCCATAATGATACTTATCCAGCAGAGTTTGAGTAGAAAGATTGATGATTGCCTTCAGGAAGAGCTGAGGGAGAGTCTGGTGTCCAACAGTTGACCCTGTGTGTCAGGGGTTGTGCTCGGACATGCAGGGTTAATAAGAAGGAGCCTCCCCCCTCAAGTGACACAGAAGCCCTGTCAGAGAATCTGAGGCATGTCACTTGGGGGGGCTGTAACACTGAAATTGCCTTATGCTGAAGAAGAGAAGAGCTGGCTGGCATGCAGGCTGAGGCAGAGATGCAAAGAGTTAATAGGTGCCTCCTGCTGTATGGAAACCTGATCTCTCACACAGGCAGTGATAGGAGCTGGGTGAAATGCTGAAGGGAATGAGAGCTGACAGGATACATCAATTCCTGCCCTGCAGGGCACAGGGAGCTGTGTCTCACTGACAGAATCCAGGGAAGGAGATGCTGCAGGCACCTGAGGTCCATTCACATGTGATGGCGGTCCCCTAGGAATTCTTGAATGGGGCAGGTGGTGTATTAGAGGCATGGCTGTGGTGGGAAAAGCTCATGGTGATGAAGGCAGAGTAAGGGGCTAGCAGAGAAGGAGTGAAGCTAGCACCCTCCGCACCAGTAGCTCCAGAGGAGGTCCTGTGTTTGGCTGTATTAGTAGTGACCCTGAAGGAGATGGGGCTCAGTCTGGGGGGAGGGAAATTACATTGAATGATCCTGGAAGAGAGTGGTCTGGCATCAGGGAATGGTCAGCAGGGGTAAGATGGGACAGTCTCACTATAAGAAGAGAAAGCAGCCATTCAGCCTGACCGCTGTATAAAAGTTCTGTGTCTATGATGATAGAGGAACGCTGGGGAAGGACAACTTCTGTGAAATTTGGTAGCGAGGGCCCTGGGAACTGTTGTGACAGCTGGATGTGCCCCAGCGTAGCCTTTCCTAGAGTTCAGGCTCCAGCCAGTCACCTTAGGTCTTTGTAACCAATCCTAAGGGAGCTTCTTAACTTTCCTTTTAGGTTCACACACATAGTGATGCCATGCTTGTGAAGGCTCCCTTTCCTTAAAGGAGGTTCAAGGTGCCTTCATTCTAAACTTATTTCATAGAAGAAGTTTCTTATTGTAGTAGGAGTTTTCAACATGTTATAATGCTCAAACTAAATCAAAATCCTCCTCCAGAATTTCTCCTCGCTGACGACAAGTAAAGAAAAACTGGCAAGTTGCTGCAGGAGCTGGGATTAATAGATATAATGGGTATAATACATCATAGAGATTAATATATTCTTGTTTTTGTAAAAAACATACAACATTGTCCAGAATAGATTTAGCAGTTCGTTCTCCAAACATTATACCATTAATTTATTAGACTGAAGATATGGCCAGAAACATTTCTGAGCATTCTCCATTGGTAGTACATTTTTAAGTAATACTGGATATATTTTTTTTTTCTTTGGATATTATATTTTTCTTGGTTGAGATTTTTTCCAAAACCTTTTATTAATTTTGATGCTAATGGTTTTTTTGGGGTGGAATAGCTCTACGGCTGCTCCCTTGATAGTCTGGGATGTCATTCCTGTTTCTTTTAACGCATCTCAATTTTTTAAAACAGACAGGATGGAATGTGAGATGAATCAGGTAAAAGTGAAAGGAGGAAAAGACAAATATATTATTGATTCTTCTACTGTTTATTTGAAGAATTGGTAAGCAGTACAGAATCTAGAAAGGGTTGCATTGAGGAAGATTTTTTTTTTTTTTTTTTTATTCTATTAAAGCTGCAATATTTCGTGGAGAAAGATAAAGCTGGACATTTATTAGGCGTTGGGTTTGTTGGATGTACAAACAACTGCCTTAGTTTGAAAAGGGCATGAAAAGACAGAAATGTAATTTGGAGGTTTTTTCCCACACTCTAGTCATATATGAGAGGAGTAAATTGCTTTGCATGTCTGCCTAAAATTTGTATCCAAAGAAGTGGTCCAAAAACAAAAAAAAAATGTCACACAAACTGGGTGACTTGGAGTTCTATCTACTGATATAGGGCATTGTATGCTGAAGACAGAACTTACATGAAAGATGAGCATGCTTTTGTACAGTTATGTATGTATATTTTCACGTTTCAAGAACATAGTACAGAGTTTTGGATACTTTAGGGATGCTTTTTTTTTCTTCAATTTTTTCTTTATTGAATTGAATTAACATATCAGGGAAATACAGTTACAGTAACATCATGTCTTGTCTCAGGAAACAAATACTATTAGGCATCTTTGGTTTAATATACCGTAAGTGTAATTTGTATGCTAGTCCAGTAAACCTATGTGGATTAGCTGAGTTCAGAAAATGTTTACTATCCTCTTGCTTGACTAGTTTAAAGAAAAAAAGTGTGCTTAAAGATTAGTCCCATATTTTATGTCTTTGTGACATATAGTTTCATCCTTCCACAAATGTTCACTAAATTGTGATGAAACATATCCTTCCTTTAAAGAAAAACTGGGCATGCCGTTTTGTATTTGTATAGCAGACAACAAGATTAATTTGCATAAAATCATGGACTACATTTCTGAATAGCATGTAGATCATAAATTAGCATTATATCCTACTGTTCTACATTTACCACATTCTTCCTGAAGGTTTTATGATATCAGAGACAGCATATTTATGGTGTTTGTACCAGCTGCAAATAGCCTTCCTAAAATTACATGTGTTCAAAAATTGTCATATTTTCTGTGCACAACTAAGCTTTAAACAGAAGGGGGAAACAGCAGAAATAAAAATGGGCAACAAAACATGTATTTCTTCTTTGCTTATAAAAACGCACAGACCTGAGATGAAAATGATGACTTTTGTTTTCACATTCAGGGATCTCTTCAGGGAATTGGTTTGTTGCTTCAGTACTGGCTAACATAACTGTGTGAGCTGCTATTTCAGTCAATAACGATAATTACATGCCCAGTTTGATTTCCTGTTGATCCTGAAGCAGCTGAAGCTCAACCATCAAAGGGCAATATAAACAAAAGACATGTTCATCGCTGTGACAAGTTGTATACATTTTTCCCAAAACATTATGCACTTGTACTTGTCTCTGCATCCAATTAAAACATTTTATAGGATAGGTTACCTAGTCTGAAGAATCTAAAAGCATGCCCTGAAAATGTAACTGTTAGTGCAAATAAAAAAGTATCACAGACAGTACCTTGAAGGAGTTGTAAAGTCAGAAGATTTTTTTTATCTTAACCACTTGCCGACCGCCGCACGACTATCTACGGTGGCGGTCAGCCCCTCACAGGCAAAGTGACGTAGGGCTACGTCACTAGCTTGTGAGGGTCTAGGGAGCGAGCGAGCGCGCGCCGCCGGAGGCGCGCTCCCGCGTGGTCACGGACCCCCTCGCACGTGTGACCGGCGGACCCGATGTCCGCCGGCCACTCTGCGATCGGCGGGGGAGGGGGAGAAAGTCAGGCAGCTTGTGTAAACAAGCTGCCTGTCATTCTCCCCTCTGTATGAGAGATGATCATACGGATCTACTATGTAGATCCGTTGATCACTCTGCATACAGCTGAAGCCACAGCCAATCACAGTAAGAATTATGCCCCTAGGGACACACACAGCCCCTCCCTCTCAAATAAACTTAACCCCTTCACTACCAGTGTATTTTTACAGTAACAGTGCATATATATAGCACTGATTACTGTATAAATGTCACTGGTAACCCCAAAAGTGTCAAAAATGTCAGTCAAGGGTCCGATCTGTCCGCCGCAATGTCGCAGTACCGCAAAAAAAATTGCAGATCGCCGCCATTACGCGTTAAAAAAAAAAACAACAAAAATGACAAAAATCTTTCCCTTAGTTAGTAAACGCAATAACTTTTGCGCAAACCAATCAAAATACACTTTTTGCGATTTTTTTTTACCAAACATAGGTAGCATAAAACAAATTGGCCGAAAATGTTAAAAAATTTTGATTTTTACATTTTTTTGGGGGGGAATTTCATATAAAAAAAAGTGAAAAATATTGCTATTTTTGCAAAATTTACGCTCTTTTTTTGTTTATAGCGCGTGATCAAAAATCGCACAGGTGATCAAATACCGCCAAAAGAAAGCTCTGTTTGTGGGGAAAAAAGGACGCCAAATTTGTTTAGGTACAGCGTCGCACGACCGCGCAATTGTCCGTTAAAGTCACGCAGTGCCGAATCGCAAAATACCCCCTGGTCGTTTAGCAGCCAAATCCTCCGGGGCTTAAGTGGTTAATGAATCCTTTTCATTAAAATAAAAAACCTTCTGGGTGTAGCATCCCCCTCCCCAGCACCCCCTAATACTTATTTGAGGTCCTTCTCTGTCCAGCAATGTCCATGAGTCCCTCGGCCATTCCGGGACTCTCCCTCCTGATTAGCTGGGACACAGCCGCGGCACCTTTGACTCCCACGGCTGTCAATCAAAAGTCAGTAAGCCAATCAGGGCGGGGCCGAATGGCAGCTTTGTGTCTGAATGGACACATGGAGCTGCAGCTTGGCTCAGGTGCCCCCATATCAATCTTCTTGCTGTAGGGACACTCGACAGGAGGGAGGGGCTAATAGCAGCAACGAGGGACCGGAGAAGAGGAGGATCCAGGCCACTCTGTGCACAACCAACTGCACAGTGGAGATAAGTATAACATGTTTGTTATTTAAAAAAAAAGACTTTACAATCACTTTAAGTCTAAAGATAAATCCCTATACAATGGCATTGTGTTTGCATTAAACTTTGCTGTAAATAAACTGATCCTTAACACCACTAGAGGGTGCAGTTTGGAGACCAGGGACCTGCCCTGCCTTGACATGAACAAGTAATCTGTCTCTAAGGAGTATATTTTCAAAACAAAATAAGATTTACTGGAATCTGGAAAAATGAAATTTTCAGTTTAAAGGGGTTGTAAGCCATGGCTGTGAAAAAAAAAAAAATCGGCTTTAAGGCAAATACATAATGTGCTACTATGCATCGCTCTGTGATTGGCTGGAGCCATGATGATGGCACTCAGCCCCTCGGTTCTGACAAGAAGCTCTGAAATTCTGGCAACGTATGCCGAACTTTCAGAGCGCATGCAACGGTGATATCACCAGCTGCATCCAGGGGGAATATCCTATTAATTTACGTACAGGTAAGCCTTATTATAGGCTTACCTGTACAGTAGGTAAAAATCACAAAGCGGGCTTTTCTTCTGCTTTAAGCAACCCACATTTTTCCAAAACTGGTAGTACAGGCATATTTGTATATTTTAAGTAAATGTTCTGTTAGAACTTTAGTCAAATGTTAAAATCAGATATATTACTTTTTATACCTTTAAAAAGAACCTGTCACCTACCTAAAACTAAAATGCAGGTAAAACCACAGAAATAAAATAATTGTAAATGTTTTCTTCCAGTGGTTTTCTTATGCATTAGTTGTTTTTATTCACTCACAATTTACCTTTGAATTTACCAGCCCAGTTAGCTTCAAGCAGAACCTAACTGTATCACTGTACCACAAACTAAAAATGCCATTTATTTCATTTTGAACATACAAAACAAGCTCCCCTTGCCACCCATGTTTGTTCCATGATTTATTTTGTTGAGAAATCACTTTGAAAAAAAATAAACAAGCATTTCTAGCCATGGTCACATCTTGAGTAAGGGCAGATGATTCATGTAGCAATAATGTCCTTGATTCCATCAGAACCTAGCTCAGACATGCATGCGGGATGCCTGCCTCTCCCAGATAAATAAAAAATGTGCATGAAGACTCCTGGGATGTATGGCATATTTTGGCCAAAGCCAGAAGCCAAGAAACAACTGAAGAAATGTTAAAAAAGAAGATTTCAAGTAAATATAATATATTATCCTATATACAGTGCCTTGCGAAAGTATTCGGCCCCATTGAACTTTTCGACCTTTTGCCACATTTCAGGCTTCAAACATAAAAATATAAAACTGTAATTTTTTGTGAAGAATCTACAACAAGTGGGACACAATCATGAAATGGAACGAAATTTAGTGGATATTTCAAACTTTGTTAACAAATAAAAAACTGAAAAATTTTGCGTGCAAAATTATTCAGCCCCTTTACTTTCAGTGCAGCAAACTCTCTCCAGAAGTTCAGTGAGGATCTCTGAATGATCCAATGTTGACCTAAATGACTAATGATGATAAATAGAATCCCCCTGTGTGTAATCAAGTCTCCGTATAAATGCACCTGCACTGTAATAGTCTCAGAGGTCCGTTTAAAGCGCAGAGAGCATCATGAAGAACAAGGAACACACCAGGCAGGTCCGAGATACTGTTGTGGAGAAGGTTAAAGCCGGATTTGGATACAAAAAGATTTCCCAAGCTTTAAACATAAACATCCCAAGGAGCACTGTGCAACCGATAATATTGAAATGGAAGGAGTATCAGACCACTGCAAATCTACGAAGACCTGGCTGTCCCTCTAAACTTTCAGCTCATACAAGGAGAAGACTGATCAGAGATGCAGCCAAGAGGCCCATGATCACTCTGGATGAACTGCAGAGATCTACAGCTGAGGTGGGAGACTCTGTCCATAGGACAACAATCAGTCGTATACTGCACAAATCTGGCCTTTATGGAAGAGTGGCAAGAAGAAAGCCATTTCTTAAAGATATCTACCTGGGAGACAAACCAAACATGTGGAAGAAGGTGCTCTGGTCAGATGAAACCAAAATCGAATTGTTTGGCAACAATGCAAAACGTTATGTTTGGCGTAAAAGCAACACAGCTCATCACCCTGAACACACCATCCCCACTGTCAAACATGGTGGTGGCAGCATCGTGGTTTGGGCTTGCTTTTTTTTAGCAGGGACAGGGAAGATGGTTAAAATTGATGGGAAGATGGATGGAGCCAAATACAGGACCATTCTGGAAGAAAACCTGATGGAGTCTGCAAATGACCTGAGACTAGGACGGACATTTGTCTTCCAACAAGACATAGATCCAAAACATAAAGCAAAGTCTACAAAGGAATGGTTCACAAATAGGGTTGAGCGGACACCTAGATGTCCGTGTTCGACAGGTTCGGCCGAACTTTAAAAAAAAGTCCGGGTCCGTGTCCCGGACTTTTACCGAACTTTTCCCGGACACCGAACCCCATTGAAGTCAATGGGGACCCGAACTTTAAGGCACTAAAATGGCTCTAAAACACCAAAGGAAAGGGCTAGAGTGCTGCAAATGGCAGCAAAACGTAATTAAGAGCATGGCAAGTGCTCTGCAAACAAATGAGGATAGGGAAATAACTTAAAACAACAAAAAAAACAGAAAAATAAAACAATGTTCTTCTTCATCTCTGAAGGACGAGGCCCATATGGAGTAGGAGGGAGGTTGAGGTGGTGGTGGATGTGGCGGTGACATAGGCATGCGCACAGGGTGTGCCTGGTGTGCCTGGGCACACCCTAATCACCTAGGGCACATAGCATTGCCAGTGAGGAGATGGGAAAGATCTCCCTCGGACCTGCTCTGCTCTATTTCTCTTTGCCTACAGGTACATGGCCCCGATACATTACTCTCCCTGCTGGCAAACACATGCATGTGTATTTCAACTTTGGGGTGCACACCTTAATGCAATAGGCTGCGCACACCTATGGGTGGTGTAGGTGGAAGCGGCGGTGGAGGAGGACCAGGGCCGGATTAAGAGCATCATGGGCTTGGTGCTGAGGATTTTGAAGGGCCTTAAGGGCCGTGCCTTGCCATGCACCCAGAGGAGGAAGGGTGCAGCCATGCATGCCTAATTCAACATGGGATGCTGTCTCTGAAGCCCATAAACACATCTATGCATCGGCAACTGTCCCTCCTTGTCCGGCCTTCGCGCTGTGTGGGGAGGTTCTGAGGGTGCTGCCTGGGGAAGCGAGCATAGAAGCCAGACTTCTGTGTTTACAAGTGACAGAAGAGCGGTAACAGTGAATATGGCCAACCCGGGGCCTATATAAAAGGTAGGGGCCTGCATGGAGCTGCAGCTCCAATAGCCCCTACGTTAATCTGGCCCTGAGGAGGAGGACGAGGTAGCCAACACTGCTTCTTTTCACAAATTTTAAATGAGGGTACACCCCAAAAGAGTGAGAAAGAGCAAAAACGGAACAATGGGTGGGTAAGGTCGGTATCCATTGCTATTCTGCACAAGGTACGGAAAAGTCCCGTGGGATCCATGCCTGGTTCATTTTAATGAATGTGAGCTTGTCCACATTGTCTCTTGTCTGTTATAACGCCCCCAGCCGTGCTAAATACCCGTTCAGATAATACACTGGCTGCAGGGCACGCCAGCACCTCCAAGGCGTAAAGGGCAAGCTCAGGCCATGTGCCCAATTTGGAGACCCAGAAGTTGAAGGGGGCAGACCCCTCATTCACTACATGTAGGCGTGTGCACACATACTGCTCCACCATGTTGGTAAAATGCTGCCTCCTGCTAAGACGTTCCATCTGAGCTGCTGGTGCTGCTGTTTGTTGTGGCGTGCTGACAAAGCTTTTCCACATTTCGGCCATGCTAACCCTGCCTTCTGAGGTGCTGGCGGTGCCCTGGTTGCGTTGGCGACCTCCTCCTCCTCCTCCTCCTCCTCTGCCTTGTGCTTCCACTGCGGCCCCGCTGTCAGATGGGAATGCCAGCAGCATGGCGTCTACCAGCGTGCGCTTGTACTCGCGCATCTTGCGATCGCGCTCCAGTGAGTGAATTAAGGACGGTACGTTGTCCTTGTTACGGGGATCCAGCAGCGTGGCCACCCAGTAATCAGCACAAGTTAGAATGTGGGCAACTCGGCGGTCGTTGTGGAGACACTGCAGCATGTAATCGCTCATGTGTGCCAGGCTGCCCAGAGGCAACGAAAGGCTGTCCTCTGTGGGAGGTGTATCGTCCGTGTCCTCTGTATCCCCCCAGCCACGCACCAGTGATGGCCATGAGCTGGCCTGGGTGCCACCCTGCTGTGAACATGGTTCCATCTCCTCCTCCAGCTCCTCCTCCTCCTCATCCTCCTCATCCTCCAGAACTGTGCCCCTGCTGGACAATTGTGTCCCTGGCGTTTGTGTGTGCAGGAACCCACCCTCGGAGCCCCTTGCGAATGACTGCCCTGAAAGCCTTGGAAATGTTACCTCTTCATCCTCCTCCTCCTCCTCATCCTGTGCCACATCCTCTTCCATCATCGCCCGAATTGTTTTTTCAAGGAGGCATAGAAGTGGGATAGTTAAGCTGAGAACGGCGTCATTGCCACTGGCCATGTTGGTGGAGTACTCAAAACAGCGCAACAAGGCACACAGGTCTCGCATGGAGGCCCAGTTATTGGTGGTGAAGTGGTGCTGTTCCGCAGAGCGACTCACGCGTGCGTGCTGCAGCTGAAACTCCACTATGGCCTGCTGCTGCTCGCACAGTCTTTCCAGCATGTGCAAGGTGGAGTTCCACCTTGTGGGCATGTCACATATGAGGCGGTGAGCGGGAAGGCCGAAGATACGCTGCAGCGCTGCCAGGCGAGCAGCAGCAGGGTGAGAACGCCGAAAGTGCGCACAAACGGCCCGCACTTTCTGCAGCAGCTCTGACATATCGGGGTAGTTTTAAGGAACCTCTGCACCACCAAATTCAGCACATGTGCGAGGCAAGGGATGTGCGTCAAACCGGCTAGGCCCAGAGCTGCTATGAGATTTCTCCCGTTATCGCACACCACCAGGCCGGGCTTGAGGCTCGCTGGCAGCAACCACTCATTTGTCTGCTGTTCCATGCTCCTCCACAACTCCTGCGCGGTGTGTGGTTTGTCCCCCAAACAGGCAAGTTGTAAAACTGCCTGCTGTCGTTTACCCCTGGCCGTGCTGAAGTTGGTGGTGAAGGTGTTACGCTGTCCGGATGAGGAGGCGGTAGAGGATGAGGAAGCGGAGTAGGAGGAGTTAGGAACAGGAGGCAAACTGAAGCGCCCTGCAATCCTCGGTGGTGGAAGGACATGCGCCAAATTGCTATCCGCCTCAGGCCCATCTGCCACTGCATTTACCCAGTGTGCCGTTAGGGAGATATAACGCCCCTGACCGTGCTTACTGGTCCACGTATCGGTAGTTAGGTGGACCTTGGCACAGATGGCGTTGCGCAGTGCACACCTGATTTTTTCCTCCACTTGGTTGTGCAGGGAAGGGATGGCTTGCCTGGAAAAGTAGTGGCGGCTGGGCACGACGTACTGTGGGACAGCCACCGACATAAGGTTTTTAAAACTGTGCGTCTCCACCGGACGGAATGACAGCATTTCAAAGGCCAATAATTTTGAAATGCTGGCATTCAGGGCCAGGGATCGCGGGTGGGTAGGGGGATACTTCCTCTTCCTCTCAAGTGTTTGGGAGATGGAAAGCTGAACGCTTCCACGGGACATTGTGGAGATGGTTGTTGGTGACCCAGGTGGTGGTGTTGCTGACAGATCGTCTGTTTGCAGGGTGGCAGTTGCCGGTATCACTACAGATGTGGCTGGAGCGGCCGAGACTGCAGCAGAAGAGGAAGCAGGATGAGCCAGAGACGTTTCTTGGTTTTGAAGGTGTGTACTCCACTGCAGCTCGTGCTTTGCACTTAGATGCCTGATCATGCAGGTTGTGCTCAGGTTGAGAAGGTTTATGCCTCGCTTCAAGCTCTGATTGCACAGGGTGCAAACCACGCGTGTCCTGTCATCAGCACATTTTCTAAAGAACTTCCACGCTAGAGAACTCCTTTGAGCTGACTTTGGTGTGCTCATTCCCTTGCTGCGTTGGGCAGTAGCGGGCGTAGTGTCTAGGGCACGGCCGCTCCGCTTCTGCACCCTGCTCCCTCTTCTGCTGTGCTGGTGGCTCTGTGCGACCACCGCCTCTTCCTCCAAATTACTCAGGTCACCTGCATGACGTTCATTCCATGTGGGGTCGAGGACCTCATCGTCCTCCACATCATCTTCCACTCAGTCTTCACCCCTGCCCTCCTTGTCGGTCTCCACAATGCTGAACGCCGCAGCAGTTGGCACCTGCGTTTCGTCATCATCGGAGACGTGCTGCGATGATCCTTGCATGTACTCATCTTGAGAAATAAGTGGTTGGGCATCGCTGCACTCAATCTCTTCCACTTCTGGGGCAGGGCTAGGTGGATGGCCCTGGGAAACCCTGCTGACAGAGTCATCAAAAAGAAGAAGAGACTGCTGTATGGCTTGGGGCTCAGACTGCTTGCCTGATTTGCAAGGGGGTGAGGTGAAAGACGGTTGGACATCGGCTGCAGGTGCCAACTGTGACCTTTCTGCAGTAGACTGGGTGGGAGACAATGTGAAGGAACTGGAGGCACTGTCAGCAGCAAACCAATCTACTATCGCCTCCACTTGTTCTGGCCTCATCACTTCTAGGGGCGTATGATGCCCTACCAAATACTGATGCAGGTTCTGTCGCCTACTCACACTTGAGGAAGGTGTTTCACTTGTGCGTGTAGCTGGCACAGATCGACCACGTCCTCTCCTTGCAACAGGAGCTCTACCAGCAGCACCACGACCCAGGCCACGGCCCTTTTTTGACGGTCTCCTCATATTTCTGTAATTTAAGATCTTGCCCTAGAAAGGTATTTATTGAATAGCGGAATAGGAAATATGATCCAAAAAAGTGTATGTATCTCACACGTACAAAACCACACTAGGCCCCAATTACTATTGTTTCTACCCCTAAAAGGATGGATGAGGAGTAGGAGGAGTAAGATACAGACAGCACCCTCAAATCTTCAGAAGTATGAGATGAACCTCAAAAACTTGGAAAGGTGGATCTCACACGTACCGACACAGACTATCCCGCAATTCAATTGATCCTCAAAGGTTTTTATTGAATAGCGGAATAGGAAATATGATAAAAAAAAGTGTATGTATCTCGCACGTACACCACCACACTAGGCCCCAATTACTATTGTTTGTACCCCTAAAAGGATGGTTGAGCAGTAGGAGGAGGAGTATGGAACAGGCAGCACCCTCAAATCTTCAGAAGTATGAGATGAACCCCAAAAACTTGGAAAGGTGGATCTCACACGTACCGACACAGACTATCACGCAATTTAATTGATCCCCAAAGGTTTTAATTGAATAGCGGAATAGAAAATATGATCAAAAAGAAAGTGTATGTATCTCACACGTACACCACCACACTAGGCCCCAATTACTATTGTTTGTACCCCTAAAAGGATGGTTGAGGAGTAGGAGGAGGAGTATGGAACAGGCAGCACCCTCAAATCTTCAGAAGTATGAGATGAACCCCAAAAACTTGGAACGGTGGATCTCACACGTACCGACACAGACTATCACGCAATTTAATTGATCCCCAAAGGATTTAATTGAATAGCGGAATAGAAAATATGATCAAAAAGAAAGTGTATGTATCTCACACGTACACCACCACACTAGGCCCCAATTACTATTGTTTGTACCCCTAAAAGGATGGTTGAACAGCAGGAGGAGGAGTATGGAACAGGCAGCACCCTCAAATCTTCAGAAGTATGAGATGAACCCCAAAAACTTGGAAAGGTGGATCTCACACGTACCGACACAGACTATCACGCAATTTAATTGATCCCCAAAGGTTTTAATTGAATAGCGGAATAGAAAATATGATCAAAAAGAAAGTGTATGTATCTCACACGTACACCACCACACTAGGCCCCAATTACTATTGTTTGTACCCCTAAAAGGATGGTTGAGCAGTAGGAGGAGGAGTATGGAACAGGCAGCACCCTCAAATCTTCAGAAGTATGAGATTGTGTTCATTGTACCCCACAAAGATTGTGTTCACTGCACCCCACAAAGATTGTGTTCACTGCACCTCAAAAAGGATTTTGTTCACTGCACCCACAAAGATTGTGTTCACTGCACCCTAAAAGGATTTTGTTCACTGCACCCCAAAAAGATTGTGTTCACTGTACCCCCCAAAGATTGTGTTCACTGCACCCCACAAAGATTCTGTTCCCTGTACCCCACAAAGATTGTGTTCACTGCACCCCACAAAGGATTTTGTTCACTGCACCCCAAAAAGATTGTGTTCACTGCACTCCAAAAAGGATGTTGTTCACTGCACCCCAAAAAGGATTTTGTTCACTGCACCCCAAAAAGATTGTGTTCACTGCACCCCACAAAGATTGTGTTCACTGCAACCCACAAAGGATTTTGTTCACTGCACCCCAAAAAGATTGTTTTCACTGTACCCCCCAAAGATTGTGTTCACTGCACCCCACAAAGGATTTTGTTCACTGCACCCCAAAAAGATTGTGTTCACTGTACCCCCCAAAGATTGTGTTCACTGCACCCCACAAAGATTCTGTTCACTGTACCCCACAAAGATTGTGTTCACTGCACCCCAAAAAGATTGTGTTCACTGCACCCCAAAAATAATTTTGTTCACTGCACCCCAAAAAGGATGTTGTTCACTGCACCCCAAAAAGATTGTGTTCACTGCACCCCACAAAGATTGTGTTCACTGCACCCCACAAAGGATTTTGTTCACTTCACCCCAAAAAGATTGTGTTCACTGCACCCCAAAAAGGATTTTGTTCACTGCACCCCAAAAAGGATGTTGTTCACTGCACCCCAAAAAGGATTTTGTTCACTCCACCCCAAAAAGATTGTGTTCACTGCACCCCACAAAGATTGTGTTCACTGTACCCCAAAAAGGATTTTGTTCACTGCACCCCAAAAAGATTGTGTTCACTGTACCCCCCAAAGATTGTGTTCACTGCACCCCACAAAGATTCTGTTCACTGCACCCCACAAAGATTGTATTCACTGCACCCCACAAAGAATTTTGTTCACTGCACCCCAAAAAGATTGTGTTCACTGCACCCCAAAAAGGATTTTGTTCACTGCACCCCAAAAAGGATGTTGTTCACTGCACCCCAAAAAGGATTTTGTTCACTGCACCCCAAAAAGATTGTGTTCACTGCACCCCACAAAGATTGTGTTCACTGCACCCCACAAAGGATTTTGTTCACTGCACCCCAAAAAGATTGTGTTCACTGCACCCCAAAAAGGATTTTGTTCACTGCACCCCAAAAAGGATGTTGTTCACTGCACCCCAAAAAGGATTTTGTTCACTCCACCCCAAAAAGATTGTGTTCACTGCACCCCACAAAGATTGTGTTCACTGCACCCCAAAAAGGATTTTGTTCACTGCACCCCAAAAAGATTGTGTTCACTGCACCCCACAAAGATTGTGTTCACTGCACCCCAAAAAGGATGTTGTTCACTGCACCCCAAAAAGATTGTGTTCACTGCACCCCACAAAGATTGTGTTCACTGCACCCCACAAAGGATTTTGTTCACTGCACCCCAAAAAGATTGTGTTCACTGCACCCCAAAAAGGATGTTGTTCACTGCACCCCAAAAAGGACGTTGTTCACTGCACCCCAAAAAGATTTTGTTCACTGCACCCCAAAAAGGACGTTGTTCACTGCACCTTAAAAAGATTGTTTTCACTGCAGCCCAAAAAGATTGTGTTCACTGCAGCTCACACACAGAAAAATGGATGTGGATCACTGACACCTGCCTATCTCCTATCCCACACCACACAGCAATATCGAATGTAGTTTGTAGAACACAGTTTCCCTAAAATTCAGCAGCAGCAGCCTCTCCCTAACAGGATTGAGAAGAGATCGTAGATCAGGATTGAGTGCAGAGTCACCCCACCCCCCACACAGCAATATCGATTGTACTTTGTAGAAGACACTGACCCTATAATTCAGCAGACTCTATCCCTAAAATGCCTACAACTCGCCCTGCCTAAACACTCCGACCTGTCCCTCAATTCTATCCGGACACAAATGGTTTTTTCCTGCCTGTCTTTCCCTAATCAGCAGCCAGCACGTTGATGTGTGCTCTGTCCCTGATCTAAGCAGCAGAATGAAGACGCTGCGGCTGCCTGGAACTTATAAAGACTTGGTCACATGCTTCAGACGGCCAATCACAGCTACTGAGACATTTGCAGGCATGGCTGGGATGGCTTAAGGCACACCAGTTAAACGATTGTTGATTGGCTGTTGAAAGCCCGCCATGAAAAGAGCGCCAAAGCATGCAAAACCCGGAAATAAAACGACCGAACACGGATTTTTACCCGAACATACAGTAAAGTGTCCGTGTCCGTGTTCGGGTACAAAAAATCCAATTATTCGGTACGAACACGAATAATACAGTCCGTGTTCGCTCAACACTATTCACAAATAAACATATCCAGGTGTTAGAATGGCCAAGTCAAAGTCCAGACCTGAATCCAATGGAGAATCTGTGGAAAGAACTGAAAACTGCTGTTCACAAACGCTCTCCATCCAACCTCACTGAGCTTGAGCTGTTTTGCAAGGAGGAATGGGCAAAAATTTCAGTCTCTCGATGTGCAAAACTCATAGAGACATACCCCAAGCGACTTACAGCGGTAATCGCAGCAAAAGGTGGCGCTACAAAGTATTAACTTAAGGTGGCTGAATCATTTTGCATGCCCAATTTATCAGTTTTATATTTGTTAAATCAAGATGTCAAAAGTTTGAAATATCCAATAAATTTCGTTCCACTTCATGATTGTGTCCCACTTGTTGTTGATTCTTCACAAAAAATTACAGTTTTATATCTTTATGTTTGAAGCCTGAAATGTGGCAAAAGGTTGAAAAGTTCAAGGGGGCCGAATACTTTCACAAGGCACTGTATTTAATAATGCTAGTAGCATAAGAATTAAAAATAGTTGACGTTGATTAAAAGATCTTGGTTCTGTATTTTTGGAGGGTCCTTTATTTAGCACAGCCTTCTCCCTGCTTTCATGTTATAGCCTTCAGTATAAAGCACCTCTGAAATTATTTTTTAAAAGTTTAATTATTAATAGTAAATTGTTTAGAGAAGAGAAGAAAATTGCTAATTTAATACCCATATAAAGCAATTTAGTACTAAAACATATAAACAAGTGCAACCACACCAGGGATTATGGGAATTAAAACATATCTAAACAAAAAAATCATTATTTTATATATCGCAGCATATCAGTCTTTAGATGTGGTGGGTTTTTTGCAGTTATGTGCTCCTTAATCACCTAAGCCCCGGAGGATTTGGCTGCTCAAAGACCAGGCCCTATTTAGCGATTCGGCACTGCGTGATTTTAACAGACAATTGCGCAGTCGTGCGACACTGTACACAAATTAAATTGACGTCCTTTTTTCCCACAAACAGAGCTTTCTTTTGGTGGTATTTGATCACCTGTGCGATTTTTATTTTTTGCGCTATAAACAAAAAAAGAGCAACAATTTTGAAAAAAATAACAATATTTTTCACATTTTTTATATCAAATTCTCAAAAAAAATGTAAAAATCTAAATTTTTTAACATTTTACGTCAATTTGTTTTCTGCTACATATTTTTGGTAAAAAAAAGTCGCAATAAGCGTATTTTGATCCATTTGCCCAAAAGTTATTGCTTTTACTAACTAGGGGAAAGATTTATGTCATTTTTAATGTTTTTTTTTTAACTAGTAATGGAGGCAACCTGCGATTTTTTTTGCAGGACTGCGACATTGTGGCGGACAGATCTGACCCCTGACTGACATTTTTGACACTTTTGGGGGTACCAGTGACATTACTACAGTAATCAGTGCTATAAATATGCACTGTTACTGTAAAAATGACACTGGCAGGGAAGGGGTTAACTTTATTGGTGATCAAGGGGTTAAGTGTGTCCTTAGGGGCATGATTCTAACTGTTAGGGGCGTGGCTAGTGAAGTAATCACAGAGACATACGATCCTACATAGCAGGATCGCATAGCCTCTGTCATTACTTCAGGGAGAATGACAGACGGCTGTGTTTACATCAGCCTTCTGTCTTTCTCCCTCTCCTGTGGGAGATCGCGAGTGGCTGGCGGACATCGGAGCTGCTGGTCACACGCACTGGCTAGGCAGGGAATGTGCGGGGGCGGGAGCACGCCAAAAGCGATGCGCTCGACCTCTAAAGGTTCTTTGGCAAGCGATGTGGCACTACGTCACTTTGCCTGTAAGCCACTGCGTGCTGCAGTAAATGTACAGGAGGCGGTCATTATGTGGTTAAAGAGAATCTAAAAACAAAAGCAAATATTTAATATAATTTAGCTTTCCAGATATTAGATGCATTTGTTTCTTTTCAAGCTATGTTGCCTTTTTTTAACTGGGATCCTGCCAGTAACATACTTCCTGTGTTGACTATTCACTGCTCAGGGTGTGAGAGCAAAATTGTCACCCTACATTGCTTTCCTGATTTAGACTATAAAAATCTCTCCTCTCCTAATTGCCAATACATTAAGATGTAGTGTTTTGCAGAAACAATCTTGAAACACCAATAGCATTGTTTGAGATAGAAATTCAGTGCAGAGGAAGTTACAGGGACACTGCATTTCTATCAGGTTTGACATAACATTTTTTTCAATTTTCTATACTTACAGAAAATGTACTTTTTAGCAAGAAGAAAATCAAATGAATGCCGCCTTCTATCTAAGGACTACTAAGCTGCATTATTATACATTTTTTGTTATTTTGTTTAGAAATTCTTTAAAAATATTGTCTCTCACTTTCTGTCCTGCTGATAGGAAGCAGTGGGCAATCTCTCAAAAGGACTAGATGAAAATAGTTGCACTGTCCCTTTAAAAGCCAACCAAAAAACATTGTGAATGATTGAACTACTATATTAATTAAAGTGTACAAATATGTGAAAATGCAATGTTGTGCAATAATTGCTCCACCTTATATAAATTCCATGTGACATAAAATTAACAGTATGTGTATATAAAAAACAAATAGAAAGAAAGTGCAGCCACTAAGTCCACATATCATGTGACATAGAAAACAATTGCACTATCTCTTTGAACAGTAGCAATATTTTTTTTTGTGATAATAAAGATTAAATATCCAAAAAAAACAGTAGTGAAAAAAATGCAGACACTTGTTCTCTGAAACATTCAAAAACATAGTCTATGTGTTGAGTGAAAATCAAGTCCAAACAATCCACTAGGAAGATTGCAGTTTTCAGGAAGGCACTAGCCACAATACAGATGAAGCCTCAAGATGTACATGGGTGCGCAGGCGCAGATGTGCGGGTGCCCGTTTTTCAGTCATAACCATGCGCAGATGTGTACATGCCCGTCACTAATGTTGGCGCCAACGGGACTTTTTAAACTGCAGCAGTTCTATTAGCCAGTGATGTCTGATCTACACCTATTACCCGTGTCCCTGTATTTGTTCCTTTGTTTGCTTTTGTTATTGACTCGGCTTGCCCCGACCTGGCTTGAACGCTACATGCCTTGGCCTGTATCTGGATGTGCTCCACCTCCTGCTCATCTGACTGATTCTTTGTTGCTGACTTCTACCTGCCTATATCTGAAAGTCTGTTGCTGACCTGGCTTGTTTGACCTTACATCCAGTTATCCACTCGTCCCACTCCGCATGCTACCTGGTCCCTGCTGGTTCTTCACCGGCTGAGTGCTGACAGTTCTTCTGCACCTGCTAGTTGCCTGTCATGCACCTGCCACCTGCTGTCTGCTCAATCTGGGGTCTGTTGTCTTGGCTGCCATCTGCTGTTCCTACAAATTAACCCACCGCTGGAGACACACCTGCTACCCACTGTAATATCTTACAGGCACTCATACCTTGCAGCGTACTCGCGGCCACTGTCGCAACATTAGTGGTCTCAGAGGCCTCCATCTACACTTCAGTCTCTGCCACAAGGTACATAACAGCAGTGTTCCAATGCCTCTAGCACACCCCACCTCTTTACCAGATAGTTTGACTGCCTAATGCTACAGTAAAACCGCCATAGGTTCCCGCTGCTGTCAATCAAAGTCAGTTTGTATTGTATCAGATAAAGTATTAAACTCCAAAAAAGTATGAAGTGCTAATATTTTGGCAATGTCCTCTGCTGTCATATCCACATGTACACCCTGCTATATATGACTGATTTCTGACACTGCTATATTTCTGGTAATGTCCTCTACTGCCATTTCCTTTTAAACTTGTCTATATAATTGGTGATTGATTCTTAAGTCCATTTGGCTTTAGTGATCAAAAGATTCAATTACCTTTTATGACTCTGACCTGTGTCTGCGGCTTGTCTGATTTACTGACCATCTCCCCTCCCATATTTAAGTGTCTCAAATCAGATCCTAATTTGATTGACAAATGCTTGCCTGCGCAATCTTCCTATAAATATAGAGGGGCCTATGGGGAAGGTTCAAACACCATGTCTCTTTCCTGAGTGTCTCTTTTATAAATGTTTCAACACCACCGTTTACCAAAAGCAGGATAACTAAAGCTGTAAGATACCACAAGAACTCTGCTTCACTCTGGAAAGATGACAAGCAAATCAATATTTTCCATTTAATTTCTTTGAAGTCTGATTCCCACTCTCTTTTCACTAGCATGCTCCTTTTACTCTTCCTTCTTACCTTGGTGTTCTCTGTCCTCAGATTGTCCTTACTGTACCCTTTCTCTCTACCACACAGCATACACATATCACCCTCACTCCTACCCTCCCCATACTATTGCACCCATCACCTCCTGCAATTACTGAACCCACATGCTGACCAAAACACCAGGGCGGAGACATTTGTGCGCTCATACACATCCCACTCCCATCTTACTTTCCTCACCCTCCTTCTTTTCTTAATCCCTGGGGACATTTCTCCCAATCCTGGTCCTCCATTTCCTAGCTGCAAACCCCATTCTTGGCATCCCTCCTCCACTGGCAACAGCCACAATCCATTCAGATTGATCTCTATCTGTTTGCTTCCAAAAACCAGCCCCCCAATCTCATGCGCCTTCTGGAATGCCCGCTCTGTCGGCAACAAACTCACATCTGTGCATGACCTTTTTTATCTCCCATTGCTTTAACATACTTGTCATAACTGAAACCTAGCTTCAAGATTTTGACTCAACTTCTCCTGCTGCCCTCTCCCATGGTGGCCTCCACTGGACTCAAATATAACACAAAATAAGTGCAGCGCAACTCAAAATCCTCCCATATCTATTAACATGTAAATCCCAATATTATAAACAAATTATAAAGTTCATATATGATTCCAAGTAAAAAGTCCCAATATTATATACACGTCGTGCATAAAGTGCAAACAGCAGTCTTCGGTCTTGTGACACATTCAGTGACCACCACCACTAAGTTAAAAACCTGCTCATCTCAGCTTCAGACCCCACTACAGAGTCTAACAAGCACCAACAATAATCGCCTTTCTGTGTCTGGAACAGCAGACCTCCTCCACTGTATCCTCTCATGAAAAGGAGCTCCAAGGTCAGCACATCCACATAATGGGAAACACAAGAAGGAGACCCATAGATAGTGCTCACTATTTCCACATTTATTAATAAAAAAACTTACAAAATTTCTTAGAAATGCATGCAAAGGTACACAATTTCCTGGATGATGATATCACAGGCTCAGCTCCTCCCACCTATATGCGTTGTGCCCCATGATTGGGCTTCATTAGTAGGTAACGCCATCTACAATCCTGGAGCTGCCGAGCTACATAACCAATCTCGTCTCCAAATATCATCTAAATCATCTTTTCTGCTCCTCTTTAGAGCTCCTGCTCTCAAGCTCCCTTGTCTCCTCCTCCCATGCTTGTCTCCAGGACTTCTTCAGATCCTCTACCACCCGCTGGAACTCTCTACCTTAATCTTTCCGGCTATCTCCTACTCTGGCTGCCTTTAGGCGATCCCTGATAACTAATTTCTTTATGGAAACCTATCGTGCCTCCAACTAATCCTTTATCACTTCCATCAGCTCACCCCGCCCCCCCCCCCCCCACAGTTACAACATTCTGTACCACTTGCCCAACCCTATTAGACTGTAAGCTTTTATGAGCAGGGCCCTCTTAACCATTTTGTATTTTATTGTATTGTAGCTGTACTGTCTCCCTTTTATATTGTAAAGTTCTGTAAAACCTGTTGGCGCTATATAAATCCTGTGTAATAATAATAAAAGAAAAGTAGCAAAATATATACTTCTAGAGATCACCTTTAAATATAAAATACCCAGCATTATTGTTTACTTTTTCTTTTTTTCTTGTTCAGTCTCAATAATTTTATCCTATTAAACTTTGCCTTGGTACGTGACATTTTGCAGAACTAACCCATGTGATGCAGTCTAAGCCTTGGCCTGGAGAAAATCACTATATCCACAGCCATATAAACTAATTGTTTTTCATAAGAAGCAGGTAAAGGAAACTGACGCAGCTAAAAGACTTCTGTTTGATTCAAAGCCCTGTTTTCCTATTACAATCATAAACACTTGCTATTGCTTTGAAAATGCCCTTGTTTAGCAGATTTTATAATCTCAATTCTCTTTGTTCTTGTTATTTTTATCTTAGATAGGAAATAATGTTTATATCGCAAGGCATTTCATTTTAGTGTTCTTATATATTTGTTGCTA
Source organism: Pelophylax lessonae (assembly GCF_965119305.1). Taxonomy (NCBI): domain Eukaryota; kingdom Metazoa; phylum Chordata; class Amphibia; order Anura; family Ranidae; genus Pelophylax; species Pelophylax lessonae. The sequence goes on along the minus strand of NC_138768.1, from coordinate 423,913,366 downwards.
AGGCAAGACAGAGGCATGACATTTATTATTTTGATCACTAACGTGCAAGAACACCTGTAGAACATTGGCATTTAGTGCTGCCATTTCTCTCATTTATTTCAATAATCAGAATCAGGGGAACAAATATTAATTCATATCTTATTTTCAGCTTGGAAATGTCAGTTGAGTATCTGCCACAAATCTACATTTGCACCTCCAGGAATTTGTTTTATAGCCACAATTAATTCAGCCTCTGCATGTAATTCTGCTGTATCTGTTTTTAAACAGCCCTACAGAAATATCAGAAAAAGCAGAACATACTCTGCTTTCATCCCTGACAAAATTATTATTTTTTTTAAACATTAAGGGTAATATTTATAAAGCAATAAATGTGACATCATTTATCAAACTTTCACTGAAATTTAAAATATATGCAACAGAAGGTTACACCTGTAATGAATGTTTGGTAAATATCACATTCTCTGCTTCATAAATATAACCCTACATGACAGTTTGGTTCCCCCATGTTTGGTCAAGAGGATTTGACTTTGATATTATTTTACATTGGCATAAGTCAATAATGTCTTTATTTTTTTCAGGTTTTATATTAAATAAAAGTTTTAGTAGTGATGTAGTTAATTTTCAGCACAGTTTTGGTAAAGAAAAAACTGAAAATTTCCCTAAAGTCTCTCCACTCATCATTACTCTTGAGATAGCTTGTACCAAACAAAAGATCATTCTGTGACACTACTTTTGGATATTCTTGCCGCATATGCATCTTATTCTTCTCCATACAGTGGGAGGTCACTAGATAGTATCGACTCTACCCACTCTCCCACACAGAGCCTCCTGCATGCATGTACTGAGCACTAGCAGCACTAACACGCTCCCGCTGATCTCTTCTGGACCCTACTTTTAGAGTTAAGGGTGGGCTAGCTGGTTCTTCCCCACCTCCAAACTACCTCCCTGACTGCAGGTTTTTCTCCTCCTTTCCTCCCATTTACACTACACAGCCTGTGAAATAATCCCCTCTGCCCCTTGCCATTCTATACTGATACAAGATGACCACCAACAACATACTCAAGGCCCAGTGAACTACCCTGAAATTTATTTCACTTAATTCTCAGAGCCCTAACATTCCTAAAAAAATGCCCACAAATACTCTTGTCTTTATGGAAGCACAAGGTAGAGATTATATTTGTGTAAGAGACTCACTTTAGGACGAGGTCCATACCCAAACTTACTAATAAATCCTACCCTACTGTTACCATACAATGAATAACACCTCCACATCTAAAGGGGTTTCTATCCATATTTCTATCCATATTTCTAAACATATCCCTACATAAGTAACCAATTTCTTAGTAGAGAAAGAAGGGCAATGTCACTTCCTCAAAGAAAAACTTGGAGACAATCCCATCACTTTAGCAAACATATGTAGACCAAATGTTAAGCAAGTAGCCTTTTTTCTCACAGTGGTGAATCTACTAACATCTTTTCAAATGGGCATCCTCGTTTTGTGAGATTTTAACCTGTCTCCTAATCCCCTGCTTCATTTCTTAACTGCACCTCTGCGCTAGCTTACAAAGTCCTGAGAACAAATTCTTCTCTTCCTTGATACTTGGCGCACCCTCCATCCAGGTGAGCATGACTACACCTTGTTTTCAGTACACTATGCCTGCTATACACGGCTGGACTACTTCTTCTTCTCACAAAGAGATCTTTTGCTTTTACATAAGGCAATGATTGTATCCATGTTTATTTCAGACCATCATCCAAAGTTATCCAAACCCTCCAAGAGTTACTCCAAACCAAATTATTACTCCTTAAAGAACTCGATAAAGCCATGAAATATTAACTTGTCCTCAAAACAGAAACTGTTCTATGAACAAGGGAATAAGTGTTGAAACTCCTAGCAAATGCACATGTGTCAGGGTCCGGACTAGCGGCAGGTGACTGCACTGGAGGTGGATCCTCTGTGTCAGTGAGGGATTGGGGTGGACCGTACCAGGGGACCGGTTCTAAGTTACTACCGGTTTTCACCAGAGCCCGCCGCAAGGCGGGATGGACTTACTGCGGTGGTAGCAACCAGGTCGTATCCTCCGGTAACGGCTCAACCTCAAAGACAGCTGATTCAGGCGCGGTACAGAAGGACAAGGCAAAGGCAAGGTCAGACGGAGCAGAAGGTCAAGGCAGGCGGCAAGGTTCATAGTCAGGGGCAACAGCAGAAGGTCAGGCAGGGAAAGATACACAAAAAGCTTTCTCAAGGCACAAAAGGCAACAAGATCCGGCAAGGACAGGAAGGGGAAGTGGGTTTTTATATGTTTTGGCTGATTTAGGCCAGGCACCAATTAGTGGTGCACTGGCCCTTTAAATTTCAGAGCACCGGCGCGCGCGCGCCCTAGGGAGCGGGACCGCGCGCGCCGGGAGGAAGACAGAGCGAGAGCCGAGCGGGAGGTGAGTGTGCGGCGCGGACGGGAACATCCCGCCGCACGGGGAGACAGTAAAGAAGATGCGGGGGAGCGGTGCTCACGGTCGGGGAAGGTGACCGGAGCGCCGCTACCCGCAGCACGCCTCGAGTGCTCCGGCGTGACAACATGCACAATATTCGAGATGCCTGCTCACTAGTGTCCAATCAAGACATTGCGAGTCAGTTTATCCAGTATTACATGGCACGCTACAATATATCGTCCTCACTTCACACTACTTGGCCGCCTTTAATTCCTTAACTTTTCATACTCCTCACTCACATAGTCTCTTTAGAAGTGCACATTACAGTGATACTGAAACTGGGAAAGGACCTATTGCTCGTAGCTAACTATCGACCCATCTCACTCTATAATGTTGACCTTAAACTCTTTGCAAATAATGTACCAAACCGCCTTCTTCCACTACTTTCTTCTCTTATCACAAAGGGCCAGGTTTGCTTCATCCCGAGCGGAGAAGCCAGGGACAATACTATTAAGACCCTAAATTTACATCACTGGCTTACCTCCTCCAAACAACCATTTTTTTTCTTTCTTTAGATGCGGAGAAGGCATTCGACAGAGTGGCCTGAGACTATATGAAAGCAGACCTGGAGGCTATAGGCATCCAAGAATGCCTTCACCATCTCCAACAGGACCAGACAGGATTGCCCCTTGTTCCTGATTCTTTTCTTGCTGAAGCTAGAACCCCTTCTTTGCCACTTCTCTAGTTGCACTTTAAGCTTGCAGCCTTCACGGGTGATACACTGATCATTTTATCTAACCCTCAAGTTACAATCCTCCTTAGAGACTTTGCTCACTTCAACACCATTTATAACCTCCAGATCAACTACTTAAAATTTTACACTTTGAACATTTTCCTACCACAAGAAACTGTGGACTACTGTCAATCAAATTGTCCATTGATATGGAAATCGGATGCCATTCTGTACCTAGGTATTCAGCTCTTGGCTTGCCTATCAGAACCTATACTCCAAAACTTGCAACGGAACTTACAGACTTGGAATCAATGTCTCATTTCCTGGTTCGGCAGAGCAGCCATTTTAAAAATGAATATCCTACCATGACTGCTCTACTAAATGCAGGCAGTCCCAATCAAGTTGCCCCAAGCGCTTTCCTCCTCTACTTCCACATGGCATGCACAAAGTTAGTAATATCCTCCTCACCCAGACCCCTAATCCCTCTCCAATATACCCCTGACTTTCTACCAAGAATGCCTGCATCATTTCTGCATGACCTTTGGCCAAATAACTGTATTTCTGACAAACACTTTTTTTTAATAAATGTTCCCTTCTGAGCTATGATTCCCTACCCTTTAGGCATGTATGGGAAGATGTGTAGGGTGGTACATGTAGTAGTGAACTGGGTACCTTTCTGCACATTTATTGGTCCTACCTTACTTATCAGTATAGCCCACAATATCTCTTCCAAATTTACTGCTAACTTCAACCAGCTATTGACAACCCCCTTCCATAACAAATGTCCATTGTCTTCACCCAAGAGGTGTGGGTACACTTCAGGTGAACCCATTCCCATCTGATAATTCTTCCCTTCCTGAATCCCACTTTCTTCCTCCATCCCCCCTATTTTTTTCTTTTGTTCTTCAATTTCTCTCCTTCTCTTGTCCACGTAGGCCCTGGACCCCCAAATCCACAGATGTACGGACACATCCAGCACTCACCAATCCATTTTTTTTTGGCACCTCCTAGGAACGTGGTTCTTAGGTGTGGAGTTTGGCACCATCTGGTTATCTCGATGTGCGCCCTAAGATGGTCATTGAATTTTACCAGGGCTACCATATTTCCTTTCATTTTTGTTTTTTTCTATATTTTCTCTTTTTTGCCATGTTATGTTCTCTGTCATTTATATTGCTTGCATTGGTGGCTGGTGCTCAATTTTCTTCATGGCCCCCCCTTTCGGTGTAGTGCTCTGCACCCCGAGCCCACCCTTTTTGAAGCTATTAGAGCCTCTAATCATGTGCTTCTAAGAAGAAAAAAAAAATATTGGAATCTATCCGTCCGGCGCCCTGCATGTAGATTTGGGTGTCGGGCACATGGATGAGGGGGGCTTCACCCCTAATGCCACCACTGATCGCTTGTTTATGACACCAAACTGTTACGTGTATACGTGGGGACAGTTAATGTAACCCTATTTTAACAATCTTGTTCCTACTTTCTGATGGATATTTATTTTTGCATTCTACCAATTTTGTAAACCCTAATAAAATTATCTGTGAAACAATATATCATTCTAGTCCATGAAAATACAGACAATACACATAATTCATTAGATGACATTAGGTGACTAGCTGTAGTAGTGGTGACATAGCAACAGGAAAAATGTAATTAATAATTTTAAAATATATGATATACACGTGCTACAACCTCTCCACCCAAAACAATGATATGAAGGTCTTTTAACTGCTTGCCGACCGCCGCAAGTAGATTTACTGCGGCGGTCAGCCCCTACCAGGCAGAGTGACGTTAATTAACGTCACTAGCCTGGGAGGGTCTGGGGAGCGAGCGCGCGCCCGCGGAGGCGCGCTCCCGCTCCCGCGCGGTCACGCACCCCCCCGCGCGTGTGACCAGCGGACCCGATGTCCGCCGGTCACTCGGCGATCGGCGGGGGAGAGGGAGAATGTCAGGCAGCTTGTGTAAACAAGCCACCTGTCATTCTCCTCGCTGTAAAGACACTGATTACTCGGATCTAGTATGTAGATCCGTTGATCAGTGTCCTTACAGCTAGAGCCACAGCCAATCACAGTAAGAATCACGCCCCTAGGGACACACACAGCCCCTCCCTCCCAAATAAAGTTAACCCCTTCACTGCCAGTGTATTTTTACAGTAACAGTGCATATGTATAGCACTGATTACTGTAGAAATGTCACTGGTAACCCCAAAAGTGTCAAAAATGTCAGTCAAGGGTCCGATCTGTCCGCCGCAATGTCGCAGTACCGCAAAAAAAATCGCAGATCGCTGCCATTACGCGTTAAAAAAAAAAACAACAAAAATGACAAAAATCTTTCCCTTTGTTAGTAAATGTGATAACTTTTGCGCAAACCAATCAAAATACGCTTTTTGCGATTTTTTTTACCAAACATAGGTAGGATAAAACAAATTGGCCAAAAATGTTAAAAAATTTTGATTTTTACATTTTTTTTGGGGGGAATTTCATATAAAAAAATGTGAAAAATATTGCTATTTTTGCAAAATTGTCGCTCTTTTTTTGTTTATAGCGCGTGATCAAAAAATCGCACAGGTGATCAAATACCACCAAAAGAAAGCTCTGTTTGTGGGAAAAAAAGGACGTCAAATTTGTTTAGGTACAGCGTCGCACGACCGCGCAATTGTCCGTTAAAGTCGCGCAGTCCCGAATCGCAAAATACCCCCTGGTCTTTTAGCAGGAAAATCCTCCGGGGCTTAAGTGGTTAAAGAGATATTGTAGTGATTCTTGGTAAGTTATATTTACATTTAAACATGTATAAACTGATATTTTATATATTTTCTAAAATCTGTATAAATTTATTTTACAACCAGTGAACATTTTTCTAGCTGCATCAATAATTCTCAGCTTACAAAACCAATTAAAAACCCAATACTGCTTTTCCTCATTGTGCATGCATTTCTTAGATGACTAATTAGGATGTTACTGTCTATATTCAGGGGTTAATTTACTATAGTTAAATAGGCGTATTACTCTGTAAGGGAGCTGCACTCTGCAAGGGAATTTTCCCCAAAGGTTAGTGAATGTGGTAAAATTTCACTTTGCTTTGAATACCCAATCATGTGCAATAGAAAAAAAAAAACAAATTTTTGCTTGCATATTATTGGATGTTATAAAGCCTGCATATAGCTCCATTTGTTAATTGCAAGAGCAAACATGAAATTTTCATGAGCTATTTTATATTTGTCTAATTAAAAATGAAAACAAAAAATAATATTAATAATTTTGTAATATTTATCATAATATGAATATAGTACAGAAAATATATCTAAAACATGATTTGTATAATAATAATAATAATAATGATAATAATAATATATATATTTGTCTTAACAAGTGAATTCTAATTTATTTTTACTAACTCGGCACATGTAAAACTAAAGGTGCAGAGATTTGAAGCTGCTCTCCTGAAAACATTTTTTTTTGCATTCGTTCTGTTTACCACCTGAGACAATATATTGTTAATAATTTATAGGCTGCTTCTGTTTGCCACATAAACCTTTTCTTTAGCATCAGTGTGTGTGTGACAGCCAAGATTTGTAGTAATTTCAAAGTGACCTCAAATCAATCTGTCTAAAAGCTGATACAACCCAGGGGAAATTACATTTTTTGTGTGTTTGTAATTTCTACAGATCCAGAAAAGTTTGGATGTTAACATTGCTATATTAAAGCCCTCAATTTCACAAAAGTTAAATAAATAAACAAATAACTTACCATAGTTGCCACAAGGAGGAGAAGCTGCCAAACATAACTTGAACAAAATTAATTATGAGTTCATTGTAATGTTCATAGTTATATTTTTTTACATTTACTGCATTTAAGACATTTATCTACAAAATTTGTACTCTTCGATTACCTATAGACAATACATGGTTATGATGATGACTGATTTGTCCATGAGTGCTTTCATAATAAATCACAATGCCTCATCTATTTCAACCAAGATATATGTTTGGCTCACAAAAAGTCACATTATACTACACACCTTATATTTGTTTGTAAAAAAAAATACATTAGGAAATTATCCAAAAAACAATAAAATAATAAAGTAGGATGGAATGAATGCATTACAAAAAAAAAAAAGTAATGATAAAGGATACAAATGTATTTAACACACTTAAAGAAAAATGATAGAAAGAAGTAAGGAATGGGCATAGGTAACATGATTAATAGATACAGGGAAAGCACGCAGAATAAGCTACAATTCATACAGTAAATCTTTGATAATCAGGCAATCATGTTAAAGTTGATTTGCTATCTCCGGAGTCTTACTATGTCTAATCATAGAAGATTACCTCCTACACAGTTTTTCTGCCATCAAATGATTTCAGCATCATCTATAAGATCTTTAAAAAAAAAAATGCATTTTTTGATAAACAACGCTTTTTTCTGATAACTTAATGTCATCTAATTAATTGAGTGCTATATTAAATATTTAAATGAAAAAAAGACTACTAAAATAATAAATAATAAACTCCAATCACTATGGTAGTTTTTACATATACACAGCTAAATCTGAGGATTCTTGGACAAAAGAGGTAGTTTTGACAGTAATATACATTTATTGACAGAGTACATAATATATACAAATTATACACTAAACATCATTTACAACACAAACTACAGTATAAGTACAGTGGGTTACAAATATTTACAAATTACACACAAAACCATATTTACAAAAAAATGTGCAGTGCGAGTATGTATTTAGTTTACCTTTTAGCCTCAAGTCTGGTCATACCATGTGCATGTATGTCCCAGGACAAAGAGGAATCATGGTTTGGTAACAATTCATTATATCGCATGTACAGTAGCTAATATAATGCACCCTAATTGGTCACCATACCCAGCAAATATATATTGAGTGTAGCCTGATTGGAAGATTCAAATAAGGCTGCTGTTTATAACTAGGGTTGAGCGGACACCTAGATGTCCGTGTTCGACGGGTTCGGCCGAACTTTAAAAAAAAGTCCGGGTCCGTGTCCCGGACTTTTACCGAACTTTTCCCGGACACCGAACCCCATTGAAGTCAATGGGGACCCGAACTTTAAGGCACTAAAATGGCTCTAAAACACCAAAGGAAAGGGCTAGAGTGCTGCAAATGGCAGCAAAACGTAATTAAGAGCATGGCAAGTGCTCTGCAAACAAATGTGGATAGGGAAATAACTTAAAACAACAAAAAAAACAGAAAAATAAAACAATGTTCTTCTTCATCTCTGAAGGACGAGGCCCATATGGAGTAGGAGGGAGGTTGAGGTAGTGGTGGATGTGGCGGTGACATAGGCATGCGCACAGGGTGTGCCGGGTGTGCCTGGGCACACCCTAATCACCTAGGGCACATAGCATTGCCAGTGAGGAGATGGGAAAGATCTTCCTCGGACCTGCTCTGCTCTATTTCTCTTTGCCTACAGGTACATGGCCCCGATACATTACTCTCCCTGCTGGCAAACACATGCATGTGTATTTCAACTTTGGGGTGCACACCTTAATGCAATAGGCTGCGCACACCTATGGGCGGTGTAGGTGGAAGCGGCGGTGGAGGAGGACCAGGGCCGGATTAAGAGCATCATGGGCTTGGTGCTGAGGATTTTGAAGGGCCTTAAGGGCCGTGCCGTGCCATGCACCCAGAGGAGGAAGGGTGCAGCCATGCATGCCTAATTCAACATGGGATGCTGTCTCTGAAGCCCATAAACACATCCATGCATCGGCAACTGTCCCTCCTTGTCCGGCCTTCGCGCTGTGTGGGGAGGTTCTGAGGGTGCTGCCTGGGGAAGCGAGCATAGAAGCCAGACTTCTGTGTTTACAAGTGACAGAAGAGCGGTAACAGTGAATATGGCCAACCCGGGGCCTATATAAAAGGTAGGGGCCTGGAGCTGCAGCTCCAATAGCCCCTACGTTAATCTGGCCCTGAGGAGGAGGACGAGGTAGCCAACACTGCTTCTTTTCACAAATTTTAAATGAGGGTACACCCCAAAAAGAGTGAGAAAGAGCAAAAATGGAACAATGGGTGGGTAAGGTCGGTATCCATTGCTATTCTGCACAAGGTACGGAAAAGTCCCATGGGATCCATGCCTGGTTCATTTTAATGAACGTGAGCTTGTCCATATTGTCTCTGGACAGGCGGCTGCGCTTGTCTGTTATAACGCCCCCAGCCGTGCTAAATACCCGTTCAGATAATACACTGGCTGCAGGGCACGCCAGCACCTCCAAGGCGTAAAGGGCAAGCTCAGCCCATGTGCCCAATTTGGAGACCCAGAAGTTGAAGGGGGCAGACCCCTCATTCACTACATGTAGGCGTGTGCACACATACTGCTCCACCATGTTGGTAAAATGCTGCCTCCTGCTAAGACGTTCCATCTGAGCTGCTGGTGCTGCTGTTTGTTGTGGCGTGCTGACAAAGCTTTTCCACATTTCGGCCATGCTAACCCTGCCTTCTGAGGTGCTGGCAGTGCCCTGGTTGCGTTGGCGACCTCCTCCTCCTCCTCCTCTGCCTTGTGCTTCCACTGTGGCCCCGCTGTCAGATGGGAATGCCAGCAGCATGGCGTCTACCAGCGTGCGCTTGTACTCGCGCATCTTGCGATCGCGCTCCAGTGAGTGAATTAAGGACGGTACGTTGTCCTTGTAACAGGGATCCAGCAGCGTGGCCACCCAGTAATCAGCACAAGTTAGAATGTGGGCAACTCGGCGGTCGTTGTGGAGACACTGCAGCATGTAATCGCTCATGTGTGCCAGGCTGCCCAGAGGCAACGAAAGGCTGTCCTCTGTGGGAGGTGTATCGTCCGTGTCCTCTGTATCCCCCCAGCCACGCACCAGTGATGGCCATGAGCTGGCCTGGGTGCCACCCTGCTGTGAACATGGTTCCATCTCCTCCTCCAGCTCCTCCTCCTCCTCATCCTCCTCATCCTCCAGAACTGTGCCCCTGCTGGACAATTGTGTCCCTGGCGTTTGTGTGTGCAGGAACCCACCCTCGGAGCCCCTTGCGAATGACTGCCCTGAAAGCCTTGGAAATGTTACCTCTTCATCCTCCTCCTCCTCCTCCTCATCCTGTGCCACATCCTCTTCCATCATCGCCCGAATTGTTTTTTCAAGGAGGCATAGAAGTGGGATAGTTAAGCTGAGAACGGCGTCATTGCCACTGGCCATGTTGGTGGAGTACTCAAAACAGCGCAACAAGGCACACAGGTCTCGCATGGAGGCCCAGTTATTGGTGGTGAAGTGGTGCTGTTCCGCAGAGCGACTCACGCGTGCGTGCTGCAGCTGAAACTCCACTATGGCCTGCTGCTGCTCGCACAGTCTTTCCAGCATGTGCAAGGTGGAGTTCCACCTTGTGGGCACGTCACATATGAGGCGGTGAGCGGGAAGGCCGAAGTTACGCTGCAGCGCTGCCAGGCGAGCAGCAGCAGGGTGAGAACGCCGAAAGTGCGCACAAACGGCCCGCACTTTCTGCAGCAGCTCTGACATATCGGGGTAGTTTTTAAGGAACCTCTGCACCACCAAATTCAGCACATGCGCCAGGCAAGGGATGTGCGTCAAACCGGCTAGGCCCAGAGCTGCTATGAGATTTCTCCCGTTATCGCACACCACCAGGCCGGGCTTGAGGCTCGCTGGCAGCAACCACTCATTTGTCTGCTGTTCCATGCTCCTCCACAACTCCTGCGCGGTGTGTGGTTTGTCCCCCAAACAGGCAAGTTGTAAAACTGCCTGCTGTCGTTTACCCCTGGCCGTGCTGAAGTTGGTGGTGAAGGTGTTACGCTGTCCGGATGAGGAGGCGGTAGAGGATGAGGAAGCGGAGTAGGAGGAGTTAGGAACAGGAGGCAAACTGAAGCGCCCTGCAATCCTCGGTGGTGGAAGGACATGCGTCAAATTGCTATCCGCCTCAGGCCCATCCGCCACTGCATTTACCCAGTGTGCCGTTAGGGAGATATAACGCCCCTGACCGTGCTTACTGGTCCACGTATCGGTAGTTAGGTGGACCTTGGCACAGATGGCGTTGCGCAGTGCACACCTGATTTTTTCCCCCACTTGGTTGTGCAGGGAAGGGATGGCTTGCCTGGAAAAGTAGTGGCGGCTGGGCACGACGTACTGTGGGACAGCCACCGACATAAGGTTTTTAAAACTGTGCGTCTCCACCAGACGGAATGACAGCATTTCAAAGGCCAATAATTTTGAAATGCTGGCATTCAGGGCCAGGGATCGCGGGTGGGTAGGGGGGTACTTCCTCTTCCTCTCAAGTGTTTGGGAGATGGAAAGCTGAACGCTTCCACGGGACATTGTGGAGATGGTTGTTGGTGACCCAGGTGGTGGTGTTGCTGACAGATCGTCTGTTTGCGGGGTGGCAGGTGCCGGTATCACTACAGATGTGGCTGGAGCGGCCGAGACTGCAGCAGAAGAGGAAGCAGGATGAGCCAGAGACGTTTCTTGGTTTTGAAGGTGTGTACTCCACTGCAGCTCGTGCTTTGCACTTAGATGCCTGATCATGCAGGTTGTGCTCAGGTTGAGAAGGTTCATGCCTCGCTTCAAGCTCTGATTGCACAGGGTGCAAACCACTCGTGTCCTGTCATCAGCACATTTTCTAAAGAACTTCCACGCTAGAGAACTCCTTTGAGCTGACTTTGGTGCGCTCGTTCCCTTGCTGCGTTGGGCAGTAGCGGGCGTAGTGTCTAGGGCACGGCCGCTCTGCTTCTGCACCCTGCTCCCTCTTCTGCTGTGCTGTTGGCTCTGTGCGACCACCGCCTCTTCCTCCAAACTACTCAGGTCACCTGCATGACGTTCATTCCATGTGGGGTCGAGGACCTCATCGTCCTCCACATCATCTTCCACCCAGTCTTCACCCCTGCCCTCCTTGTCGGTCTCCACAATGCTGAACGCCGCAGCAGTTGGCACCTGCGTTTCGTCATCATCGGAGACGTGCTGCGATGATCCTTGCATGTACTCATCTTGAGAAATAAGTGGTTGGGCATCGCTGCACTCAATCTCTTCCACTTCTGGGGCAGGGCTAGGTGGATGGCCCTGGGAAACCCTGCTGACAGAGTCATCAAAAAGAAGAAGAGACTGCTGTATGGCTTGGGGCTCAGACTGCTTGCCTGATTTGCAAGGGGGTGAGGTGAAAGATGATTGGACATCGGCTGCAGGTGCCAACTGTGACCTTTCTGCAGTAGACTGGGTGGGAGACAATGTGAAGGAACTGGAGGCACTGTCAGCAGCAAACCAATCTACTATCGCCTCCACTTGTTCTGGCCTCATCACTTCTAGGGGCGTATGATGCCCTACCAAATACTGATGCAGGTTCTGTCGCCTACTCACACTTGAGGAAGGTGTTTCACTTGTGCGTGTAGCTGGCACAGATCGACCACGTCCTCTCCTTGCAACAGGAGCTCTACCAGCAGCACCACGACCCAGGCCACGGCCCTTATTTGACGGTCTCCTCATATTTCTGTAATTTAAGATCTTGCCCTAGAAAGGTTTTTATTGAATAGCGGAATAGGAAATATGATCCAAAAAAGTGTATGTATCTCGCACGTACAAAACCACACTAGGCCCCAATTACTATTGTTTCTACCCCTAAAAGGATGGATGAGGAGTAGGAGGAGTATGGAACAGACAGCACCCTCAAATCTTCAGAAGTATGAGATGAACCTCAAAAACTTGGAAAGGTGGATCTCACACGTACCGACACAGACTATCCGCAATTCAATTGATCCTCAAAGGTTTTTATTGAATAGCGGAATAGGAAATATGATCAAAAAAAAGTGTATGTATCTCACACGTACACCACCACACTAGGCCCCAATTACTATTGTTTGTACCCCTAAAAGGATGGTTGAGCAGTAGGAGGAGGAGTATGGAACAGGCAGCACCCTCAAATCTTCAGAAGTATGAGATGAACCCCAAAAACTTGGAAAGGTGGATCTCACACATACCGACACAGACTATCACGCAATTTAATTGATCCCCAAAGGTTTTAATTGAATAGCGGAATAGAAAATATGATCAAAAAGAAAGTGTATGTATCTCACACGTACACCACCACACTAGGCCCCAATTACTATTGTTTGTACCCCTAAAAGGATGGTTGAGGAGTAGGAGGAGGAGTATGGAACAGGCAGCACCCTCAAATCTTCAGAAGTATGAGATGAACCCCAAAAACTTGGAAAGGTGGATCTCACACGTACCGACACAGACTATCACGCAATTTAATTGATCCCCAAAGGTTTTAATTGAATAGCGGTATAGAAAATATGATCAAAAAGAAAGTGTATGTATCTCACACGTACACCACCACACTAGGCCCCAATTACTATTGTTTGTACCCCTAAAAGGATGGTTGAGCAGTAGGAGGAGGAGTATGGAACAGGCAGCACCCTCAATTCTTCAGAAGTATGAGATGAACCCCAAAAACTTGGAAAGGTGGATCTCACACGTACCGACACAGATTATAACGCAATTTAATTGATCCCCAAAGGTTTTAATTGAATAGCGGAATAGAAAATATGATCAAAAAGAAAGTGTATGTATCTCACACGTACACCACCACACTAGGCCCCAATTACTATTGTTTGTACCCCTAAAAGGATGGTTGAGCAGTAGGAGGAGGAGTATGGAACAGGCAGCACCCTCAAATCTTCAGAAGTATGAGATGAACCCCAAAAACTTGGAAAGGTGGATCTCACACGTACCGACACAGACTATCACGCAATTGAATTGATCCCCAAAGGATTTAATTGAATAGCGGAATAGAAAATATGATCAAAAAGAAAGTGTATGTATCTCACACGTACACCACCACACTAGGCCCCAATTACTATTGTTTGTACCCCTAAAAGGATGGTTGAGCAGTAGGAGGAAGAGTATGGAACAGGCAGCACCCTCAAATCTTCAGAAGTATGAGATGAACCTCAAAAACTTGGAAAGGTGGATCTCACACGTACCGACACAGACTATCACGCAATTTAATTGATCCCCAAAGGTTTTAATTGAATAGCGGAATAGAAAATATGATCAAAAAGAAAGTGTATGTATCTCACACGTACACCACCACACTAGGCCCCAATTACTATTGTTTGTACCCCTAAAAGGATGGTTGAGCAGTAGGAGGAGGAGTATGGAACAGGCAGCACCCTCAAATCTTCAGAAGTATGAGATTGTGTTCACTGTACCCCACAAAGATTGTGTTCACTGCACCCCACAAAGATTGTGTTCACTGCACCTCAAAAAGGATTTTGTTCACTGCACCCCACAACGATTGTGTTTACTGCACCCTAAAAGGATTTTGTTCACTGCACCCCAAAAAGATTGTGTTCACTGTACCCCCCAAAGATTGTGTTCACTGCACCCCACAAAGATTCTGTTCCCTGTACCCCACAAAGATTGTGTTCACTGCACCCCACAAAGGATTTTGTTCACTGCACCCCAAAAAGATTGTGTTCACTGCACCCCACAAAGGATTTTGTTCACTGCACCCCAAAAAGGATTTTGTTCACTGCACCCCAAAAAGATTGTGTTCACTGCACCCCACAAAGATTGTGTTCACTGCACCCCACAAAGGATTTTGTTCACTGCACCCCAAAAAGATTGTGATCATTGTACCCCCCAAAGATTGTGTTCACTGCACCCCACAAAGGATTTTGTTCACTGCACCCCAAAAAGATTGTGTTCACTGTACCCCCCAAAGATTGTGTTCACTGCACCCCACAAAGATTCTGTTCACTGTACCCCACAAAGATTGTGTTCACTGCACCCCACAAAGGATTTTGTTCACTGCACCCCAAAAAGATTGTGTTCACTGCACCCCAAAAAGGATGTTGTTCACTGCACCCCAAAAAGGATTTTGTTCACTGCACCCCAAAAAGATTGTGTTCACTGCACCCCACAAAGATTGTGTTCACTGCACCCCACAAAGGATTTTGTTCACTGCACCCCAAAAAGATTGTGTTCACTGTACCCCCCCCAAAGATTGTGTTCACTGCACCCCACAAAGGATTTTGTTCACTGCACCCCAAAAAGATTGTGTTCACTGTACCCCCAAAGATTGTGTTCACTGCACCCCACAAAGATTCTGTTCACTGTACCCCACAAAGATTGTGTTCACTGCACCCCACAAAGGATTTTGTTCACTGCACCCCAAAAAGATTGTGTTCACTGCACCCCAAAAAGGATGTTGTTCACTGCACCCCAAAAAGGATTTTGTTCACTGCACCCCAAAAAGATTGTGTTCACTGCACCCCACAAAGGATTTTGTTCACTGCACCCCAAAAAGATTGTGTTCACTGCACCCCAAAAAGGATTTTGTTCACTGCACCCCAAAAAGGATGTTGTTCACTGCACCCCAAAAAGGATTTTGTTCACTCCACCCCAAAAAGATTGTGTTCACTGCACCCCACAAAGATTGTGTTCACTGCACCCCAAAAAGGATTTTGTTCACTGCACCCCAAAAAGATTGTGTTCACTGCACCCCACAAAGATTGTGTTCACTGCACCCCAAAAAGGATGTTGTTCACTGCACCCCAAAAAGATTGTGTTCACTGCACCCCACAAAGATTGTGTTCACTGCACCCCACAAAGGATTTTGTTCACTGCACCCCAAAAAGATTGTGTTCACTGCACCCCAAAAAGGATGTTGTTCACTGCACCCCAAAAAGGATTTTGTTCACTGCACCCCAAAAAGATTTTGTTCACTGCACCCCAAAAAGGACGTTGTTCACTGCACCCCAAAAAGATTGTGTTCACTGCAGCCCAAAAAGATTGTGTTCACTGCAGCTCACACACAGAAAAATGGATGTGGATCACTGACACCTGCCTATCTCCTATCCCACACCACACAGCAATATCGATTGTAGTTTGTAGAACACAGTTTCCCTAAAATTCAGCAGCAGCAGCCTCTCCCTAACAGGATTGAGAAGAGATCGTAGATCAGGATTGAGTGCAGAGTCACCCCACCCCCCACACAGCAATATCGATTGTACTTTGTAGAAGACACTGACCCTATAATTCAGCAGACTCTATCCCTAAAATGCCTACAACTCGCCCTGCCTAAACACTCCGACCTGTCCCTCAATTCTATCCGGACACAAATGGTTTTTTCCTGCCTGTCTTTCCCTAATCAGCAGCCAGCACGTTGATGTGTGCTCTGTCCCTGATCTAAGCAGCAGAATGAAGACGCTGCGGCTGCCTGGAACTTATAAAGACTTGGTCACATGCTTCAGACGGCCAATCACAGCTACTGAGACATTTGCAGGCATGGCTGGGATGGCTTAAGGCACACCAGTTAAACGATTGTTGATTGGCTGTTGAAAGCCCGCCATGAAAAGAGCGCCAAAGCATGCAAAACCCGGAAATAAAACGACCGAACACGGATTTTTACCCGAGCATACAGTAAAGTGTCCGTGTCCGTGTTCGGGTACAAAAAATCCAATTATTCGGTACGAACACGAATAATACAGTCCGTGTTCGCTCAACACTATTTATAACCCATGAGATATTTGATAACGAAAAACAATGGCCAGACCTTTGAAGTGGAAAAATATTTACAGTAACCCCAACTGGGCAGCTAACAATGGTTGACTACCTTGTTTATTTTCTATTGATTAACCTGTGAAAAAACTGTGGATAGTCTACTTCAGCAGCGTAATCTCTCCATTATTATGGAAAACCAATGATTTTATGGCATTTTTCATTATCAGTGACAAAAGCCTACACAAAGCACTAGATATAGTGATGCCATAACATGAAACTTTGCATTTTCTAGTCACCCTAAAAGACCAAGAAGTTGTTGATGATTGCTGTCTTTGAGCAAAGTACTAGTTACTGGAACTAATGAACACTGTTTCTATGTACTTTAAATGTAGGTTCCCTAGGATTAACATTAAAATAAATCTATTAACCTGCTGGGGCCTGAATTAAAAAAAAAGTGAAGATGTGCTATGTTATAAGGAACATCTAGAAATGTTAGTAGTGCCTAAGCTGTAAAAGTACCTCTTGTTTTCAAGGTCTTGGTCTGGACAACTTTACATTGAAAGATCCTTCCATCTGATATAGGTTTGATGGCCTTTATGATTGGGAGAGTTCCCATTTTGGGGTTTCTCCTTTAATCCTTTTTTCTGCCCTGCATTCCCTGAGCATTGGTGGAATCCAGCGGGTTTTTATCTGGAGGAATGGATCCTTTTGTAATGCTACGTTTGATTCTACACACTAATACACCTTCTATCACTTACCTGGTTGAGATCGAGCTGTCGAGGGGGCTTCTCTTGCACCTCCTGTCCAACACCCCTGGTAGAGATGACAGGGGGTTTGGGGCACAGAGTGGCACTAGGGCCGGTATAGCAGGCGGTGCCTTGACAGGAGACTTAAGGCCATAGATCACCGGATGAGCACCTGGAACTGGAACTCCGTGATGCTATATGAGAAAGCCGGAGCGAAACCGGAACAAAAGCCAAGGAGTCGGGCAGCGTGTGTACAGGAACATGAGACGGAAGCAATATCAGGATACCAGCCAAAGTCAGTACACAATCTGGCAGCAAGGTACAAAGGCATAAGACACTAGCAAGGTCAATCACAGGCCAGGGTCACAGGTAGGCAGGCAGGAATCCAAAGAAGAGTCAAGGGCAAGCTGGGTCAGCACAGGTAAACCAGAAGCAGGTCAAGGCACAGGTAAACAGGAACAAGCTAAAAGACCACTCAGCATTGTGCTCCTGTCACTGCTCAGCTTAAATAGGCCTGGCTAGGACATTTTCACTATGCAATAGACATTGCCATCAACATTAACTGGCTAATTCGTTATGAGTCTTAAGCTCATATTTCTGAAAGTCCAGGGTCTCAACTACCCAGCGAAAAGACATTAGTTGGGGAATGAAGCACAACTTCACCGTGCTGACCTAATTAGTGTAAAGGAAACTCATTTTCACAGGGAATCTGTTACACATTGTTCTTTTTTTTTTTCCAAAAAGTTTATTGAAGAACAATGAAAGTAACAAACGTGAAATTACATGGTTCACATTATATGTAGAGTAACAATCGTATGGAAAGTAAAAGGCATATTTGATCCATTCGAATTATAAAAAGATAATAACAGCTGAAACTAGGCAAAAGAAATGATCAAACATCAAGTTAAACAAACAATGTATCACGGGCTAAAAAGGAAGGAAAAGACAAAAGTGTTTTGCCCTTTTGGGGTATATTGTTGTATATCGAACAGAACGCAATGCGTTATAGAACAAGTAAGGGCTATCATCTGTTTAAGCTTGGTAAAGCTAAATTAGCAATATAGAAGGGGAATATCAGAAGAGAAAAAGGGAGCGGACCCTATGACCAGCATAGGGCACGCTTGGATGGGGGGGGGGGAGGGAAGAGAGGTAGAAGAGGGGAATAGGGGAAAGAGGACTAAGGGGGAAAGGGAAGATTAGGAGAATGGGAGGAGGGAAGGAGGGGGGAGGTGTGAAGCATCTTGTGTGTCTAGGACTTGCTAAAGTGCATTGTAATATCAAATGATATTGCAGAGATAGTGGATCAACTAGTTGGCAGGCTTGTTAGTGAGCTGGTCATATTCTTGTGAGTAGCTGAAAATAATCCAATCTTTCCAGATTTTAATATATCTATTTGGAGAGTCATGGGCTGTGGATCTTCCATCTCTGAGATTTTGTTAATCTGGGTGAGCCAATTAAGGAGGGATGGGGCTTTCGAGTGCCCCATAGTCTAGGAATGCAGAGTTTAGCTGCGTTGATCATAATCATAGTTAGGGACTTGAAGTACCTCGGTGGGGAATCGGGGTGAAAATGTAGAAGAAATTGGGCTGGGTGTAATTGTAAGTCTTGGGAGGTTATTTTGTGTATATAGGATTTGACCGTATTCCAGAATGGTTGTATCAGGGGGCAGGACCACCATATATGCAGCATGTCAGTGTGATGTTGTTTGCACCTCCAACATTCATCAGGTGCCTGTTTGTTGAATTTATTGAGCAAAAAGGGAGTGCGGTACCATTTAGTAAGTATCTTATAGTTATTTTCCTGGATGGAAACATTCACTGATCCTTTCAAGATGTTGCAAAATAGTTTTTTCCAATGTGGTTCCGTTAAGGACATGTCAGAATCAGTGCACCAATTGTCACACAATTTGCCCATCTGAATAGGGCATGAATGCCACAATAAGGAGTGCATTGTGGAAAGCAGGTGTTGTTGCGGTTGTTGAAGTGCACAAATTTGTTCAAATTTGAAAAGTGGTGTATCCTTGGGATTTTTTTTCAGGTGTGCGGAGATAAAATAGTGAAGTTGTGTGTATTCCCAAACAGTCATTGAGGGATTAAGTGTTGCTGTTTTTAGGTCTTCAAAGTTAGGGAGTTTCTCATTCTGTAGGAGGACAGAGCGCAAAGAGTGGGGGGATTGACCTGGTAGGAATTGTGGGTTGTTAAGCAATGGAGTGAGGAGGCTATGTTTTCGAATTAGTTGGTGTTTGGCATTGGCTGCATGAAAACAGCGAATAGTGGGACTGATTAGAGGGTGTCTTTTAAGTGAGTTCTGTAAGGAAGAATAGGTTAGCCAAGGGATGCTTTGTATGGGGATCGGTGAGAAGGAATCCTCTAATTCAACCCAATCTTTTTTGTGTTTCTGGGAGTGCCAGTCAGCTATACGTAGTAGGTGGGAGGCTTGATAGTATAAGTATATATCTGGGATTCCCATACCGCCTTTGGATTTGGGTCTCGAGAGTATCGAGAATTTAATGCGCAGGGCTTTGTGATGCCAGATAAAGGACCTCATGGCCTTCTTTAAGGAGGAAAAGAAGTGTAGTGGCAGTTGAATGGGAACTGTTTGTAATAAGTAAAGGATATGCGGAAGGACGTTCATTTTAACAATTGCAGCTCGGCCGAACCAGGAGAAGTGTGCCTTATTCCACTTCTTAAGATCCTGGAAGATTGCCTGGGAGATGGGAAGATAATTTTTTTTTAAAACGTCACCTAGGTTAGTTGGAATTTCAATACCCAAATATGTGATGGTGTCAGTTTTCCATTCGTAGGGGAAGGATTGTTTACACTGATCAACTATCGGGCCAGGTAGGGTTATATTAAGAGCCTCAGATTTGGATCTGTTTATTTTAAAATTTGCAATGTATTGAAATAATTTCAACTCTTTTTGTAAGTTGGGTAATGAAATTAGGGGATTGGAGAGGAATAGCAAGATATCATAAGCATAGGCAGCAATTTTGTATTGATTGAAGGTCGAATTGACGCCGGTGATGTTGGGGTTCAATCTAATACTATTAAGAAGGGGTTCAAGTGTCAGTATAAATAGTAGTGGAGACAAGGGGCAGCCCTGATGGGTTCCATTGCTGATGGAGAAGGCATTCGATAGCGAACCGTTGATACGTAACCTGGCCAATGGGCTGTGGTATAGTGCAAGAGTAAAGGCCATTAGTCTGGGGCCCAGACCTATTGAATGGAGGACCGCCCCCAAGTAGTCCCATGCCAGCCTATCGAATGCCTTTTCAGCATCAAGAGACAGCAGGAGACCGGTCTGTGAAGTGGAGGAGAGGATGTGGTGTATATTAAGGGCTTTAAGTGTGTTGTCCCTTGCTTCCCTACCGGGTACGAAGCCTACATGATCTGAGTCAATCAGGGATGGAATGAAAGAGAGGAGGCGGTTAGTGAGTATCTTGGCGAATATTTTTAGATCTACATTGAGTAATGAGATTGGACTGTAGTTTTGGACTTGTGTTGGGTCCTTCCCTGCTTTTTGTATAACAGATATATGCGCTTCCAGAAGTCTGGAGTGGCTGGAGTTTGGGTTGGAGAGACTATTAAATGTTTTTAAAAAAGGTGCGGCCAGGATAGCTGCGAATGACCTATAGTAAGCTAGAGAGAAGCCGTCAGGTCCTGGGCTTTTCCCTGGTTTCATTTGCTTTAGAACAAGATTGAATTCATCTCCCGTAAGTGGGCCATCAATGTTAGAGGACTGATGTTTAGTGAGTGGTGTGAAACCATTTTGTTGCAGGTGTTCCCTAATAATTTCAGTTCTTGAGCCAGGAGTTGCCTGAGGTTTGTGTTCAGGGGGTAAGTTGTAAAGAGACGTATAGTATTATGTAAAGACTTGAGCTATGTCTGAATTAGAGTGCCTCTTTTTACCTGTGGAATCTGTTATAAAAGTGGATGGTATTCTGAGCTCTTTTTTCCGCCAGGGCCCTAGCAAAATATTTGCTGCTTTTATTGCTGAATTCGTAAAATAGCTTTTGTGATAGAATAAAGCGCTTCTTGACTTTAGTATTGAATAGCTCTCTGATCTTGTTCCTGACCTGTTCTATCTCCTCCAAGTGTGGTAGGGCATGTGAACGTTTATGCGTGAGTTCAAGTTTCTTAGCTTGTGAGAAGAGCTCAGAGATGGTTTTTTGGGCTGCCTTTTTCCTGTGTGCCGCCATTTTAAGTAGTGTACTCCTGATAACACACTTATGAGCCTCCCAAACAGTGGAAGTCTCCACTTCATGTGTATCGTTTATCTGGAAATATTCTGATAAATGAGTTCTGATCTAGTTATTGTCCTAATAAGAACTTCCCACACGTCTTCCTATCCTTCATCCCAGCAAAGAAAAGAGGCGTGATGCTTGCTATCATGGACTCAGTTTCCTTTACGCTAAAAGTCTTCATTGTAGATCAAGAAGTCAGATACATAATTTTGGTTTGTACTATCAATAATTGTATACACTCGTTAATGTTTACGCAACTAACTCACACCAACTGAAATTCATGCAAAAACAATTTTTCTACTTATTTGTGGAGCTTTTATTCTTGTTGTGGCCCACACATGGATTCCTCCAGGAAGCAGACAGGCTGCACTCCCTCTTTGGGTGGTCTTCTGCTCAGGGAGGATGTCCAAGATGTCTGGCGCTGTCATTATTCAAATGAGAGAGATTTTATCCAATACTACCAAGACATAATTCTTATACACGTATTGATATGGTTTTGGTTGATAAGTGGTTACTGCAAAAAGTGTCCTTATCCTCTCTTCATGACATCACTTGGTTGGATCACATTGTCATCTCTACAGTCATAGAGGAAGAGAACCCTTGCTCACCAGTGTTTGTCTGGCGTTGCAATAATTCAGTGTTACAAAACCCTGAATACTGGCTTTCTATAGCCAAGCATATTCAGGATTTTTTTTTTCACACAACAACCTTCCAGATACCAAAGTATTTAATCTGTAGGAGTTTTCATTTCTGCATACCTGTGGTAACTGGGAATGAGTACCTAAGAGGGGTCCATATATCCAAGGTCTTTACCACTGAGCACGTATAGGAGAAGCCATATTCAGTCTGTGATTAATGCTCATTACCCCTGCAGGGGTTCTTCTCTCTGGTGAGTGCGGACTTGGGAGAGAAGGGGAGCACGAGTGTATCCACAATCACAGTTTATCACTGAAGATTGGAAACTTTGTTATACATTTTTTTTTATTATTCACTTTATTGTCACTTTTCTTTTTGGGTTTATATATGTATTTTTTGCACCTAAGCACTTTATTTATTTGTGCTAAAATTTCTCACTGTTTTGTTTATTATTGATTATTGATATTTGTCAGATCTTATGCACTATTACTAGAGGTTTTCAAATATTTTGACAGATTTTAACTTGTCCCCCAGGCAGCACCACCTATCCCTCCCTTTATATTTTTTGCTTGCATACTCCTTTGAGGTAATATGTGACATAGACTGCAGCCTGTTATTTACATTCTAGCGTGGAAAAACATATTTTCTAAATTACTATGCTTACAATAAAAGGGCAGGTAAATTCCTTGCTAATAGTATGAATACTCAGAAAGCAAAAACCAGAACCCTTTCACCAAACAGAAGCTTCTAAACGCACAGGCCATAGCAGACACCTTTGCTGATTATTATGATTCCTTGTACAATTTGAAAAGTGATCCTGCCACTCCTCAACCCTCAGATACTGTTCAGTCATTCCTGACAAGACTCCAACTACCATCACAAACTGAAGAACAACTAGAGAAGCCAAATGCCCTGTTCACAGTGGTGGGGATAGGAAAAATCAATTCATCTCTCCTTACTGGTAAACCTCCCTGACCTGACGGACTCACTAATGAGTACTACAAGACATTCAACAATAAACTCACATCCTACCTGCAATCAGTATTCAAGGAGGCACCATCAGAGGCCAGTTTCCCACGGGAGATGCTGGCAGCTCACGTTGTAACCCTCCCAAAACCAGGCAAAGACCCCAGCACACCGACAAGTTCGCTTCTCAATTTGGATATCAAATTATATGCAGCACTCCTTGCCAGGCAACTTTTAGATATTCTCCCCACACTTAATAAACCAGATCAACTTGGTTTATCAAAGGGCAGACAGGCTTCTGATGCTACAAAAGGTATCATTGACTTCATCCACCTTGTAGAAACTAACTAAATGCCTTCTCTGCTGCTTTCTACAGATGCAGAGAAGGAGTTTGATCGGGATACATGTCTGCTGTCTTGTCCAAGTTTTGATTTCAGGGTACAAACTTGTCAGCAATCTTAGCCCTATACTCAACACCTTCAGGACATGTATGCACCTCAGGCCTATTATTCAAACCCTTTCAGATCTCTAATGGGACCCCTTAGGTTTCCCGCTCTCTCTCAGTTTTCAATGCTATGATTAAACCCCCATTTGAATGCACCCCCATATTATGGGCTTTCAACTTAATCTATATTTGCATATTATTAACCTTTTTGCGGGTGACATGATCCTCCTACTAACTAATCACCTTGTGTCATTCCCCTTTATCCATCAAGTTTTAATAGCATTCAGTTCTATATCATAATATAAAGTTAATTCAGCAAAATCTTTAATTCTAAACATAGGAGTCCACACAGAGACTCGTAAACACTTATCCTCTCAATTAACCTACACCTTGGTATCACACTAACAGTGACTATGGCAAAACTAGTGAAGGTTAGTTATAAACCTCTCTTCTGAACTGTATGGCAGGAAGTGCAGTGTTTGTCCCAGGTTGAACTGTCTTGGGTGGGCAGACTGGTATTGTTTAAAATGCAAATATTACCAAAAATCATTTATATATTTTGTACGCTACTGATTCCACTGCCTTCTTCATATCTTTCCACCTAGAGATCCATACTGTGTTCCTACCTATGGCGTGGGAAAAGAGCCCAATGCACATGCTCCTACCTCAAACACAGAAAGACAGGTGGCATTGGCATTTAAGACTTTGAGGACTTTTTTCATGCATCGCAGTTGATCCAACTCAAATACAGGTTTAAATGTACTCTCGATGCCTTCTAGGTGGATATCAGGTCCACACTTACTAGATCCAGTAGCCTACACCATTTCCTCCTAGCCGACATCACTAAACAAACTCCCATTGACTACAAGTGTCTCAATATTGGCTTGGAGAAAATTGCTCCTTCAACCAGACAAGAGCCCTTGCTCACACATTATCAAATACCCAATTGAAATCCTGGAACTTCTTTTTTTCCTTACCTTTCTGTTAGATAATGGGGAGAGACAGGTATGCATTGGGTAGAGCATATCCACCACAAGGGTACTCCAAAGTTCATGGGGACCCTAATGGCAGAGTATGGGATACCCAAAACCTCAACCTTCACTTACACAAGAATCTTGAGTTTTCTATACAGACATCCACCACCATGCACAACAATCTTAGGAGATGCATGGCCATTCCTCACCTCTCCTCACGCATCATTCAAGGGTATCTCTCTATTCTACGCGTTTCGTCATAGACAACATCGTCCTGGGGCACCATAAACTTGAAATAAAAGAAAACATATGTGTGATAATTGCTGCTGGCACCAGATAAGTGTTCTCATCCCCACTTGTGTGATGAAGTATGTATATATAATTGTTAATGTCATGCAATAATTCGTTGATAATCTATTCTCCAAAAGGAATATATAAAAGTTCCGTGCTACAGTGTTTCTATTTTTTAGTACATATTCAACATAATCAATTCATTCATATGCAAACACTAAAATGCTGGAAAATTCACACAAGATTAAACAATATAAATAAAGTGCTGTTACTGCAAGATGTTAAATAATATTATAATTCCAGAGCATGTGCTATTTTTTTTTCTGTATGTGCTCCGATGTATTAATGCACTTTAAATTTGCAATCAACATAATGACATGAAAGTCCTTTTGAAACATCATAGAAATGAAAATAAAAGACAAAATATATATGATAAAAAAAATAAAAATGAAAAAATAAATTAATGTTCTTGTATCTTCTCCTTTAAAAATATTTATTGGTGCTTATATTGCATATATCCACCATCAGTGCTCTCACCTTAACATATGGATCTGATTTGACTCAGATTAGACAGGCTTTTTCCCTTTAAAGCATGGGAAAACTTCTATGTTTCCTTTTCCTCCCGTCTGCAGGGGTTAATCCATCACCACACTGGGTTCTTTAGGTGGATATCCTCCCATATAATGCAAGAGAGAATAACACTAATGGTGCTTACTGTATATATGGCTTTATTTTGTAAAAATATAATTGATTCCACTCACATGGGCAAAGATAAAAACACACGTCTATGTTCCCTTGGAAAATGCAGCCTCTATGCGCCTCCAACAAAATGGCATCCCGTGTACTTCATTTTGAGGCATTTCCGGCTCCTCCTACCTATGCGTTACATCACAGGTTACGCGACCCTGATGAAGTAGCCGAGGTCAGAAGCAGGTGAGCAGCAAGGTACAGATTCATAAGGCAGAGATGTGGTCAGGAACAGAGCCTGGATCAGGACAAAGCAGAAGCAAGCCGGGTCAGTAACAAGGGAACAAGCGGAGTAGAAGCAGGACACGAGAAAAGTTGAAAGACCGGTCAGCACTTAAGCATGAGCAGAAGAATCCTTAACCTCCCTGGAGGTATGATTCTGTCAGGAATTACATACCAAAAGCGGTACAATTCTTTTCATGGAAATTTGGCGTTATGTATTATAGGCCTACAATTTTTAGTAATTACTGACTTAAACCTGACCAAAACAAGACTCTAGTAGACATCCCAGATGTGATAAATTTGAAACACAAACGCATGAATTATGATCAAATCAATAATATAATTTTATTATTTAATATATAATATATATAATAAAATTATATTATTGATTAGATTATAATTCATGCATTATATATTATATATATGTGTGTATATATATATATATATATATATATATATATATATATATATATATATATATATATATATATATATATATATATATATATATATATATATATATATATATATATGTATATGTAATATATAACGCATGAATTATAATTGAATCAATAATATAATTTTATATATATATATATATATATATAAATATATATAGATATGTGTGTGTGCATATATATATATATACATGTATACACATATATATATATATATATATATATGCATATATATATATATATATATATAATATAAAATGTGTTATGTGTTTGTGTTTTGTGCAACGTTTTTTTTTTAAATTTTCCTCCCTAGTTCCGCTCCCATGCAGCATTGCTGCTGCAGGGAATGGAACTAGGAAGTCATCACACCGACGGAGGACGGAGGAGCGGCGGGACTCTCGGCTGGCGGTCACAGCAATGAGAGATCATCGCTGGATCGCCAGGATAAGGTAAGAGACACCGCTGCGCTCTCTGCACATCCACCCCGAGCGAGACTCTGGGTTACCGCTCCTGATAGAAAAAATCAACCCCGAGTCACGCTCGGGATCACCGACAGGGAGGTTAAGACTTTTATCTGAGCGGTCAGGGGATGGTAAAAACAAGCAACTCGAAGTCTAGATCACAGCTGGAACCTCTCTACATGTGCCACAGCCGCAATGGTTTATGTTAAGCCCATGTGAAATTTGCCTATTCAGGTCAATGGGGCCACGCCACAACCATAAGCCAAACACTTGGCTTGCTGTTGTGGCTTATTACTTATTAGCCCCATAAAAAATCTGCCACTCAGCTAAAAAAAAAAAAAGCAGGATTTAGGAGAATTATTATAAATAATTTTGCCCCCTTTAATAAATCATTGTAATGCCACCCATATTCCTGTCTTTTTAAACAGGGTGACTGACAGTAAGCTGACACTAATGCTGCACATGTGTTAGGTTACTTTCACCCTGGTAAAAGGGCAAGAATATGGGTGGCATTACAATGACTTATCAAAGGGGGAAACATTTTTGGTAAGGAGCATAGACTGTACAGGAACAGGCGCTTCTACTACTTGGGCAAAACCGTCCCTTACCTTAGTCACTGCAGGCTGCCCAGGAACTCCGTTCAGAGCTGATCCATCCCACACCAAGACAAGAAGACCGCGGGATGAAGATTTAAGGCATGTGATGGACAGCGCTTCCGATGAACCCATTGGCTGTGTAAGCAGCAGGAGGCGGTGCAGCCTGCAAGATTTAGGCTGCACCGACTCCTGTTGCCTCCCCAGCCAATGGGTATTTGAGGTTCTCTCCTTAGTCCCTCCCTCATGACATCACCCAGAATTGGGAGGACACAAAGTAAGATAGAGGACGATTGTCTGATCTTCCTGTCTCGGCGCTCCCCTGTGATTCCCCTGCTCCTCCTCCCTCCCTCTGACCTACCAGCTCTCCATCCGCCTCTCTCCACAGCTCTCGTACGGTGATTCCCTGTGATTCCTCCGATGCCATAGAAACTTAAATCGCTGCGGCGCCAGGCCCAGGGAGGCAGCGGGAGTCTGAATGCCACTTAAGCCTCGGCGCCCCTCCTTCTGCCTAAGCTTGCATCGCCTGGGCGCGGTGCACACTGTGCATCCGCCCAGGATTGGCCCTGACTTACATTTAAGCCTTTAAAATGAGGACTTGTGATTTTTCGTGTTCGTATGTTCGCTAGAACATTTCCCCTGTTCGAAATGTTCTGGTGTGAACCGAACAGGGGGGTGTTCGGCTCATCACTAATCTTAACCATCAGATTAAGCGCTGAGCCTTGACTGTGTTTGGAGTATTTGTTTTCTCTGTAGCTGCTGACTGTAGAAGCACTTCTGACTTTTTGGTAACTCTGTAGTCTAAACAACCAATGAGTGTATTACCTGGTGATGTTTTCACTCCTCATGTTGAACTGGTAAATTAGGCTGTGAGCAAGAAATTGTTAAGTGCCAAACCCAGATCTGTATGTTAGGATCTGTATTGGGACTGTATACTGTTCTTATGTACTACTGAAAGTGTTTCTATCCCCAGGAATAAGACCCGAGGATTTAAATTATCATGACTAGTTCTTTGTCTTTTTCCTGCCTTTTTTGAGCACATGGTCCACAGTTCAGGTTCTTTTAAGGCTGCCAATAACATCAGCCCTTAAAGAAAACAAGCTGAATAATGGCAACTTATTCCCCACATGTATGTTGTGGCTATGAAGTGTTGTGCACTAGCCATAAGAACTGAGAAAAATGTTGTGGGATTCAGCAAGAAGGAGGTAAACTATATGGTCCCATTTTTCATTCAAGATATTGTTCTTTCATGTCACATTAGTGACATTATAGATCATGTATGTATTTAATATATCATTTATTTGGCAGGTCGGCTCTGTACCACGGAATGACACACCTGTAAGTATACCGCGGGACTGCGAGTGGGGGCATGCACGCACGCCCATTCGCTACAGGGGAAGCTGATCTGCAGGTCCGGTGGCTGCGATTTCCGCCGGGTACCCGCCATCGCTCCTTGTGGAGACAGAACAGTGGTCTGCTGTTGTAAACACAGCAGGCCGCTGTTCTGTCAGCAATGAACACAGGGCTTCCTCCTATTTAGGAACACAGGTCCCTAAAGGTCATTCCATAAGTACATCCCCCCCACAGTCAGAAAGCACCCCCTAGGGACACATTTAACCCTTTGATCGCCCTAGTGTTAGCCCCTTTCCCTGCCAGTGTCATTAGTACAGTAACAGTGCATATTTTTAGCCCGTATTACTGTAGTAATGTAACTGATCCCCCCCAAAAGTTTCAAAAATGTCAGTTAGGTGTCTGATCTGTCGGCCGCAATGTCGCAGTCCCGCTAAAAATCGCTGATCGCCACCATCACTAGTTTAAAAAAAATGACATAAATCTTTCCCCTATTTTGTAGACATGGTAACTTTTGCACAAACTAATCAGTATACTCCTATTGGGATTTATTTTACCAAATACATGTAGCAGAATACATATTGGCCTAAAATTATGAAAAAATTAGATTGTTACTTTTTTTTTTTTTTTATTGGGAATGTTATATAGCAGAAAGCAAAAAACATTTGTATATTTTTTTTTTTTTTTTTCAGAATCGTTGCTCTTTTGTTTTTAGTGCAAAAAAAAAGTGCAGAGTGATAAAATACCACCAAAAGAAAGCTCTATTTGTGGGCAAAAAAGGACTTCAATTTTATTATGGTACAGCTTTGCACAACCGTGCAATTGTCAGTTAAAATAACGCAGTACCGAATCGCAAAAAATGGCCTGGTCATTAAGGGGGAAAACCTTTCGGAACAGAAGTGTTAAACAAGACTATTAAATTGCAAGTCATAACACTCATTTTTGTATATACTGTATGCCGGTCATGTCAAGATGCCCTTATTTCACAGAGAGCATTGAGATTCCTACTTTGTTTTTTAACTTGTAAAAAAATAGCAGTAAACTGAAATAAATGTACTTTAAAGACATTACAGTGCAAAAGGGACAAAGCAATAAAGCAATCTAAATATAGTGGTGCTTTCTTTTACTGCATATAGAGACTTTATGAGCTATACAATTAACCCACCTTGGATACCAAACTTTGTTTCCTAGATCCTGCTAGCTGTAAACATACCATCTTAAAATGTAAGAAGCATTCCCTGAAATTAATCAACAATTTCATAGAGATTCATTATAAATCAGTTCCACGTCATGTAGCTGTCAGTAATGCCCCATACACACGTGCAAATTATCTGCAGACTTTTGTCTGCAGACTTACCTTTTCTATGTAGTGCAAGGGCCTGCCGGATTGCATACAAATTGAAAGTGTTTAGGTATGACCTCATATTATATGGTTTTGGTAAGTCTGCAGACAAAAGTCTGCAGATAATCTGCACGTGTGTACGGGGCATATGGTGTATAGGATTTTTCTGCAGAATTGCCTCAGACAGAAATTCATCCCAGACAGAATTTTGTCTATGGTGCAATGCTTGCATGTGTGACACAATTTCCTCCACTGTGGAAGAAGTCATATTTACAAGGGATAGACTGATATGTTTTTTTCAGGGCCGATGCCGATACCCATATTTTGGTCACAACGTATCCGTATCAGCCGATATGGGCCGATATTTTGTACATTTAAAGTTTTGAAAATAAAGACAATTTTTGACACAAATCTGGTACTGAACATGTTAATTTTTGTTTAAAGCTTAACCACTTGCCGACCGCCGCAAGTACATATACTGCAGCGGTCAGCCCCTCCTGGGCAAAGTGACGTACCGATACGTCACTCGCCCACGAGCCAATAGGGGGCGAGCGCGCGCCACCGGAGGCGCGCTCCCGCCCCGCTCATTCCCTGACATCCCCGTGCGAGTGACCGGCGGCTCCGATGTCCGCCGGTCACTCGCGATCTCCCACTGGAGAGGAAGAAAGGCAGGCGGCTAATGTAAACAAAGCCGCCTGTCATTCTCCCTGGTGTAACAGCAGAGACTATACTATCCTGCTATGTAGGATCGTATGTCTCTGTGGTTAAATCAAAAGCCACGCCCCCTGACATTTAGAAGCACGCCCCTAGGGACACACTTAACCCCTGGATCTCTAATAAAGTTAACCCCTTCCCTGCCAGTGTCATTTTTACAGTAACAGTGCATATTTATACCACTGATTACTGTAGTAATGTCACTGGTACCCCCAAAAGTATCAAAAATGTCAGTCAGGGGTCCGATCTGTCCGCCGCAATGTCTCTGTCCCGCAAAAAAAATTGCAGATTGCCGCCATTATTAGTTAAAAAAAAACAATAAAAATGACATAAATCTTTCCCGTAGTTAGTAAACGCAATAACTTTTGCGCAAACCAATCAAAATCTGCTTATTGCTAATTTTTTTAACCAAAAATATGTAGCTGAAAACAAATTGGCCTAAAATGTTAGAAAATGTGGATTTTTACATTTTAAAAAAATGTGAAAAATATTGTTATTTTTTCAAAATTTTTGCTCTTTTTTTGTTTTTAGCGCAAAAAGTAAAAATCGCACAGGTGATCAAATACCACCAAAAGAAAGCTCTGCTTGTGTGAAAAAAAGGACGTCAATTTCATTTGGGTACAGCGTCGCATGACCGCGCACTTGTCCGTTAAAATCACGCAGTGCCGAATCACAAAATAGGCCCTGGTCTTTGAGCAGCCAAATCCTACGGGCTTAAGTGTTTAATGGCTGGCTTTCTGGCACCCTGTGGTGGGTGGGTGGCTGGCTGGCACCCTGTGGTGGGTGGCTGGCTGGCTGGCCCCCTGTGGTGGGTGGCTGGCTTGCTGGCACCCTGTGGTGGGTGGCTGGCTGGCACCCTGTGGTGGGTGGGTTGCTGGCTGGCACCCTGTGGTGGGTGGGTTACTGGCTGGCACCCTGTGGTGGGTGGCTTGCTGGCTGGCTGGCACCCTGTGGTGGGTGGGTGGCTGGCTGGCACCCTGTGGTTGATGGGTGGTTGGCTGGCACCCTGTGGTAGGTGGTTGGCTGGCACAGGGGCTGTGGGTGGCTGGCTGGTACAGGGCCTGTGGGCAGCTGACTGGTACAGTGCCTGTGGCTGGCTGGTACATGGCCTGTGGGTGGCTGGCTGTCTGGCACCCTGTCTGTGGGTGGCTGGCTGGCTGGCACCCTGTGGTGGGTGGCTGGCTGGCATCCTGTGGTGGGTGGGTGGCTGGCACAGGGGCTGTGGGTGGCTAGCTGGTACAGTGCCTGTGGCTGGCAGGTACAGGGCCTGTGGGCGGCTGGCTGGCTTGCTGGAACAGTGTGTGTGGCTGGCTGGTACAGGGCCTGTGGATGTGGGTGGCTGGCTGGAACCGGGCTGCTGTGGGTGGGTTTATGGCTGTGATACACTCCCGACTCCAGACGAGGCTGTCCAAGGCGAGGGAGGCGGCCTAATAAGGCAGAATGACATCACAAAACTATCAGCAATATCGGCCAGTTCCGGGGCCGATACTGATATATCGGGGAAAGTGCATATCGGCCCTCGATATATCGGCCTTGCCTATAATCGGTCTATCCCTATTATTTACCTCTACTTTTCTTATCACCAATATGGAAGATTTGCTTACTCATTTGTCATAGTCATGTAGCCATAGTGCCAGAATGAAGAAGAAAACTGTCACATGGCTTTTATGAATTTTGGTGCAGGACTTTCTAATACTGTTAAAAATGCCAGAAAAGTGTTGCAAATGATTATTTTAATCACCCCCATTATCTTTAATAACATGTATAAAAAAAGGAAATAGGGTGTATGGGTGATATTGAAGATAACATCTGGAGACTTTGTAAGAGAAAGGTAGAACATGGACCAGAATGGTGAAAGACATGTTGCATAGAAGGGCTATACCACAATGTAAAAGCAAAAATAATACTGATGTGTATTATTTGGTGCTGTGTTCTCCAGCCATTCATCCATAATTCCATTGCAGGAAGAGATTTAAATCATTTTATTCAAAGAACTTTACTTCTTTAAGGATTTTTTAGTAAGGAAAAGAGCAATGTACAAAATGCAATATCCATAGCAACCAGTTAAAGTTAGTATGTTACCAGTCTTCAGGGTACAGAAATCCGGAATTTGATTGGATGCTACTAGTTAGGGAACTTTTAACTTTGCCAATGCATCTTGCATAGCCTCAACAATGAGAATACCTTTTGCAAGTATGTATAACATCCATTTTTTCAAATAGGCACAAGTCTTTTTTCATTTTCATGAGCTAAGAGGTATATATCAATTACCAGCTATAATTCTTCTACTTTTCAGAGTTGACCTGTTTGTTTTGCAAACCAAATTATTCAGTAAATCCTTTGAGGATCATTAGAGCAAAAAGTTTTTTTGTTTATGGCAGAGTAGGAAGCAATTCATATGCAAAGTAGAATCCTGTTGAGACCATTGCCAGAAGGTAGTTCATTATAAATGCAAGTATCCTGTCAGGGTTTGTAAAAAGAATGTGCATTTTTTGAATCAATAAGTCACAAGGAAATTAAAAACCCTCAAAAAAATATGTGGCAAAAATATTTTAATTATTCACACCTTATGATGTTCATAGTCAAGGAGGCACAGAGTATCTTACATCTTATGTAGAAGCCCAAGTTTATATTTGCATTCGCTTCTGTGGATGATAGCCTTATGCTAAAGAAAAAACACCTACAATATATTATTTAGAATAATGTCAACATAAAACTACACAAAATATGACCCCATTGCTAACATTTTAGTGTCAGATATTTCTCTGAAATATAAAAGCTTCAGGGGAATACTGTAGATATATTTAAACAAGTGTACCTAAACCCAAATACTTGACACCATATACAGTGGGTACGGAAAGTATTCAGACCCCCTTAAATTTTTCACTCTTTGTTATATTGCAGCCATTTGCTAAAATCATTTAAGTTCATTCTTCTTCCTCATGAATGTACACATAGCACCCCATACTGACAGAAAAACACAGAATTGTTGACATTGTTGCAGATTTATTAAAAAAGAAAAACTGAAATATCACATGGTCCTAAGTATTCAGACCCTTTGCTCAGTATTTAGTAGAAGCCCCCTTTTGATCTAATACAGCCAGGAGTCTTTTTGGGAAAGATGCAACAAGTCTTTCACACCTGGATTTGGGGATCCTCTGCCATTCCTCCTTGCAGATCCTCTCCAGTTCTGTCAGGTTGGATGGTGAACGTTGGTGGACAGCCATTTTTAGGTCTCTCCAGAGATGCTCAATTGGGTTTAAGTCAGGGCTCTGGCTGGGCCATTCAAGAACAGTCACGGAGTTGTTGTGAAGCCACTCCTTCGTTATTTTAGCTGTGTGCTTAGGGTCATTGTCTTGTTGGAAGGTAAACCTTCGGCCCAGTCTGAGGTCCAGAGCACTCTGGAGAAGGTTTTTGTCCAGGATATCCCTGTACTTGGCCGCATTCATCTTTCCCTCGATTGCAACCAGTCGTCCTGTCCCTGCAGCTGAAAAACACCCCCACAGCATGATGCTGCCACCACCATGCTTCACTGTTGGGACTGTATTGGACAGGTGATGAGCAGTGCCTGGTTTTCTCCACACATACCGCTTAGAATTAAGGCCAAAAAGTTCTATTTTGGTCTCATCAGACCAGAGAATCTTATTTCTCACCATCTTGGAGCCCTTCAGGTGTTTTTTAGCAAACTCCATGCAGGCTTTCATGTGTCTTACACTGAGGAGAGGCTTCCGTCGGGCCACTCTGCCATAAAGCCCCGACTGGTGGAGGGCTGCAGTGATGGTTGACTTTCTACAACTTTCTCCCATCTCCTGACTGCATCTCTGGAGCTCAGCCACAGTGATCTTTGGGTTCTTCTTTACCTCTCTCACCAAGGCTCTTCTCCCCCGATAGCTGGACGGCCAGCTCTAGGAAGGGTTCTGGTCGTCCCAAACGTCTTCCATTTGAGGAAGTGCAGCAGAAATCTTTTTGTAACCTTGGCCAGATCTGTGCCTTGCCACAATTCTGTCTCTGAGCTCTTCAGGCAGTTCCTTTGACCTCATGATTCTCATTTGCTCTGACATGCATTGTGATCTGGAAGGTCTTATATAGACAGGTGTGTGGCTTTCCTAATCAAGTCCAATCAGTATAATCAAACACAGCTGGACTCAAATGAAGGTGTAGAGCCTTCTCAAGGATGATCAGAAGAAATGGAAAGCACCTGAGTTAAATATATGAGTGTCACAGCAAAGGGTCTGAATACTTAGGACCATGTGATATTTCAGTTTTTCTTTTTTAATAAATCTGCAACAATGTCAACAATTCTGTGTTTTTCTGTCAGTATGGGTTGCTATGTGTACATTCATGAGGAAGAAGAATGAACTTAAATGATTTTAGCAAATGGCTGCAATATAACAAAGAGTGAAAAATTTAAGTGGGTCTGAATACTTTTCGTACCCACTGTATGCTTTGCCCATGTTGTCATCTAAAAGTTTAATTCCTGTTTTTTAAAATATGCACAGTATGGAAAGAAAATATATGGACACAATAGTGGGAAATTTTATTTTTAAATATGCTGACATATTGATTAACTTCAATACTAGGCACACCCTTCCTGCCCAGGCTAATTGTCAGCTTTCAGTGCTGTCACTTTGAATAACAATTGCATGGGCATGCAACACTCAATCCATCTGACATTTTTATTTTGCTGGAATTTAATTGCCATTGTGTTTTTCGTTCAAATAAATGTTATTTTCAAACAAACAGGTTACAAAGAATAAAGTCTGAATATAAATTGGAGATAACAGTAATCAAGTAGAAGCTAACAGAAGCAACTTCAGTCAGGTTATACAATCAAAAGCCAACATTGAAACACAGGCATAAAATGTACCATGCGTTAATGGAATACATGCCAAGGTGCTAAGGTAAAGGGGAGTAGGGGGAGAAGGGGGAACAACTATGTTGACATCTGACATAATTCCCTGCATCTTATATCCAAAACAGTTGTAAATATGGTAAAAATGGGGAAAGACCCGTCACCGTCTATCCCTCTCCGATGGGAACTAGAGGTGCGCTAATCTCACGACCAGGTCGAGGTCCCCGAGCACCAAAAAGGTTGCGAAACATTCCCCAGGTCCAGCTGAGAGGGATTCCCAGACCGACACCTGGGTGCCCCACCTGCCATTGTGTTTTTAATTTTTTTTCTAAACAAATAAAAAAAGACCAAAAAGTTAAAAAAAAAAAAAATCTTAACTTCTGTTAAAATTTTTGTGATTGGACACAGCTGATCACATGGTAAAAAGCCACTGTGATTGGCCCTTTACCCGATCACAGTAAGCACCAGATGGGTGCGTGTTGGGGGCGTGGTTCTAGTAGGACATCCATTGACACCCTCCCAGAACTGGACGACCACGCTGTAGCCATTTTTTGGCTATAGTGCGGTCAAGGGGTCGTTAAGTCCTAAATGTGACATTTACCAAGCATTTATTGCAGGTACTTTCATCACTACAATTTAAATCTATATTTTTATATTTCCCCTCTGCCTGATGTACGCGACTTTCTTCCCTTATGCAAACATTTATCTAAAGTTTTCTACCTTAAACCTGGAGTGACCCATTCTCGGTCTTCTCTTCATCCTGCACTGGCTAATGGGAAGTCAGGTGGAGCCAGCACATCGCAGTAAAACCTGCATCAACAGTGACTAACATTTTTTCAGACATCATCATGCCTATCTTAGCTATTTATAACATGACTTGTTATAAAGGGTACCATGCTGTTTATCTCCAGAATGAAAGCTGCTAGCACCACAAATGACAAAATATTGTGCAAAATAATTTATAGTAAATGTGCTGCGCTAATATAAATTACTATAGTGTATAAACCATAGAAATATAATTTGCATCATACAATACTAATATTCAGTGTAATACCACAAAAAGTGCAATAATACAGTGTAATAATAAGTGTAATAATAATAAATTGCAATAATACAAAACGTGCTAAGTGCATAAGAACGTATATGAAAAAAATATATGAAAAATGTGTCATAGTCTAAATGAATGGTATAGAAAAGTCCAATTATTCAGTCCCAGTGTAGTTCTGATAGCTGTGAATAGCAACCATGGCTATCTATGTGCCAAACACCTCAGTGTGATCAGTCACCACTACTAAAGGTAAATGCACATACCAGGAATCATGAACTCAAACAGGCTGTCGTATATCACCAGGAGTATGGTCATAAAGCAACTTCTAAGGTCCGCCACCTGATCGATAAGACCGGGTCTTCTCTTAATTGCACAATAGTGGTTTTTTTTTCACTATGTTTCACTTTATGAAACATATATTTCCCCCCTGTTCAATGTGACAGGGTCACTTCTCTGACACACTGTGATGCCCCTACTAGATAGTCTACCTACATTGGGATTATATCCC
This sequence comes from Pelophylax lessonae, assembly GCF_965119305.1. Lineage (NCBI taxonomy): Eukaryota > Metazoa > Chordata > Amphibia > Anura > Ranidae > Pelophylax > Pelophylax lessonae. The sequence goes on along the minus strand of NC_138768.1, from coordinate 423,876,129 downwards.
CAGCAATGAATAACCCATAGCGTCTATGATACAGCTCAGGACCCAGGATCCATGTGTGACCATACTTCTCTCTGTATCAAGGTGTGGTAAGATCTGTCACTTCCTATTAAAGGCACATCATTACCTTGCAATCATTATGCCGCCTATGTATTACCTCTCCAGCTGATCTGCCAACTCTGGTTCCCTCCTCCTCCATGCATGACAACTGCCTGCTCCAATGCTGAAGTATCTGTGGCTAATGTTCAATACTTACTTACATAGACATGTATAGACTGCCAATAAATTGTGACAATCACGGATCATTCGGTGTCTCACCATTAGGTTATCTGCCAGCATATTCCTTGAATTACTGGACTATATCCTGGGTAGGGTGCAATATTCCATTGACATTTACCACCATTACTCTTTTTGGATGTTCCCCGCCCTTTCCGGACGCTGAATAGTGACTTTTTTGTTTTTTGTTCTATGGGTCCATTTTTATCCCATCAGTGCACAGCCATATGTATGTCTACATGTTGTCAGTTTTGTGTGGTTATTTGTGGTGGGCGATGGGCCGATTGTCCTTTCACATGCTGTGATCTGTACCATAGGCAATTATTTGAATTTATGTTTATTGGGTTTTTTATTTAATTAATTTTTTTTTACATTTTGAAATAAAATTAGGCACCTTTACATCTATTAACTGTCTGATTTGTCAATTTATGACCACTTTTTTGCCGGGGGCCTTTCCCCGTGGCTAAGTTTTGTATTTTAAAAACACATGCACCAGCAAAATTCACCTGCACTAAATGTTTGGCAAATTTCACATTCACTGCTTTGCACATTTGTCCCTAAACATTAATTTCTGAAAGTTTAATCCTGTTTAAAAATGACTTGGGAAAATGACCTGCATTGATTTTTTTCATAATAAAATAATGCAACACTGTAGTGTGTTGTTAGTGTGGTTTTGTGTTTATGTGTATATATACATATGTGTATATATACATATGTGTATATATATATATATATATATATATATATATATATATATATATATATATATATATATATACAGTGTAAAGATACATTATATAGATGCACACATTCTTTTCTCCGTGTCAAGATATGCAGGCCATGTTTTGACACAGGTCAATTATGTTTTACACAAGAAAAGGTTAGCTAATGGCTCTCTGCTTTCCAAATAAACTTTTTGATTTGAAAACTTGCAAGGGATTGTAAAATGCAGTACATTGTTTACATACTTAAGGATGATAAAAAATATGATTTGACTTTACAAGAAGTAATTATTGATGGTAATTAGAATTGAGGGGGTATCCATGGGAATGGCATTGATCTGGTAACTTGTTTACCAGGTAAACACTATTGTGATTTTAACATGTTATTTCCAGTAATTGGGTCTTTAGTAGTTGGGTAAGTAGGGCTTTCATGTCAAGATTAAAAGTGTTTGGTCAACCAATCAGAAACTCCTTCAGTGTCAGACACTTATTTCAGGTGAGGTTTTCTAGCTGTTGAATTCTTTCATTTCTTATTCTTTTTCATGATTAGGAAACCACAGGCCTAGAATGTAGTATACATTATTGCATGCATGGAAGCTACCTAGGTACATATTATAGATTGAACATTTTATGCTGGATGGTCTAGTGCCTCTATGAGTGCTAAGACATGATTGATGAATGAGACTCTAAAAGCTGCTATTTATTGCAATATTTACAAAAACTCTGCTGGATTTTGTCATCTGTTACAAGTACTCTGTGGATTCTGTTATGTGCTGGGACCTAATAAATACATCTCTCTGGATGAACCAAGTTGCTGTGGGAAAAATTCATTTTTTGGATAGAGGAGTTTTGCATTCCATATTGACTAGCGAACTCTTGACTCAACAAAAATAATTAAAATCATTTTTATTATCCCTCCATATATGACAAAAACAACTGTATGAAGGATGCTGTGATTGCTGGTCTTTGGAAATGCTAGTAAGGCTTACTCCATTTGTTTTAAAATTTTAGGGTAGATTTACTGAAAAAGTAGAACATTCACTTAGCAAAACCAATATTCACTTGGCTTAGTGAATGATGTGCAGCTGCGTTTACCTCAATCATATACAGTAATTATGAAAAGTATGAAGCAATATTCCGTTTTTTTTTTCTTTTGAAAATGATTGAGTGATTATTTGCCAAGCTAAGCAAATATTCTCTACTCCTTGAGTAATTTGACATGTTTAAATCACTCACCCCTAATAAGTGTGCAGATCAAAAAGGTGAGAAATAAGTCCTTATTCACTTCATTGTTTTAATGCAGTTTTAAGGCAGTAACTTGATGTATTAAGGGAAGAGGATTGCCAAAACATTTTACATTTTCATAAGTAGAGCTCAGCATTGTCTACCTCCATGTTTCTCTCATAAAAGATTCCCTTTGAATAGACATGTACTGATAATTGAAGTTTGTATGACTGAAGTCGCATTGCATTCGCTCAAAACTGCTGCAGGACCCTTTCTTTTCCCACATTGGAATCAAAACACATGGGTGTTCACACCCATGCAATCCAATTCCTGTACGAATTCACAGTTTGCACTGCGATCTGCAAACCAATCTTGGGGTGTAATTAACTTTGCATTTCGTAGAGGGCAGTGTGAACAGCCTTCAAGGGAGATGCAATGCAGGAACCTGCACTTAAATCACGTTGGTTCCCGCATCCCAACAGTGTGGACCCAGACTCAAAGATGAAAACACTCTCTGATGGGTTGGTTTACATAACCTTTGATAAAGATTGAACCTTAAAACTATTACAATAATATCACAAAAGATATTTTCCAGTTTCAACCAGAGATATGTCAAGAGATATGTCAAGCATGTATTAATAACTGTAAACAATCCCAGCCCACCCTACTTCTTTCAATAGATGCAGAAAAAGCATTTGATAGCATTTTAATCTTTGCCTTGACCCCAAAATGCATTGCAGAATTTCAGTTTTATGTAATTAGCCTTCAGTTTAAATACAAATAAATGGCAGTTTAACCACTAGCCGACCACTCACGTTGCTGGATTCTTCCATATCTCTGCACTCCCGCTGTATTCAGACACAGCGGGAGTCGAGCCAAGGGAGTAGGGATGATCGAACTTTTGAAAAGTTCGGTTCGACCAGAACACCCGAACTTCCCCACAGTTCGGGTCCGGATTCCAGAACCCCATTGAAATTAATGGGACCCGAACTTTGGTAATCAAAATACACAATTTTGAAGCCCTAATGCCCCGTACACACGTGCAGATTATCTGAAGACTTTTGTCTTCAGATTTACCTTTTCTATGTAGTGCAAGGGCCTGCCGGATTGCATACAAATTGAAAGTGTTTAGGTTTGACCTCATATTATATGGTTTTGGTAAGTCTGCAGACAAAAGTCTTCAGATAATCTGCACGTGTGTACGGGGCATAAAACCCAATAAATGCCCCTAAAAAGTGCCTAGGGTTCTGGGTCATGCCCCAGGGACTATTAATCACACAAAAAAAGTTCTTAAAAATTGTGGTTTTTGATAGAGAGCAAATTATTGAAAAAATTATTGAAAAAAAAATGAGATTTCTTTAGATTTAGTGTCTGGGGGGTCTAAAAAAGTGTACCTGTGAAGTTTCAGCTCTGTAGCATGTCCAGAACCAGAAAAAAAAAAGATTGTTTGTCTTAGAATTGCAGTAGAGCAGGGATATGGCTCCGCTATTTTCACACCTGGCCGTTTTTGTTGCAGTCATTTTTTGTGTCTTTTTTGTGGACGTCTTTGGAGGCAGGCATGACATCTGAACTTCTGTATAGGGGTATATATACACACACACATATATGTATATATACACATACACACATATAGGTGTGAAAGTAGCGGAACCCTATGCCTGCGCTAATGAAATTATTTGCAGGGATGTGGCTCCGCTCCTATCACACCTATATGTGTGTATGTGTAAAAATATATATATGTGTGTGTGTGTGTGTATATACCCCTATACAGAAGTTCAGATGTTATGCCTGCCTCCAAAGATGCCTAAAAAATGCCCAAAAAATGCCTGCAACAACACACCTGTTTTTGTTGCAGGCGTTTTTTTGGGCATTTTTTGGGCGTCTTTGGAGGCAAGCATAACATCTGAACTTATGTATAGGGGTATATATACACACACATATATATGTATATATACACATACACACATATAGGTGTGATAGGAGCAGAGCCACATCCCTGCAAATAATTTCATTAGCGCAGGCATAGGGTTCCGCTACTTTCACACCTATATGTGTGTATGTGTATATATACATATATTTGTGTGTATATATACCCCTACACAGAAGTTCAGATGTCATGCCTGCCTCCAAAGACGTCCACAAAAAAGCCCAATAAACGCCTGCAACAAAAACGGCCAGGTGTGAAAGTAGCGGAGCCCTATCCCTGCTCTACTGCAATTCTAACACAAATGATCTTTTTTCTATGGCGGTCACCCTGACATGGAAGAGTTTGGTCACCCTGCCATAGCAGTCAGAGTCAGTTCACCCTACACTACACTACAGTCACCCTGACACTTAACACTTTCCCTACAGAAACTAGATTATTGAATCTAACTATAGTGAAAAATAGTACCCTAACTACACTAGATATCCCTTTCTTCACACTAATAATTGCTAAATGACACTTTTGAAGCAGGAGTAACAGAACTGCTTCCACTCTCTTCCACAGCCCCTGTATTACAGTGCTAGAAATTTGGCAGGGCTATGTTATATACTGGGGGACGTATTCACTACTGATTGGCCTCTGGACCCCCTAGTCACTCCAATCACATTCCTAGCATCCTCCTGCCCCCTCAATTGGCTTTTACTGATGGTTCTGGTCCAATCATGGGCTTTTAAAGCCCAGTTCCTGTCCCATTGCATTTTGGTCGGTTCTGGTTGTCGAATTCAGAACTTTCGGCCGAATTTCGAACAGTCAATGTTCGGGTCGAACCGATGGTCGACCCGAACCGTTCGATCATCCCTACAGGGGAGGAGAGGCGGTAATCACCGCCGCTCTTCCCTGATCGTCGGGGAAAGAGTGAGGAAATCTGCCCGCTTGTGTAAACAAAGCAGGCGGATCTCCTCTGTGACAGGCAGGGACAGATCACAGGATTCAGCATAGCTGAACCTGCGATCTGTGTCTGTGTCACACAACCCCCTCACCCCACACATGTCAGTAAGCACACATTAGACCCCTTGATCACCAACAGTGTTAACCCCTTCCCTGCCAGTGTCATTATTACAGTAACAGTGCATATTTATAGCACTGATTACTGTAGTAATGTCACTGGTCCCCCCAAAAGTGTCAAAAATGTCAGTTGGGGGTCCGATATGTCACCCGCAATGTCGCAGTCCCGCAAAAAAATTGCAGATCGTTGCCATTACTAGTAAAAAAAATAAACAATAAAAATGACATAAATCTTTCCTGTAGTTAGTAAACATGATAACTTTTGCGCAAACCAATCAAAATACACTTATTGTGATTTTTTTTTTTACCAAAAATATATAGCAGAAAACAAATTGGCCTAAAATGTTAAAAAATTTTGATTTGTAAATTTTTGGGGGGGAATGTTATATATCAGAATGTGAAAAATATTGCTTTTTTTTTCAAAATTGTCGCTCATTTTTTTTTTTTTAATTAAAAATCGCACAGGTGATCAAATACCACCAAAAGAAAGCTCTATTTGTGGGGAAAAAAAGGACATCAATTTAATTTGGGTACAGCTTTGCACGACCATGCAATTGTCTGTTAAAGTAACGCAGTGCCGAATCGCAAAATATGGCCTGGTCAGGAAGGGGGTAAAATCTTCTGGTCTTAAAGCGGTTACAAAATACGCTCATTGAGAATTTTTTTGTCAAAGATATGTAGCTAAATACATTTTGGCCTAAATATATGACAAAAATTGAATATATTGGATATTTTTTAACTGTCAAAGTAGAAAATGTCAATTTTTTTGCAAAATGTTTGCTCTTTTTTTATTAATTTCGCAAAAAAATGAAAAGCACAGAGGTGATCAAATACCACCAAAAGAAAGCTCTGTTTGTGGGAAAAAAAAGACGTAAATTTTGTTTGGGAACAGCGTTGCATGACCGCGCAATTTTCAGTTAAATTTGCGCAGTGCCAAGTTGAAAAAAGTGGCCTGGAGCTTAAGCAGGAAAATCCTCTGGGCTAAAGTGGTTAAGTGAGCCTTTCACATAAATATATTTTACCCTAGCTAAGAGGTCTGACAAACCCATTGACCTTATACATTGAAACCACAACACTTAAAATATCTGGGGGACAACCCTCACTCCCATTATGGTGGACATTTTTAAATGTAATTATATTTCTTTATCAAATGCAGTTAAAGGAGGTTTATGGAACTGGAAGAATCTAAGAATGTTCCATAACAGCCTCTCCAGGTCCAAGAAAAATGTCAATTCCCAATTTTAAAATTAACTTTCAAACAGTAATTCTGGCTAGATTTGCTAATTGTAAATTTGCATATCATTTCAAAGTATGGGTTCAAGTTAAAGTGCAAATCCTTTAAATCAATATAGATAGGCAGTTTATATAAAGTTAATAAAGCATCACAAGTGCATGAATGTGTACAATTATACTCACAAACCAAAATGGAATGATAATGTATCATAAATATAGAGTCCACAAGTCTTCCCTCCAACCCTGGTTGTCCCACCATCTCAACCTCATAATTAAAGGTGATGTAAGAGTCCTGCCCTCATCCCCCTGGGGGAGGGGGGGGGGCAGAGAGGTGGATGAGATCAACAGATGACACCACACGCCTTGTCTCAATTGACAAAATGACAATAGCACACAATATCCCAAAAACCACAATACAGGCCAACCAAGAACTCTCATAAATGGTAACATTCAATTGTAGTTGCTAAAAATGTACTATTTGCTGATTTACCACTGTGTCCTTTGGATAAAGGTGTCTAATTTTAGAGATCAGATGGGCACATCATTAACTCTATGGCAGAGTAATATAATATAACTCATGCCCTATTATACATACAAAATAGAATGATGGTTACTATAATAATAAAGAGGCCCCAGGCTGCTATTAGCTCACTTGTGGGTTATTAAACACACTCCAGCCACCAGATGAACACAACTTCCAGTACCAGGAAGTTCGGGACCAGAAGTGCATAATTTAGTTATTGTTCCCATAGCACAGACAGGGTGGAACCCACAGAAAGTGAAGGAGAACCTGTTGGCGATGAATATGATTTCACTCAAAGTGTTCTGTATCAAACCTCTAGAGCACTGCAATGGAAACCATATAAGTGTAGCCTATGCTAACTGAAGCCATATTAACCCCATCCAAACCAAATGAGTAGTGCATGGCAATACACTTAACCTCAAAATGTAAACAAATAAAGTACAATACTGATTGGACGATTATTACAAGGAATATATAGATTATAAAAATAAGAATAAAATAAAAAAATAAATGAATGATATAGAACTTCTATCAGTCTAAAATTGGTAAAAACACCTGTTCCACTATCTGCACAAACCAATTTGTTGTGATGTTGGGGATGTTATGTGCCATTGTTATTTTGTCAATGAAGACCATTGTGGGTGGTGTCATCTGTTGACCCAAGTAACCTCCCAGCCCCTCCCCTCCAGGGGGAGGAGAGCAGGACTCTTGCATAATCTTTATTTAAGAAGGTGGAGGTGGGGGGCAGCAACCAGCCATTGCTCTGAGGAAGGGGGCCAGTCCCCCGAAATGCATCAGATTGTTCCATCATTTGTGCAATCCTATGAGGTTGGAGGCAGGACTTGTGGACTCTGTATTTATGATACGCTATCACTCCATTTCGTTTTGTGAGTACAATTTTGCACTAGGCATTTATGCCCTTTTGATGTTTGTTGTTTTGTGCAGTACAAAATTCTCCAATCTGAGTATGGCTGCACCACTATAACAATTCAGTTCAAACTGCACAATGGTCATGGCATTTGCATATTTTATGGCAAGGTTTTATGTGTGCTGCACAGTGCATTCTAAGCTCTGATTAGGCAAAGCTTTGCCCAATCGGGGTGCAGTGAATAGCTGGTTGTTAAGAAGCAGGGTCAGGAAGCCGGCCTTAACAACTGATGACTAATCAGCTGTCAAAGGGCTTCCCCGCTGACAGCTGAATAAAAAAAAAAAAAAACATTGCCGGATATAAAATAGTGAAAACAAAATGGCATTGCCCCCCCCCCCCTCTCTCATCTATACCAGGCCCAATGGAAAATTTAAAAAAAAAGTGTGGGATCCCCCCAAGATCCACACCAGACCCTTATTTGAGCATGCAGCCTGGCAGGCCAGAAAAGGGGGGATGATCGAGTGCCCCCTCCTGAACCATACCAGGCCACATTCCCTAACAAAGGGGCCCCCATATCGCACCCCCACCATGTGAATGAGTATAGGATGCATAGTACCCCTACCCATTCGACAAAAAAGTGTCAAAAAGTAATAAAAACCCAGAGACAGTTTTTGAAAATTCCTTTATTTAGAAAAAAAAACAATATCCCCGATGTACATCCATCGTCAATCACGTCAATCACAATGCCACCACCACCACCAACCCGAAAAAAAGAAAATAAAAAGCTCCGCCGTCACCTTAGGCAAATTGCCAAAGGCCTGGCTTGCCTTTTGACAGTTCTTATATAGACAAGGGACGGAGCTGAAGCTGGTGCCAGTGCATGCTGGGTTGGTGATGTCATAAGAACTGTTAGATGGAAAGCGAGGCATTATGCGTTTTTTTTTCTTTTTCGGGTACAGCGGTGGTGTCAACATCATGATTGACGATGGATCTACTTAGGGGGGACACTGTTTTTTTTTATTTTTAATAAAGAAACAGTCAAAAAACTGCCTCCTGTTTTTATTTATACTTACACTTTTTTTCATTAATGGATTGGGGTACTATGTACTCTATATTCATTTACATAGGGGAGGGTCAGGATCTGGGGCCCCCCCTGTTAAAGGGGATTCCCGATTCTGATAAGCCCCCTGCCTGAGGACCCCCACAACCACCGCCCAGGGTTATCAGGAATAGGTCCTTGTCCCCATCAACATGGGTCAAGGTGCTTCAGGGTGGGGGGCAGAGCACCCCGCCCCAATGCACCCCCATTCTGAGGACATGGTTTTTGGGGCCCTTGCACACCCCCCACCTTTCCTGACCTGCCAGGCTGCATGCTCGGATAAGGGTCTTATATGGATTTAGGAGCGAACTCACACTCTTTTTCCTCAAAATTTTGGCATAGGGTTAACCCACGCTTTTTTTTTTTTTAAACAAATGATTCTATTGCCTGCAATGGGATTGTATTGCTAGCAATTTAAATGTCATTTGATTCATTTTTTTTTTATATATGTCAGTTTTGCTGCAGCAGGTTCTATCCACGGTACAGATGTGGCACTTTACAGGCAGATTAAGGGGACCCCCCAGGCAATATATTTAAAATAATTTTTCATTTTAATTGTTTATATTTTATTATCATTAAAATCACTGCTCCTGAAAAAACAATCTTTAAAAAAAAAGTTTGCATTGATACATGTCCCCCAGGGCAGTACTCGAACCCCCATACCCTAATTTTGGCCAATAACTTGCATATAAGCCTTTAAAATGGGGACTTTTGATTTTTTAAGTTCAGGGATGGACTTTAATAGGGTTTGCCATTCGGGTCAGCAATCTTTTTCTGTTCGGGAGTTCTTGTACAAACTGAACAAGGGGGTGTTCTGCCCATTTCTAGTGCTGAAGTGTCAAGTTCATACTGATCTATGTATAGCAGGAATGTGTATACTGGACACTTTATTAACTTTTAATTTTTTAGCACAGACTTACATGTATATAGTACATTGTGCACACAAATATGTTATGTGTGTGAGTGCTAATAACAAATGTAATGTATTTTTAAAAACATTTGCACAGTTACACAGGACCTAGAAAATATGTAGCACCATATTTTTGTTGTATCTGTCCTGTGCTTTCAGAAAAAAAATGTATGTGGGGTATTTTACAAACTGTAAAAGCTGTAGGTGAAAAATGAAAGGAAAGAGAAAATTTTCAAAAATGATCTGACCACCTGAGTTAAAAAGTAAAGCACAGGACTAGGGTTGAGCGGACACCTAGATGTCCGTGTTCGACGGGTTCGGCCGAACTTTAAAAAAAAGTCCGGGTCCGTGTCCCGGACTTTTACCGAACTTTTCCCGGACACCGAACCCCATTGAAGTCAATGGGGACCCGAACTTTAAGGCACTAAAATGGCTCTAAAACACCAATGGAAAGGGCTAGAGTGCTGCAAATGGCAGCAAAACGTAGTTAAGAGCATGGCAAGTGCTCTGCAAACAAATGTGGATAGGGAAATAACTTAAAACAACAAAAAAAAAACAGAAAAATAAAACAATGTTCTTCATCTCTGAAGGACGAGGCCCATATGGAGTAGGAGGGAGGTTGAGGTGGTGGTGGATGTGGCGGTGTCATAGGCGTGCGCACAGGGTGTGCCTGGTGTACCTGGGCACACCCTAATCACCTAGGGCACATAGCATTATCGCTCTGTTTGCCAGTGAGGAGATGGGAAAGATCTCCCTCGCACCTGCTCTGCTCTATTTCTCTTTGCCAGCAGGGAGAGTAATGTATCGGGGCCATGTACATGTAGGCAAACACATGCATGTGTATTTCAACTTTGGGGTGCACACCCTAATGCAATAGGCTGCGCACACCTATGGGCGGTGTAGGTGGAAGCGGCGGTGGAGGAGGACCAGGGCCGGATTAAGAGCATCATGGTCTTGGTGCTGAGGATTTTGAAGGGCCTTAAGGGCCGTGCCTTGGCATGCACCCAGAGGAGGAAGGGTGCAGCCATGCATGCCTAATTCAACATGGGATGCTGTCTCTGAAGCCCATAAACACATCCATGCATCGGCAACTGTCCCTCCTTGTCCGGCCTTCGCGCTGTGTGGGGAGGTTCTGAGGGTGCTGCCTGGGGAAGCGAGCATAGAAGCCAGACTTCTGTGTTTACAAGTGACAGAAGAGCGGTCACAGTGAATATGGCCAACCCGGGGCCTATATAAAAGGTAGGGGCCTGCATGGAGCTGCAGCTCCAATAGCCCCTACGTTAATCTGGCCCTGAGGAGGAGGACGAGGTAGCCAACACTGCTTCTTTTCACAAATTTTAAATGAGGGTACACCCCAAAAGAGTGAGAAAGAGCAAAAATGGAACAATGGCTGGGTAAGGTCGGTATCCATTGCTATTCTGCACAAGGTACGGAAAAGTCCCGTGGGATCCATGCCCGGTTCATTTTAATGAACGTGAGCTTGTCCACATTGTCTCTGGACAGGCGGCTGCGCTTGTCTGTTATAACACCCCCAGCCGTGCTAAATACCCATTCAGATAATACACTGGCTGCAGGGCACGCCAGCACCTCCAAGGCGTAAAGGGCAAGCTCAGGCCATGTGCCCAATTTGGAGACCCAGAAGTTGAAGGGGGCAGACCCCTCATTCACTACATGTAGGCGTGTGCACACATACTGCTCCACCATGTTGGTAAAATGCTGCCTCCTGCTAAGACGTTCCATCTGAGCTGCTGGTGCTGCTGTTTGTTGTGGCGTGCTGACAAAGCTTTTCCACATTTCGGCCATGCTAACCCTGCCTTCTGAGGTGCTGGCGGTGCCCTGGTTGAGTTGGCGACCTCCTCCTCCTCTGCCTTGTGCTTCCACTGTGGCCCCGCTGTCAGATGGGAATGCCAGCAGCATCGCGTCTACCAGCGTGCGCTTGTACTCGCGCATCTTGCGATCGCGCTCCAGTGAGTGAATTAAGGACGGTACGTTGTCCTTGTAACGGGGATCCAGCAGCGTGGCCACCCAGTAATCAGCACAAGTTAGAATGTGGGCAACTCGGCGGTCGTTGTGGAGACACTGCAGCATGTAATCGCTCATGTGTGCCAGGCTGCCCAGAGGCGACGAAAGGCTGTCCTCTGTGGGAGGTGTATCGTCCGTGTCCTCTGTATCCCCCCAGCCACGCACCAGTGATGGCCATGAGCTGGCCTGGGTGCCACCCTGCTGTGAACATGGTTCCATCTCCTCCTCCAGCTCCTCCTCCTCCTCATCCTCCTCATCCTCCAGAACTGTGCCCCTGCTGGACAATTGTGTCCCTGGCGTTTGTGTGTGCAGGAACCCACCCTCGGAGCCCCTTGCGAATGACTGCCCTGAAAGCCTTGGAAATGTTACCTCTTCATCCTCCTCCTCCTCCTCATCCTGTGCCACATCCTCTTCCATCATCGCCCGAATTGTTTTTTCAAGGAGGCATAGAAGTGGGATAGTTAAGCTGAGAACGGCGTCATTGCCACTGGCCATGTTGGTGGAGTACTCAAAACAGCGCAACAAGGCACACAGGTCTCGCATGGAGGCCCAGTTATTGGTGGTGAAGTGGTGCTGTTCCGCAGAGCGACTCACGCGTGCGTGCTGCAGCTGAAACTCCACTATGGCCTGCTGCTGCTCGCACAGTCTTTCCAGCATGTGCAAGGTGGAGTTCCACCTTGTGGGCACGTCACATATGAGGCGGTGAGCGGGAAGGCCGAAGTTACGCTGCAGCGCTGCCAGGCGAGCAGCAGCAGGGTGAGAACGCAGAAAGTGCGCACAAATGGCCCGCACTTTCTGCAGCAGCTCTGACATATCGGGGTAGTTTTTAAGGAACCTCTGCACCACCAAATTCAGCACATGCGCCAGGCAAGGGATGTGCGTCAAACCGGCTAGGCCCAGAGCTGCTATGAGATTTCTCCCGTTATCGCACACCACCAGGCCGGGCTTGAGGCTCGCTGGCAGCAACCACTCATTTGTCTGCTGTTCCATGCTCCTCCACAACTCCTGCGCGGTGTGTGGTTTGTCCCCCAAACAGGCAAGTTGTAAAACTGCCTGCTGTCGTTTACCCCTGGCCGTGCTGAAGTTGGTGGTGAAGGTGTTACGCTGTCCGGATGAGGAGGCGGTAGAGGATGGGGAAGCGGAGTAGGAGAAGTTAGGAACAGGAGGCAAACTGAAGCGCCCTGCAATCCTCGGTGGTGGAAGGACATGCGCCAAATTGCTATCCGCCTCAGGCCCATCCGCCACTGCATTTACCCAGTGTGCCGTTAGGGAGATATAACGCCCCTGACCGTGCTTACTGGTCCACGTATCGGTAGTTAGGTGGACCTTGGCACAGATGGCGTTGCGCAGTGCACACCTGATTTTTTCCCCCACTTGGTTGTGCAGGGAAGGGATGGCTTGCCTGGAAAAGTAGTGGCGGCTGGGCACGACGTACTGTGGGACAGCCACCGACATAAGGTTTTTAAAACTGTGCGTCTCCACCAGACGGAATGACAGCATTTCAAAGGCCAATAATTTTGAAATGCTGGCATTCAGGGCCAGGGATCGCGGGTGGGTAGGGGGGTACTTCCTCTTCCTCTCAAGTGTTTGGGAGATGGAAAGCTGAACGCTTCCACGGGACATTGTGGAGATGGTTGTTGGTGACCCAGGTGGTGGTGTTGCTGACAGATCGTCTGTTTGCGGGGTGGCAGGTGCCGGTATCACTACAGATGTGGCTGGAGCGGCCGAGACTGCAGCAGAAGAGGAAGCAGGATGAGCCAGAGACGTTTCTTGGTTTTGAAGGTGTGTACTCCACTGCAGCTCGTGCTTTGCACTTAGATGCCTGATCATGCAGGTTGTGCTCAGGTTGAGAAGGTTTATGCCTCGCTTCAAGCTCTGATTGCACAGGGTGCAAACCACTCGTGTCCTGTCATCAGCACATTTTCTAAAGAACTTCCACGCTAGAGAACTCCTTTGAGCTGACTTTGGTGCGCTCGTTCCCTTGCTGCGTTGGGCAGTAGCGGGCGTAGTGTCTAGGGCACGGCCGCTCCGCTTCTGCACCCTGCTCCCTCTTCTGCTGTGCTGGTGGCTCTGTGCGACCACCGCCTCTTCCTCCAAACTACTCAGGTCACCTGCATGACGTTCATTCCATGTGGGGTCGAGGACCTCATCGTCCTCCACATCATCTTCCACCCAGTCTTCACCCCTGCCCTCCTTGTCGGTCTCCACAATGCTGAACGCCGCAGCAGTTGGCACCTGCGTTTCGTCATCATCGGAGACGTGCTGCGATGATCCTTGCATGTACTCATCTTGAGAAATAAGTGGTTGGGCATCGCTGCACTCAATCTCTTCCACTTCTGGGGCAGGGCTAGGTGGATGGCCCTGGGAAACCCTGCTGACAGAGTCATCAAAAAGAAGAAGAGACTGCTGTATGGCTTGGGGCTCAGACTGCTTGCCTGATTTGCAAGGGGGTGAGGTGAAAGACGGTTGGACATCGGCTGCAGGTGCCAACTGTGACCTTTCTGCAGTAGACTGGGTGGGAGACAATGTGAAGGAACTGGAGGCACTGTCAGCAGCAAACCAATCTACTATCGCCTCCACTTGTTCTGGCCTCATCACTTCTAGGGGCGTATGATGCCCTACCAAATACTGATGCAGGTTCTGTCGCCTACTCACACTTGAGGAAGGTGTTTCACTTGTGCGTGTAGCTGGCACAGATCGACCACGTCCTCTCCTTGCAACAGGAGCTCTAGCAGCAGCACCACCACGACCCAGGCCACGGCCCCTATTTGACGCTCTCCTCATATTTCTGAAATTTAAGATCTTGCCCTAGAAAGGTCTTTATTAAATAGCGGAACAAAAGAACAACAGTATCGCACGGGTGTATCTCACAGTCAAATATGCAAACTATGCCGCAATTTAATGTTTTTTACACCAAAAGGGTGTGTATTGAATAGCGGAATAGGATAAAAAACTGTGTATCTCACACGTACAAACACAGACTAGGCCCGATTAAATTTTTTCCTACCCTAAAGGGAGGATGAGGAAGAGGAGTATGGAACAGGCAGCACCCTCAAATCTTCAGAAGTATGAGATGAACCCCAAAAACTTGGAAAGGTGGATCTCACACGTACCGACACAGACTATTCCGCAATTTAATTGAGCCACAAAGGTTTTTATTGAATAGCGGAATAGGAAATATGATCAAAAAAAAGTGTATGTTTTTCACACGTACAGAAGCACACTAGGCCCCAATTACTATTGTTTGTACACCTAAAAGGATGGATGAGGAAGAAGAGGAGGAGGAGTATAGAACAGGCAGCACCCTCAAAGCTTCAGAAGTATGAGATGAACCCCAAAAACTTGGAAAGGTGGATCTCACACGTACCGACACAGACTATTCCGCAATTTAATTGAGCCCCAAAGGTTTTTATTGAATAACGGAATAGGAAATATGATCAAAAAAAGTGTATGTTTTTCACACGTACAGAAGCACACTAGGCCCCAATTACTATTGTTTGTACACCTAAAAGGATGGATGAGGAGGAGGAGGAGTATAGAACAGGCAGCACCCTCAAAGCTTCAGAAGTATGAGATTGTGTTCACTGTACCCCACAAAGATTGTGTTCACTGTACCCCACAAAGATTGTGTTCACTGTACCCCACAAAGGTTTTGTTCACTGCACCCCACAAAGATTGTGTTCACTGTACCCCACAAAGGTTTTGTTCACTGCACCCCACAAAGATTGTGTTCACTGTACCCCACAAAGATTGTGTTCACTGCACCCCAAAAGGATTGTCTTCTCTGCACCCCACAAAGATTGTGTTCACTGTACCCCACAAAGGTTTTGTTCACTGTACCCCACAAAGATTGTGTTCACTGCACTCCAAAAGGATTGTCTTCACTGCACCCCACAAAGATTGTGTTCACTGTACCCCACAAAGGTTTTGTTCACTGCACCCCACAAAGATTGTGTTCACTGTACCCCACAAAGGTTTTGTTCACTGCACCCCACAAAGATTGTGTTCACTGTACCCCACAAAGATTGTGTTCACTGTACCCCACAAAGGTTTTGTTCACTGCACCCCACAAAGATTGTGTTCACTGTACCCCACAAAGGTTGTGTTCACTGCACCCCACAAAGGTTTTGTTCACTGCACCCCACAAAGATTGTGTTCACTGCACCCCACAAAGATTGTGTTCACTGTACCCCACAAAGGTTTTGTTCACTGCACCCCACAAAGATTGTGTTCACTGTACCCCACAAAGATTGTGTTCACTGTACCCCACAAAGGTTTTGTTCACTGCACCCCACAAAGATTGTGTTCACTGTACCCCACAAAGGTTGTGTTCACTGCACCCCACAAAGGTTTTGTTCACTGCACCCCACAAAGATTGTGTTCACTGCACCCCACAAAGATTGTGTTCACTGTACCCCACAAAGGTTTTGTTCACTGCACCCCACAAAGATTGTGTTCACTGTACCCCACAAAGATTGTGTTCACTGCACTCCAAAAGGATTGTCTTCACTGCACCCCACAAAGATTGTGTTCACTGTACCCCACAAAGGTTTTGTTCACTGCACCCCACAAAGATTGTGTTCACTGTACCCCACAAAGGTTTTGTTCACTGCACCCCACAAAGATTGTGTTCACTGTACCCCCCAAAGATTTTGTTCACTGCACCCCACAAGGATTGTCTTCACTGCACCCCACAAGGATTGTCTTCACTGCACCCCACAAGGATTGTCTTCACTGCACCCCACAAAGATTGTGTTCACTGTACCCCACAAAGATTTTGTTCACTGCACCCCACAAAGATTGTGTTCACTGTACCCCACAAAGATTTTGTTCACTGCACTCCAAAAGGATTGTCTTCACTGCACCCCACAAAGATTGTGTTCACTGTACCCCACAAAGGTTTTGTTCACTGCACCCCACATAGATTGTGTTCACTGTACCCCACAAAGGTTTTGTTCACTGCACTCCACAAAGATTGTGTTCACTGTACCCCACAAAGATTGTGTTCACTGTACCCCACAAAGGTTTTGTTCACTGCACCCCACAAAGATTGTGTTCACTGTACCTCACAAAGGTTGTGTTCACTGCACCCCACAAAGGTTTTGTTCACTGCACCCCACAAAGATTGTGTTCACTGCACCCCACAAAGATTGTGTTCACTGTACCCCACAAAGGTTTTGTTCACTGCACCCCACAAAGATTGTGTTCACTGTACCCCACAAAGATTGTGTTCACTGCACTCCAAAAGGATTGTCTTCACTGCACCCCACAAAGATTGTGTTCACTGTACCCCACAAAGGTTTTGTTCACTGCACCCCACAAAGATTGTGTTCACTGTACCCCACAAAGGTTTTGTTCACTGCACCCCACAAAGATTGTGTTCACTGTACCCCCCAAAGATTTTGTTCACTGCACCCCACAAGGATTGTCTTCACTGCACCCCACAAGGATTGTCTTCACTGCACCCCACAAAGATTGTGTTCACTGCACCCCACAAAGGTTTTGTTCACTGCACCCCACAAAGATTGTGTTCACTGTACCCCCCCAAAGATTTTGTTCACTTCACCCCACAAGGATTGTCTTCTCTGCACCCCACAAAGATTGTGTTCACTGTACCCCCCAAAGATTTTGTTCACTGCACCCCACAAGGATTGTCTTCACTGCACCCCACAAGGATTGTCTTCACTGCACCCCACAAAGATTGTGTTCACTGTACCCCCACAAAGGTTTTGTTCACTGCACCCCACAAAGATTTTGTTCACTGCACTCCAAAAGGATTGTGTTCACTGCACCCCAAAAAGATTGTGTTCACTGCAGCCCACACACAGAAAAATGGATGTGGATCACTGACACCTGCCTATCTCCTATCCCACACCACACAGCAATATCGATTGTAGTTTGTAGAACACACTTTCCCTAAAATTCAGCAGACTCTGTCCCTAACAAGATTGAGAAGAGATCGTAGATCAGGAGAACTAAGTGCAGACCCCACCCCACACAGCAATATCGATTGTAGTTTGTAGAACACACTGACCCTATAATTCAGCAGACTCTATCCCTAAAATGCCTACAACTCGCCCTGCCTAAACACTCCGACCTGTCCCTCAATTCTATCCGGACACAAATGGTTTTTTCCTGCCTATCTTCCCTAATCAGCAGCCAGCACGTTGATGTGTGCTCTGTCCCTGATCTAAGCAGCATAATGACGCCGCTGCGGCTGCCTGGAACTTATAAAGACTTGGTCACATGCTTCAGACGGCCAATCACAGCTACTGAGACATTTGCAGGCATGGCTGGGATGGCTTAAGGCACACCAGTTAAACGATTGTTGATTGGCTGTTGAAAGCCCGCCATGAAAAGAGCGCCAAAGCATGCAAAACCCGGAAATAAAACGACCGAACGCGGATTTTTACCCGAATATACAGTAAAGTGTCCGTGTTCGTGTTCGGGTAACAAAAATCCAATTATTCGGTACGAACACGAATAATACAGTCCGTGTTCGCTCAACACTACACAGGACCTAGCAGAAAACACTCAATTTAGGTAAGTATAGGCATTATAAGGGCTAGGTTTTCCACCTAGTGCAAGTACAATGGGCATGTGCTTTTAGGTGGCTAATGCAAAAGGCATCTTTTCCCTGTATAGTTATCAACCATACCATATATTACCATAAGTCTAAGGAAGAGGCCAAGCATCAAAACACGTAAGCCTTTCCAGCTTTAGGAGACAGTACATCCTTTGATCTTGATGCTAATGACTGCGTACTTATTTGATATGCTTTTATCAAGAACTTGTTTGTGAGTATTTTTATACCTTTTATTTGAATAAACCTTTTTTAGAGGATAACGCACTAGGCCGGTGTGCCCTTTTGTTTGTTTTTTCATATTTTTTGCTATCAGAGATAAAACTACAATAATGTATAAGATAAACGTACACCTTGTCACAATATTCTTACATAGATTAGGACCAGGAAATTATGACAAAGGTTTTTTATAACCATTTCAATACCTAGCACTTTTACCCCTTCTCGCCCAGGCCAATTTATAGTTTTTAGAGCTGTTTCATTTTGAATGACAATTGCACGGTCATGCAACACTGTACCTAAACCAAATTTATGTCATTTTTTTCCCTCAAATAGAGCTTTCTTTTGGTGGTATTTGATCACCGCAAGGTTTTTTCTTTTTTGCTAAGTTTGAAAAGTTTGAAAAAAAAAAGTTTTTTTGTTTATGTTATAAAATTTTGTAAACAGATACGTTTTTTCCTGCACTGATGAGCACCGATGAGGCCACACTGACAGGCACTGATGAGGAGGCACTGATGGGGTGGCATGATGGGGTGGCACTATGATGCGGCACTGATAGGCAGCACGGATATGCAGCACTGATGGGCACTGATAGGTAGCACTGATATGCAGCATTGGTGGGCACTGATAGGTGGCACTGCTGGGCACTGATAGGTGGCATTTATGGGCACTGATAGGCGGCACTGATGGGCACTGATATGTGGCACTGATAGGTGGCACTGATCGGCACTGATGGGCAGCATTGATGGGCACTGATAGGCGGCACTGGTGGGCAATAATGGGCACTGGTGGGCGGCACTGATAGATGGCAATGATGGGCACTGGTGGGCAGCACTAATGGGGAGGGCACTAGTGGGCTCCCTGAGCCCTGATTGCCATCCCTGGTGGCCATGGTGGGCATCCCTGGGGTCATGGGTGGGCATCCCTGCTAGTTCTAGTGGTACCCCCAGCCCCAAGGGTCTGCACTGGTAATCAATGCTCTGAGCAGAGCGCATTATCCTGCCGCCGTCATATGACGTCCGGTCAGGATAATGTAACCACCTTCCCACCGTCATTTGCCTATAGGGTGGGCGGTAAGTGGTTAACCATGGTTATCCCAGCACAGGGGTGTTGGTCACCAAAGATTGTGACATAAATCAAACTCTTTTTTTTTTTTTTAAACTAAAGATGCAAAATAAGTAATATAAGCAGATCTATGGACAGCATTTGCATTCTGTTAAATGTAATATGTGACCATAAGCGTACAAATGTTTACTGCTCCTTAGTCATAACAGAGATCTTTTTTTTTTTTTATCAACATCAGAACTTGAGACAATGTGCAAAGTGACTGTTAAGACCCGTACACACATAGCGATTGTCGGCCGTAAATATTCGGCCAACGTCCGATCGGCTGATTGTCGGCTTGTTAGTATGATGTTTCCGACAACCGACTGCGACTTTTCGGCCGAACAGAATCTGGTGTGCAGGCTTTAAAATTTTTGTTGGCCAACACCAGAACGGCCGATTTTTCCTCAGTCAGTACAGAATTTGGCCGACAAACAGCAGATGAGCAAGACTGGGCATGCTCAGAGAAGAAAAAACACACGGAAAGTTAACCATTACATGACATCACTTCTGCAGTCAGCTGTTGTTGGCCGACAAAATTCGTGTGCAGTCTTTAGCACTTTTCAACCGACAGGACAGCACCGGACAAAAGACGGCCGATCGTCGGCCGACAATCGGTGCGTGTGTACGGGGCTTTAGACAAGACACTTGCAACCACTGAGGAGAACTGTTTCTCTGACAGGTACTTACACACGCTGCACCCAGAAGTGCAAAAGGAAAAGATTCTTAGATAGCCCCAAGCCCACTTTCATGGACTCATGAGTACTACAACTCATGGTAGGGTTTCATACAATTTATAAACACAAGTGATTAACTGTAAAGGTAAATTCTCATGTCTCTGCTTGATCCCAAACGAAAAATATCAGTTCCCTTTTATTAAGCATTTACTTCTAGCCATTAGGAAACTTTAAACAATATATTTTATGTGGATTTTATGTGGATTTACCTAATCCAGCATAAATATAATCTGCATACATTTATTAAATTTTAAACAAATAGGCTGCAAATATCAATACCTCCTTTATCAAAAAAGGAACAAAACTGTCAAGTTGATTAATACTGTGCATGAAATTCTGAAATAATTTTATGGTAGAATCAATAGCAATGCAAAATACACTTACCTTCATTTTACAGTTTCACATTTAAAAGTATCTCACTATAACTGAGACAATTGGTTTTAAAAGCAGATGCAAAGTAGATGCAAATTGGCTTGCTTTGTTCATGGCGAAAAAAAAATTAATCATGTCATACATATATTTATGGTTTCTGTGTAGAATCTGACAGTTGATAGTGGCATTACCATTTCTTAAATGAGAACCTTTATATTCTCGTTCCCTTAGAATGACACAATTTCTTTTATCTCCCAGAATGCTGAAATCAAGACATTTCATGAAGGGTTTTACAGTTTTCTCACCCCTTCTTTGTTTCAAAGTGCTTTACTAATTTCACCATCCTTGGCTTGAGAGTTGTTATGGCTCCCCCTGCTAAGTATCTAGTGTAAAAATACACTGTGGTAAAAAATTAGGTTTAGAATGTGTAGTTTAATGAACATTTGTAAAATCCATTGTCTCTTTACAAGCAATATTCCAAATATGGGTAGAGTCTGGAAGACTGGGACTCCTGGCTTTGTTCCCCAGCCCAAATTATTCCTGCTTCAAAATATCTGTTCCTAATACTCATGCTGCATTCTTTTTAATACAAAATATATTCAAATAAACAAATAAAGAGGGAGAGTTGAATCATTCATAGTTATATCAGAAACACCGATTTAAAGTGGTTGTACCTTACACTACCATTCACTGCCAGCCCCTCTCTTTTATGCAGCCATAACACACTGTATAAGTGTTTGTTGAAAATTAAGCATCTAAATACCTTTTTCAGATATCTTCAGGCCGGTCACGTGACTCATAGCCCTTCTATTCCTCCAATCTACGGGCAACAGCGGGAGAGGCCAAGATCTCCCTCTGACGTCAGCCTGGGAGGTCATGTAAAGTTTACTTTACTACTAATAGCAGCATTAAGGGGGGTGGGGGGTATGTTGGAGATGGCTCACACACCGAGGGGGACACAGGAACAGGCAGGATCAACCAGTTTTTTTTTTTTTTTAAAGCTTACAGAGGGACAGGTTAGACAGCACAAGCACTGTGCTGTTTAACCTGCTATAAGGAAACAGGATCTCTTTTTTGTGTGTGTTACAACCACTTTAAGAAACTGGGCACAGAGATCTCCCTTAGAAGATACAAACTGTAAGGTGATTCAACCCCTTACTTTTGACCGGAGTTACAATATATAATAAGATTTTATGTCAATCTATAAAATAGAGGGTTAAAAAGAATAATAAAAAAAAAGATATGCTTAGCAAGCTAGAATTTAACTAAGATTAATATTATGCTAATATAATATTAGACTAATATCCAAAGTATTGTTGAAATCAGAGTAAAACACAAATAAAGACTACTATGACCCTAGAAAAAAAATCAAGCATCTTCAGTTTGAGTGGGCTATATGGAATCAGCATTTCTATTTTTATTCTTAAAACTTCCCTATCAGTCACCTACAAAATGTAAACACCTGTATCCTGTAATAGAAGATATTTTGTACCCATGGTTTCTACCATCTGTCCATTTCAGTGCTGCAACCTTTGTCAGATCACTGTCAGTCTTGTCCCCTCGGCATGCTAGCTGTAACACATCATACCAATGCTTAGCGTGGAATGTTGCATATGCTATGACGCTCTTGGGGAAACTTTTAGTTCCAAAGAGTCAAAAGGTGGGGCAAATGAGGAGGAGACTGCAATGTTATCATACAACACATTCGCGGTACCATCCATTCCAGTGGTGTGCCCTGTCTTGGAACCTTCCAAACTGCCATAAAATTAAGGAAGTGTGTTGTGAAGGATATGTAGCTTCTCTTCTCATGTTTTCATGTGTATTCTGCAGGAGACAACATTGTCCAGGGACATAGGTACATTGCATGCCAATTCTAATAAAGGGTAGAGATAGCCTTCTAGGAAAAATAATGGTGGCTTTGTAACTACCACAGTGATCGAGAACAGACCACATAAACTTATAAACCATCAGATAGAATTGGAAGAGCTGCAAAGCTAGCAGTTTTGCCAACCTGGAATTTAGGGCACTAGGCATTGGTGTGCTTAGGGGACATTTTTTCTCTTTAGCTTCAGCAGCTATCAAATAGACACCTGCCTTGAAAAGGTTACTGGTGGAGATGGCAGAGGGGGTGTAAAAGCATTCTAGAAAGGTTCAAACCTTGACTCTCCTCAGTGTGGCTCCAATACCCTTTAACCTGCTTAATGTGGCATATCCTAAGCAATCGAAACCCCTGGATGCAGCAGAAGAATGTTACAGAGAATGGGGGATGTGGAAAGGACAAGTAGAAGGAATAGTGTGGACCCTTTTCTGATAATTTGACTCACTGAGGTTTGTGGTGCAGAGTCCCCTTATGCATGTAAGACACACATGGTAGACCTATACCAAAATACCAGCCCTGAAAAGGAGTTTTGTGGATCTTAACAGAGCTATTTGTGTCTGGCAATCTCTCCCTCATGAACACAGCAGACCTTTCCCTACGCTGACAAAAAGCAGAATGTGAAATGGCCGCCTGCTCTGGTCGATTTATAAGGTAGGGGGCATGTCCATGTGCTGAAATGTTTCAATTGGCTGTCCCGTTCCACCTGACGGCTGTGTAATGGGTCAAAGTTCTCCCCAATGTAAACTAATATTGCCACCCCGAACAACGCCATGTGTTTGCGAAATTGGCGGGTAGCGAACAAGCAAAATTTGCCGTGAACCAACTGCCAGGCGAACCGCAAGGCCATCTCTATTAGCCAGCCTAGAGGGTAGGATTGCTGACACGATTGCTGCACCACATGGAGGAAAAAAGCGGGTTAGATCCCCCATTCCTGAGCCACTCCATAAACCAGTTCAGGATTGGGCAGAGGACGTGGAAGATGTAGCTGAGGGTGACCCTATAGAAGGTCAAGCTGAAATCTCCACTTCCGGGGAGTCAGAGGAATCTCTATCAGCCTCTCTATCCCAGAGATTGTTTATCTAGTCTCTTGCTGAGATGGTCTGGGCTGAGTTTTAACTACTGCCCTTAGAGACAACTGAAACTTCTAGGCTCATTGTTCCCTCCTCAGAGTCCTCAGTCATTTCCCATGCATCTAATCTTGGAGCAAGAAGTGTATAATGACTGGGATCATCCGGATGGGATGTTTGATGGAAAATTCCCACCGTGGATACAGCCATTTCTTCAGTTAACAAGAATTTAACCTGTCCTGTGTATAATGCCCAGGTTTTTAAAGATCCAGCAGATACAAAGTTGGAATCTTTATTGAAAGCCTCCTTTGCGGTTGCAGGTTCTGCAGTACAACCAGCAGTAGCAGCCAGGAGTGTGCCAGTCTTTGAAAGGCCGCATAAAGGGAGTGGCCAAGACAGTTCCTTCTCAAGGAGAGTCTGCGGATGATCTGTCATTTCTGTCAGATCTACCTCGCACTTTGTGTTTCGCAGTTGATGCTCTTATGGACTCCATAAGACAAATGTCATGCTTTGCTCTGATGACAGTGCATATGAGCAGAATCCTTTGGTAAAGAGTTAGTCTGCGGAATTACAATGTAAACAATTACTGGCTAGCTTCCCCTTTCAGGGAGAACGCATTTTTTATTGATGATCTGGATAAATATATCCAAAAGATCTTGGGGGGAAAGAGTACGTTGCTACCTGTAAAGAGGAAGAGCAGGCATCCTTCCTTTAAGATTCCCAGTATTCATAATACCAGTGCTTCCAATTCCAGGAAATGTCGACAGCCTCAACCATCTGCATTCAGACCCAAGCCTTCAGGGCAAGATCAGAAAAAGCCCTGGGCCCAGAGATCAGCCAAGTCTTCCTCTAAGCCCTCTCAGTGAAAGGGGTTCCTACTCGCCTGGGTGGGGGGAAGGCTCCTGCAGTTCTCAGGGGCATGGGTGGAGTTAATTCAAGACAACTGGGTTGCCTCCACCATTTCACAAGGATAAAAACTGGAATTTTGGGTGTTCCCACATCCTCGGTTGGTGAGGTCAAGTATACCAACAGATCCCCTAAAAGAAAGATCTCTCTTACAGACTTCTCACACTCTGAGCTGTTTTGATTGTGACAGCTCTTTTATAGGAATCTGACGTCACAAGCTGCCCCACAATTCCCTGCTCAGGTACAGTGAATAAATTACTGCACCTGAGCAGTGAATTGTGGGGCGGCTCATTTTGTCAGGTCCCTGTAAAAGAGCTGTCAAAATCAAAAAAGCTCATAGCACAGGAAGCGTCCATAGAGGCAGGAGCTTCTTTCTTTTTTTTTCTATTTTTCGGGCGGGCGACTGATCATCGGGGGGACACTATTTTTTTATTTTTTAATAAAGGACATTTCCAAAACGGAGTTTTGTCTTTTTTTGTACACTTTTATGGCTAATGGGTAGGGGAACAATGTACTCGAAATCTATTCACATGGGGAGGGTGGCCGGGATCTAGGGGCCCCCTTGTTAAAGGGAGCTTCCAGATTCCGATGAGCCTCCCCTGCAGACCCCCACAACCAAAGCCCACGGTTGTCGGGAAGAGACCCCTGTCCCCATCAACATGGGGGCAAGGTGCCCCAAAGCACCCACCCCCCTATGTTAAGGGCATGTGGCCTGGTATGGTTCAAGAAGGGGGTGCTCACTCCCCCCCACCCCCATCCTTGCCCGCCAGGCTGTGTGCTCGGATAAGGGTCTGGTATGGATCTTAGGGGGAACCCCACGCCGTTTATTTTTTTAATTTTGGCATGGGGTTCCAATTAAAATTCATACCAGACCCCTCTGATTTTGGGGGGGACCCCACTGCATTTTTTTCATTTTTTTTATCTGTATTGCCGGGAGCCGACAATACATTACAGCCGCAAGCAAATTTAAATTACATTTTTTCCTTTAGAAATGTCAGTATTGCTGCAGTAGGCTACAAACAAAGCACAAATGCACCACTTTACAGGCACATTAAGGGGGCACTCCAGGCACCATATTTAAATGAATTTTTCATTTTTATTTCACTTTAAGCATTATTAAAATCACTGCTCCTGTAAAAAAAACTATTGTTTTTTAAAAAAAAATGCATTGAATTAAGTCCCCTTTTTGGGCCAATAACTTGCATTTAAGCCTTTAAAAATAGGACTAGATTTTTCATGTTCGTGTCCCATAGACCGTAATAGAGTTTGCATGTTCGCTAGAGCACTTCCCCTGTTCGAGATGTTCTGGTGCGAACCGAACAGGGGGGTGTTCGGCTCATCACTAATGTCAATCAAGGAGGCACAAGGAGTCGATCAGCCCAGAAGGAGGTAGATATTATCCTGTCCTGGGCAGAGAAGTTTGTACCATGCCTGACAGCAGTGTTCATTTCAGGAATAGAGAACTGGCAGGCAGATTTCTTGAGCCATCAACAGATGCAACTATAGAAGAAAATTACCAGAATCTGTCAATGATCTATTATCTTGTGCGGGGATTTCAATCTTACTCCAGATCCAAAATTAGATATCTCAAACCCATCTACACAGGGGAAGCCAAGCCTAAGCCCCCTCTTAAGAGATTTTCAGCTATATGATGTTTGGCGTTGCAGAAAACCAATGGCTAAATGCAATAAAATCTACCTATAAATCTACCTGCTCTGCAAATCTCGGGGAGCTGCATCTTAAAAACACCCTCAGATGGTATGTCACCCCAACCCAATTGCACAACATTGACCCATCTGCGCCATCTACCTGCTGGAGATGGTGCGTGAGCTAGGTTCTGTATTACACATCCTTTGGGGATGCCCAAGACTATACAAATATTGGCTTGAGATGTCCCAACTGATCAGTGCTGTCACCGGCTCACCTTGCAGCCTCACACCTGAACTGGCCTTACTCAAAGTTGGCATTGAACACTATACACGCCATTCCCAAAAAGTGTTTACCCACATCCTCCTCGCAGATAGATTGGCTATAACACATAACTGGCTCTCACAAACCATTCCTAAAAGTGACGCAATTATTTCCATAGTGCACACTTACATTACATTCAAGCGAATGTTCACCTCGAGCTTTAGCAACCCCCATCAAGCAGACTCGGGTTGGTGCTCCTGGTTTAATTGATATAGTAATGCTTATAAATCTGTTCTGTAACTGTTATTATGTCTTTCTAACTACAAACACACAGACATTATTACCAACTGTAACACATTGTTGAAAATGGAAGTTAGTCTTCCACCTTATATATGGACCTTAATCAGGAAGTATATCTACCTTAGAACCTTCTGTTGTTCTAAATGCCCCTCTAACCAACTGAGAGAGATTTTGATGGCTTTTTACTCAGATTTCGTAAATGTATGATTTACATTCCTCCTCTTAAAGCAAAGTACCTATTGTTATGTGAAAAGTGACAAGACATTTTGTTTTATGTAAATGCATTGTTTTATTATATTTAGTTTTCTTTTTTGAAAAATTCAATAAAAAAAACATTGAAAAGTAAAAGAAACTGGTTATCATGAAACACATAAGAGACATAAATAACACCCCTGGCTAGCCACCAAGGTTCATCTGGATGCCCATACAGTTCTTTAAATTTTAAGGGGTTCATACTCAGTGGGAGTCAGGTGAATAAAGACCCCTGAGTACTTAAATGAATCAGTCAGTCACAATTGAGAAGATTGCAAATAGTCATGGGGGGGGGGGGCTACTTAAAAAGCAATAGATTTATCCCATCCAGCTCCAAGACTTGACATTTCTCCAAAACTCCTTACCACCCTCATCAGAACACAAAAGCACTATTCAGAATCATTCAAATATATCAGCAAAACATCTGCATATATGGAGATTGTCTCCTTCAGAGAGCCCCAGTCTATGCTTACCAATTCTGGAGTCTGTCAAATAGAGCTTCAATTGCAATGGCAATCAAGAGTGGGGAGAGTGGGCACCCTTGTTTGGTACCCCTCTGGAGGGGAAGGGGTTGAGAAGCATCCCTATTAAAGCGGAGTTCCGGGCACAAAAACAATTTTTTTTTGTGCCCCTCCGCTAGGTAGACCTGACCTGAAAAGGAATTGGATAGTTATTTTTATTTTTTTTGTTTACTCACCTTTTTATTGAAGATCGTAAATACTCACCTCTGACTGCTTCCTCCCTCGGAGCCGCGGCTCACCCTGTCACTTCCTGCGCTGCGATGATTCCTGGGAGCTAAACGTCATCGCTCCCAGGAATCAATGCGCCGCACCGGCCCCGCTCGTCACTTCCGGGCGACGCCGCATTCCCCTGCTAAACAGCTTCTGGGCATGCCCAGAAGCTGTTTAGGAATGCGGCGCCGCGCCTGAAGTGACGAGAGGGGCCGGTGCGGCGCATTCTGGGAGAAGAAGATGCGGAAGAAGACGCAGAAGAGGACCGCGCCAGCTTCAGCTGCCCACAAGAGAGATGGAAACGCTGTGGAAGAAATTTTCTAAGTAAGTATTTCTTCTAAAAGGTAAGTGCGAACCGGGACAGATCAGAGGCTAGCCATTGTGGAATGTGCTAGCCCTGACTGTCCCGGGGGTATGTTCATCAAAAAATGACATCTGTGCCCGGAACTCCGCTTTAATATGTAACCGAACCTCTGGGTGGTAATATAGTAGCCAAACCCACTTAATGAAGGATTGGCCAAAACCCATACATTATATAACTTCCCAAAGAAATTTCCGACTAATTGTATCAAATGCTTTTTGTATATCCAATGACAACACAAGCCCACTTCTCTGATACTTTGCAGAACCATGAATATGAAGATAGAGACGTCTTATACTGCCATAAGTGCTCTTACCTGGCATGAAGCCAGATTGGTCTGAGTTTACTAAGGATAGAACAATTTTGTTCAGGAGAGAAGTTAATTCTTTGGCCAAGATTTTAAAATCACAATTAAGTAAAGAAATGGGGAGGTAAGGGCCACAGTCCAAAGTATCCTTCCTCCGTTTTGGTATTAAAACAATAAGAGCCTTAGTCATTGAGGTGGGTGAAACGCCCTCCTTCAGATCTCCCAAGAAAATGCACAATAACTAAAGGCCCGTATACATGATAAGAAAATTGGAAGCAAAATTTCATCCAACGAACGATCTGCCGATTTTTGGATCGTTAGTATAGTGCTTTCAACAGCCGATTACGTATTTTCATACGACAAAAAATGGATGTGCAGGCTATAAAAATGTTATCGTACGCGAACACAACGTCCGATTTCCGTTTACGGTAATAAGTACAGTTTTCATCTGAAAAAATCATAAGAGCAAGTCAAGGCATGCTCGGAAACTAAAGAATACATACAAAACAATTCAACACATGACATCACTTCTGAAGTTGAATTTTGTTGTACGAGAATTTTCTTATGAAAGTAACCTCTTCACTTTCCATATGAGAGTAGCATGCAACAAAAAACTAAAGAAAATTCATCCGATAATCTGATCATGTGTATGAGGTTTTAGAGGTAAATTCCTTCTTATAGATTTGGTACCATTCAACGGGTAAACAGTCAATGCCGTGTGATTTATTAGGAGTGAAAGAATGAATAGCAGCCTCAATTTCATCTTCCATTTAGAGGGATGCCAAGCATCTGACATTGTGTAAATTTAATGTTAGAGAAAAAAGCTATTTATGTATGGCCTTGGTGTGCAAAACGCAATTTTGCTGGGAACAGCATAGAATATTGAATATTGAGGGAGTGAAATTTCTGTTTCACAAATTGAAATTGCACACAGGGTTTCTAAACTTGCGTGGAGTATTCCAGGAAGAGTGACATTACGATATTATAGGAAGCAGACACTTTGTCTGAATTTTGCCACTCGAAGGATAGCATCCCAGTCATGGTAGTTAAGCAGGGACGGGGTGGATTGCCTGGTGGGAGAGACCTCCCTGGAACCCTATGGGATCTTTCGATGACAAAACAATATGTGACAAGGACAAATGTGTATGTGAGAAGCAAGAATACTGAGGCTCCAGAGATAAGCCCTGCTTCTGAGATGTGGTGGGAAAATGGTGTATATTCCCTAGGGCTAAGAGGTTGGAAACTTCGAAATATATCTAGGGTTGGATCCAGTGTATTATTAAAATCGCAAACTACAATGAGCGGAACCATTGGAATACTTATGATAATTTGTAGCAAATGCTTCAACAGCTCCATATTAAATGGAGGGGGTATGTAAACATTATTGTGTATTGTATATATTCTATGTTATAATTATTTTTCTTATAGGAAATTCGCTCCCTCCAAAATACTCCTAAAGAAGCCGATGAACCGCAAAACATGTTGAAAAGAGCTAGCTATTCACTTGCCTTTATACTGCACCAATTAATTCAAAGGTGCTGGAGGATATTTCTTTGGAAACTTTAGCCTAGCTGTGAGGGAGTTTAGGCAGTAGTAAAATCTATTGTAATTTCTCTATTTTGGGGTCCCCCAGGTGGGTTATGCCATACTATGAATATTATATTAGCACATTATGACATACTTACCTGTCAAACCGAATCCAACACAGAAGAGATCAGGCGCCTGGAACAGAAAACACCTTGGTCGGGTGTAAAGTCAATTAGTCCAAAGCAGCTCCTGTAAAGTCTCCTGGGTTGGAGAATAAGGTATATCAGCAGAGGGAACCACAAGCGCTTCAGGTAAGGCTTAATGAAGATGGATAACAGTCTAACACAAGATTAAATATTCCACAATGATATACAGTATCTCACAAAAGTGAGTACACCCCTTACATTTTTTTAGATATTTTATTATATATTTTCATGTGACAACACTGAAGAATTGACTCTTTGCTACAATGTAAAGTAGTGAGTGTACAGCTTGTATAACAGTGTAAATTTGCTGTCCCCTCAAAATAACTCAACACACAGTCATTAATGTCTAAACCGCTGGCAACAAATGTGAGTACACCCCTAAGTCAAAATGTCCAAATTGGGCCCAAAGTGTGAATATTTTTTGTGGCAACCATTATCCTACATTTGAGGATGCCCCACAGATGCTCAATAGGATTTAGGTCTGGAGACATGGTTGGCCAGACCATCACCTTTACCCTCAACTTCATTAGCAAGGCAATGGTTGTCTTAGAGGTGTGTTTGGGGTTGTTATCATATTGGAATACTGCCCTGGGTCCCAGTCTCCAAATGGAGGGAATCATGCTCTGCTTTAGTATGTCACAGTAAATGTTAGCATTCATGGTTCCCTCAGTGAACTTAGCTCCTCAGTGCCGGCAGCACTCATGCAGCCCCAGACCATGAAACTCCAACCACCATGCTTGACTGTAGCCAAGACACACTTGTCTTTGCACTCCTCACCTGGTTTCCACCACACAGGCTTGACAACATCTAAACCAAATAAGTTTATCTTGGTTTCGTCAGACCACAGGACATGGTTCCAATAATCCAGGTCCTTAGTCTGCTTGTCTTCAGCAAACTGCATGCTTTCTTGTGCATCATCTTTAAAAGAGGCTTCCTTCTGGGACGACAGCCATGCAGACCAATTTGATGCAGTGTGTGGCGTAAGGTCTAAGCACTGACAGGCTGACCCCCCACCCCTTCAACCTCTGCAGCAATGCTGGCAGCACTTATACGTCTATTTCCCAAAGACAAACTCTAGATATGATGCTGAGCACGTGCACTTAACTCCTTTGGTCGGCCATGACGAGGCCTGTTCTGAGTGGAACCTGTCCTGTTTAACCGCTGTATGGTCTTGGTCACTGTGCTGCAGCTCAGTTTCAGGGTCTTGGCAATCTTCTTATAGCCTAGGCCATCTTTATGTAGAGAAACAATTCTTTTTTAAGATCTTCAGAGAGTTCTTTGCTATGAGGTGCCATGCTGAAATTCCAGTGACCAGTATGAAAGAGTGAGGGTGATAACACCAAATTTAACACACCTGCTCCCCATTCACACCTGGGACCTTGTAACACTAATGAGTCACATGACACTGGGGAAGGAAAATGGCTAACTGGGGTGTATTCACTTTTGTTGCCAGCGGTTTAGTCATTAATGGCTGTGTGTTGAGTTATTCTGAGGTGAGAAAAAAAATTAATTGTTATACAAGCTGTACACTTACTACTTTACATTGTAGCAGTGTCATTTCTTCAGTGTTGTCACATGAAAAGATATAATAAAATATTTACAAAAATGTGAGGGGTGTAATCACTTTTGTGAGATACTGTATATTTCCCAGTCAGTTGGTAAGTACCACCTTTAAAGTCTTACAAAGGTCCATATGTGTTATGATTTGTGACTGATTTTTGCCTTTGTATACTTTTTCTCTAATGATGCTGATCTTCTAAAAATGCTGCTTCCAGCATTCACCTTCCACTACTCTATGCTGGAATAGCTGTGTAAGTCACAGCCCTCATTACAAGAGTAATCTCAAATAGACTTGTTTTGCAGAAAAAGAGATGGGGTTGGTCAGATCAGTTTTATTACTAATTACTG
The DNA here is from genome assembly GCF_965119305.1 of Pelophylax lessonae. NCBI lineage: Eukaryota > Metazoa > Chordata > Amphibia > Anura > Ranidae > Pelophylax > Pelophylax lessonae. The sequence continues at coordinate 423,843,896 of NC_138768.1, read as the reverse complement.
AATAATTTATTCTGGCTTTCATGGCGTAAAGCATTTTTGCACATTTTCTTGTGGCTCATTTTTGACAGCCTATTCTTTTCATATTAGAACATCAAAAAAGTATGGCAGGTGCAAATTTAAAAAATGTGGCTTTACTGTGATACAATGCAATTTTGTGGCCGCAATGTGCATGCATTTGTTAGTTGCATTTGGCATTTAATTACCAATGATTAGAGTTGAGCGAACACCTGGATGTCCGGGTTCGGCGGGTTCGGCCGAACTTGAAAAAAAAATCCGGGTTCTTGACCAGAACTTAACCCGAACTTTACCCCGATCCCGAACCCCATTGAAGTCAATGGTGGCCCGAACTTTGGAGCACTAAAATGGCTCTAAAAAAACATGGAAAGGGCTAGAGGGCTGAAAAATGGCAGCAAAATCTTCTTAAGAGCATGGCAAGTGCTCTGCAAACAAATGTGGATAGGGAAATAACTTAAAACAACATAAAAAACATAAAAATAATCATCTTGATCTAGGAGGACGAGGCCCATATGGAGTAGGAGGTTGACGTGGCGGTGAATGTGGCGGTGTAGGTGGAAGCGGCGGTGGAGGAGGACAAGGTAGCCAACATTGGTTTTTGTTTTTAATTTTAAATTTCTTTTTAAATTAGGGTACATCCCAAATGAGTGAGGAAGATCCAAAATACAACAAGGGCTGGGTAAGGCCGGTATACATGTCTATTCTGCACAAGGTACGGACAGGTCCTGTGGGATGCATGCCTGGTTCATTTTAATGAACGTGAGCTTGTCCACATTGGCTCTGGACAGGCGGCTGCGCTTGTCTGTGATAATGCCCCCAGCCGTGATAAATACACTTTCAGATAATACACTGGCTGCAGGGCAGGCCAGCACCTCCAAGGCGTAAAGGGCAAGCTCAGGCCATGTGCCCAATTTGGAGACCCAGAAGTTGAAGGGGGCAGACCCATCATTCAGTACGTCTAGGCGTGTGCACACATACTGCTCCACCATGTTGGTGAAATGCTGCCTCCTGCTAAGATGTTCCATATCAGCTGGTGGTGCTGCTGCTTGGTGTGGCGTGCTGACAAAGCTTTTCCACATTTCGGCCATGCTAACCCTGCCTTCTTAGGTGCTGGCGGTGCCCTGGCTGCGTTGGCGACCTCTTCCTCCTCCTCTGCCTTGGCCTTGTGCTTCCACTGTGCCCCCGCTGTCAGTTGGGAATGCCACCAGCAGCGCGTCTACCAGCGCGTGCTTGTACTCGCGCATCTTCCGATCATGCTCCAGTGAGGGAATTAAGGGCGGTACGTTGTCCTTGTAATGGGGATCCAGCAGCGTGGCCACCCAGTAATCAGCACAAGTTACAATGTGGGAAACTCGGCCATCGTTGTGGAGACACTGCAGCATTTAATCGCTCATGTGTGCCAGGCTGCCCAGAGGCAACGAAAAGCTGTCCTCTGTGGGAAGTGTATCGTCTGTGTCCTCTATATCCCCCCAGGCATGCACCAGTGATGGCCATGAGCTGGCCTGGGTGCCACCCTGCTGGGAACATGTTTCCATCTCCTCCTCCATCTCCTCCTCCTCATCCTCGTCATCCTCCAGAACTGTGCCCCTGCTGGACAATTGTCCTCTATATCCCCCCAGGCACGCACCAGTGATGACCATGAGCTGGCCTGGGTGCCACCCTGCTGGGAACATGGTTCCATCTCCTCCTCCTCCTCATCCTGGTCATCCTCCAGAACTGTGCCCCTGCTGGACAATTGTGTACCTGGCGTTTGTGGGTGTAGGAACCCACCCTTTAGAGCCACTTGTGAATGACTGCCCTGAAAGTCTTGGAAATGACACCTCTTCTTCCTCCTCCTCCTCCTGTGCTACATCCTCTTCCATCATCGCCCGAAGCGTTTTTTCAAGAAGGCATAGAAGTGAAATAGTTAAGCTGAGAACGGCGTCTTCGGCACTGGCCATGTTGGTGGAGTATTCGAAACAGCACAACAAGGCACACAGGTCTCGCATGGAGGCCCAGTTATTGGTGGTGAAGTGGTGCTGTTCCGCAGAGCGACTCATGTGTGCGTGCTGCAGCTGAAACTCAACTATGGCCTGCTGCTGGCCAGCATGTGCCAGCACGTGCAAGGTGGAGTTCCACCTAGTAGGCACGTCACATATGAGGCGGTGAGCGGGAAGGCCGAAGTTACGCTGCAGCGCTGACAGGCAAGCAGCAACAGGGTGAGAACGCTGAAAGTGCACACAGACGGCCTGCACTTTCTGCAGCAGCTCTGACATATCGGGGTAATTTCTAAGGAACCTCTGCACTACCAAATTCAGCACATGCACCAGGCAAGGGATGTGTGTCAAACCAGCTAGGCCCAGAGCTGCTACAAGATTTCGCCCGTTATCGCACACCACCAGGCCGGGCTTGAGGCTCACTGGCACCAACCACTCATAGGTCTGCTGTTCAATGCCCCTCCACAACTCCTGCGCGGTGTGGGGTTTTCCCCCAAACAGGCAAGTTTTAAAACTGCTTGCTGTCGTTTACCCCTGGCTGTGCTGAGGTTGGTGGTGAAGGTGTTACGCTGACCCAGCCACCACTGCATTTACCGAGTGTGCTGTTAGGGAGATATAACGTCCCTGACCGTGCTTACTGGTCCACGTATCCGTAGTTAGGTGGACCTTGCCACAGATGGCGTTGCGCAGTGCACACCTGATTTTGTCACCCACTTGGTTGTGCAGGGAAGGGATGGATTGCCTGGAAAAGTAGTGGAGGCTGGGCACGTTGTACTGTGGGACAGCCACCGCCATAAGGCTTTTAAAACTCTGCGTCTCCACCAGACGGAATGACAGCATTTCAAAGGCCAGGAATTTTGTAATGCTGCCATTCAGGGCCAGGGATCGTGGGTGGGTAGGGGGGTACTTCCTCTTCCTCTCCAGTTGTTTGGGAGATAGAAAGCTGTATGCTTCCACGGGACATTGTGGAGATGGTTGTTGATGGCAGATCCTCTGTTTGCGGGGTGGCATGTTCCACTGTCACTACAGAGGTGGATGAAGAGGCCGAGACTTCAGCAGAAGAGGAAACAGGAGGAGCCAGAGACCTTTCTTGGTTTTTGAGGTGTCTTCTCTATTGCAGCTCGTGCTTTGCACTTAGATGCAGGTTGTGCTCAGGTTGAGAAGGTTTATGCCTCGCTTCAGGCTCTGATTGCACAGCGTGAAAACCACTCGTGTCCTGTCATCAGCACATTGTCTGAAGAACTGCCATGGTAGGGAACTCTTTTGAGCTGGCGGTCCCTTGCTGCATTGGGCAGTAGCAGACATAGTGTCTAGGGCACGGCCGCTCCGCTTTTGCACCCTGCTCCCTCTTCTGTTGTGCTGGTGACTCTGTGAGACCACTGCCTCTTCCTCCAAACTACTCAGGTCACCTGCATGACGTTCATTCCATGTAGGGTCGAGGACCTCATCGTCCTCCACATCATCTTCCACCCAGTCCTCACCCCTGCCCTCCATGTCGGTCCCCACAATTCGGAATTCCACAGCAGTTGGCACCTGTGTTTTGTCATCATCCGAGACGTGATGCGATGGTCCTCCCATGTACTCATCTTGAGACATAAGGGGTTGGGCATCGGTGCACTCAATCTCTTGCACTTCTGGGGCAGGGCTAGGTGGATGGCCCTGGGAAACCATGCTAACAGAGTCATCAAAAAGAAGAAGAGACTGCTCCATGACTTAGGGCTCAGACTGCTTGGCTGATTTGCAAGGGGGTGAGGTGAAAGATTGATGGACATCAGCTGCAGGTGCCAATTCTGACCTTTCAGCAGTAGACTGGGTGGGAGACAATGTGAAGGAACTGGAGGCATTGTCAGCAACCCAATCTACTATCGCCTGTACTTGTTCTGGCCTCAACATTTGTAGAGGCACATTAGGACCTTCCAAATACTGCAGCAGGTTCTGTCGCCTATTCACACCTGAGTAAGGTGTTTCACTTGTGCGTGTAGCTGGCACAGATCGACCACATCTTCTCCTTGCAACAGGAGCTCCACTAGCAGCACCATGACCCAGGCCACGTCCCTTATTGGACCTTCTTCTCATATTTCTCTAATTTAGGATCTTCCCCTAAATGGGTGTTTATTGAATAGCGGAATAGAACAACAGCATCCAACGGGTGTATCTCACAGTAACATATGCAGACTAGGCCACCATTTAATTTTTTTCTCCTAAATGGATTTTTATTGCAAAGCGGAATACAACAACAGTATCCAATGGGTTTATTTCAGAGTAACACATGCAGACTAGGCTGCAATTTAATTTTTTTCCCCTAATTGGGTTTTTATTGAAAAGTGGAATACAACAACAGCATCCAATGGGTGTATCTCACAGTAATATATGCAGAATAGGCTGCAATTTAATTTTTTTTGCCATAATGGGTTTTTATTCAAAAGCGGAATACAACAACAGTATCCAACGGGTATATCTCACAGTAACGTATGAATGAAACATTTTTATTTTTCCCTTTAATTGGTAATTTTTGAAGAGCAGATTAGAACAGCAGTGTCTAAACGCTGTATGTCAGTGACACAGTAAAGTATGAATGAAAAACTGAAAAATAATTGTCCCCTTACTTGGTGCTTTTTGAATAGCAGATTAGAACAGCAGTGCCTAAACACTGTATGATAGTGTCACAGTAAAGTATGAATGAAAAACTGAAAAATAATTGTCCCCTTAAATTGGTGCTTTTTGAATAGCAGATTAGAACAGCAGTGTCTAAATGCTGTATGACAGTGTCACAGTAAAGTATGAATGAAAAACTGAAAAATAATTCTCCCCTTAAACTGGTGCTTGTTTAATAGCAGATTAGAACAGCAGTGTCTAAACACTGTAAGTCACAGTAAAGTATGAAGGAAAAAACTTTTTTTTTTTTTTAATCCAGATTAAGCAGACACATGAGCTTGCATTACATGGCCGCTGCACGCCGCACGCCACCCACCTAACAGACTGATAAAAGTTTTTTTTTTCTCCCTCCTCCTCACTGGGTTCAGGTCAGGGCAAAAAGATTGTGCACTGCTCCCCCACACAATAAAATCAATGTAGATCGCTGTCTGATTAAAGAAGATTCTTCCTATTCTCTCCCTGAAAGCAATCTCCAGCCTGCCCCTACAATAATCTCCTATCTCTCCCTCAGCAGCATCAGGAACCTCTCCCTACAGTAGTTAGAGCAGAGTGACGTGTGGCGCTATATGACTCCAGCTTATATAGAGGCTGGATCACATGCTGCACTGGCCAATCACAGCCATGCCATTAGTAGGCATAGCTGTGATGGCTTCTAAGGGCACACTAGTTAAACGCTTGTTGATTGGCTGCCCTGCAGCTGTTGAAACCGCGGCAAAACAACCGAACAACGAACTGTATCCCGAACATACAGTGAAATGTTTGGGTCCGTGTCCGGGTACCGAACACCCAAAAGTCAGGTACGATCCCAAAAAATACAGTCTGTGTTCACTCAACCCTACCAATGATTGCCATCCATGTGCTTTTAGCAAGGGCAGTTCAATATTGTTCAGTGCGGGAAACACACTGAGACATGTGTTTCCTGTGTGAATGGGACCTGAGTCTAAGCCCCTTGTTTACATCGGTACGATTTGACATGTGCTTTGACATGTCAAACTGCATGTCAAATCGCAGCCTATTGCCAGCAACGGCACTGTCCCAATTGGTGAGACGCTGACCTTGTGGCGCTGCACCGATTTCCAAAAGTAGTTCCTGCACTACTTTTGGATGACTTCGGGGGGCAATTTCAATAGACATATTTGCATGAACCTGCACAGATGTCTTTCAAATCGCCCCTGAACTCACACTGAAATGTGGGTTTGAAATCGTGTTAGTTCAACTGAACGTGCATGATTACAAACCCGTGTTCAGTGTGAACGAGGGCTTACTCTGGTGCATGTTGGACTGCACAGTCATATTTAGACATCCGACACAACAGTTATAATAAGAATGGAGGTTAGACTATGAAAACTGAGTTTGTTTGTAGGATATTTATTTGCTTGAATATCTGTTCTGGCTTTTAACGGACTAAAAGAATACTAAATTTGGTTAAAAAGAAAAACAAAACCTTGAATTTCTTGCCTATTTTCACCACTTTAACAAGGGTTCAAAGGATACCTGTGTAAAAGTGCATTGGATATTACTCCTGATTTCCTTCTGAAAAGCTAGTTGTATGGCTTTCCTGGTAATCCAAACACTTCAAGTACAGGCAAAATAAAGTACAAAAACCTTTTTAGTTTACCAGTTCCCGGTGACTCAAAAAGCATAAGTCATAAACCAGCATAGCAGACAGGCAAGTAGCATTTTCAAAAGGAGAGGTCAACAAGGCAACACTATGCATTTTGTTCAGAATAGGTTACTTTTAAAATAATTCATAACACTTTTCTTTTTTTTTGTCCTGCACTATTCATTAACCACTTAAGCCCCGGAAGATTTTACCCCCATTCCGACCAGGGGGTATTTTGCGATTCGGCACTGCGTGACTTTAACGGACAATTGCGCGGTCGTGCGACGCTGTACCTAAACGAATTTGGCGTCCTTTTTTTCCCACAAACAGAGCTTTCTTTTGGTGGTATTTGATCACCTGTGCGATTTTTTGATCACGCGCTATAAACAAAAAAAGAGCGTCAATTTTGCAAAAATAGCAATATTTTTCACATTTTTTTATATGAAATTCCCCCCCCAAAAAATGTAAAAATCAAAATTTTTTAACATTTTCAGCCAATTTGTTTTATGCTACCTATGTTTGGTAAAAAAAATCGCAAAAAGCGTATTTTGATTGGTTTGCGCAAAAGTTATCGCGTTTACTAACAAAGGGAAAGATTTTTGTCATTTTTGTTGTTTTTTTTTTAACGCGTAATGGCGGCGATCTGCGTTTTTTTTTGCGGTACTGCGACATTGCGGCGGACAGATCGGACCCTTGACTGACATTTTTGACACTTTTGGGGTTACCAGTGACATTTCTACAGTAATCAGTGCTATATATATGCACTGTTACTGTAAAAATACACTGGTAGTGAAGGGGTTAACTTTATTTGGGAGGGAGGGGCTGTGTGTGTCCCTAGGGGCGTGCTTTCTACTGTGATTGGCTGTGGCTTGAGCTGTAAGGACACTGATCAACGGATCTACATAGTAGATCCATGTGATCAGTGTCTTTACAGCGAGGAGAATGACAGGTCGCTTGTTTACACAAGCTGCCTGACATTCTCCCTCTCCCCCGCCGATCGCCGAGTGGCCGGCGGACATCGGGTCCGCTGGTCACACGCGCGGGGGGGGTCCGTGACCACGCGGGAGCGGGAGCGCGCTCGCTCCCTAGACCCTCACAAGCAAGCAACGTAGCCCTATGTTAGTTTGCCTGTGAGGGGCTGACCGCCGACGTAGATAGTCGTGCGGCGGTCGGCAAGTGGTTAAAAAAACGCAAACAAAACATATATGTTTTATGAGTTAGAACTGTGTTAAAAAGTGTAATGTTAGCAAACAGATGTGAGAAACAATAAAATGCATCTCAAACATAGAACAATATTCTTAGAAATAAATTCCATGTAAAAATGCACTGATATATAGTAGTTTTAATTAAGGAATGTTGTGACAGTTTGCACTCATTTCACTGTTTGATCATTAAAGCAACAGGAGTCATTACTGTGGGGGGTAGATGACTTAGTTATTGCCATTACCTGGCAACATATGGCGCTGGCTGAATGCAAATGAAATTAGCAGAGCACATGTTATTATGAGTGACAAAACACAACTCTATAAAGATACTTTGTTTTACTAAGCTAAGACAAATAATGTTAACCACTTCTGGACCGGAAGATTTCCCCCCTTAATGACTAAGCCATATTTGGTGATTTGGCACTGCGTTATTTTTAACGGACAATTTCGCGGTCGTGTAACGCTGTACCCAAATAAAATTAATGTCCTTCTTTTCCCACAAATAGAGATTTCTTTTGGTGGTATTTGATAACCTGTGCAATTTTTATTTTTTGCGCTTTAAACAAAAAATGAGCGACAATATTACAAAAAAAAAAAAAAAAAAAACAATATTTTTCACTTTCTGCTATATAACATTCTCAAAAAAAATTTAAAAATCTAAATTTTTTAACATTTTAGGCCAATTTGTTTTCTGCTACATATTTTTGGTAAAAAAAAAAAATCGCAAAAGGCATATTTTAAATGGTTTGCGCAAAAGTTATTGCGTCTACTAACTACGGGAAAGATTTATGTCATTTTTATTGTTTTTTTTTCGATTTTTAGCAGGACTGCGACATTTCGGTGGACAGAACGGACCCCTAACTGACATTTTTGACACTTTTGGGGGGACCAGTGACATTACTACAGTAATCAGTGCTAAAAATATGCACCATTTTTGAAAAAAAAATGCACTATTACTGTAATAATGACACTGGCAGGAAAGGGGTTAACACTGTGGGTGATCAAGAGGTTAAATGTGAGCCTAGGGGAGTGATTCTAACTGTGGGGGGGGGGGGGGGCATGGCTTGTGAAATGATCATAGAGACCTGTGTTCCTATATAGAAGGATCACAGGAGCTCTGTGATCATTCCAGGGAGAATGGTCAGCTGTGTTTATAACAGCTGACCGTTCTTCTCTCTCAGCGGGGAGCAATCAGAGCCGCCTGCCCCATGCATCGGAGTCCCCGCGGCCCAGTGGGGGCGGGAGCCCTAGCTGCTGGCGGGTGACCAACGTAGACCTACCTCAGTTTGCGCAGGAGGGCCACACTGCCACAGTAAAAAGGTGGCGGGAGGTTGGCAACCGGTTAAACAAGGTATATGCAGAAGTGTTGCCTTAGAAAACTCAGTTGTCTACTAAGTTAAAGTGTATGTAAACTCTCAAAATCAATTGTTTTTGTTTGCCCCCCTTTTATGCTGTTAAATATACCACTGAATTTATTTTATTATATAAGTTCGACAAAAATAATTGCTGTTTATTCAGCCAGAAATATTGTAGCCCTAACACAGAGTTATATAGTCCTAACACAGTCCTTGACCTACAGTTGTCATTCAAAGACAATAAGTGAGTAGCAGGATCATCAGGTTAAAATGAAGGAAAAACGTGTAAAAAAGGAGAACTAATATAGCCATCACATCTAAGAACTGGTAAGCACAATATTATCAATTTTTGTACCTGGGTTCATCTACACTTTAAAATTACACACACACATATTAATGAAGCCCCAAATGTTAAAGAATAGCTCCAGGCAACAATGTTTACATTTATACTATACCCTTATGAAAATCCTAATTCAATGAAAGAGTGTTGCTTTTTTTGGCGTACAGGCATCTAACAGTCCCTGGCCTGCAGAAAAGTAAAGCTGATGTTTTACCAGCTTATATTTTGCATTCCTCCACTCATCAACATGCTAATGCAATAATGAATTTAAACTTAAACCTTCCTATTTTCATTACATACCTTAATATATATCCAGTGATGTCATCAATGGGTCTCTGTACTTCTCGATGTAACCAAGGCAGATCATGGGTGCTGGGAGGGACCAACAGGGTGTGACCACTACCCAAAATTCAATTGCTAAAGAGACTCTTTCCTACAGTTTAATATCTTAATGTGTCCCTCCCCACTAACTTCAAATAGGAAGGAGGACTGTGCCAACCACTCTGCCTCTTAAAGATAATTGTCCTATTCTCCACATGTAAAAGGGACAGCACCTCTTACTGTGTACCAACATAAGGGCCCCAACCAAGCCGGCAGAAGAATTTTTGTGTTCAGGGACTATCTTGCTAGCAGTACTAATGTGCAGGAGGTTTACCAGAATTCCTAGTGATTAAACCTAGACTCTCCTGACTGAGGGTTTGCAAGCGAGGCCCTAATTCCCTGTTACTCATATACAACTTACTTGAGGAGTAATTCAGTTGGATGGTTATTGTTTATATGCTCAGTCCTGCAGGACAGGTGGCCATGCTTTAAAGGGTATTTGACTGTATTGTATTGTTCAGTGGAGATTTAAATACTACAATGAACGACCTAGAGGACAGGTGTCGGACCAACCACTAACCAGGGGCAGACTGACCATTCAGACATTCAGGCACGGCCTGAGGGCCCGGGGCAAGTAGAGGGCCCCATAAGAACCTCCTATTACTCCTTGGTTGCCAGCAGCTGTGGCAACTTGGTGCAGTTTGGTAGCTCATTAGAGAGCCAGCCATTGTGACAGCTAGCTGCCGATGACAGGACCATTGACACTCGGAGTCCCTTCAGCTTCACCTTAGGCACCCTCGTCACCACATCTACTACCACCTCTTGTGTCTGGCTCTGCCCCTTTTATTTCTCACTCCTCCCCCAGTCTTGGCTGGTATGCCCCGGTCCCGCCCAATGTTCCGTCTGCCCCTGGTTGGGCTGGAAGCTGCATTGTGGCCACACTGCCCCATACACAGGTAATTCAGACAATGTGGGGACCAAGGGGGTGGTGAGGGGGAACATGTGGTGTCTGAGAGGAATATGTCACCCCATGGGGGGGGGTGGACAGGATTTGGAGAGAGAGAGACACTGACTGTGTACAGAAAGACCTAATATCATCAAGAGAGACAGGGAAATGTGAAGGGTTTTTATTTAGAGGTCAGTAGGTTCTATATAGAGGTCAGGGGGTCTTTTATTGAGGTTGGTAGGTGTGTGGAGTCTTATATAGAGGTTGATAAGTGTCTGGAGTCTTATATAGAGGTTGGTAGGTGTTGATGGGACTTACATAGAGGTTGATAGGAGTCAGGGGCTTTTATATAGAGTTTGGTTTATTTTTTTTTTTCAGTTGCTTCAGAAACTTGAATATAGTTTGTCAGATTGAAAAAACCTAGATGTATTTTGCTTTGTGCTTTTTAAAAATCTGGACTTCCGGTTCCGGCGCCTCATGTGAGAAGACGCTCGGAACGGCGGCTCCGCAGTGATCGGCATAACAGGTCTCTACACAGCCCATCCACACCATCCGACCCTCCGGTGACCCACCGCACCTCCTGGGGACAAGGTACAGATGGAGAAGTACCTCCTTCCCGGCCATTTACAACCCCCAAACCCCCGGGGAAACCCCGAGCAGCAGGCCTCCACTGAAGCCAATATGGCGGATGCCTCACAGCCTCCTCATGCTCCCGCCCAGGACACTCAGCCCCCGGTCTACCCCAAGGCTCACATTGCCAGCTTAGCTCAAGCTGTGGCGACCCTCCTGTCCCCTATCATTACGGAGGCAGTAGACAGAGCCATCTCACAGGGGATTACACAGCTTCGGAAGGAGCTGGGGGATCATGCTGGCAGGCTGACAGACTTGGAGCATCAGGTCTCTGACCTGGAAGACGAGGTGCAAAACTCATTTGGGACTGATCAACAAGCTAGGCAGACACAACATACATTTTAGAAAAACTGGATGATTTAGAAAACCGGTCCAGAAGAAATAACCTGCGTGTTATAGGTCTGCCAGAAACATTCAATGCGGATTCCCTTCATGACATATGTCTGACCAGAATACCGGCTTCACTGGGGATTGCTTCCCCCTGCACGGTCGAGAGAGCTCATCGACTGGGGGCCCCCTCAAATGACCGCCGCACGCCCCGTCCAGTCATTGTTAAATACCTGAACTATATGGACAGGGTGAATATTCTCAAATCTTTCAGGAATTCCAAATCATTACAGCTAGATGGCCATAAACTTCTGCTATTCGCTGACTATTCGCAGGAAGTCTCAAAGAGGAGGAAGGCTTTTCAACCTATCTGTCAAGCCCTTTATCACAAGGCTATTAAATTCACCCTGGCGTACCCTGCTACCCTCCGCTTTACTGATTCATCAGGCGATCAGAAGTCCTTCATGCATCCGGAAGAGGCGGCACATTACCTCCAATCTTACCTCCACATGTCCTTGGATCTCCCTAGTGGCCCCCGCCACCCCCCGTCGACACCTCGGGAACAGCGCAGCCCAAGAAAGGATCCTGCTAAGAAACATAGACTATCTGGCCCCAATGGCAGGCCCTATTCTTAAATGGCTATTATTTTAGGATGATTGATTATATCTCATCCTGTCAGTTATTATTTACATGTTGCCTTCTAGTTTTACACCCAGTATCTGATTTCACCGCTAGGATTCACGACCCAGCCATACACGTTCATTTGTTAACTGGACTTCCTTAAGTATGAACCATAATATTTGAGGCTCTCCCGTCCCTTTTGGTCTGCATTTCACTCCCCCTCAGGGCTTCTTTACCGGTATCTGGCCTCCGGGCCATCATGTTGTTATCTGCTGGGGTTGTATTTTAACTATACTGTTATGTTATAAGCATTTATGAGACACAGCATTACTGTTGATAAACTATTTTTTTTTTTTTCTCATACCTTGTCTTCTCTTTTATAGGGTCGACCATGTGCCGCCACTAGGTGGCATTGTCCTTTTTCTTTTCCCTACAGCCCATGGGCGCAGATAGGCTATCTAGCGGTAACGCTGTTCCTCATCGGGAGTATTGATTGCATGAGGAAAAAAGAGAAGCTCAGGCTTCACCTGGTATGTACCTTCCTTTTTTGTTTCCTGGACCCTAGCTGGGTCTCTCTCCCCTCCCTGCCCCCCAGGATGCTTTTTTCCACCACCTTTAATACCCTCAGGCCCCTAGTGTTTATGGTCCTCAGCCCTTCTGCTCCTAGCTCCCTTACCCTTTTTCCCCACCTACGGCTACTAATATGTCAGGCACATCCTCAATGGTTCCCTCCATGACGATTAAGGTAGTCAGCTGGAATGTTAAAGGTCTACGCTCCCCTCATAAACGGATGTCCGTTCTCAGGCACCTGCGTCGCTTGAGGGCGGACATTGCGATTCTTCAAGAGACGCACTTACCCGACACTGACCTCCCTCGCATGCGCAAACTGTGGGTGGGCCAGGTTTATGGCTCTCCTGCGGTTCAGGGTAAAGCAGGAGTGGCAGTACTCATCCACAAAAATTTATCCTGCAAACTAATTGGCTCCCACTCCGACGATCTTGGACGAGTCTTAATCTTGCATTTATCCACCCTGAATAAGGAATTGGCTCTTGCGGGCATTTATGCCCCCAATGCCCCCCCAAAACCCTTTCTTCAATCCCTCACCTCCCAACTGGCTCCATTTACCCACCACCCCCTGTTGATAGCGGGGGATTTAAATTCCACCATGTCAACGGAGGAAGATAGATCAGGGACTGGATCCCATCCCCACAACTCTCTCTCCAGAATCGACTATCTTTTTGCGAACGGCTCTCTACTCCCCAACACTTCTCACTCACACATTCACGACATTGCGGTATCAGACCTTGCTCCGGTATCTATAGATCTCTTCCACTTAGCGTCCCAAGGCTCCAAATCCCCATGGCGATTCCCATCATACCTAGCAAAAGACCCTGCCCTTAGCTCCATTCTACATCGTGTATGGACTGATTTCCTATCATCCAACTCCTCCCCAGACTGCTCCCCCACCCTCCTTTGGAAAACGGGCAAGGCGGTACTGAAAGGTCACATCATCTCCTATGCCTCAGCCCACAAGAAAAAGATTACAGCGGCTTATGCCAAGGCTAGCGACTCCCTCAGGGAGGCACAACAGCTTCTGAACGCGAACAACACCCCAGCTTCCAGAGACAGCTGGCGAAAAGCGAAGTCAGACTTCGATACGTGGGCCACGGCACAGGAGACACTACATGCCAACGTTCAGGATTGGAGATTCCACAAATTTGGTAACAAACCAGGCAAACTCCTTGCCTCCTTATGCAAACCCCCGTATACCCCTACTCATGTCCCGGCCCTGGTGACAGCCCAGGGGGTTATGGTTGATGCCCCACAAGACATTGTAGACACTTTTCAACAATTTTATGAGTCCCTGTATGGCCAGGAGGAGATAGATGACTCAATCGCTAACTCCTTATTGAGCACTCTTCCCCTACCCACCGTTACCCACGGCCAACTACAACAGCTTAATGCACCGATTACACTCACTAAAATCAAGGATACCATCAAATCCTTGGCCTCTACCAAAGCCCCAGGCCCGGACGGATACACGGCGGAATTTTATGCGTTAACCATTGACTCTGTAGCCCCTACCCTGCTGGAAGTCTACAATCACATATATCAGGGGGCGGGTTACCTACCCACTGGTTACCAGGCGATCATAAAAATTATATACAAACAGGGGGAAGAACCTACCAACCCAGGATCCTATCGCCCGATTTCCTTACTAAACCTTGACGCTAAAATCCTGTCCAAAATCGTCGCTAACCGCCTTGCATCTATCTTACCTACCATACTCCATCCGGCCCAAGCAGGATTCACCCAGGGAAGATCCGCAACTTCTAATATTCGAAAAGTCATAGCAGCACTGGAATATGCTAACTCCAATCCAGCCACGGAGACTTCCATTGTCACATTGGACGCTGAAAAAGCGTTTGACAATGTCAGTTTCCGTTGGCTGGACATGGTCCTTGCTAAATTGGGCTTCTCTGGTTCCTTTGTCCATTTAATCCGTACAATGTATCAGGCTCCTACGGCGAATCTGTGTAATGTTCCGGTACCTCTGGTACCCTTGCTTCCATATTTCTCCTCTCTTAATTGCGTCCCATCTTGTATAACAAAGGACGCATATACCTTTAAGACCGGATGACATCACTGCCGAGCGCCGCTATGAGCGGCTATTTCAATCGCCGGTTTGCTCTCACTCATCGCTCGTTCAAACCCACATGTTCATCGCACCTACGCCTGAGAAGTCGGAGCTGCTGACATACCTTCCTTGCTGAACTGAAGCCGGAAACCTCGCTGGTGATCCGTATCTCGCTACGGGATCACCCCTCTCCAATGGACACTGTTATTACTAAACCTATCTAAGTGATAAGTACCCCGCAGGGGATTCTTGCTACCAATCTCCTACTGTCATCTACTGCAATTACCAAGACTATCTATCTATCTATTCACTATCACCTGCATAAGACTGTTAGCTCTTGGGACTACCTTGAACTATCCTTGCACTAGGTTACTCTGTCTAAGTATACTCCATCTGTGTCCTCTTACCATCTGCACTATACTTGACATCAGAACCTATCTGCTTTACCATCACCTGCAACTCTCCTAATACTACTTCTAGTGCTCACCATACAATAGCCTGTCTCTCATCTATATCCTCATATAATCTATCCCTCCATTAAACATCTATTGATATATATATATAGTATATAACAGGCTGTACACGGTGATGAAGTCCTGAGAGTTGGATATGTTGTTCAACAGATTCTCTACAAGGCTACTGAGTGTAATAATTCTGCAGCTGTAAATGCATCCACAAACAAAAACGCATGAACGTTACAATCTGATAGTTTCGGGCAACTCCTCTAAAGTATTCCGCCTCTACAAAGGCACAAGACAAGGCTGCCCCCTTTCCCCACTCCTCTTTAATATTGCCCTAGAACCTTTATCCAGGACACTAGCAACCCATCCCCGCCTCCACGGGATCCCAATAGGCAACTTGGACATCCGTTCTACACTTTTCGCGGATGATGTCCTCATCTTTACCTCTAACCCGACCTCTGATCTCCCAACCATAAAAAACATTTTTGAACAATTTAGGCGATGCTCGAGGTTACGCATAAATTTTTCTAAAAGTGAGGTACTCCCTTTATATTCCCCCCATAACCCGCCGTGGGCCTCCCTCACTGACTTGAAGATTGTCAACTCACACATTACCTACCTGGGCATTAAGATATGCAAACACCCGTCCTCACTGTACACTCTAAATTTCTCTCCCACAATAGACAAAATGATCTCGCAACTCCAAAATTGGCAATCCCTTCCCCTCTCCCTCAAAGGTAGATGTCACCTCTTCAAAATGACCAGTTTCCCAAAGCTGTTATATCCCTTGCAAACGATCCCCCTCCTGCTGAAGCATAAGGATGTGAATAGGCTCAATAAAGCAATTTCTGCTTTTGTCTGGCAGGGTCGACGCCCCCGTATCTCCCTACAAAAACTGTACCTGTCTAAGAGAGAGGGTGGGGTCGGCCTTCCAGACATACGCTTGTACAATGTGTCATATATTCTGAGAGGGGGCCTAGACTGGATAAGGAGGCACTCTAGATACACCAATTATGAACTTGAAATGCAAATGGTTGCCCCTTTTGACCTTGCGACTGTGCTGCACTGTAGGAACAGGGACCTTCCTCCCGATATCAGGAACAACATCCTAATCAGGGACACTATTGCCTCTTGGAAGGCAGTCAGAAAAAAGTTGGGGGTCCCCCAACGAGTATCCAGATTCTTACCCATTCTTGGCAACCCCCTGTTCCTTTGGGGTCAGCACGACCGCATCTTTGCCACATGGGCGCAAAAGGGTCTGAACACTTTTTACCAATTATTCAATCCGCAAACTGGTAAACCTGCTGATCTATCCTCGCTGCATGCTTCCTCGGGGTATCCGATTCTCAGCATTTGTATGTTCAACAGTGCTTGGGGTTTCTCCGGTCCTTACATATGGACTCATCCTCTCGCTTCAAACACTCGGCAATGGACTTATGGCTATCGACTGACCAACACAAAATCTCCCATATCTACTCCTCCCTGTGCCGCACTCTCAACGAGCCCACTACTGCCCAAGTGGCTCGCAATTGGAATACCACCCTCTCCTCCACTACGGCTCACTCCCGGGCTCTACAGGGTTATAATGACACTTGCCGCTTCGTCCATACCGAATTCTGGAGGGAACAACAGTTCAAAATACTGCACGAAGCTTACCTTCCATGCTTGAAATGGTCCTCCAACCCTGAAAAATTACTATGTTCACTCTGTTCCCACAAATACCCCTCTCTGCTCCATAA
This sequence comes from Pelophylax lessonae, assembly GCF_965119305.1. NCBI lineage: Eukaryota > Metazoa > Chordata > Amphibia > Anura > Ranidae > Pelophylax > Pelophylax lessonae. The sequence goes on along the minus strand of NC_138768.1, from coordinate 423,827,064 downwards.
ACTATGGTCTTGTCCAAGGATATCAAAGTTCTGGGACAGACTCCTTCGGTTTATTCTACAACTCATTGGCCTTCCAATACCTAAAGATGTCTACATCCTACTTTTTGGGGACATCCATGCATTCATGTCTCAATTGCCAAGACCCCAAAAACAAGTTTTGCTGCAGCATAGATCTTGGCTACTGAACTGCCTAATGATTGCCAGGAGAGCTATACTAAAACGTTGGATCGCCGACTCCCCGCCTACCATATCCGATGTCAACTCTGAACTCCAGCTTCTATGCCGTAGAGATTGGATGGACCTACATCAAAACAAACTATCACGCCCTGAACTCTTTCTTAAAAAATGTTGCGTTTTCATTGACGCTTCCGTCTCTTACCATCTGCAAAATGACAGCCTGACCTTTTGCTCCACTCGCGACTTTATGGCCTGAGAAACCCCAACCACTATTCTAATATAATAGCTAATCATAACCATTTAGGGGTCTCTCACATGTGATACCTTCTTGATGTGTTAGTCTATATGGACCTGCTCATACTTCCCCCCCCCCCTTCTGCCTTCACCGAGCTATGCTTTTCTTATCCTTACCCCCTACTCTGATAGGGCCTTGCTCTACTTACCCGCTCTCCTAGCATCCTAGACCCACACTTCTGACTCTCTCTCCTCCTCTCACCCCCCCTTTATCCCCCCCAGTAACCTCTCCCCAAACCCTTATATTTTAAAAGGTTACTCTGTTTAGTTCTTGCATACCTTCTTGGAAACACAACGTAGCTCAGATGTACCCCTCTTGGTGTAACTCAGGAATTTACCATGTACTGAATATTGCTTTTTGGTTACAGCCACTGTTCCGTACAAAGTTATTATACTCTGTATTTCTGTCTGAACTTCAATAAAAAAGTTATATAAAAAAAAAAAATCTGAAAGTTAGCTTTCCCCAAATATTTATCTTTGTTACTAATTTGCTCTAAATTGTATTCAGCTTTTTAATACTTTGTCCTATGAATCACTTTTTTTTTTTTTTTTGGAAAAGTATCATTGTTGCACTTTCTTTAACCACTTTCTGCCCATCCACAGTACATTTACTGCAGGTGGGCGGCACAGCCAGGCTCAGCGACATACTGGTACTTAGCCTGGCACATGCGCCCTGGGGTGCGATCACATTACTGCTGTGTCTGGTGAACACAGAGGATCATGGTACTCACTACCCGGATGCTTGATTGTCGTGACTAATCATAGTGATCACATGAATACATTGTAAATAAAACAGTCCTGAATGGCTTCCATTCATGACTGCTTGCTTACTGTTGTCAAGCTGTGATTGGCCCACAACTATCACACGGTACCTGACATCCTGTACCCTGTGATTAGCTGCAGCCAATCACAGCATGTCAGCAGTAAGCAAGCTGTCATAAATGTAAAGCCATTTATGACAGTTAACTATTGCTTAGTCATTACAGTGATTATCACAAATATAAATTGTTGGCTGCAAACAAAAATAAAGAAGCAACAAAATGAAATTATATAATTTTCCTCCAAAAAAAAAACAACATGGGGCGCTGGTGATGTCAGAGCCCTATAAAATAGCTGTCAATCTCAGATAGAGAATTGGTGGCATAGCTGTTAGAATAACAGGCTAGCAAGTGAGAGGCTGTGAGTTCAAATCATTGGCCCAGCAAATGATTAATAGTCACTTAAATTCATGCCTTAAAATGAGGACTTGTGATTTTTCATGTTCGTATGTTCCCTAGAACATTTCCCCTGTTCGAGATGTTCTGGTGCGAACCGAACAGGGGGGTGTTTGGCTCATCACTACTGATGAATATGCACCATATGGCTGAACTGTCCATGCTCTCCCAGATTGTAGGGAAGAATCCCAGAGGCAGGGCAAAAAGAACAAAGAACCCCTATGAATAACTTATAAGAATATGCAATAAATAAAATATGCACAATGTCTAAAAATAAAATCAAAGGGGCACCTAGAATACAATAATTGCTTCCCAGAACTCACATTAGTAGTTAGCTGGAGAGACTAGATTGGCCCTCAAACCACTACATATACAGGGATCTGGCTTCAGACAATCTTCAATGATCAATAGTGAATTTTCATTTTGGCATTATCTTCCAAATATCCAAACTATGAGAAAAAACATTACAGAACAGATGTATCAACATTATAATGATTGAACTTATAAAGGGAATGATATAAAAATAATATACACTGCATCATATTCTTTTAAGAACATCTCACCAAGTGTTGATTATTTTCCAGTGCCTCACCTCCTAGGCTTGCAATGTGCTTGTCATAGAATCAGAAGTGGGAAGTATATACCCCGGGCTTCCAAAAGACCATTACCCCAAATTGCCAACAACAGGAGGGCCCCAGTCACCATTGGTGTACATATGATCCATAACAAAGTAGCAGAGGCTGATAGAATGGCAGGCAAGCCTTCACACTTATCTATCATATGGGAGATGCCAGGGCTAAGGCCTCAACCTGGCCATAGCTCACATAACCAGGAGGTGACACAAGTTACGTAAACCACATCACCCGTCTGGCTTTAAGGAAAATTGTGGTTGATGATATAAAATCTCTCAAACACACGCCCAGCGCTGATGGTCAATGTGAAATATTAAATAGCCTCTCATCAATATATGTGCAACAATATGATGCAACAATAAACTTATAATACCTAATAGCAGCCGCTGTAAAGAAAACAGAATAAAAATAAAGTGCAGCTAATACTGTGTCAATGCACAGGATAAATCACACTCAGCAGCGTTGTACCCAAAGCAATCCACTTTGAATCAATATAGGTAAAAATAATTAAATAAATCCATTAAATGAATGCAAGCGTCCAATGATACGAAACAGCAGTCTTTTCTGATCCCCAGTGCAGTATTTGCTAGCAGAGTGACATGGAGTCCATGATAATGTATTGAATCCACAGTGGTACTTCAATCAATGAAAAAAATTGATCCACCACCACACCTCCGGTGCACCCCTCTAGATTTAACACTCACCAGACAGAACTAGATCAGAAGCCTTTACATCACTGCCTTTCAGACATCTCCCAAATCCATTGGTCATATGATAGCGGTCACTGCAGACTGTAACTTCCTGTTTCCACTTTTATTCCAGCAGTGTAAATGACTGAAGACAGGAGCTCAGAGAGCAGGCAAGCTCTGTAAAGTAAAGTACATTTTGTTATTGTAAAAAAAAAAAAAAAAACTTTACAACCACTTTTGTACACTTTGGTACAAAAAAAAATGCCCTTCCTGTAATATAAAATCAATTTTATAGAAAAAAATCTAAGCATTTATAAAGTTCTCCTAACTTTTTCTTCAAATTTTGCATTACAGTCCCACGTGAAAACTATCTAGAAAATTATTATTGTATTTAAAGGTCCTATTATTTTATACATATAATAGTAACATTTAATATAGAATACATACTGTAACTATTGGCACACCATTCTTAAACAGTATTAAATTTAAGGCTAATTTGTCAAACTATATTACCATATATGAAGTATTTCTTACCTGAGTTGGTCAAATGTGCCAGACGTCTTATTTACTTGCATGCAAAATAGAAGATTCTGTCAGTACTAAGCTCGCAAGTGACAAAAATACAAATGAAGGCCGACAGCTAACATCCCACTCAGGGCAGCATGATCCATGGCAGGCACAATGTTACCTACAATAGTCAACAATAGAGTTCTCAGCAGCACTGTATTCAATAGGAAGCAAAGAAAGCAAGATTTATTACACACAAGACACAAGGATAGGTTATCTTACTTATGATTGATGATTTCTTTAAACTCTAAGGTTTAATTCTTTAATAATTCACATCATGTCTCTGTTGACAGAGAGGTAATTCCAGATTCTAGCATATCACATCCTTTTTTATAATTGTAAAAGCCCAACTGTGTCTTTCAATGAAAATAACTTCTCTAATTGCACAGGCAAACAGTGAGGACAGTAGGAGGATACATACCCTTACAATTAATTTCTAGGCATTAGGAAAAGCACAAGAACAAATGTTCATAAATTAGTTTTTAATGCACATCTATATTGGACGTAGAAATTAACAGTTTAGTACTGAAGACTACTCTACTGTCAGGTAGTTAAAAAAATAGTTAGAAGTAAAATGTCATTAGCAATCATTTTTATGATTCTTATAGCTGAACACTGGGCACATTTAAGAATTACCTTTGCAGTGGGGGAATAGAGGCTTATCATACTACACACGTGTGCCATGCTTTTAACAGCCAGGGCCTTTTCCTGTAGATCAAAGGTCCTCATTATGAAGCATTTGCGTAACATTAAATAATAAAATTCACTAAAATATAGGGCACACACAAAATGTTTATGCAATTTTGAAAGTTTTGCTTTTTCATAATTTCCACATTTGTATTACACAATTAATTTCCTTTCTAAAGCACTCCCTCATTATGCAGCACCTTATAGAGAATATGCAACCATTTACTTCAGTCCTTGTTAATGTATCTGTGAAAAGGGTTGAAATTTAAGCGCCACACCACTGCTAAGAGGTCCAGATACAACTTTATTCCATTAAAGGTCAAGGGTACATAAATAGTCAACGTGTTTCAGGGTTTCAAGTGCCCCTTCATCAGGGCTTGACTGGCAGCAAGGCGAAAAAAACAGGTGTGAACTGGACCTACAACTGTATTTATTTCAGTGTGAGTTGAAAGCACAGGCTTAATCAGCAGCTTGTTTGGCCTGCCACTTTTATCCCTGCCACTTTTTCAGTTCAAATAATGTCTGAAACATTTTATTTTGGTGCGGTGGGTGACCAGGGCACCATGTCCCTAGGTTTAATGTATCATATATTTAATATAGACAAAAAATGCAGCGCTCATAGAATAACATATGGTGTAAATGAATATATGAAAGTCCACTTCAAGCTGTAGTAGTGAGTTGTATAGTCCACCGACAACACCCTTAGCGTGTGACAGTCCATCTATAAAATGACAGGGACAGTGAAAACCTCCACCACACACAAAGTAGCCAGCTGGCTCTCTTACCAGATGGGTATGACCACCGCTCTCACAATGGTCACACAACGCTTGTTGTTATAAAGCTGGATAATCGACCCTGAAAGCCTTCCAATAGGTGCTCCCAATTCAAATGTCGGATCCCAAAGTAGAAGTACCCAGGCACAATCACTCCCAAAAGTTAAAAAACAGGGGGAAGACCATGGTGAAGTACATTTTCACAGGTGTATGTTTATTAAAAGTAAAATGCACTCACCAGGTACATCATCATAAAACAGCCTTGAATCAATAAAACCACTGTAGCAGTAAAGCACTTCCAGCTTGTGACGTCGAACCGTGCTGAAGCTCCGCCTACATGTTTCGCAGGCAACTGCGTCATCAGGGGGGAGGGATCGGCATCAGGAGACGTCTTTAAATAGTGATTGAAACAGGAAAGAGGAAGCATAAACATCCGGACACGCCCACTGGAGCCCATGACCCGGAACTTCCTCTAAACCACAGACAAGGAAATAACCCTCTGGGCCAAACCAGGAAGCAAAACCAACTCCTGGAACGCAAGCTGGGCAAAACCGGAAGTTCACTAAAAACCATAGAAACCGGGGGCGTGGCCAAGATGGAGACCTGAGCGGTTGCACTTGCCGGAGCTCTGCTGAACCTTCTGTCCCTTCTGCCGGCTATTCTTCTCCTGCGGCTCCCGGACCTGCACTGTCCCACCATCCATGCGCTGGAGGTCTGCGGGAACCACGGGGAGGTGAAAAAAGTTGAAGTTTCCAACCATTTTGGAGGATTCTCCCCCGACGGCTCCAGGCAGGTCAGTGGTGGGAAGGCCGATCCCTCGCTCCAATATGGCGTCACAAACTGATCCGGACGTGCAGGCTTCCTCCTCGCAGCTGCGACTGGAGGATGTCATGGCCGCTATTGCTACCTGCCAGTCTGCCCTCACCTCTAAAATCGAGGCAGTGCAGCTGGATGTGGGGATCATTCGGCAGGACATGGACAAACTGCGCTCACGCCTGTCCACGGCAGAGCAGCGCCTGGGCCAGGCCGAGGATCTGGTTGGGGATCATACCGGAGCCATTCTCTCCCTGCAGACCAGGGTGAAGGCGCTGGAGTATAAGGCGGAGGATGCGGAGAACCGCAATAGGCGCAACAACATTCGCATTGTGGGGCTGCCTGAAGGGGTGGAGGGGACTAACCCAACGCTCTTTGTTGAGGAACTGTTCCGGTCCCTGCTCCCTGATGCCCGCTTCTCTCCCTTCTATACTGTGGAGAGAGCCCATCGTGTCCCACCTAAGCCGGGCCCCCCCGGGGTGCCCCCTCGCACACTGATCCTGTGCCTGCTTAATTTCCGGGACAGGGACGAGGTGCTCCGGGCTGCTAGACTGAAGGGGGCCTTATCCTACCAGAATACCAAGCTCCTCATCTTCCCGGACTACTCCATTGAGACTCAGAAGCTCCGGAAATCCTTTGACTCTGTTAAAGCTTATACAAAACAAGTTCTGTGAAATGTGATGAAAACAAGGTTGCTTCCCTCACTATTCACAGATCAGCAATGATCAGATATAGGTCCCAGAAGAATTACACTGTAAGCACTAAGTATTGCTAAAATAGTGAAAAAAGTTTATTAAAGCACTTATGCCCTGTGGTTGAACCATGAACATGGATAGACAAAATACATAGTAAAACAATTAAAACCGTGTACATACAGTGGATGGCATCAACACAGACCTTAATGAACAAGATGATTAATCAATGGGGTTCAAAGATAACTGTTATTGGGTCAGATCTAATGGGCCCGTCCCGTAGATAGAGATGTGTATTGCCTGGAAAGTTCCTGGATATAAATCACAGATATTTCATGTGAAGGAATGGTTGTGAACCATATAGGCACTGTAGAAATAACCTGCAGGCAAAAAGATGAATGAAGGTCCACTTGAATCACTTTCAAACCTGAAGTGGAGAGTTGAAATAATACTTTGATTCCTGCAGTGGACGATATAATCAAAAAGGGTTGGTGATGGCTCCAATAGGTAAAACTGTCCCTGAGTATCTGAACCGGCCAAGAGAATGGGTGCACTTTCCTCCTGTGTATCTAGTGAGCACTGATATAGGAGTTGCCGACTATCCGCTCACTGATTGCAAGTCCTATCCCACTGATAGCAGGGGAAGAAGGCGGGTGGGTCCTCCGTGCCAACTAAAGGAAGAGTTATTGCACCTCGCTGTAATTAAATGAAGTAAAAAAGTTCCTACCTCCGTGTGTGGACCGGCTGTGCCCCGGCGGCTCGTGCAGTCTGCTGACGGCGTGTACCCGTTCGGTGCTTGCTCCAGCCTCGTTTCCTGGTATGACGAGCGGGTCAGAGGTAACCAACCCCGCGTCACTTCCGGTAGTGGCGAGCAGCGGAATCCAGGGAGCCGTTTGCCGAGCCAAGGCTACAGGGGTCACATACACACATAGGGGAGGTGGGTCCGGATGGTGCTGATCCACTGGTAGAAGCTGACGCGTTTCACCGGCCTTACGCCGGTTTCATCGGAATATGAGGCCTTTTCAGGAACCAATCCCCCTCTTTTTTGACTCTGTTAAAGCTGCTCTCCGGACCCGTGGCATCAAATATAGTGTGCTGTTTCCCGCTCGCCTCCGAGTCCAAGATGGGGAGGCGGTCCGCTTCTTTGTGAACCATTCGGATGTGTCTGCCTGGATGGATACCCTGCCACCGCAGCGTTGATGGCCTCTGGTGCTGTCCTGGATGATCAGCCCTGTGGTTCTTCCTGAGAGTCCTGCCATTTGGACCTTGGGGGGGTAAAAGTTTTTGCCTACAGTTGTTTGCAATGTTTCTTTAAGTGTGTGCCCCTGGGACTCCAGGAGACTGTGCTGCTACTATTTGTTCCTATCCTATGCATTCCTGTCTGGCTCCTGCTACGGTACCCCAGTACGTTTGCTGTCTCGGGGTTGGAATGTCTGGCTGCACCTGGATTGCTGGGACATTTTACTGTACAGGACCCTGCGTGGACTATTGGATTATTATTTTTTTCCCCTTTTTTCTGTTTTATTTTATCCTGGGCCTTATTCTGCACCCTTGAGCGGGGTGGAGGGTCGGGTCTCTCCCTTTTTTTTGGTACTGGTACATTTTGGCGGGGGGAAATTGCTGTTGACTTGACTGGTGATCCTACTTTTTCAGCATCTCTGCTGCATGGACCGCTGCTCCTTCGGGAAAGATCTCATATGGTGATCGCCCCTCCCGTTGGTTGTGCGGTTGCACGGTTTGGGGAACTATGCTCACCAAGATTGGGTTGGTGTTGCGGGGTGGGGGGCTATTTTTGTGTCCTATGCAAGTTTTGGGGGTTTGTTGCTTCTGTTTTTTTTCTTTTTTTGTTTACCTATGTTGGGAGTGCTACTGTACAGATTTGCAGGTGGTGGGAGATATTTACTGTATGCATGTGTGTGGTGATCTATCCGGTGGGGGTGTCCGTCGGCGGGGGGTCTCCGTGGCGGGGAGCTTGTCTCTCTGCTGGGGGGGCCACCTGGGGTCGGGCACCGCCACTTCCATATAATGTTTTGACCATGCGATGTCCTCTATAAAGGTTATTTCGTGGAATGTTAGGGGGCTCAATGCTGCTGTTAAGAGATCTCTGGTTTTTTGGTTTCTGCAGCAGCATTCTCCTCATGTTTGTGTATTGCAGGAGACGCACTTACACGGATCGAGGGTGCGCAGCCTTGGTAGACCCTGGGTGGGACCCCAATACCATGCAACCTACTCGTCCTATGCTAGAGGGGTTAATATTTTGGTACGTAGGTCCCTTCCCTTCCATGTCCTGGAGGTTAAAACTGACCCGGGTGGTAGGTATGTGGTGATTCATGCTAGGATCTATGATGTACCCTTAGTACTAGTGGGGCTGTATTTACCCCCCCTGCCTCCGTCCAACTTCTCTACTCCCTTATGTAGACGCTTTTGCAGTTTGACATTCCTAATATTCTGCTGTTGGGGGACTTTAACCTGGTACTCTCCCCTGGCCTGGATCGGCTGCATGCTGCGGGGCGGGACTCCCCGGACCTCCCGCGCTGGGCCAAAGCGTTTGCTTTGACGGAGGTCTGGCGCTTTCTGCATCCGACGGATAGGGCCTATACGTGTCATTCTGCCTCGTATCGGGCTCTATCTCGTATAGATCTGGCCTTTGCTTCTGCCTCTTTTTAGCGCCTGATAATGGGGGCGGAGATCCTCTCCCGCGGCATATCGGACCACGCACCTGTCTGTTTGCATATTGAACTTTCACGTGCTGTGGGTTACAGGCTCTGGAGACTATCGAGGTACTGGGCTCAGGATGAACGACTGCAGACTCAAATGACCGAGGTGATGGCTGCCCACTGGGACTCTAATGTTGACTCTGCTGCGCCTCCAGTTGTGTGGGACTCCTTTAAGGTTTGGATTAGGGGGAGTACATTTCCCGCATTTCCCATATTCAGAGGAAGGCCCTGGGATCCCTGCGGGAGTTGGAGGAGGGGACGGCTGCCCTGGAGGAGGCCTATGCCTCGGACCCTTCGCCTGAGAGGCATGCGGAGTTTCAGCGGGCTCTCCGTGCTCTTTCGGTGTTCAGAATGGAGGCTACTACCAAGGCCATGGTGCACTCTGCTCAGCGTATCTTTGAATATGGGGGTAAAAATGGCAGGCTCTTGGCTTGGTTGGCAAGGAGTCAGTCGCCGACCACGCCGGTGGGATCTATTAGGTTGGAGGGGGGAGACCTTGTCTCCTCTCCGGACCGGGTTAACGCTCGCTTTGCGGAATTTTTTGAATCTGTATACGCCTCTAGGGCTGAGTACTCCTTGTCTGAGCTGTCCGCCTATCTGGACGGGGTCTCCTTTCCTGTTCTGGAGACAACGGCCAGGGATCGGTTGGAGGACCTGATTACTCTGGGGGAGGTTCGGGCTGCGATCTCTGGGTTGCAGAAGGGTAAGACGCCGGGTGCGGATGGGCTTCCGGGCGAATTTTACTCCATGAATGTGGAATTGCTTGCCCCGCGCCTCTTCTCCCTGCTCACGGAGTTTGCCTCTCTGGACTCCCTCCCTGCCTCGATGTAGGAGGCGGTGGTGGTCCTTATTCCCAAGCCCCATTTCGTTGTTGAATGTGGATGCCAAGATCTTTGCCAAGATCTTGGCCTCTCATTTGTCCACGGTTATTGAGGAGTTGATTAACGTCGACCAGACGGGCTTTATGCCTGGACGGGGGACCGATATTAATATCAGGCGTCTTTTTCTCAACATGTCTATCACCCACAACAATGCAGGCTCCAGAGTTATTGCGTCTTTAGATGCCGAGAAGGCATTTGACTCGGTGGAGTGGGACTACCTCTGGGAGGTCCTCCGCAGATTCGGCTTTGGTCCCAAGTTTATCCATGGCCTGAAGCTGCTGTATAAGGCACCTAGAGCGCGTGTTCGCACAAATGGTGACCTCTCTGGGCCGTTTCCTCTCCACCGGGGCACTCGTCAGGGGTGTCCTTTGTCCCCCAGCCTCTACGCTCTGGCTCTGGAGCCTCTCGCTAGTTTGATCCGGGCGGCTGACGCTGTGGAGGGTCTGCGGGTGGGTGCACTGGAGGAGAAAATTTCTCTTTATGCGGACGACACCCTTCTCTATCTCCGGGATGCGGGCTCTTCTCTTGCAGCGGCACTCACCATTTTTGATACCTTTGGGGTGTATTCTGGTATTCGCATTAACTGGTCTAAATCAGTGCTTTTCCCGCTTGATGATTCGGCATGGCAACTGGCTCCGCAGACCCCCCTCCGTTGGGTGACTGAATTTAGGTATCTTGGGGTTCAGGTGTCCAAACCCCTTGAGTCCTTTATGGAAAAAAATCTGCTCCCTCTCTTGTCTGACCTGAAGGCGCGCTGCGCCGCGTGGGCCAGTCTGCCGTTGAATCTCTTGGGGAAAATTAACCTTCTGAAAATGATGGTTCTGCCCAAGTTCACCTATGTTTTTCGTAATTCCCCGTGCTGGGTCCCTGGTAGGTTTTTTCGTGAGATTGATGCCTGTGTGGGGTCTTTCATTTGGGGGGGCTCGGTCCCACGTCTAGCTAGATCCACTATGTGGCTTCCGCCTGACCTGGGGGGCCTGGCTCTTCCCAACTTTCAGGTGTATTACTGGGCGGCGGTCTTGGTCACTGTACACTGGTGGTTTCAGGGCTCCACTATGAATGCTGCTACGTGCTTGGAGGCGGCCCATCCGGGCTCCCTGGCAGACTTGCGTAACTTTGTGTACCGTAGCCCTAAGGCTTATGATTCTGTCCCCAGCCCCTCTCGCGTTACCTGGCGTGTTTGGGTTGTGGCCCGGAAAAGATTTATGCAGCCTAATCAGTGGTCTCCCGACCAGCCTCTTTGGGGGAACCCCTCTCTTCCTCACCTGCGCATGCTTCCGGATCCGCAGGTCTGGGCGAGATATGGAGTGACATCCCTGGGGGATGTCGTGGCCTCGGATGGGGTCCGGTCGTTTCCGCAGTTGGGGGACGGGTTTGGCCTGCCTTTGTGGATGAGGTTAAGATACTTCCAGCTCCGTCATGCCCTCCGATCACAATTCAGGGTGCCTCCTCTCCTCCAGCCTGATCCCATCGAAAAGATCTTGGCCCCTGGGGACTTGTTAAAACCCTTGTCTACCCTCTATGCCTCTCTCCTGGGTTCTGAGTCTCCCAAACTTGAACGCCTCTGGAGTCGGTGGCAGTCTGATCTCCCCTTGTTGGACAGGGAGGGCTGGGAAGAATGCCTAGAAGCGGGTCCTAAGTTGGTTATCCCCTCCCGTGACAAATTGATTCAGGTGAAATTCCTGCATAGAGTATATTACACTCCTGAGAGGTTGCATCGTATCTATCCTGACAGGGAGGCCACATGCCAGCGCTGTCGCTCCCACCTGGGGTCTTACCTTCATATGTTTTGGGACTGTCCTGTGATTGCTAGTTACTGGTCGGCAGTTTTCGGGGCTATTAATGCTAAGCTGGGTTTGCCTCTCCTGCCCTCCCCCGAACTCGCACTCCTGGGTATTCATGAGGATGATCAGAGTTCTCACCACTCCAAGCTCCTCATCTCGTTTCTTCTTTTCTATGCAAAGAAGGGTATACTCCTCCGGTGGTCGACTCCGTCTCCTCCAGATGTGCCGTTTTGGCTTAAACTGGTGGATGCGGATTTGCCCTTGTACAAGCTAACATATATGAATAGGGGTTGCCCTTGGAAATATGATAAGGTCTGGGCACCATGGACTGTGGATTGATGTTTCCTGCTCTGTCTCTCCCCCCCTCCCCTCTTTTTTCATCCCTTCTCCCCCCCCTCTTTTTCTTTTCTTCTTATGTCCGTTCCCCCCCCCCTCCCCCCCCTTATATTCCGTGACTCTTAGATCTGTGCCTCTTGACATTTTGTGCATCTCACTACAGTAGTGGTCATACTCCCGCGGAAAGCATGCAGTATAGAATCGTACCCAAATTGCCCATCAGGGAGAAAAAACTTTAAAGCCGTCAGAGTTGACGGTTGGCCATTTTTAGAAAGTTCTACCCACCATAGACAATCTCATAATTGAAATCATCATTAAAATAATATAATAAATGGTGGACCAACCCGCTTACTGAAAAATATAGCGGGAAAAGAAAAATACACATAATATTTTTAAAAGGCTAAAGGTGAAAACCTATGACACATAGCAGGGATGAGGTCACAAGCAGGAAAATGCAAAAAATCTTGTAACAAAACAAGGCATTACTTCTACTTTAGGATCCGACATTTGAATTGGGAGCACCTATTGGCAGGCTTTTAGGGTCCATTATCCAGCTTTATAACAACAAGCTGGAAGAAAAAGTATTCACAATAGTGATACCTCTAGCGCTTGCTAATCCCTAGTGGAAATTTTAAATATGTGCTAAAAATTCACAGTGGATACAATTAATAAATAAACATGAAAATAAATCACTTCAAAAATAACTTAAAAATAATAGTCCATTCAATGTGTAGTGATAAATCAATCAACATTAATAATAAACCATAAAATGATAAAGTCCAAATCCAAATAATTTGTATTAAGGTGCTGGTGCTTCTTCCTTAATAACTGGTGCTTCCTTTCCCGTGATAAATAAATAAATAAATTGCCCACTCACCAGATGTTGTGGGTTCTATATGTCTTATGACATTAGAACCTAACTTGCTTCAATAGAAAATCCTTTCCAGGTTCGGGTTCCCTCTCCCTGGGTATGGACAGGCCGTTCGGTTAATAATCCACCATGGGATGAGTCTCCTCCAACCACGGGCCAAAGTATGAGATGTATTCCCTGCAAATCACCTCCAATCACAAGCCGTGATGGGGGAATAAATGGATAGTGTGGTATTGCTTTTCAAAGTTTTATTGCACACACCAAAAAAACAATATTGCGCACTCAACGGTCAAATCCGTAAACTCCAAAATTGATAAAAGCAGGTGTCATACACTTCCACATCTTCAAAAGCAATATCCAGCAAAGTGAAATAGAAAAAAAGCTGTGCTCAATCCAAAAAATGACAGACAAACAGGACAGGATCGTCATACACGTGTGCTGGAGAGTGGAGAGCGGTAGTTCCGGCTTGCGTTCCACTCAACAACGTATGACGTCACGGCGTGCGTTCCACCTAACGCGTTTCGTCATTGGTTCAGACGTCTTCAGAGGTGGAGTCACACGTCTAGCTCAACCCTTATATGCCGGAGCTGCCGCTCTGCACTGCGCACGACTCCGCCCATTTAATTACTCTGTCGGAAACAGGAAATGCCTCCCGTGTCCCCGCAATAACATTGTGCTATGTAAACCAAGAAAATCATAACAAAATATCTTTGTGCTATTCAAATGTAATTGTTAAACCAGCTCTCATTTTCCCCTAGATTAATAGCGCTTGGCATTCATAGTGTATGTGTACTATTTTATTATTTCTCAATAATACTTTTATTAATAATAAAAATTATCTATAAAAATTATTTTTTAAACTTTATTTGTAAACCTAAAATAACATTATGACCAATCTTTATGAGGTTTTGTGGCATGTAATTATCTTTATAGTTTATAAATGTATAGAGTTTTTAAACTTTATTTTATTTAAAAGAATATAATTTATCAAATCAATACTTTTACTAATATATTATGTGGATATATTTAAACATTGTATTCTATTATATATTATATATTTATTATATAAATTACGTAAATCCAGAAAAATATATATAAATATGATTAAAAATATTAATAAAAAATATTTAAAATATTATTATAAAGATTTTTAAAATTTACAAAAATTGAGCGGAAATTTAAAAATAATCTATGGATTTGATATAAAACAGTTAATATCCATGTCAACGTTCATACCATTGGGTTGCAAGGTGGAAAGTTCATATATCCACCGAGATTCATTTTGGGAGACAGCAATACGCATGTTACTGCCCCTCCAGTTCTGTTCAATCTTGTCGATGCCCAAAATAGTAAGAAAGGTGGGGTCCCTATTATGTACCAATCTAAAATGTAGGGAAAGGCTGTGCTTTTTAAATCCTTTCTTAATGTTGGCGATGTGTTCGCCCATACGCACCCTAAGTTCTCTTGTGGTGCGACCAACGTATTGAAGCCCACATGGGCAAGTGAGGAGGTATGTGACATGGGTACTACGGCATGTGATTAATTTTTTAATATTATATTTCTTTTTAGTCACATTTGATTGAAATTCAAGTACTTGTCGTTTTCGGGTTTTCACCGTTCTGCATGATTTGCACCTTCCGCATGAATAAAATCCTTTGTAATCTAGAAAAGTTAAAAGTTTCTTAGGGGGATCCGGAACATTTTTCACCAGTTTGTCTCTGAGGTTGGGTCCTCTTCGATAAACAAACTTCGGGCGCGTTGGGATAACCCCCCTCAACTTTTCATCTCTCAAAAGAAGGTGCCAATGCTTTTTTATGATGTCTTCTACTTCCTTATATCTTACGTTATATTGTGTGATGAAGTTCAGAGAGTAATCCGAATTTTCTTTTTTCTTATCTTTTAGAAGTGTTTCTCTATTCATAACTCTTACATCTTCTCTAACTCTTTCCAATATATTTCTTTTGTATCCTTTTTCTTGGAACCTATCCAGTATCATATTCGATTGGGTATTGTAATCCTGTTCATTGCTGCAATTCCTCCTTAGGCGCATCAGTTGTCCCTTAGGGGTTCCTTTTATCCAGTTAGGGTGGTGTCCACTATGAGTAGGGATATATCCATTCCTATCTGTTGCTTTAAAGTGCGTCTTAGTGCAGAGTCCATTTTCTCCTTTAAATATGGTAAGGTCCAGGTAGTGTATTTCATTTTTATCCCATGTTCCACTAAATTTTATTTTGTAACGGTTGATGTTCAAATCTTCTATATATTGCCTCAGAGTTTCTTCCGATCCTTTCCAAACGATGATCACATCATCTATATACCTTCGGTACATTACCAGTTCATCTCGTTTTTTACCCCAGATTTCTTCTTTTTCCCACTTACTAAGAAAAAGATTGGCTACACTCGGTGCGTAGCGGGCGCCCATAGCAACTCCTTTGTGTTGGCGATAGTATTCACCCTGGTGCCAGAAGTAATTCCTCTTCATTGTCATCTTTAGAAGTTTCAAAATGAATTCTTTTTGTTCCGATTCCAACTCTAATTGGTCTTCTATGGCCCATTTTATGGCTGATAGGGCATCCTCTTGTTCAATGTTCGTGTATAACGATTCCACATCTACTGTGGCTAAGATGATGTCTTCGTTTTCCCATGTGTGTGAATCGATAAGATTGATAAGATGTTTGCTATCTCTGAGGTGTGATGGATATTTTGTAACCAGAGGTTTCAGATAGGTGTCTAGGTACTCTCCTATACGTGAGAAAAGGGAGTCTATCCCGCTGATTATGGGCCTGCCTGGCGGTTTTTCAGGATTCTTATGGACCTTAGGGAGTTGGTAAATGACAGGCGTCCGAGGGGCTTCGGGAAGTAAATACCGATATTCTTTGTTGGTAAGTATTCCCTTTTTGTGTGCCCTCTTCAGGTATTTCTTACATTTCTTTCTGTATATATTTAAAGGATTACTCGTGAGTTTTGTGTAGGTTTCTTCATCATGCACTAATTTATTAAGTTCTTCATAGTAGTCCTCTTTCTTTAGGATTACTATGCCCCCACCTTTGTCCGCGGGGCGAATGACAACGTTTTTCCTTTGTTCCAATTCACGTATACCCATATTAATGTTTTCTTTAGGTTCATGCCACTTTTTATTCATCGATTTCAAATCTTGCTCCACCATTGATTTAAACGTATCCACAAAATGGTTATTGGTACATTTTGGGTTAAACGTTGATTTATTCTTTAATCCGCTATTCACATATTTGTTAACATTGGTTAAAACTTTAAAATCAGGTTTATTTAAGAAATGTTTCTTTATATTAATTTTTCTGGTAAATTTCTGAATATCCACAAAAACTTTAAAAGGATCTAAAAGTTGGTCAGGGGCATACTTAAGACCCATATCTAGTACTTGCAGTTCTTTTTCTGAGAATTCAACCCCGCTTAGGTTGAAAATTCCCAGGCCTATTGGGCCCTTTTCCTTTTTGCCCCTGCCCCCTCTGCATCCTCTGCGTCTCTTCCCCCCTCTTGGTCTTTCCGAGGTGGGGGGTGTTGGTTGGGTGGATTCTGGTAGTAAGGTTGGTACCCTTGTTGGGGCGGTGGGGGTTGGGGCTGCCAATGTCCTCCTCTGCCCCCCCTTCCTCTCCCATAATAGGGTTGGTTCCAACCTCTGTTCCAACCTCTGTAACCCCGAGTTGGTCGTTGGTAATATGGTGCCTGATTCACATACCCATTCCACACAGGAGGTTCCCGGTTCTCCCATCCGTGAAAATCCCGATATTGGGGCTTTTCAGGGGTGTAATAACCTTGTTGATTGTTCTCGAGAGGTTGGAATGAGTTGTGTGTGGGTAGATTGTATTTTACAGTAGGGTCGCGAAGTTTGTTTATCGAAGAGGACCCAACCTCAGAGACAAACTGGTGAAAAATGTTCCGGATCCCCCTAAGAAACTTTTAACTTTTCTAGATTACAAAGGATTTTATTCATGCGGAAGGTGCAAATCATGCAGAACGGTGAAAACCCGAAAACGACAAGTACTTGAATTTCAATCAAATGTGACTAAAAAGAAATATAATATTAAAAAATTAATCACATGCCGTAGTACCCATGTCACATACCTCCTCACTTGCCCATGTGGGCTTCAATACGTTGGTCGCACCACAAGAGAACTTAGGGTGCGTATGGGCGAACACATCGCCAACATTAAGAAAGGATTTAAAAAGCACAGCCTTTCCCTACATTTTAGATTGGTACATAATAGGGACCCCACCTTTCTTACTATTTTGGGCATCGACAAGATTGAACAGAACTGGAGGGGCAGTAACATGCGTATTGCTGTCTCCCAAAATGAATCTCGGTGGATATATGAACTTTCCACCTTGCAACCCAATGGTATGAACGTTGACATGGATATTAACTGTTTTATATCAAATCCATAGATTATTTTTAAATTTCCGCTCAATTTTTGTAAATTTTAAAAATCTTTATAATAATATTTTAAATATTTTTTATTAATATTTTTAATCATATTTATATATATTTTTCTGGATTTACGTAATTTATATAATAAATATATAATATATAATAGAATACAATGTTTAAATATATCCACATAATATATTAGTAAAAGTATTGATTTGATAAATTATATTCTTTTAAATAAAATAAAGTTTAAAAACTCTATACATTTATAAACTATAAAGATAATTACATGCCACAAAACCTCATAAAGATTGGTCATAATGTTATTTTAGGTTTACAAATAAAGTTTAAAAAATAATTTTTATAGATAATTTTTATTATTAATAAAAGTATTATTGAGAAATAATAAAATAGTACACATACACTATGAATGCCAAGCGCTATTAATCTAGGGGAAAATGAGAGCTGGTTTAACAATTACATTTGAATAGCACAAAGATATTTTGTTATGATTTTCTTGGTTTACATAGCACAATGTTATTGCGGGGACACGGGAGGCATTTCCTGTTTCCGACAGAGTAATTAAATGGGCGGAGTCGTGCGCAGTGCAGAGCGGCAGCTCCGGCATATAAGGGTTGAGCTAGACGTGTGACTCCACCTCTGAAGACGTCTGAACCAATGACGAAACGCGTTAGGTGGAACGCACGCCGTGACGTCATACGTTGTTGAGTGGAACGCAAGCCGGAACTACCGCTCTCCACTCTCCAGCACACGTGTATGACGATCCTGTCCTGTTTGTCTGTCATTTTTTGGATTGAGCACAGCTTTTTTTCTATTTCACTTTGCTGGATATTGCTTTTGAAGATGTGGAAGTGTATGACACCTGCTTTTATCAATTTTGGAGTTTACGGATTTGACCGTTGAGTGTGCAATATTGTTTTTTTGGTGTGTGCAATAAAACTTTGAAAAGCAATACCACACTATCCATTTATTCCCCCATCACGGCTTGTGATTGGAGGTGATTTGCAGGGAATACATCTCATACTTTGGCCCGTGGTTGGAGGAGACTCATCCCATGGTGGATTATTAACCGAACGGCCTGTCCATACCCAGGGAGAGGGAACCCGAACCTGGAAAGGATTTTCTATTGAAGCAAGTTAGGTTCTAATGTCATAAGACATATAGAACCCACAACATCTGGTGAGTGGGCAATTTATTTATTTATTTATCACGGGAAAGGAAGCACCAGTTATTAAGGAAGAAGCACCAGCACCTTAATACAAATTATTTGGATTTGGACTTTATCATTTTATGGTTTATTATTAATGTTGATTGATTTATCACTACACATTGAATGGACTATTATTTTTAAGTTATTTTTGAAGTGATTTATTTTCATGTTTATTTATTAATTGTATCCACTGTGAATTTTTAGCACATATTTAAAATTTCCACTAGGGATTAGCAAGCGCTAGAGGTATCACTATTGTGAATACTTTTTCTTCCAATTTGCACCCGCACTTTACTAGCAGCTGCACTTAATTATCACAATTAATTTACTTATTTATATTAATCTTGACCAGGCTACGGTCACTGCCTCTCTGGCGCGCTAATATACATAGTATATTTTTTTGCCACTTATAACAACAAGCGTTGTGTGACCATTGTGAGAGCGGTGGTCATACCCATCTGGTAAGAGGCCAGCTGGCTACTTTGTGTGTGGTGGAGGTCTTCACTGTCCCTGTCATTTTATAGACGGACTGTCACACGCTAAGGGTGTTGTCGGTGGACTATACAACTCACTACGACAGCTTGAAGTGGACTTTCATATATTCATTTACACCATATGTTATTCTATGAGCGCTGCATTTTTTGTCTATAGTTCTTTATCACATTGTGGTTAATGCTGGCTGCTAATCTTTGAGAGCGTGGATATTCAACAATTTCATATATTTAATATACCTTTGGACAGGCACACATACAGTAGGGGGGGGAGACTATTGGTGGAGAATTAATACTGTTATACTAAGGGTTATTCTACTTTTGGATCTCTCCCTTGCTGTACAAAGCGATGGGAACAAATTTGTTTTAGATATTCACTGTGGGCGGGCCTCTAACATCACATGTATTTTATTGTGCAATGGGTGAAAGCTTTGATCAATATACCGCATAAGATAAGGCTGTGGTGAGAGACTTCTCCGTAGGGATAATTGTGGGGTTGATTTACTAAAACTAGAGAGTGCAAAATCTGGTGCAGCTCTGCTTAGAAACCATTCAGCTTCCAGTTTATTTGGCAAAGCTTAACTGAACAAGTTAAAGTTAAATCTGATTGGCTGATGTGCACAGTTGTATCTTTGATGCAGGCTTGAGTGGTCTCTTTTCTGACAGCTATGTTACATTGAGCTTACTACTATGTATTTATTTATTGTCTCATTCTCCTGAAGAATCAGCTTGTGAATGCATTGAGAATACAACTACCTCACATATATATATATACTGTATACAGTATATATATATATATATAGTGTGCCTTGCAAAAGTATTCGGCCCCCTTGAACTTTGCGACCTTTTGCAGTGGTCTGATACTCCTTCCATTTCAATATTATCGCTTGCACAGTGCTCCTTGGGATGTTTAAAGCTTGGGAAATCTTTTTGTATCCAAATCCGGCTTTAAACTTTTCCACAACAGTATCTCGGACCTGCCTGGTGTGTTCCTTGTTCTTCATGATGCTCTCTGCGCTTTAAACGGACCTCTGAGACTATCACAGTGCAGGTGCATTTATACGGAGACTTGATTACACACAGGTGGATTCTATTTATCATCATTAGTCATTTAAGTCAACATTGGATTATTCAGAGATCCTCACTGAACTTCTGGAGAGAGTTTGCTGCACTGAAAGTAAAGGGGCTGAATAATTTTGCACGCCCAATTTTTCAGTTTTTTATTTGTTAAAAAAGTTTGAAATATCCAATAAATTTCGTCCCACTTCATGATTGTGTCCCACTTGTTGTTGATTCTTCACAAAAATTGACAGTTTTATATCTTTATGTTTGAAGCCTGAAATGTGGCAAAAGGTCGCAAAGTTCAAGGGGGCCGAATACTTTCGCAAGGCACTATATTTATATATATATATATATATTTTTTTTTTTTCCAATTTTATTTGCCCATAATTCTAGGTTTATGTTTGTTAATAAACAACGACCAATAGACTTCATGAAGTGCTTCGAACCAGGCTGCAAATGTCATGGGTATATATAACCTAAGTGAGAGTAACAGTCTTAAATTGTCAAAATACACCAGAGCCAATAATTATAATGTAGACCAATTTATTGTGCCGGTTAGACACATGGAAGACCCATAAAATCAATGAGTTAATACAATGGAAGGTGATTACCTAAAAAGCCTGGACCAGATTCAACAATGTCAAATGTAAACCCCTGGTGGCTGAATCAGCCTACCTGCCCACATGTGGAGTAGAGATGTCCCGAACTATTCGCCGGCGAACAGTTCCCGGCGAACATCGCTTGTTCGCGTCCGCCACTGTGGGCGAACATATGCAATGTTCGGTCCGCCCCCTATACTTCATCATTGAGGCAAACTTTGACCCTGTACCTCACAGTCAGCAGACACATTTCAGCCAATCAGCATACCCTCCCTCCCACACCTCCTATAAAAAAGCAAGGGAAGCATCCATCTTAGATTCATTCTGAAGCAGTGTTAGTGAGAGCACGGAGAGTGCTGCTGCTGCTGTTAATAGGGACAGTTGTTAGATAGTGTTCTCTGTCCACTCCTGCTGTAAGGACAGCATCCTGACAGCACCCCAAAAAGCCCTTTTTAGGGCTGGTATTTCAGTCAATTTTTATATATATATATATATATATATATATTGTGCAGTTGCCTGCCCGCCATGTGTGAGACCCACCACAGACTTTACTGCCAGTGAGTGTCAGGTCCACAGAGTGTACTGTGCCCACTGCAGTGCCCACCACTCGTATATACGGTGGCACAGCACCTTTCAAATTAAAAAAATATATATTTTTTATAATGGCAGTTGCCTGGCCTGCCAGTGAGTGTCAGGTCCACAGAGTGTACTGTGCCCACTGCATTGCCCACCACTCATATATACGGTGGCACAGCACCTTGCAAATTAAAAAGTTTGATGCATTTTTAACTTATAAGGCTCCATGCACACAGGGCGTCATAAAAACGTGCTCCAAAGCTGTTTACATAACGCCGGGAAACAGCAGCTGTAAAAACGTGCTTTCAGTAGCTTTTTCTACTAGCGTTATTGCACGTTTGGCCACAGTAGCTGTTAGCAGCGTTTTTTTCTGCCTCCCTATGGGAGCCTATTGATTTGAATGGAAGTCACACCGCAGGTCGGATCAGGGTGATCCGACTTGCGGTGCGACCTGCACTGTGAGAATCTTGAGGGGGAACTCCACGCCAAAATGGGGAAAAAAACGGCGTGGGGTTCCCCCCCAGGTTCCAAACCAGGCCCTTCGGATCTGGTATGGAATTTGAGGGTAGCCCCGCGCCGAAAAAACGGCGTGGGGTCCCCCCCAAAATCCATGCCAGACCCTTATCCGAGCATGCAGTCCGGCATGCCAGGAAAGGGGAGGGGACGAGCGAGCGGCCCCACCCCCCCTGGATCATACCAGGCCACACGCCCTCAACACGGGGGGGTGTGGGTGCTTTGGGGCAGGGGGGGCTCTGCACCCCGCACCTCAAAGCACCTTGCCCCCATGTTGATGAGGACAAGGGCCTCATCCCCACAACCCTGGCCGGTGGTTGTGGGGGTCTGCGGGCAGGGGGCTCATCGGAATCTGGAAGCCCCCTTTAACAAGGGGGCCCCCGATCCCGGACCCCCTCCCTATGTGAATGGGTATGGGGTACACTGTACCCCTACTCATTCACCCCATAAAATGCAGTGTATGGAAATAACGACAGGAGACGTTTTGGAAAATTTATTAAAAATCTTCATCCGGCTCTTGTCCTCTCCGGGGGTCTTCTCTCCGAGGGTCTTCTGCTCTTTTGCTGTCCGCCCTTCTTGTCTTCTCCTCTCCGGGGTCTTCTGCTGTCTTCTGCTCTTTTGCTGTCCGCCCTTCTTGTCTTCTCCTCTCCGGGGTCTTCTGCTGTCTTCTGCTCTTTTGCTGTCCGCCCTTCTTGTCTTCTCCTCTCCGGGGGTCTTCTGCTGTCTTCTCCTCTCCGGGGGTCTTCTGCTGTCCGCCCTTCTGCTGTCCAATCTTCTTGTCTTCTCCTCTCCGGTCTTCTGCTCTTTTGCTGTCGGCTGTCCTTCTTCCTCCGGTCCTCCTCCTCCGACGTCTTCAGCGATTATGCCGGCCTCTGGTCTCTGCAGCTTATTATATAGCCATTAGGGGCGTGGTCGCCAGATGACGTCATCGGGAGACCACGCCCCATTGTGTCACAGATGACGTCATCTGTGACACAAGGGGGCGTGGTCTCCAGATGGCTATATAATAAGCTGCAGAGACCAGAGGCCGGAGAGGAGAAGACAAGAAGATTGGACAGCAGAAGGGCGGACAGCAGAAGACCCCCGGAGAGGAGAAGACAGCAGAAGACCCCCGGAGAGGAGAAGACAAGAAGGGCGGACAGCAAAAGAGCAGAAGACAGCAGAAGACCCCGGAGAGGAGAAGACAAGAAGGGCGGACAGCAAAAGTGCAGAAGACAGCAGAAGAACCCGGAGAGGAGAAGACAAGAAGGGCGGACAGCAAAAGAGCAGAAGACCCTCGGAGAGAAGACCCCCGGAGAGGACAAGAGCCGGATGAAGATTTTTAATAAATTTTCCAAAACGTCTCCTGTCGTTATTTCCATACACTGCATTTTATGGGGTGAATGAGTAGGGGTACAGTGTACCCCATACCCATTCACATAGGGAGGGGGTCTGGGATCGGGGGCCCCCTTGTTAAAGGGGGCTTCCAGATTCCGATGAGCCCCCTGCCCGCAGACCCCCACAACCACCGGCCAGGGTTGTGGGGATGAGGCCCTTGTCCTCATCAACATGGGGGCAAGGTGCTTTGAGGTGCGGGGTGCAGAGCCCCCCCTGCCCCAAAGCACCCACACCCCCCCATGTTGAGGGCGTGTGGCCTGGTATGATCCAGGGGGGGTGGGGCCGCTCGCTCGTCCCCTCCCCTTTCCTGGCATGCCGGACTGCATGCTCGGATAAGGGTCTGGTATGGATTTTGGGGGGGACCCCACGCCGTTTTTTCGGCGCGGGGCTACCCTCAAATTCCATACCAGATCCGAAGGGCCTGGTTTGGAACCTGGGGGGGAACCCCACGCCGTTTTTTTCCCCATTTTGGCGTGGAGTTCCCCCTCAAGATTCTCACAGTGCAGGTCGCACCGCAAGTCGGATCACCCCGATCCGACCTGCGGTGTGACTTCCATTCAAATCAATAGGCTCCCATAGGGAACCATTGATTTTGAATGGAAGAAAAAAAACGTATAATGTGGCTTAACGCACGTTAAGCAACGTTATGGAGCCTTTAGCAGCGTCAGACGTTTTTTGCAGCTTGACGCTGGAGCTCCTGAACCCACAGTTCCTGGGTTTTTTTTGGAGCTGTAAAACGCCTATGCCACTTGGAGCTCCTAAAAGCTCTATGTGTGCATGAGGCCATAGAATAACATGGATGGGCGTTCTGCAGCTGCAAAAAAAAACGTCTGACGCTGCTAACAGCAGCTGTAA
The DNA here is from genome assembly GCF_965119305.1 of Pelophylax lessonae. Taxonomy (NCBI): domain Eukaryota; kingdom Metazoa; phylum Chordata; class Amphibia; order Anura; family Ranidae; genus Pelophylax; species Pelophylax lessonae. The sequence continues at coordinate 423,802,828 of NC_138768.1, read as the reverse complement.
AAACGTCCAGTGTGCATGAGGCCTTAATGTTGGGAAAAATCTCCCTTTTAAAAATGGGCAAACATCACTATGATAGGATGAATATGAAGAATCAAATCTGGGTCGAAAATTTGGTGATTATTGGGAAAATTTCCCAGCAAACCAATGATCAGAGCAGAAGGACTGACTGTATTGCCTTACTGGAACCGAACAAGAAACCATGCCACAGGAGGATCAGTTCCAGTATCCCTGCCCCCATCCCTTGCCGCTCTGATCAGCCACATTCCCCTGCAGTCTGGGCCCCCCTGTGTACCCCTCCTCCTCCACTGGCTGCCCGCTTCCCCTCTTCTTCCTCCCACCAGCTGCTGCTGGCCACACAGGGATGATGTGTTAGGATGGAGAGCAGGAGTCGGTTACTGGACCCTTCCTTTAATGAAAGAACACAGTGGGGGATTGGTACCGATCCTAAATCATATCAATTATAAATCTGTGTATGTATAGGTATATCCCTCCCTAGGCAAGCTGAAAAATGTAATGTAAAATTTAGATTGTTAATGGTGATAGCAGCACTCACTAATATTGCACACTAATATCAAAACTAATCTTATAAAAAAAAGGGTTGCGCTGTCACATATAAAAATGATATTAAGCCTCCGGTTACCCCAGTGTGACTTGTTATGCTTTAAGACAGTTTCAAATCATATGACAAGTCGCATCCTACTGTCTGCAATGGAACTAGTCAAATCTGTGCGATGCTGACTCTGTTTTGAAAGTAGTTCCTGCACTACTTCTTGAGATTTCAGGTGCGACTTGCATACACATCTGTGTGCATGAAGTCACACAGATGTCTTTCAAGTCATACCTAAGTCGCATTGACATACAACTTCAAGTGAAGTCGCAGGATTTTAAAGTCTAATCCAGTGTAACCGTAGACTAAATCACAATAAAAACATACATTGAAAAAGTCCAAAAATGTTGGATATAAGAAATCCACCATGAAAAATCTTGATGAATCCAAAGTGCACCAGCCACCATGTGAAAAGTAAAGCCATTTACCAGAACTTTAGATCTCACATTAAAGAAGGTCTAAAGCAACATTTAGATGAAACAGGATTCTGAAGAGATGAATAGATGGCTCCAGACGGCTTGATTATTCAGTTGTCAATGCCTCAAATCTCTCTCATAGAGATACTAAATCACAGGATGACTCAATCTGATCTCACCACCACAGGCACATACCAAGGGAAGGACAAAAACATGTATCAGTGAAGTACTGTGTTTTAATTTATTAAAAACAAAACTAAAAAGATACTCACAGACATAAGAACATATGTTCATTAAAAAATCGCACCATCCAGTACTTAGGGCGACTGTGTTAATGTCACCGCTATTCTCTGCCCAACGTACATTTCGTTCAATGGAACACCTACCTGGGGCATCAGAATAGCGGAGAATGAAAACGACAAATCTTTATAGAGTACAGGCTAGCCGACATCAAACGGTGCTCATCCTCTCCTAATTCTACACAGAGCAAATGCACTTGGAAAGATGAATCATTGCAGCTGCCTCAGACAAAAGTATACAGAAAAAAAAACAAGAAAATGGGTTTAATAAGAATGTCAAAATTATCTGTTAAAATTAATTGAGTAGGGGGTGTGGCCAGAAGCCAACACAATGGCTGCATGCTAACATCGCTTTGATCATCGGCAGCTTTCCAAGGCTTATATCACAGGTGGTTACCCAACAAGTGCAGTGCTATCCCTCACGAGAGCTGCTGGCCGCCTGAGACCATTTCAAAACAGGGGGTAGGAGCGTTTGGCTCCTCAGAAGCTCATCGAGTTCTGCCCTCCGCCTAAGCTTTCTATTCAAGATGGCGCTGACAGACTTGCAGCCTTTTCACACAGAGATCTAAATGCGGGCACACACTGCTTAGGGAGCATACCAGATAACTCCTCACCATCTACCACTTCTGCTAAATGAAAGCCGAGGCTGACCCACACAGGAGCCCAGGTAATTCTGTCTCTGCAGCCCACTCCAGAGGGCACAGCACTACACAATTCCATTGCAGCCTTCCCAACTACTAACAAACGAGTGCTTGATACCATTCAGAGGGACATGTTAATGTCTGTACAGGCCTCAATTCACTCTGATATAGTTACCATTATGCACCACTTCACCTCTGAAATATCATGGGAGAGAGAGTCACTAATATAGAAGCTAAAATGAGAGAGTTTACCACATCCTTTAAAGACCTAGTCAATGCACATGGTAAAAAAGCAGAGGAAAGCTAAGCTGGCAGACTTGGAGGACTGTTCCAGAAGGAACAATATGAAAATTTGAGGTATTTCAGAGTCCATTCAGCAGTCCACTTTAAAAGATTACTTCATGCAACTAATGGCGGCATTTCTCCCTGATACTCCATCGAGGGAGCTGGTAATTGATTGCATTCATCAATTGCCAAAACCACTGCATTTACCAGAAACCACTCCAAGAGATACTATCATCCGCATACACTTCTTCCACGTAAAGCCTCAGCCATATGCCAACTTGTTCTTCTTTGCTGATCTGTCTCAGTATTTGACATGTGCAATTCGTTTCATAACAAATCAAAATTCGGCTGAATTTTGCATATTTCGGACATTCGGATGCATCCAATGTCTGAAGAAGAAAATAATGAATTTCAACTAATACGAAAGAAATTATAATGAAAATAACTAATTAATTATGCATGATTGGTTAATTTATTAAAGGTCTAATAAAAAAGCAGGTTGACTCAGAGTAAATCTTACAGTCCAATCAGTTGATTAATTTTGTGCTGGAGGTTGAATTAGTAATACTGGCAAAGTGTATTCCTGAGAACTGAGTGAGAAGGGTGCTGTATTTGAGCAGAGGAGATGAGTTTTAAGAATTAGCAGAAGAGACATTGTCATTGTGTGTGTGTTTTTGGATTCAGTAAACAAACGACTTTCAGAATTACAATTCATTATCACAAATATATATACATTAATACCGAATTATCCCGAAAGCGAAACAATTAAACAATAAAACAAATTATCCGAAAATTAATTAACGTAACATAACGAATATAACCTAATGAAATATGTATTTTAGAAATGAAAACAAAACTAAATTAATTTAAACTTTCCGCTGTGCACAAGTCTACTCAGTATACAATGCTTTAATGTAAAAATGTATCTACAATTACAAAGCCCCTTCGCAATCATCATATTCTGTACGAATGGGGTCACCCGGTGAAGCTAGTAGTCATAGAGGACAATAAATCCTTCACAATCCATTCCCTAGAGAATGGTCTTTCACTGTTAAAGTTTTACTAAACCCAGAACCTGCACTCAAAATATCTGGTTTCCTACATTCATTCCAGCGACATCTACACACTTGCATTGCCACCCAGCAATAATCACCTTTTTATATACGTACACTAGGCAAGCCAACAAACTAAGACTTACACCTCTCACACAGTAAGCTGCTAACCATCACACTATGCCCTTTAAAATAACATCTCCTAATGATAAGGGCTTAAACCACCTGGAGAAAAGGTTCTCTCTCCGGTCAGAAGGATGCAAACTTTGTTGTGGCATTCTGTGTCTCTAAGAGATTCACTTCAGTCAGGATAATGGGAGGTTGAGGCGAGTGCTTGGAGCAATACAGACAAGTGTAATATGGCCATAAAATTATTTTTGAACAAAAAGGAGGGGGTTTGGGTTAACGCTGTTGGGTAGAGTACGTGGATGGTAATAGTGGTAATAGTAATATTAGTCCAAACACATAAGTCCGTAAATCCTGAGTAGTTGCACTGTGTAGCTCTTAGTAGATAGGCAGATTACTTATCTTTTAATTTTCCATTCGCAGTACCCTTCAGGGCTACTAACACTACAAAAAGAATCCCCGATAGTGCGTATAACAACAGTAATCCACACAGAAATACTTCAGATCAATACGTTCAGGAACCAAGCCACAGGAGGATCATTTCCAGTATTCCTGCCCCCATCCCCTGCTGCTCTGATCAGTCCCGTTCCCCTGCAGTCTGGGCCCCCCTGTGTACCCCTCCTCCTCCATTTGCTGCCCACTTCCCCTCTTCTCCCCTCTGAACTGTCATTTTTTATAGTCTCCATCATTTAATCCTTTTTATTTTTTATTCAGGTAACTTCTACTATTTTTGACAGAAAACAGAAATTATTATTACTTTTTTATATCAGATTTATCATAACTTATTATATATTTTTTTGCTTTTACCTTCTTTTAGTTTTAACTGCTTGTTTTTTTATGATGTCATATTATATTTTTATTGCCTTTTGTCCTATAAACAAATTACCTTTCATTACTCTTTACTAATTGTACTACATCATCAGCATGTCCCTGTGGCCACCACCCGCTGTGCTGTTTTTGTGGAGGGTTAGGCTGAGTCGGCACGCTAAGCCTTGCTGTCCGCGGGCCCTGCTGCCCCTACATAACCTTAGCTAAGATGGCTGTTTGGGATGCCTGAGGAAGGAGCACGAATGTTTCAACACCACCCGTGAGCACACCCTTCGTAGTCTCTCTGTCTCCCTCGTGACGCTCCACGATGGACTTCATTGCCTGGTCTTATTATACATACCGCTATACCCGTTTTCATCTTGTAGATGAAATACTTAAATAAAAGCTCTTTCTTGTTATATACTGCACTTAGATAGGCGCTGCTTATCTTCCATCCAAAAGGTCCAAAAAATGTCTCATAAGAAATGTCTGAATATTTTTTTTTTTTTTTAAACGTTTTATTGGTAATAAAAGTAGCAGTGACAAAAACATGAAATGCAGGTGGTAATACAGGTATAAATGGATAAACAATGCAATTAAATCAACATAACACATGAAAACTAACCCAGCCTACACAGGATCAAAAGCAACCAGTCTCTGAGTAGTGGGAAATCATAGTAAACAACTATTCAGAAAGGCCAGTGCGAATTGTAATGTTCAAGTGGGTAAAACTGATACAAAAAGGTACCTTGGGTAAAGGCAGAACCCGTGGTCTGAGGAGTTGAGATGAGGTGAGATCCCTGCGTCAGAGGGAGTGTGTATGGCTTGCAGAATTACGGGGATCCCGAAGGTGGGAACACGTTCCCTAATGGAGCAAGGCGGTGGTGATGGGTATGCCGGTCCACCGGGCAAAGTAAGCCCAGGAACGGGGAGGGATAGTTGTTGGCGTAGGGAGGAGACCCAATGGTGGGCCTCGGGGGGGTGTACAGGAGAGGTGCGAGCCAGTCGGACCGGCCAAACCGCCAAATAGCACCCGATTAGGCCAGGGGAAAGGAGAGGAAGAGAAGGGATGGGGGGGATAGCAGAGAGCAAAAGAGTAGAAGCAACAGGGCAGAGTAGAACAAAGCGAGAGGGCAAAAAAAAAAAGGGGGGGTGAATACAGGGTGTAGGGGATAATACGGTACTCATGTGGAAACTAACAGGTCACAAGTCCGAAAATCCGGGGGTGAAGGTATGGGAGAGCACATGGGTGACAGAAGTGAAGGCAGAATCGAAGGATCCAAAGGGTGGCGTATTCCAAATTCAGGAGCTACACAAAGAGGAGAATTCTGTGGTAGTCGTACAATGGCTCCATTTCTCCATTTCTTGTGGAATTTTGTAGCCGTGTCCCGTGGTACATGGATGAGCTCTTCCATTTCAGCAATCTTCACATTACGGCGCAACCATTTTTTAATTGTGGGTGCTTGCGTGGAGGTCCACAACACAGGAATGCACTGCCTGGCCGCGTTTATCATGTGTATCGCAAGGGATTTTTGTATGATGCATGAGATGTGGGGGAATGGTGCAGGATGAACTGGGCGGGCGAGAACTCTAAAGTATAAGTAGTCACCTGCTCGATGATCCTGTGTACTTCCTTCCAGAAAGTGGACAATAGAGGGCAGGACCAAAAAATGTGTAGCAGAGTGCCACGGTCTGCAAGGCACCTCCAGCAAGTAGGGGGCAAAGAAGGGGAGATTTTGTGCAGAAGTGCTGGGGTGCGATACCACCTAGCAACAAGCTTGTAGCCACTTTCCTGCGTGGTCACATTCAGAGAGCCCTTGTGATTTTTAAGGAAAATTTGTTCCCATTCAGTGGTGAAAGAACATGAAAGTTCATTCTCCCATGCAACGCAGCGCTTACTCTTACACTGATCTGAGCTGTCAAATAAGAGAGCATGTGTAATAGAAATTAATTTACGGAGTGGGCCTTCCTGCTGACAGAGCTCGTCGAAAGTGGTGGGGGAGGTTTTACAAGGATGCGTACGTGAGAGTGTGTTGATAAATTGGCTAAGGAGGAAAAACGACCAAGGCGGTATGGGTGGCCTCTTGACCTTCGTCACAATGGAGGAGGCAGAAAGAATCTCATCACCATCACAAAGGTGGTGAATACTAGGGTTGAGCGAACACGGACTGTATTATTCGTGTTCGTACCGAATAATTGGATTTTTGTTACCCGAACACGGACCCGAAAACTTTACTGTATATTCGGGTAAAAATCCGTGTTCGGTCATTTTATTTCCGGCTTTTGCATGCTTTGGCGCGCTTTTCATGGCGGGCTTTCAACAGCCAATCAACAAGCGTTTAACTGGTGTGCCTAAGCCATCCCAGCCATGCCTACAAATGTATCAGTAGCTGTGATTGGCCGTCTGAAGCATGTGACCAAGTCTTTATAAGTTCGAGGCAGCGCCGCTGCGGCGTCATTCTGCTGTTTAGTTCAGGGAGAGAGCACACATCAACGTGCTGGTTGCTGATTAGGGACAGACAGGAAAAAAAAACATTTGTGTCCGGATAGAATTGAGGGACAGATCAGAGTGTGTTAGGCAGGGCAAGTTGTAGGCATTTTAGGGAGAGAGTCTGCTGATTTTTAGGGTCAGTGTGTTCTACAAACTACAATCGATATTGCTGTGTGGGGTGGGGTTTGCAGTGACCGATCTACGATCTTAGCAATCCTTTTAGGGAGAGAGTCTGCTGATTTTTAGGGTCAGTGTGTTCTACAAACTACAATCGATATTGCTGTGTGGGGTGGGGTTTGCAGTGACCGATCTACGATCTTATCAATCCTTTTAGGGAGAGAGTCTGCTGATTTTTAGGGTCAGTGTGTTCTACAAACTACAATCGATATTGCTGTGTGGTGTGGGATAGGAGATAGGCAGGTGTCAGCGGTCCACATCCATTTTGCTGTGTGTGGGCTGCAGTGAACACAATCTTTTTGGGCTGCAGTAAACACAATCTTTTTGGGGTGCAGTGAACACAATCTTTTTGGGCTGCAGTGAACACAATCTTTTTGGGCTGCAGTAAACACAATCTTTTTGGGGTGCAGTGAACACAATCTTTTTGGGGTACAGTGAACACAATCTTTTTGGGGTGCTGGCTGCAGATTAGGGACAGACAGGAAAAAAAAAACATTTGTGTCCGGATAGAATTGAGGGACAGGTCGGAGTGTGTTAGGCAGGGCGAGTTGTAGGCATTTTAGGGAGAGAGTCTGCTGATTTTTAGGGTCAGTGTGTTCTACAAACTACAATCGATATTGCTGTGTGGGGTGGGGTTTGCAGTGACCGATCTACGATCTTATCAATCCTTTTAGGGAGAGAGTCTGCTGATTTTTAGGGTCAGTGTGTTCTACAAACTACAATCGATATTGCTGTGTGGTGTGGGATAGGAGATAGGCAGGTGTCAGTGGTCCACATCCATTTTGCTGTGTGTGGGCTGCAGTGAACACAATCTTTTTGGGCTGCAGTGAACACAATCTTTTTGGGGTGCAGTGAACACAATCTTTTTGGGGTGCAGTGAATACAATCTTTTTGGGGTGCAGTGAACACAATCTTTTTTGCCCACTGAGGAGGAGGGAGAAAAGTATTATTCTATCAGGCACTGTGTGCAGCATTTTTCCTTCAGCTGTGCTGTGCTGAGTGACTGATCATACACTGCTGTGTTCAGTTCATATGTGCTAATATTGAGTGGTTTCAGAAATCATACACTTTTTTTCTATTCCACTATTCAATATACAGCCTTGGGTTAAAAAATTTTTTTATTGTGGCCTGCAGCAGAGCTGAATGATATTTGGGGTTTTTGGGGTTCATCTCATACTTCTGGAGATTTGAGGGTGCTGCCTGTTCCATACTCCTCCTACTCCTCATTCAGCCTTTTAGGGGTACAAACAATAGTAATTTGGGCCTAGTGTGCTTCTGTACGTGTGAGATACATACACTTTTTTTGATCATATTTCCTATTCCGCTATTCAATAAAAACCTTTGGGGATCAATTAAATTGCGGAATAGTTTGTGTTGGTACGTTTGAGATCCACCTTTCCAAGTTTTTGGGGTTCATCTCATACTTCTGAAGATTTGAGGGTGCTGCCTGTTCCATACTCCTCCTACTCCTCATTCAGACTTTTAGGGGTACAAACAATAGTAATTGGGGCCTAGTGTGGTTTTGTACGTGTGAGATACATACACTTTTTTTGATCATATTTCCTATTCCGCTATTCAATAAAAACCTTTGGGGATCAATTAAATTGCGGGATAGTTTGTGTTGGTACGTGTGAGATCCACCTTTCCAAGTTTTTGGGGTTCATCTCATACTTCTGAAGATTTGAGGGTGCTGCCTGTTCCATACTCCTCCTACTCCTCATTCAGCCTTTTAGGGGTACAAACAATAGTAATTGGGGCCTAGTGTGCGTCTGTACGTGTGAGATACATACACTTTTTTTGATCATATTTCCTATTCCGCTATTCAATAAAAACCTTTGGGGATCAATTAAATTGCGGGATAGTTTGTGTTGGTACGTGTGAGATCCACCTTTCCAAGTTTTTGGGGTTCATCTCATACTTCTGAAGATTTGAGGGTGCTGCCTGTTCCATACTCCTCCTACTCCTCATTCAGCCTTTTAGGGGTACAAACAATAGTAATTGGGGCCTAGTGTGCTTCTGTACGTGTGAGATACATACACTTTTTTTATCCTATTTCCTATTCCGCTTTTCAATAAAAACCTTTGGGGATCAATTAAATTACGGGATAGTTTGTGTTGGTACGTTTGAGATCCACCTTTCCAAGTTTTTGGGGTTCATCTCATACTTCTGAAGATTTGAGGGTGCTGCTTGTTCCATACTCCTCCTACTCCTCATTCAGCCTTTTAGGGGTACAAACAATAGTAATTGGGGCCTAGTGTGGTTTTGTACGTGTGAGATACATACACTTTTTTTGATCATATTTCCAATTCCGCTATTCAATAAAAACCTTTGGGGATTAATTAAATTGCGGGATAGTGTGTGTTGGTACGTGTGAGATCCACCTTTCCAAGTTTTTGGGGTTCATCTCATACTTCTGAAGATTTGAGGGTGCTGCCTGTTCCATACTCCTCCTACTCCTCATTCAGCCTTTTAGGGGTACAAACAATAGTAATTGGGGCCTAGTGTGCGTCTGTACGTGTGAGATACATACACTTTTTTTGATCATATTTCCTATTCCGCTATTCAATAAAAACCTTTGGGGATCAATTAAATTGCGGGATAGTTTGTGTTGGTACGTGTGAGATCCACCTTTCCAAGTTTTTGGGGTTCATCTCATACTTCTGAAGATTTGAGGGTGCTGCCTGTTCCATACTCCTCCTACTCCTCATTCAGCCTTTTAGGGGTACAAACAATAGTAATTGGGGCCTAGTGTGCTTCTGTACGTGTGAGATACATACACTTTTTTTATCCTATTTCCTATTCCGCTATTCAATAAAAACCTTTGGGGATCAATTAAATTGCGGGATAGTTTGTGTTGGTACGTTTGAGATCCACCTTTCCAAGTTTTTGGGGTTCATCTCATACTTCTGAAGATTTGAGGGTGCTGCTTGTTCCATACTACTCCTACTCCTCATTCAGACTTTTAGGGGTACAAACAATAGTAATTGGGGCCTAGTGTGGTTTTGTACGTGTGAGATACATACACTTTTTTTGATCATATTTCCAATTCCGCTATTCAATAAAAACCTTTGGGGATTAATTAAATTGCGGGATAGTGTGTGTTGGTACGTGTGAGATCCACCTTTCCAAGTTTTTGGGGTTCATCTCATACTTCTGAAGATTTGAGGGTGCTGCCTGTTCCATACTCCTCCTACTCCTCATTCAGCCTTTTAGGGGTACAAACAATAGTAATTGGGGCCTAGTGTGCTTCTGTACGTGTGAGATACATACACTTTTTTTGATCATATTTTCTATTCCGCTATTTAATCAAAACCTTTGGGTATAAACAATTAAATTGCGGGATAGTCTGTGTCGGTACGTGTAAGATACACCTTTCCAATTTTTGGGGCGCATCTCATACTGCCGAGGATTTGAGGGTGCTTCAGTCTGCCTCCTGCCTGTTCCGAACTCCTCCTACTCCTCTTCCTCATCCTGCCTTTAGGGTACAAAAAATTGTAATCGGGGCCTAGTTGGTGTTTGTACGTGTGAGATACACCGTTTTGTAAAATTTGTCCTATTCCGCTATTCAATATACACTCTGTTTGAGTGTAAAAAATTAAATTGCGGGATAGTCTGTATCGGTACACGTGAGATATACCTTTTTAAATTTGTTTGGCGCATCTCCTTCTACCGCCGAGGATTGCAGGGCGCTTCAGTTTGCCTCCTGTTCCCAACTCCTCCTACTCCTCTTCCTCATCCTGCCTTTAGGGTACAAAAAATTGTAATCGGGGCCTAGTCTGTGTTTGTACGTGTGAGATACACCGTATTATAACATTTTTCCTATTCCGCTATTCAATATACACCCTTTTGGAGTGTAAGAAAATTAAATTACGGCATAGTCTGTATCGGTACGTGTGAGATACACCTTTTAAATTTTTTTGGCGCATCTCCTTCCACCGCCAAGGATTGCAGGGCGCTTCAGTTTGCCTCCTGTTCCCAACTCCTCCTACTCCTCTTCCTCATCCTCCCTTTAGGGTACAAAAAATTTTAAACGGGGCCTAGTCTGTGTTTGTACATGTGAGATACACCGTTTTTTTATCCTTTTTCCTATTCCGCTATTCAATATACACCCTTTTGGGGTAAAAAACATTAAATTGCGAAATAGTTTGCATATTTGACTGTCAGATACACCCGTGCGATACTGTTGTTGTTTTGTTCCGCTATTCAATAAACACCTTTCTAGGGCAAGATCATAAATTACAGAAATATTAGGAGACCGTCAAATAGGGGCCGTGGCCTGGGTCGTGGTGCTGCTGGTAGAGCTTCTGTTGCAAGGAGAGGACGTGGTCGATCTGTGCCAGCTACACGCACAAGTGAAACACCTTCCTCAAGTGTTAGTAGGCGACAGAACCTGCATCAGTATTTGGTAGGGCATCATACGCCTCTAGAAGTGATGAGGCCAGAACACAGAGAGGCGATAGTAGATTGGTTTGCTGCTGACAGTGCCTCCAGTTCCTTCACATTGTCTCCCACCCAGTCTACTGCAGAAAGGTCAGAGTTGGCACCTGCAGCCGATGTCCAACCGTCTTTCACCTCACCCCTTGCAAATCAGGCAAGCAGTCTGAGCCCCAAGCCATACAGCAGTCTCTTCTTCTTTTTGAGGACTCTGTCAGCAGGGTTTCCCAGGGCCATCCACCTAGCCCTGCCCTAGAAGTGGAAGAGATTGAGTGCAGCGATGCCCAACCACTCATTTCTCAAGATGAGTACGTGCAAGGACCATCGCAGCACGTCTCCGATGATGACGAAACACAGGTGCCAACTGCTGCGGCGTTCAGCATTGTGGAGACCGACAAGGAGGGCAGGGGTGAAGACTGGGTGGAAAATGATGTGGAGGACGATGAGGTCCTCGACCCCACATGGAATGAACGTCATGCAGGTGACCTGAGTAGTTTGGAGGAAGAGGCGGTGGTCGCACAGAGCCACCAGCACAGCAGAAGAGGGAGCAGGGTGCAGAAGCGGAGCACCCGTGCCCTAGACACTACGCCTGCTACTGCCCAACGCAGCAAGGGAACGAGCGCACCAAAGTCAGCTCAAAGGAGTTCTCTAGCGTGGAAGTTCTTTAGAAAATGTGCTGATGACAGGACACGAGTGGTTTGCACCCTGTGCAATCAGAGCCTGAAGCGAGGCATAAACCTTCTCAACCTGAGCACAACCTGCATGATCAGGCATCTAAGTGCAAAGCACGAGCTGCAGTGGAGTAGACACCTTCAAAACCAGGAAACGTCTCTGGCTCATCCTGCTTCCTCTTCTGCTGCAGTCTCGGCCACTCCAGCCACATCTTAGTGATACCGGCACCTGCCACCCTGCAAACAGAGGATCTGTCAGCAACACCACCACCTGGGTCACCAACCATCTCCACAATGTCCCGTGGAAGCGTTCAGCTTTCCATCTCCCAAACACTTGAGAGGAAGAGGAAGTACCCCCCTACCCACCCGCGATCCCTGGCCCTGAATGCCAGCATTTCAAAATTCTTGGCCTTTGAAATGCTGTCATTCCGTCTGGTGGAGATGCACAGTTTTAAAAACCTTATGTCGGTGGCTGTCCCACAGTACGTCGTGCCCAGCTGCCACTACTTTTCCAGCCAAGAAATCCCTTCCCTGCACAACCAAGTGGTGAAAAAAATCAGGTGTGCACTGCGCAACGCCATCTGTGCCAAGGTCCACCTAACTACCGATACGTGGACCAGTAAGCACGGTCAGGGGCGTTATATCTCCCTAACGGCACACTGGGTAAATGCAGTGGCGGATGGGCCTGAGGCGGATAGCAATTTGGCGCATGTCCTTCCACCACAGAGGATTGCAGGGCGCTTCAGTTTGCCTCCTGTTCCTAACTCCTCCTACTCCGCTTCCTCATCCTCTACCGCCTCCTCATCCGTACAGCGTAACACCTTCACCACCAACTTCAGCACAGCCAGGGGTAAACGACAGCAGGCAGTTTTAAAACTTGCCTGTTTGGGGGACAAACCACACACCGCGCAGGAGTTGTGGAGGAGCATGGAACAGCAGACAAATGAGTGGTTGCTGCCAGCGAGCCTCAAGCCCAGGCCTGGTGGTGTGCGATAACGGGCGAAGTCTCATAGCAGCTCTGGGCCTAGCCGGTTTGACGCACATCCCTTGCCTGGTGCATGTGCTGAATTTGGTGCTGCAGAGGTTCCTTAAAAACTACCCCGATATGTCAGAGCTGCTGCAGAAAGTGCGGGCCGTCTGTGCGCACTTTTGGCGTTCTCACCCTGCTGCTGCTCGCCTGTCAGCGCTGCAGCGTAACTTCGGCCTTCCCACTCACCGCCTCATATGTGACGTGCCCACAAGGTGGAACTCCACCTTGCACATGCTGGAAAGACTGTGCGAGCAGCAGCAGGCCATAGTGGAGTTTCAGCTGCAGCACGCACGCGTGAGTCACTCTGCGGAACAGCACCACTTCACCACCAATAACTGGGCCTCCATGCGAGACCTGTGTGCCTTGTTGCGCTGTTTTGAGTACTCCACCAACATGGCCAGTGCCGATGACGCCGTTCTCAGCTTAACTATCCCACTTCTATGCCTCCTTGAAAAAACAATTCGGGCGATGATGGAAGAGGATGGATGTGGCACAGGATGAGGAGGAGGAGGAGGATGAAGAGGTAACATTTCCAAGGCTTTCAGGGCAGTCATTCGCAAGGGGCTCCGAGGGTGGGTTCCTGCACACACAAATGCCAGGGACACAATTGTCCAGCAGGGGCACAGTTCTGGAGGATGAGGAGGATGAGGAGGAGGAGCTGGAGGAGGAGATGGAAGCATGTTCACAGCAGGGTGGCACCCAGGCCAGCTCATGGCCATCACTGGTGCGTGGCTGGGGGGATACAGAGGACACGGACGATACACCTCCCACAGAGGACAGCCTTTCGTCGCCTCTGGGCAGCCTGGCACACATGAGCGATTACATGCTGCAGTGTCTCCACAACGACCGCCGAGTTGCCCACATTCTAACTTTTGCTGATTACTGGGTGGCCACGCTGCTGGATCCCCGTTACAAGGACAACGTACCGTCCTTAATTCAGTCACTGGAGCGCGATCGCAAGATGCGCGAGTACAAGCGCACGCTGGTAGACGCCATGCTGCTGGCATTCCCACCTGACAGCGGGGCCACAGTGGAAGCACAAGGCAGAGGGGGAGGAGGAGGAGGAGGAAGAAGTCGCCAACGCAACCAGGGCACCCCCAGCACCTCAGAAGGCAGGGTTAGCATGGCCGAAATGTGGAAAAGCTTTGTCAGCACGCCACAACAGCAGCACCAGCAGCTCATATGGAACGTCTTAGCAGGAGGCAGCATTTCACCAACATGGTGGAGCAGTATGTGTGCACACGCCTAGACGTACTGAATGAGGGGTCTGCCCCCTTCAACTTCTGGGTCTCCAAGTTGGGCACATGGCCTGAGCTTGCCCTTTACGCCTTGGAGGTGCTGGCGTGCCCTGCAGCCAGTGTATTATCTGAACGGGTATTTAGCACGGCTGGGGGCGTTATCACAGACAAGCGCAGCCGTTTGTCCAGAGACAATGTGGACAAGCTCACGTTCATTAAAATGAACCAGGCATGGATCCCACGATACTTTTCCGTACCTTGTGCAGAATAGCGATGGATACCGACCTTACCCAGCCATTGTTCCATTTTTGCTCTTTCTCACTCTTTTGGGGTGTACCCTCATTTAAAATTTGTGAAAAGAAGCAGTGTTGGCTACCTCGTCCTCCTCAGGGCCAGATTAACGTAGGGGCTATTGGAGCTGAAGCTCCAGGCCCCTACCTTTATATAGGCCCCGGGTTGGCCATATTCACTGTTATCACTCTTCTGTCACTTGTAAACACAGAAGTCTGGCTTCTATGCTCGCTTCCCCAGGCAGCTCCCTCAGAACCTCCCCACACAGCACGAAGGCCGGACAAGGAGGGACAGTTGCCGATGCATGGATGTGTTTATGGGCTTCAGAGACAGCATCCCATGTGGAATTAGGCATGCATGGCTGCACCCTTCCTCCTCTGGGTGCATGCCAAGGCACGGCCCTTAAGGCCCTTCAAAATCCTCAGCACCAAGCCCATGATGCTCTTAATCCGGCCCTGGTCCTCCTCCACGGCCGCTTCCACCTACACCGCCCATAGGTGTGCGCAGCCTATTGCATTAGGGTGTGCACCCCAAAGTTTAAATACACATGCATGTGTTTGCCTACATGTACATGGCCCCGATACATTACTCTCCCTGCTGGCAAAGTGAAATAGAGCAGAGCAGGTCCGAGGGAGATCTTTCCCATCTCCTCACTGGCAAACAGAGTGATAATGCTATGTGCCCTAGGTGATTAGGGTGTGCCCAGGCACATCGGGCACACCCTGTGCGCACGCCTATGACACCGCCACATCCACCACCACCTCAACCTCCCTCCTACTCCATATGGGCCTCGTCCTTCAGAGATGAAGAACATTGTTTTATTTTTCTGTTTTTTTTTTTGTTGTTTTAAGTTATTTCCCTATCCACATTTGTTTGCAGAGCATTTGCCATGCTCTTAACTACGTTTTGCTGCCATTTTCAGCACTCTAGCCCTTTCCATTGGTGTTTTAGAGCCATTTTAGTGCCTGAAAGTTCGGGTCCCCATTGACTTCAATGGGGTTCGGTGTCCGGGAAAAGTTCGGCAAAAGTCCGGGACACGGACCCGGACTTTTTTTTAAAGTTCGGCCGAACCCGCCGAACACGGACATCCAGGTGTCCGCTCAACTCTAGTGAATACGTAACCTATCTTGAGGCCAGTTCTGTACCAAATAGTGGCGGTGCATGCCCGGAGGGAAGTCAGGGTTAAGTCTCAATGGGGTCATCGGCCCCGGTACTGCGGATATAGCCTTAGACTTACACGTCGAGTGGAAAGAACGAATAGTCGAGCCAATCAGGGGGTGATTCTGGAGAGCAAGAGGTATATGAGCAGGAATATTTTTTTTGCTAATGCTACCACCAAGATGAAAGGGGTGCTCATTGCTATCAAAGACATGGTGGCTCTCAAGTCGATCAACATTACAACTGATCAGCAAGGGAGATATATAATTCTGATTTGCAAAATCAACAACACAACATACACCCTAGTGAACATCTATGCCCCAAACATGAGTCAGATTTTATTTTTTCGCAAGCTGTGGAAAAAAGTAACCAAAATTAAACAAGGTCGGGTTATCTTGTGTGGAGACTTTAATGTATTCCCTGATGCCTAAGTTGATTTTAAAAGCTCTTCTACAAAAAAAAACCCCTCTCGTCTGCACTACTATCCTTTCTCCACACAAACAACCTATTCGACATCTGGGGATGCCAACACTCTATGGGTAAAAACGTTACTTTCTTTTAAAAACCATACTGCACATACTCAAGAATATATATATATTTCTAGGAGACAAACATTTCCTCCAAGAAGCTCTCATCATGTAAATACTCACAATACCATGGTCAGACCATGCGCCCATGTCAATATCGTTGGGTGATAGATTGGAGAGATCTTTTTCCAACTTGCGTAATGATCCATGCTTAATGGCACTCCCCGCCAACAAAACCTACATCCACAAACACCTGAGAGATTTTTTGACCTCAATAAACCTTCAGTCAGAGACCCATTTCTTTTCTGGGCCTCCCATTAACCCTATATGCAAGTCATTCTAATGAAACTTAGCTCTCAAGCTAAATGACAAAGCACAAAGGAGCCAACAGATCTGTTGGACACAATCAACATGTTAGAATAAACCAATCTAGCCCCAACTCAACAACTAGCAAAAAACTCTTTCAAGCCAGAAATGACCTTAAGATGCCAATCACGCATAACTCTTGTTGAAATTATGAGCCAGCTTGTACACCTCTAGCAATAAAGCAGGCAAGCTTCTTGCAGCACAAATTAAACAGTGTAGGTCCAAACAGAAAAACAAATCCTTAAATCCTGCACCCCTATCCCTCCAGGAAGGCAAAATGCATCACCCTAAAGACTTCACAAATGCATTCGGAACATACTATAGTGCATTATACAATCTTAAAGATGACCCTTCAGTGAGGCAACCCACAGATTTGGGCATTGACCACTCCATTGACCACTAAAGAGATTTTACAGGCTATTTACACACTTCCCAATGGTAAGGCTCCTGGGCCTGATGGCTACTCAGCCAAATACTGTAAATGTTTCTCCAATATCCTACCTCCTCATTTGTGTCAGACATTCAACACTGCTGTGTCCTCTGGCGAGTTCCCATTAGAAATGCTTTCTGCTAGTATTATAACAATCTCCAAACCATGGAAGGAGCCGGTTACTTCACAACATTTTTGTCTCATTTCATTACTACACACTAACCTCAAATTGTATGTGAGAATAGTGACTCAGAGACTAGCCCCTATTATGCCTCATCTTATACATCCCAACCAGGTCAGCTTTACCTTGGGCAGACAGGCACCAGATGCCACATGTAAAATCACTAACTTCCTTTATTACTCTGAATCAAAGAAGTTCCCAGCCTTATTCATATGGCTTTCTGCCAAAAAGGCATTTGACAGGATCCACTTGGGATATCTAAAACATACCCTTACAAAATTTGGTTTCAAACGTAATATTTTTTAAGCTGTTTTGGCTCTATACTCCAAGCCTACAGCCCAAGTATTCTCAGACAGAACTCTCTCCGACCCATTCACAATCTCTATAAGCACGAGGCAGGGATGCCCCCTCTAACCCTTTATTTTCACACTAATGATGGAACCATCAGCTCAAAAGATATGTAACAATGAGTCTATCTCAGGAATCCACATAGCAGATGAGAATGGAATATAAAATCTCTCTATTTGCAGGCGACATAATTCTGACCTTGACGGAACTGGCTTCTTCCCTTCCAGCAGCTTGTGATGTACTTGATCTGTTTTATGCATGCTCATTTTTTTTAAAGTGAACAATTCTAAGTTGAATAAGCTTAATGTGGGTGTTTTTACATAACATATGCTTGAATCTAAATTTTCCTTTCAATGGGTGGCTTCATCAATGCCCTATTTAGACATCTCTCTAACCACTCCTTCCTCTAACCTTTTAACACACACATACTCTGCCTTCTTGAACATCTGCAAACAGGACCACCAACATCTTAGCAAACAACTATCAAGGGCCGGTAGGGTTGCAGCTTTCAAAATGGTCACACTTCTGAAACTCTTTTACCTCTACCGAGCTTTACCCTTATCTATCCCGGATTCTTTTTTAAATACCCTTAAACAAAGGCTCCGCTCCTATTTATGGCAAAATATGAAATTATGCTGTCCTTGCGCCACCACCATCTGACATTAAAGGGCAGGAGGCATGAGCTTTCAAGATGTGAAAGACTATTACACGGCAGTGGTACTGGACAAACATCGACACTGGTTCGCCCCCCCCATTAAACAAACAATGGAGGCACATAGAGCAGGTTTTCATGCCTAAGGGAGACTTAGGTATCCTTCCCCTAGCACAATCTGCAACTAACTTAACTCAAAAATCAAACCAACCAACAATTGTGGCAGCTTTGTAGGCGTGGCAGGTCTTCTTCTCACACAACACATGTAGGAGCACTAGACACACGCACCCTAACTCTACTAGAAATATTTCAATTTCTACTTCCCAAAGTCTCACTTACACATTGGACTTCTCTTAGACATAAATGCTTGGCATTATTAATGGAAAATGACAAACCCTTGGCTTTCTTGACACTACAAGCTAGATACAACATCGCAAGGCTTAAATACCTACAGACAAATAGCTTCATTCCTCCTGAAATCCATGTCTTGACAACTTATTTACCTAAAAAGGTGTGGAATTTCTGGTCCTCTGAGGCAAATGCATTGAAGGGCATTACACTTTTCTCTTGCACCTTACATGATAAGAGTGAGTTTGTGAAAGATCCGGCTCTTAGGAGATAGCGAGACTTTAAAGTCTCGTTCTTGCATCTCCAGTGGCCACAAGCTATTTATTACAATCACAAAGCCTCCAAATGCGTCAATTACTGGGAGCTATCCCATAAACGTCACCATAGATGGTACCTGACTCCTGCTCAATTGTTCAACTTTGCAAACCTATATGATGACAAATGTCATTACATAGTTGCTCCCAAACAGGCTCTTTAATCACTTCTGGACCGGAAGGATTTGCCCCCTTAATGACCAGGCCCTATTTTGCGATTCGACACTGCGTTATTTTAATGGACAACTCTGTACCCAAACAAAATGTACGTCCTTTTTTCCCACAAATAGGGCTTTCTTTTAGTGGTATTTGATCACCTGTGCGATTTTTATTTTTTGTGCTATAAACAAAAAAAGAGTGACAATTTTGAAAAAAAAATATATATTTTTCATATTCTGCTATATGACATTCTCAAAAAAAAAAAAAAAAATTTTAACAGTGTAGGCCAATTTGTTTTCTGCTACATATCTTTGGTAAGAAATTGCAATAAGCGTATTTTGATTGGTGTGCGCAAATGTTATTGCGTCTACTAACTACGGGAAAGATTTATGTCATTTTAAGTTTTTTTTTTTTTTACTAGTAATGGCGGCGATCTGCGATTTTTAGCGGGACTGCAACATTGCGGTGGACAGATCGGACCCCTAACTGACATTTTTGATACTTTTGGGGGTACCAGTGACATTACTACACTAATCAGTGCTAAGCATATGCACTGTTAGTGTAATAATGACACTGGCAGAGAAGGGGTTAACAGTATAGGTGATCAAGGGGTTAAATGTGACCCTAGGGGAGTGATTCTAACTATATGGGTGTTGGACTTTGGAAATGATCTCAGAGACATGCAATCCTATGTAGCAGGATCACATGAGCTCTGTGATCATTGCAGGGAGAAGGGTGATCGGCTCTGTTTACAACAGCAAACCGTCTTTCTCTCTCAGCAGGGAGAGATCAGGGCTGTCAGGTGGAATTCAGAGCCACCTGACACCCGCATCCGCTTCCCTGCTGATGATCGGGGTGCAAACGCACCCCCCAGTGGCCTTTCAGGAGAGCGACGTAGACCTACGTCGCTTTGCCTGTCTGTGCCACCCTGCCGCAGTAAAAAGGCGGCGGGTGGTCTGGAAGTGGTTAACTTACATCCTTTGGAATTGTCCACATGTATCCCACTTTTTGAAAAAATTATTTTCCTTTATTTCTGAGATTACAGAAATCATACGAACCCCTCCACCTCCTTAGCCATTCTCAGCTTAGGAATTGACTCCTTTCCCCATAATCGCAAAACCCTAATCATGCACATCTTATTTGCTGTTAGGCTTTTAATTATGTGGAAATGGAGGCAGCCTACAGCCCCAAATATTTCTGAGGTTAAAATTTAACTTGTTCCACCTTGAAATCTAATTCACTTGCTAAGTTTGAAAAATATTGGGAGCTTTGGCTCCAATTTCATCATAATAATGGTTAGTAAATCCCTTTGCCAGATATGCCCTGGTTGGTACTGTCTACAGTAATGACTATTCATACTCATGAGAAAGTTTTTTTTTTATTTCTTCTCTCATTTATCTGTGTCTATGTTTGCTTCTTGACTGATTTGTACTTTTATTTATACTTTTGCACACATGCTGTGTCTGTATAAGCATTTTTCCTGACAAAAACCTAATGAAAATCGTATTGGGAAAAAAAAAACAAATTAAGTGAGTAATCTCTAGCAGGAATTACAGTAAATGTCCAAACAAAATATTGCCCATATGGATAAGGATAAAGCACCATCCGTTTACATAAAAATGTTAATGACAGTCATTACCAAAACCTTCAATGCATATTTAAATGCAGAGATTCAAGCTAAAAAAATTGAAACTGACAAAATACTACCTCATATAAAGTGAGGATTTGATACCTAGAAAATGCTGATGATAATCACCAGCAATAAGCTCCTACGTAGACATAAACACATTAATATCAGCCCATTCTACAAAGATCACATAAAATAAATAATGAATAAAATTCAAATTTCAGCAGTACTTAACTATTATTATTAACGGAATTAATGTCCCACTCAACATTTAATCCTAATGGATTTTATGACTTCAATTGGTAAATCCAATGTGTTTCCCATTGTGATATTTGCCTCACATTATTACTTCCCCTCCAGTGCGCCCTAAAACTCTAATCCTACCATCTTTAAAAATGTATGATCCCTATGATAACATAGGGCAAAATGCTTAGAAAGACTATGGCTGTTTAACCCTTTCTTAATATTGGTTAAATGCTTCCCAATTATAACATTTAGTACTCTTTTAATCCTACCCACATACTGCAGATGGCATGAGCACTCCAGGAGATAGACAACATTCTTAGTGGAACAGGTAATAAACAGATCAATTGTATACACTCTTGGGTAACATTGGACTGTTACTTAAAGATTTTGTTCTAACAGCATTAAAGCCACAACATTTCCTAACACAGAAAAAACCTTTAAGATTACTAAAAAAAAAGTGTGTCATTCTGAATGTTCAATAACATTATGAGTAGCCAAATTTCTTCAAGTCTGGGCTTTTTTAAATATTACTTTGGGTTTGTCATGTAAAATACACCCCAATTCGCTATTATTGTGTGACTATAATACTCTATTATTCTTAACATCCCAGTGTGCTTAAAAGCCTTTTTCCTGACAGACTCCATGGCAGCATACGTATCGGGTTTGGCCCCGCCTCCAAACCTACCCATAGGACCTCACTCCCATAAATCTTTGCTCCTGTTCAGCACACGTGTTCTTTTTTTGTCCTCCAAAGGATTACCTGATATCCTACCTGAAGATGGATTCCGGGTGATGGATGGCTCTACCTGTCGGGTATGGAGCTCTCCAATAAGCCCCAGCTGCTGCGGGGTATGGAGGAGGGGCGAAGATGTAGCAGCCTTGGCCAAAAAGCCCAGCTGCTGCGGGTGGCCGGTACCCTTGAAAGAGATAAGTCCGGTGTGCATCCATCCCTGGTGGTCTGCGGTTCGTGAGTACACTCCATGGCAGCTATGTTATATGCTTATATTTGCCTTTGTTTATATGTTTTTTCTCTTACCTGGTCTTTCCTGCCTTCCCTGGTGGCTAGTGGTCCGGGGCCGGTCAGCGGTTCACTTCCTGACCGGCCGCCGGTGCGGTGCGCTACTGCGCATGTGCGGCGCCTCCAGAACGAGGCTTGGTTCTCGCGCGTGCGCAGTAAGAGCGCGGCGCATGCGCAGTGAGTTGGCGTCGGCGGCGAGCGCTGATGACGTCACCAGGCGCCATATTTAAACCCCAGAACTGTCAGCAGTGTTGTGTTTATACACACTGCTGATACTGGGTGTTCCATACTCCGCATCTGATCGGTTTTTGGACGCCTGCTGTTCGTTGCCGCTCTGCCTGCTAACCTCTGGTTCTTGGTGAGTACTGGCCCCAGTTTGGGAGCCCCCCCCCTCCCCCCCCCCTCCTCTTTTGCTGGTTTTCTGACATTGCTGTCCGGCTCATTCTTGTAGGTCAGCATCAGAATGGAAGCTACTTTGCCCTCCGGTGGTCAGCCCGCCCCTAACAGGTATTTGGGGCTTCTTAGTGGGGCTGTGGGTTATAGGGGGTGGGGGTAGGAACTCAAGTGTTCCTAGCTTCCTGTCTGTTTTTTCTGTTTTTTCTCTTGTTCACAGCCCTCCTCGTTCAGAGACTAGGCACTCTTCTCAAAGAAGTGAAAGACGCTCAAGCTCTCGCCACCGGCACTCTACAGGAAAGTCCCGTTCGGGCTCACATCATCAAAAATCATCTACTTCAGCCAGCCACGCACGGAGACCTGACAAAGCAGGTTGCAGAGGCTGTGGCGCTAGTGTCCCGGAGAGGAAGCTTTTCTGTGATAGATGTTTCTCCCAGGCTGCGGGAGAAAGGGATACTTCCGATCAGCGCATTGAGGCTTTGGTCAAGAGAGTGGTTAAGGACTCTTTGGCAGAGTTGGGTGTCAGTCGTTCTCAAGACACTGCAACGGCTTCCCCAAGCCCCTCCCCTGTAGCACTACAGGTACAGGAAGATTTCGAGTCAGCCCACACAAGCCATCAGTCGATGCTCTTGTCAGGTAGCGACTCTGAAGATGAGGATCCCTGCTTGGGTTTTGAATATACCTTGGTGCCTTCCCTGGTTAAAGCGGTCAGAGAGACCTTAAATTGGGAGGAGTCAGCTGTTCCCCCTCCCAAGCAGAAGAAGTACTTTAAACAGCTCAATAAGGAGCGTGTTAATTTTCCCTTCCTGGGAGAGTTGGGTGAAATCATCTTGGAGGAGTGGAAAAAGGTGGAACGAAAGAATTCCTTAGTATCCAAGATGGCTAAACTTTACCCCTTCAAAGAGGATGATGTGAAACATCTTGAGTCCCCTCCCCTAGTTGACGCAGCAGTCATGAGACTGGTCAAGCACGTGACCCTTCCCTTAGAGGATACGGTCTCATTTAAAGACCCGTTGGACCGAAGGATGGACTCTGATTTGAAGAGAATCTACCTTACAGCAGGTATGGCCTGTAAGCCAGTCCTGGCTTTGGCTGCTCTATCCAAGGCCATGGAGTCTTGGGCTGATGTGGTAGACGAATCGGTCAGATCGGTTTCGGAGGAGGTGGCCAGAAGCGCTCCAATCCAGGAGCTTAGGCTGGGCGCGTCGTTCCTCGGGGAGGCTTCCATAGACTTGATCCGTCTATTGGCAAGAGTTATGCTGTCCTCGGTCACAGCTAAGAGAGCTCTTTGGCTCCGCCCTTGGGTGGCGGATCCGGCATCAAAGCAAGTTTGGTGCCGTATTCCCTTTGAGGGGTCCTCCCTTTTCGGGAATAAACTGGACGAGGCCATAACCCGGGCTACAGGCGGTAAGTCTGGGTTTCTTCCCCAGGATCGGCGCCAGTTCAACGTCAAGAAAGGACAGCCTACCAGAAAATTTGTGCCTGACCGGGCCAGGGAAGCTCGTTCTTATAGACCTGGTCGGGAGTTCAACCGGAACTGGAGATCCAGACAGTCTTCCAGGAAGACGACAAAGAATGTCTCCTCTGGGGACCGCGAGCCCACTAAGTCCTTTTGAAGGTGGGCCCGCTCAGACATGTCGGGTGGGTGCACGTCTACGCTCCTTCCGACATGTCTGGGCGGCTTCGATTCAGGACCCCTGGGCCGTCAGGACGGTGTCTTCAGGCCACAAGTGGGTCTTCAAGGAGAGGCCAGGCTCAAGGTTCCTGCCTACTGCCATACCATGTCTAGAAGAAAGGCGTCAGATTTTGTTTTCTTACGTCGAAGCTCTCATTGCTCAAGGGGCTGTCATCTCCGTTCCAGAGTCAGAGCGAGGCCAAGGAATATATTCTCCGCTCTTTCTGGTCCAAAAGAAGAACGGATCATGGAGACCAGTAATAGATTTGACCTTCTTGAACAAATTTATAAAAAAAGAAAGGTTCAAAATGGAGACCCTGTTGTCCATACAGCAGTCAGTCCAGCCGGCAGATTGGATGGTGTCCATCGACTTGAAAGACGCCTACTTTCATGTCCCTGTGGACGAAGATTTTCAAAGGTTTCTCCGGTTCGAAGTGGGAGGATTACATCTTCAGTTTATCTGTCTCCCATTCGGGCTCTCAACATCTCCACGGACCTTTTCAAAAATCTTATTGGCCGTGGTAGCCCTACTGAGATTGAAAGGTATCCGTCTTCACCACTATTTGGACGATCTACTCCTGTTGTCCCAAGACAGAGACCAACTATTAGTTCATCTGGAGCAGGTCGTGTCCACTCTCCAGAAGTTTGGTTGGTTACTCAACAAGGAGAAGAGTCACCTGATTCCAACTCAGTCCCTGATCTACTTGGGCGCTCTGTTCGACACAGAGAAGGCGACTATCTCTCTTCCAGAGGAAAAGATAGGGACTCTCCGAGACAGGATTCGCTTTGCCCTCTCATCCTCTCATCTTCAGGCACGTCAATGTCTGAAGGTGATCGGGACTATGGTCGCAGTAGTCCCCATGGTGAAGTGGGCCCTGTGGAGGATGAGACCCTTTCAGAAGGGATTCCTTCAGCAATGGGATACGTGGCATCTGGATCAACGCATCTTCCTAACCCCTTCAATGAGAGCGAGTCTTCCTTGGTGGCTATGCAGAGACCACCTGCTGAACTGCCACTCTCTGAAACCAGCTCCGTGGGTAGTGGTTACCTCGGACGCCAGCAACATAGGCTGGGGTGCCCACTGTCTGTCGGAGGTGGCACAGGGCAGGTGGGAGTTTTCCACTCGAGGAATAGTATCCAACATACTAGAACTCCGAGCAGCGTTCCAAGCTCTTCGAGCATTTGCTCACCTGACAAAAGACCAACCTGTCATGCTACGCCTGGACAACACCTCAGCAGTGGCATACATCAGGAAACAAGGGGGTACACGCAGCTGGTCCCTATTGAGGGAAGTGGAGCCGATTATGTCCTGGGCACAGAAAAATCTCTCGAATCTTTCAGCAGTTTATGTTCCAGGAGTCCAGAATGTCAAAGCAGACTTCTTGTCCAGAGTGGATCTGGACAACAACGAGTGGTCCCTTCACAAGGAAACGTTCGATTGGATCCTAACATTGGGGTTTTCTCCAGAGGTAGATCTCTTCGCCTCCCCCTGCAATCACAAACTGCCGAAGTACTACTCAAGATTCAGAGATCCACAAGCATCAGGGATAGATGCACTCTCGGATCAGTGGAGATTCCACAGGGCATACGCCTTCCCACCAATTCCGATTGTGTTGCAGTTCCTTCGGAGACTCAGGTCGGAGCCAGTGGAGGTAGTGGCGGTGATTCCCTTCTGGCCGAACAGGCCATGGTTTCCCCTTCTGACGCTACTCAGTGTCCAAGATCCAATCCCGCTACCCTTCAGACCGGACCTATTGTCCCAGGGGTCTGTACTCCATCCATGCCCAGACCGTTTACATCTCAAGGTCTGGATGTTGAGAGGAGGAGGTTACAGGCTTTAGGCTGTCCAGAAACGGCAATCTCGACACTACTTAGTGCTAGAAGAAGCTCAACGAACAGGGTGTATCAGAGAATCTGGGAAAAATTTTCTGCACAACTGAATACAAGGCCTGATCCTCAATCTTCAATTAAGATCCAGGATGTATTGAGCTTTCTCCAATCAGGACTGGATTTGCCTCTATCAGTGAGTTCGCTCAGAGTCCAGGTCTCGGCTATTTCTGCTTTTACAGGGATCTCCTGGGCCACTCATGCCCTAATTCGTCAGTTCTTCCAAGGGGCAGTGAGAATCAGACCTCAGAGAAAACCCAGGTTTCCCAAGTGGGATCTGCCACTAGTTCTGGATTTCCTGGCGAGTCAAATTCAAGACATGTTTGATTCTTTGACCATAAGAGAGCTTACACTGATAACAGTGTTTCTGGTGGCTATAACCTCAGCAAAAAGAGTGTCGGAAATTGGGTCCTTTGGGACACAAGAGCCTTTCTTAACCTTTTTTCCTGACAGAGTGGTGCTCATCCCCATGCTGGATGCGAGACCAAAAAGGACCTCTGTTTTCCATGAAAACATAGAAACAGTATTACCAACCTTTAGACAGGAAGAGGAAGAATCTTCGGTTCATCCGCTGGATGTTGGAGAGTGTATTAAGAGATATTTAAATGCCACTTCCTCTTTCAGAAAATCAGAACATCTTTTCGTTACCTTTTATGGAAAAAACAAAGGTTCAAGAGCCTCGACGAGATCCATTTCCTCTTGGATCATCCAGACCATCCAGTGGGCTTATAGGGCTAAGGGCTTGACCCCTCCAGCAGTAGTTACAGCTCATTCGACGCGGAGCATCTCTACCTCCTGGGCAGTATCCAGACATGTGGCTCCTGAAGTCATTTGCAGAGCAGCATCGTGGTCCTCTATTAACACTTTCTTATCCCATTACTGTGTTGAGCCAGCGGCTCTTTCTTCTGTGAATTTTGGTTTGCAAGTCCTGTCTGTTTGACAAAATGCATTAAAACTTTTCTGTTCAGCACCTGCCCACCCTGTGTGTACGGCGAGTTATTTCCCGATACGTATGCTGCCATGGAGTCTGTCAGGAAAACGGAAAATTTATATCAAATACTTACCGTAATTTTCCTTTCCTGATGGACTCCATGGCAGCAGGAGTTCCCTCCCGGATTTCTGTGGAGGATAGTTACAGAACACGTGTGCTGAACAGGAGCAAAGATTTATGGGAGTGAGGTCCTATGGGTAGGTTTGGAGGCGGGGCCAAACCCGATACGTATGCTGCCATGGAGTCCATCAGGAAAGGAAAATTACGGTAAGTATTTGATATAAATTTTCCGTTTTATCACATAATGTTGTTCTGAAAAGTGGTCAAAAAGGCACACTCAAAGCCATAAGCACCCTCATGTCTGGTCTTAGGGACCAATAGGTCATTCCTATCTAAAGCTGAAACTTCACACATATTGTCATCCAAAGATGAAATAGGATAACCCTTATCTTCAAATCTCTGTTTAATGACCTAAGCTTGCACATGGAAGTCAACCAGCTCTGTGCAGTTCTGTCGCACATTAATAAACTGCCCTTTTGGAACAGTATGCAGCCACAATGGATGATAGCAACTATGCATTTGGATAAACCTATTATGATCATTTTTTTAAATAATGTTTTGTACTGAAACGATCACCATCCGTATATACCAAAGGATCCAGAAAACGGTTCTCTCTACTAAATTCAGGATTCCACTTTATGCCCCAATGATTCGTATTCAAATTGTGCATAAATGCATGTAGACTTTCCTAAGTACGTCATCAATGTAGCGCCTCCAAAACAGGACCTCTCTCCGAGGCCTACCAAAAATAGTGCGCTCCTCCCAGTGGGCCATAAATAAATTGGCCGCACTGGGAGCTCCAAATTCTCTTCTATTTTACTGAGAGGTTAAACCATGAAAAAGATACTCCCCAAAAATCAAAAATGTATTCATAGTAAAGCCCCATGATTAAAGAGAAAATTGGCTCATAATATTATAGAGCCCCCCATAAAAACAATTACATTTCTTTCTTTCTTTCTTTCTAGGTTTTTTCATGTGCAAGAGAAGTGCAGCATGTAAAACATATTTGAATAAAAAAAGAAAAGTGGAGTTTACTTCAAAGAGTATGCAGAGGAATTATCCGTTTAAAAAATGTATTATATTTGACAGTACTTATGTATCATTTACTGGAATGTCCCTGCAAATTACAATATGTAGGAAGGACCACCTGTAAATTAGCAGTAAGAATTAATAAACATATTAATAATAAAAAATGTTTTAAAAAGCATAGTATATCCAATCATTTTAGATAGGTACACAATAAAGATCCTAGATGTTTCCATTTGTATGCAATTGATAAAGTAGAAAAATTTTGAGAACTGCTTTTTATCTAATTTGCAATTATAGAAATAACGTGTGTTTTAATTATTTTTATTATTGTTTATTCCCATCCCTGTAGTATACAAATATAATAAGCACTATAATGTATTCCCTCTTTTTTTTTTTTACTTTCAATAATTTTTATTGAAATTTTTCAAAAAGAGAACAGAAGAACAATAACAAACAAGGCATATGAACAACATGCTTACATAGGAATTATTGTTCAAAACAGTACATGAGCAGATAGTCTTGGCAGTAAAACAAGTCCAACGAGTGCTGAAAAAGTTGCTAATTAATTAAATACTCTAAGTATGGCTGGATTCCAAGATAGAGTGGGAGCCGATCCCACCGGGGCACCCCTAATGGGCTCATACTGTGCCCCAGAGAGAAGAGGCTAAAGACGGTGGAATGATAACATAGAGGAAAACAGCCTTTGTCTCCGAAAACCTGAAGAAAGGATAGGCAATTCCCGTCAGGCACAAAAAAAGGTGTGTATTAGTCAAGAACTACCAGAATAATGATGGGGGGAAGTACAACATATGCCTCGTACACAGACTTAAACGGGGAGCAGGATAGAGTAAGTGGAAGGAAAAGGAGATTAGAAAAGAGGAGAAACAGCAGAAGGGGAAGGAGGAAAAGAGGGGCTGGAAGGGCGGGGATAGAGAGGGAGAGGAGGAGAAGGATCCCATGGTCCGATCCCACCTTACCCATAAATGGGCATCCAAAAGGAGAAAAGGGGAAAAATCTGAGAGAAAAAAAAAAAGAAAAAGGGTTCGTCAGACCGAGCCCATCTTAAAGTGTTACAATCACAAAGGTCGCCCAGGGTTCCCAGATTGACTTGAATTTTGCCTTAGAATCATTCAAAATACTGTACATCTTTTCCTGGGTCATTATCCATGAAATGTTAAGTTTCACAGCCAGGAAGGAGACCGTAGATTGTTTCCAATGTTTAGCTATTGTAATTTTAGCTCCTAGAAATATATAAGAAATTAGAGTCTGGGTGTGCTTGGGGACCCTGGGGGGACAATGACCAAGAAGGGCATATAGAGGTGATTGTTCAAGCGCTACCCCCATAACGCGTCATATTGTACGGAACATCCGGTTCCAAAAATAACTGATTTTTGGGCATTCTCAAAAAACATGTAAGTGGCTACCCAGAAGGTCGCAGTCCCTGAAGCAGACCGGGGAAGAGTTAGGGAAAATTGTCACCAAGCGAGAGGGTACTATGTACCATCGCATCAAAATTTTAACATTGGCCTCCCTGAGGCCCACATTGTGGATCCCACGAAAGGCTCTTGCGGCACAGGAATGCCAAACATCAAGGTCCCAGTCTGCAGTCAGGTCCTGTTCCCATTTCAGCATGTAAGAGGTTTTATCCTCAGCAGCAAGTAATGAGGGATAAATGAGGGAAATCCCTCCCTTGATATCTTGAATTCTGGAGCACCATTGCTCGTAGGGGGTTACTGTGAGGGGGCCCAAAGACCCCCTCTGAAGTGTGCGCAAAAGTGTGTGAGATCTGAGAGAAGCAAAATCGCTCCGCAGGTGGCATATTAAGAATAATTATACAATGTGAGTAGGAGAGAGGACCCCTTGCATCAAAAAAGTGTCCAATTCTATAAAGGCCTTTATCCGTCCACCATTTGAAAGCATCGATGTTAGTTCCAGGAGGGAAGTCAGGGTTATGAAAAATATGTTTAAGAGGACCCCAGGGGGAGGAGATCTTATTGGACTTAAGGATAAGGTCACACAGAGCAAATTAATGTGAGAGAGTAGGAGCCAGGATTGGGGGGTGGGAGGCAGGAGGGCTCCAAAGTAAGAAATCCACAGTATGGAGAGGGATAGCCTGTCTTTCCATGTAATACCAGTCAGGTTTTTCTCCTTTAATATATTTAACAGAAATACTTCCAAATGTCGGTACCCCGAGACCCCCATGTTTACGTGACCTAAAAAGTGTGGGTTTATTGATCCTATGACCCTTCCTGCCCCAAATAAATCTGATAATGTGTGATTGAAAGGATGCTACTTGTGACTTTACGAGCAAAATAGGGAGATCGCGAAAAAGATATAAAAGACGCGGAAGTAGGGTCATCTTGACTGCGTTGATTCTTCCCAGCCAAGAAATATTATATTTTGACCAGTCCTCTAAGTCCTTTTTCAGTTTTTTAATAAGTGGTGGATAGTTGGCTGAATGCAGGTCAGAAATCGAGGCTGTGATATGCACCCCCAAGCAGGGTATTGAGTCAGAATGCCAGGAAAAAGGGAAATGTTCTTTTAAGCGAGAGACCAAGGAATGTGGAAGGTTGACATTCAGAGATTTGCTCATATTCACCCTCAGACCCAAGACTGCTCCAAAGCTATTGAGGAGTGATACGATGTTAGGGAGCGAGATCAGGGGGGATGTGACAAATAGCATAATGTCATCAGCAAATAAAGTGCAGTCGCCACATTGTATGCCACGTATATTAGGATGGTGAAGGACGACAATAGCCAGGGACTCTAAGGCAATGGAAAAATGAGGGGTGAAAGGGGGCACCCCTGCCGTGTACCCCTGTGAATGGTAAAGGAATCAGACTAAAGACCTTGCATTCTGACTTGTGCTGAGGGGTGAGAGTACAGAGCCCGGAGAATGGCCAAAAAGGAGGGGCCAAAACCCCATCTCTCCAATGTGGAGAAGAGAAACGGCCAAGAGAGCGAGTCAAAGGCCTTGTGTAGGTCTACGGATAGCAGGAAGCCCTCTTGGGGAGGGGCTCCATCCCAGCCCGAACGTAGAAGAGTAGCCACGTCGATCACTCTTCTAATTTGATCGGTGCCTTGTCGGCCTTGGATGAAGCCTACCTGGTCCTTGTGAATATAAGAATGAATGAAGCTGGAGAGGCGAGTAGCTAAAATTTTTGTTAGGAGATTGAGATTATTATTAATAAGGGAAATGGACCTGTAAAGTCTAACGTCTGAATGGTCCTCACCCGGTTTCGGGATGACCGATATAAATGGCGCGTTCATGGAGCAGTCCAGGGGTTCTGTGTCTCTAAGGGAGTTATAGAATCTGGCCAGATAAGGGGTGAGCGTGTCAGCATAAGACTTATAATATAGGTTGGAGAAGCCGTCGGGGCCCGGGGCAGAATTGATGCGTAGAGCTTTAATGGCAACTAAGATTTTCTGCTCAGAAAAGGGCTCTTCTTGTAGGGAACGCAATTTTCTGCTAAGTTGTGGGAGGGGGGACCCGTTCCAGAAAGGACTCAATATCGTGTTCCTGGGAAGGCTTAGGGTCACCATAAAGGGTAGAATAAAAGTATTGGAAGGTAGCCATAATTGATGAAGGATTCCTCGTGAGTTCCCCGGACCGAGCCTTAATTTTGGGCATAGAAACAATCCCGTATTTCAGTGTCAATTTAGAAGCAAGCCTAGGTCCAATTTTTTTTTTAATGCATAGCCAGCAGGTGCGCATTTTGCCACTTTAAACTCTTAGCTGCGTTGGTGGTTAGAGCCAAATTAAGGGAAAGCTTAACCGCATCGAGTTTTCCCAGAGAAGCCGAGGTCGGGTCACGTTTATACTCCCTACTCAGTCTCTTGTATTCCCGTCCCAGCTTATTATTTTCAAACTGTCTTTCGCGCTTAAGTTTAGCCCCCAATTGAATGATATGGCCCCTGATGACCACTTTGTGGGCCCCCCAGGGGGAGGAGGGAGTTATGTCTTTGGAGTCGTTAAGGGCGAAATAATCTTGAATCAGTTTTTCTATAGTGGATTTCCATACCGGTTCGTTCAGAAGAGATTCGTTCAGACGCCATGGTGACGGGCCTGTACGCAAGGGAGTGCTCTTGAGTTTAAGAAACACTAAAGAATGGTCGGACCAGGGTATGTCTTACTGATTTTAGTGCCAAGGGGATGTTCATGGTAGGGACAAAAATATGATCGATTCTGGCTAGTGTGTTGTGAGGAGCTGGAAAGTGGGTGTAATCCCGGGCAGAGGGGTTGAGTTCTCGCCAAATGTCAACTAAACTCAAGGAATGGAGAAGCTTAGCTACTCGAAGGCTTTGTTTAGGGGGTCTGCGCAACCGTGGAGGTCCCTTCCTGGATTTATCTAGAGCGTGGTCAAAAGCTAAATTTGAGTCACCTCCCAGGATGTTTCTACCCTCAAAATGGGTGGAGAGAAGAGGGAGCACCCTAGATAAAAAGGCCGCAAAAAACATGCAAGGACAGAGCCAAGCATGGTGTTAGGGAGGCAGGGGATAAGTCCCATGCCCCCCAACCAATATCGTATTGGCACCCTATACTAGATAGGGTGCAGTCCTGCAGGAACCAGGAAAAGAAAGATTTTCCAAGCACCTACTGGAATGTGCGCACTAAAAGCTCTCCGGGCATGGGGCCCTGACCTGGACAAAAAGGAAAAACAAATATCATTGTCGCCCTGATATAAGGCAAGTAAACGTGTATGAGGAGGGCAAAGGGGAGGGAGGAGGAAAGGGGAAGGGAAATGGGAAGGGGGAGGGGGAGGCTTCTGCTACTGCATTACATCAGAGGGCAATATGAAGATAAAATATGTGATCTCAGCACAAAAACTTGGGACCAGTCAATAGAAAAAAAAATAAAAAAACAACAGGAACCGGTGCCCCAAACAGTATGGTAAATCAAAAAGGTAAACCAGATGCAAAACAAAGTTTCAGACAGATAATGTCCAGCGGAAAAAACAGCAAAAGGGAAGTGGAAAAAAATTCCAGATGAGAGTGATGAATCCACTAAGGATGGTTGGAATGACATTCTTGATTGATCAGGAACATCAAGGAGGCTTGACATACCGGTGGCGTTTATGTTGTTGCTTGTTCCAGACTGACGATAATGGGCTGATCGGCGGAGGTCGCTTGGAGGATTCCCATCTCGGGTTAGAGGAGGAGGGGAAAGGATCTCTGGAAATGAGTCCTAATTGAAGAAGAAGGAGTTCACCATCTTGAAGGGATGAAAAGCCATGGGTTTTGTTCTGGAAGAGAAAGTTCAGTCTGAAGGGAAAGGACCACCAATATTTCAAGGATTTAGCGGAGAGAATTGACAACAGTGGTTTCAGGGCTCTGCAACGCTGAATGGTCATAGGAGACAGGTCTGCAAAAAGTTAAATTTTGTGACCTTGGATGGAGTGGTCTTCCTTGTCCCTGCTCTTCCTCATGAGCTGCTCTTTAACCCCATAGTAGTGGGTTTTAACAATTACATCTCTGGGAAGGCCTTCCTTACGGGGCAATTGAAGTGCTCTGTGTGCTCTATCGAGCTCCAGGCGGTGGTCCGGAATATCTGGGAGAATGTTCTTAATAAATGTTTTAACAGTATTGGGAATATCTTTGATAGACTCAGGGATCCCACTAATTCTGTCATTTAGACGGCGACTCCTGTTCTCCAAATCATCCAATTTGGATAATGCAGTGTCCTATTGTTCCTGAAGAGTCTTAATACAAGCGGTATTTTGATTGGTTCTCGTCACAGTATGGTCAACAGTATTCTCTATGGCCTCAATCCTGGTGCCTAAATTTTGCAGATCAGCTTTGATAGAACCTGTGATCTGTGAGGCAGTATGAGCCAATCCAGTAGCCAGCATCTCAGAAAACCTATTCATCATGAGCAGGGAAATGTCAGGGAAGTTGCTCTGAGATTGCAGGCCTAGTTGATGCTACAGAGCCAGGGCCTCAGGTGATGGCATGTCAGGCAGCCCAGGGGACTGCTCCATGGCTCTGCTTAGCAGGGATGCAGTGGAAGCAGGTGAGGTGAACTGAGCTTGTGGATTACAAGTGGGGGTTGCTGGGGAAGGCCAGGGCTCTGGAGTGGCCGGTTGGATAGCAAACAGTGCAGCTGCTGTTTCCCCTACCTCCTGGTCTCCTTGTGTGCCTGAGGAGAGAGAGGGGGCGGTCGCCATCTTGGCCGGGTCCCGCTGTGGGGACAGAAACCGAAGCCGGCGGGAGACCTCCCTGCGGGGGCCCGCTGACATGCAGGGCTGGATCACCAACGGTGCTGTGTCGTTGATGCAAGTAGTGGGGCGAAATAGCTGTAAACACCGGAGCAGGGGCCTTATGCTGTCTGGAGAGGCGCAGAGCTCCGGGACTAAGCCGCCATCTCAGAGCCCCCGCGCATGCGCACCCATGTATTCCCTCTTTTAAGATTGTGTTTACATGTTTTAATAACAAATGTTAGTACATTTCTTATGTTCTTTCAAAAATCATGATGTTGATGCTTGCCCAATGATGAAGTATATTGTATAGCGAATGGTGCCTTAATCGTGATTTGGATGTGAGACAAAAAAGGGTTAATACCATTGGATAAAGGTAGTTCAACTCATCTGTACAGTTGAGCCACCTGAGGGTGTCTGGCATTGGACAAAGCACGTAGGGGCGTAACAGTGTACAGTGACGCTGCTTCCAATTTGCTGGTTCTGAGTGGTGGAAAGCAAGCTGGCTCCCAGTGAGATCTGAAAGGAACGGTGGCTTCCCTGACATTGACATGCTGTTTGTGGATGTGTGCCTGATGTATGAGGCACTTTTATAAGTGAGTGCATTTATTTTAGTTTTATATAAAATCATTTTTAAATGATTTAACATTATGTGACCCCTTTTGTTGTTTCTATATTTCCAAGTGAGATATAAGGAAGAAGAGATAGAGGCATTCGAGGAGCTAAGTGGAGGTTCATCTTACTGGAGTGTGTCACCAAAACACAAGCACATGTAGACCTTCAATGGGTGGTGTTTTCTGGTAAGTTTGACACTGGACACTGGGCGCTGTGAGCAATTTGTTTATAGTTTTGGAGCAACTATATGACACAATTGAAGAGCATTTATACTACAGACTATATTACCTGCACTTTATTATGGGAGCACATTCATTTTGCACAGTTATTAAAGATTGTATAATTTATTTTACACAAAATGAGCTAATATTTACATTATATCAATACATGTTTGTTACTTAGAATTGTGTTGAAGATTTATAGACACTTTAATGAGTATTTTTTACACAAGTTCGAGCTTGTTTTTCCTTTCATACTACAGTGAATGTTTTTTGTGTTTCAACATTTAGTGAGGCTAATAGCTATTTGTTAATTTTATTTTTGTATCACTATTTACTTGTTTTTTTTTTTTTTATTTGACTACACTGACCTGAGCATGGGTGGATAGTATTATTACCTTATGAGGAGTTTATGTGTAATCTCCATCAACAACTGTAAATAGATGTATGCGTGTGTGTATATATATATATATATATATATATATATATAGATATATATATCTATATATATACATATATATATATATATATCTATATATATATATATATATATATATATATATATATATATATATAAGATATTGGGTTTTGGTTTTTACTAATAGTTTGATATGTTAAAGGTACCCATTTGTGTGAACACAGTTTGCAGGTTTTAGGATAATAATTTGATTCATCAATTACTTTTTGAAGTGCAAGAATGTTAGGTTGGGCTAAGCGTGTGTGTCCCTAAAAAGATGTTCTGGTATTTACTCATCGTAAACTTGTATGCAAGAAAGGACAACACCTTAATTAAGTTCCTTTTCGTATACAAGAAATATGGGGCCGAGGTAATAATCTAGACCAGGCCATTTCACTAGCTTCGTTATCTCGGCCCCCACTTCAAAGACGCTCTCTTTAGGTATGCAATGAAGGAATGGACAATTTGCTCATGAGAGAACCTAGCATAATTAATCCCCCCCCCCCCCCCAGCGAAGAGGTGCCATTGAGGGGCTGGGTTATAGTAAAGATAGGGGATGGGAAATTTGTCTACTCCTGGATGAGATACACCCAGAGGGAGGAGAGGGGTAAGATAGCTCCATCAATCAGTATGGCGCTGGGCAAGTCTATGGGAGTTAGGTTTATACTAGTTAAAGTGTTGGAAGAGAGAACGCTCTGAAACACCAGAGTACAGGGGAGTTCTTGTGGGCATGGTAACTATGGAATATACCTCTTGCTCTTATAACTAAATGCTTGTCCTATGTGTTGTCTGTCTTTCTGTTTGTATCGTGATGTTTTGAATATTATACTCTGTATTCATTCATTTAACTTATGATTATTTTCCCTTTTCTGTATTATTGTTAGATTATTTTCCCTTTTCTGTACTATAGATAGATTACTGTGTATTAGTTTAGGCCTCCTTGCTATTTACCAATAAATTTCTGTTGTTGTGTTGCTTTCACTCATGGTCAAAGAACTCTCATTAACCCAAACCATATCTGAGATATAATAAATCTCTAAATATAACTTCCATTACAGAAGGCAGATGGGAGCAGAAGGAGTGTTAGACAGGGTCAACCCAGACACAAAGGATTTTTTTGGTATTTAGTTTCAGCTTAGTATAAGCATTAGGTTAGTGAATGCCTGTCTAGCTCCATCCAGTTCAGAGGAAACACCCCTCGGTTACGGAAAACACAACAGCATGGAGTTAACCAGTAATATCAATGAGATCCAGTTATATAATGATAGCATAAATGTTTTGATAAGCATAACCTAGTATTTACTATATAAATCACAAGGTTCACAATATTTCTGAGCAATTGCAACAACAGCAGAAAATTACAGCGCGCTGTGCCCATTTAGTCTTACAGAAATAGCCTAAACCTGACAGGTTCAATAAACCAGGTGAAGTAGTGGTGCACAATTCAAAACTCCTCCAAATTTCACATTGTAATATTCACTTGTCAAAACCATCACAGGATGGATACAATCTAATGTTATAAATGATGAATAGGATGGAAAGTAGTAGTCATTTAGTGCCATATGCCTGCCAGTTGGGGAGGTCAAGTTGCCACTATTGACTAAATAAATGTAACCATATATTCTTTCTAAAATTGATGTTTTGTCTTACTAAACAAATGACCTGCACTTGCAGGATTACAGGTAGACCACCCACTGTTCTACAGTCTAAATATTGTTTCAGACAATATATTAATGATAATTACATGCACCACAATTGAAAGTGCCTACCCTAGTGCATAGGTCAATATGAGTCTCTATGCAATGGCTTTTTACTAGTATACCCTTTTTTCTGAATGGTGGCACCTATTCACAATCTTTGCTTTGTCTTTAACATTAATATCTCCATAGAATTTTCTGGAATAGTTGATGTTGATGAGTGTAGCATGTGATTAGTTTAAATGTGTTCATTTTAGTTGTCATATTACTGCCAAATAGGAAAGAATCCCAAGCTTTTAAATGGGGCCCTATTGTGGACTTTTTTAGTCTTGTGACTTCATCTATGAATATTTCTCTCAACAGGTTCAATTCTATATAAAAATGTATTTCATTGGAATAGTTGCTCCTTAGACACAAATATTTACTGTACTGTACACCGATAACTAGCAGCGAAGGGTATGCACCACCTGCATGGTGTATAATGTTGTTCATTGTAGTTTTACATCACATTGTACTTCCAAGGGGGCCATCCTCCTCCTTATAGATTATAATTTCCAAGAAGGAAGTTCAGCCCCTGTCAGATGTCAGCGTGAATTTCATATTGAAATCATTTAGTATTAGGGAAAGATAGGAACTATATTTCCAGTATGTTGCGAGTGCCATCCCAAACAAGGAACACATTGTCTGTGTACTTGTGTCATGATAGCACATGGAACATGTACAGTACATAGGCATGGCGTCCTCACTGAAGGTTTGATTATTCCACCCCACTAGGTACAAATTGGTGTAGAAAGGGACCCACCCAGAATGTCTAAACACTATATCCTAGACCTGAAGGTAGTGGGAGCCCCAAAAGGTGAAAACAGTGTGTATCAAAATAAATCCTCATCTTCAAAAAAAAAAAAACTCACTGTATTTCCATTGCTCACAGCTTCTCTGGCTTGAGAAAGCCTTTGGACCCAGGAATGCTGCTGTATAGGGCTCCCCACTAACCAAGCATATGCAAAACATGTATGCCTTCAATGATTTGTTAAAGGTGAATAATATCTTTTGTGTAAGAGGAAAGCCCAGTCACATGTGGTCTTAAGTGCATGCAGGGAAATTGCAGATGATCCACATTCAGAAATTCACATGTGTGTGTTTGTTTATTGACTACATTACTCATAAATGCCAATAATTTTATAATATTCCTAGTTAAAGCTCTGTGCAGCATTGGGAAGATTTTTTTTTTTTTTTGTACAAGCTGATTATCTAAAATGTCTAGATACATATTCCTCATTGTTTGTTGTCTACCAATGTTATATTTCCATCAGTAGCAGAAGGTTTAATAGTACTGGCAGTTTTCTTTTTTAAATTAAACAAAGTCTTAACTTGATCCTTTGTCTTTTTCATGATCTTTCTTGAGAATCATTCAATCTCCTTAGTCACGTGTTGCACATATGCAGGTTGAAAAAAGACTCAAGTCCATCTAGTTCAACCAATAAAAAAAAATAAAAATAAAACACACCCATATATTCCCATAAACACAATCCTATACCCACAGTTGATCCAAAGGAAGGCGAAAAACGTCTGAAATCTGTAAATAATAATAAAAAAAAAAAAAAGAAATCTGTAAATAATAATTCCTCATCTTGGTGTTCAGTTGATCTTGCTCACCTTTACTAAAATCACTATCAAATTCTTCTAGGAGTTCTACCAATTTTTTTTAGAGCTTGGTATATTGACTCCATTTAAAGCTCAAATTCCCAGGTATAATTTCTGGCAAACAAGTTTAGATCCTTGATTCAAACTCTTCAATGTTCTATTACGGGCAGAAACTCAAACCCAACTCAAAGAACATTGGATAATAAACTTATGATATTTAGTTTGTCTTTTGTCATACTGACTGTGAAAGGTTCCCTACCTTTATGTCCTCAAAAAATAACCTGAGTGTTTGGGAATAGCCCCCATTTACTGTGACCATTCTGCTTGTAAAATGATCACAGGGTCCCAAGTATTCAAAATCCCTTGTGAGTACCATTTAATGTATCTCCGCTTTTCTTTACCCATGTTTTGTTCTACTGGTGTGAGTGATAGTATGAAGAGTTGAATGTACAGTAAAACCTTGGATTGCGAGCATAATTCGTTCCGGAAGCATGCTTGTAATCCAAAGCACTCTTATATCAAAGCAAGTTTCCCCATATGAAATAATGGAAACTCAGATGATTCGTTCCACAACCATTTATTCATAAGTCCTTCAGTTTATAGTCCATATAAAAAGATTATAGCATTGCGATAGGTTATATAACCATAAAATGTCCATCCACAAATAGCCGCTTCCACAAGGGGATTGGAAGCAAAATCCAGCAGGAGCTACGGAGTATCAAAGATAAGAGAGGCGCCTCTAAGTGTAGCAATATGGTTCCATTTAATGAAGGTACAACATTTAGCAACTCACATGGTTGATGTATAAAAGAGGCACATCTAAATATGTAGGCATCTGGGGTAAAGCTGTCCACATAGACTATCTTCTGCACCACCGGTTGCTAGTCTGTAATCCTGACTGGGAAGACCACCCTGCAATAAAGCGATCTGAAAGCGAGGGGCAGCATGGAAAGGATGACGTAGATGACAGTGCGGAGGATGGTCTATGTGGACAGCTTTACCCCTGATGCCCGTATCCTTAGATGTGCCCCTTTTAATCATCAACCATGTGAGTTGCTAAATGTTGTACCTTCATTAAATGGAAACATATTGCTACATTTAGAGAGGCGCCTCTCTTCTCTTTTATACCCAGCTGTGACTTGAGGCTACTTGTATATCAAGACATCGCTTGTATATCAAGTCGAAATTTATTTGAAAATTTTGCTTGTCTTGCAAAGCGCTCTTAAACCAAGTTACTCTCAAACCAAGGTTTTACTGTATTTACATTCCCTATCTGTGTGGGATATCTCATATTATCATCAAAATGTGTGCTATTCCCATTATCTTTAATGTGTAAGCTAAGGCTAATATAAACCTGCTTGAAAATATTGCCTCCCCCTCATACTCATACCACATATTGTTTGTAGAAAATACCTTTTTTTAATGAGGTTCAGTGCAGTCATGTAATTGAGAAGCTGTGGCTCCTCTGAGTCAAGGATCTCTTGATTATGGAGCTGAATTCATGGAGCCGTGACATCACCTGTCAGCTTCCATTGCCTCCCTGTTGTCAGCACAACCTCCCATCCCCTGCAGCAGATACTCACTGACACAAAGAAGTCACAGGTTCTAGATCACATGACTGGACCAAAGCTAATTTAAGAGAAAAAAAAAATATTGGGCAGACTAGATGGGCCAAATGGTTCTTATCTGCCGACACATTCTATGTTTCTATGTTTCTATGTTAAAAAAATATTTGTATTTGCACTGATCTCTTTTACAAATGGTATGCTGCATAGTTATGAGGAGGGGAGACCCAATAGTTTAAAGTGGTTATACACTTTTCTCTACTGTTTGTACCTAATGGGAAGCCAATAATAAGGCTTACCTAAAGGTACTCCTAAATTTGCACTATTTAGGAGATATTTACTATAAACTGCACTGATGATGTCCTCGGTGCATTGGCTCTGAAGGAACAGCCACCCATACCTGTGCTGTGACATCATGCGGCTCCGGCCAGTAGCACAGTCGGAGTCCGCAAGCCCGGAAGGAAAACGGTCAAAGATGGATGCGGCTTCCAGCGGGGACGATGAGGGCTTCATTTGCAGGTAAGTGTAACAAAAAGTGCTAGTATGCATTTTGCCTTTACTGGCAGGTAAAAGAAAAAGAAAAAAAAAAAAAAACAGACTTTACTTCCTCTTTAAGCAGACGTATTTCTGTAGGCTTTATTTCTACATTAAATGATTTGTGTCTCTTTCTTGCTCTCCTACCAATGTCCAATTTTTATTACTGCGAAGGTGATTGTCGTCTCTGTAAATTAGAAGAGAGGAAAGAATATTGCGAGGATACATCAAAAAAGCTTTTCCATCGTCCTCATCTTTGGAGTGTAAGCTCATTTGGTGCAGAATGGGGCCTTTTCAATTAAAAATGTGTCATTTTTCTTGTGTCAGAAGTTCAGTCTTTCTAAGTGGGGAGATTTTTGGCTGCTAACATATTCCATGAATCATATATATATATATATATATATATATATATATATATATATATATATATATATATATATATATATATAATGCTACCCGTAATTAGTAATGTAAAAAATAAGGGATAGCCTTATTTATAGTATTTAACATATTCCATGATTTTTATTTATCTATTGGTACAGATTAGGTGGGTAAACTCCTCTTTATGATATCTATTTGCTCTCCCATGCTTCTTGCCCAGTGAATATCCACTTAGGGCAATAGCAAAGAAGATTAGAGTTCAAGATTGGAGCTCTTTTTTTTTTTTTTTTTTATTATTACAGACAATTGGAAAATGTTTCACAGAAATGTACTGGATATTTTATTTTTTTTTACTTTTATACTACTTTAGATATATATTGCCTATACAATCCTGAAGAATGTTCTTGTCAACAAAACACAGGTTGTAGCTTATTTCACAATTATTATATGTTGCTGTAGTCTGTAATACTGAAATGTTACTCAAGTGTTGACAATAGAAAAAATATACTGTATATTGCATAAGCATAAATATTCGGGTGTAAGCTGAGCTTGTAAGACTTGATGGCTTTCAAGAGATAGAATTCTCAGTGGACTCCAACAATTTGCATTTTAATGTGAACCTTAATAAAATGAAGAAAATATTTTAAATGATGTACTGGTCTGCTCGGATATGGTATATATAGTTTTGTCCTGCATTGCTATTAGTTAGCACTGTTCTTAATTATCTTTGTGGACTACAAAACATTTCTCCAATGTAATGGAAAGATGAGAGGTATTTTATTTTCCTGACCTATAGTGACAACACAAAGCCTCCATAGATGCAGAAACATTGTCATCCTAAAAAGGAGCATTTAGCGCATCTAAGGACTGAAAAACTACAATGTGTTAAATGTTTTGTTTTTGCAGGATAGAAGAGCAATTATTTCAGGCTTGCCTGTTTATTTTTAAATGGTTTTAGCACAGTAAGGTGTCAGCCCATACCTTCTTGACTTGTATTAGTGAATTAAGGCACAATGATTTTCTTATCTCTAATGGCAACTGATTAAAATGCACTGTACTTGATTACTTGATTACAACTAAAAAATTGCTTTCTGTAATAATAAATATTCATGATATAAGAACTATTCACTATTATGAATTTAATTCCTAACATCATTATACTTTTTCTTGTATGCATTAAAAAATGGAAAAAGAGAAGGCCAAAAGAAGCTGAGATTGCATGCAGAATTTTAAGAAGTCCATGTATATTTATGAAGATATGAATATAGCAGTCTCCTTGCAACTATTACACTGTGGTCTTATTATAAGGAATTGTAAGAAAATATTTGGAATCAAAGAGTAGCTCTGAAACTGCTGTTTCTAGAAAAGACTTGGATATAAGAGACAAATGCATAACGTTCCTTTTGCTACAATGAAAACAATGAGCTAATCTTTTTTACAACTGTGTATCTAATTTAGCTAAATATAGATATATATACTTTCTTTTTGTGTTTATCTCTAGACAATTGCAAAATTAATTGTCGTTTAAATAGATGTGTTTCACCCAGAGAAAAACCCAGAGCTCATCCTATTTTTAACAGTGGAGGAAGTTAAGTATTCACATGGGGCACCTTCACCTTCAGGTATCCATGAGGTATAATAACTCATTCTGCAAGAGCACAATGCACTGTGATTAACGTTTTATTTGAAAAAGACCAAAAGACAGAGCACGGTAACTGACACAGAAACCACAGAAGACAATTATTTTATCTCTGAAGAGACTTTCTTTCTAATTCACTTTTATTCATGGACTTCTACACTGGTAAGAACTAATATTATCTGGATAGGCTCAAAGAAATTCATAGGTTTATAAGCTTAGAGTGTATTTTTTCAACACAGTTTT
The DNA here is from genome assembly GCF_965119305.1 of Pelophylax lessonae. Taxonomy (NCBI): domain Eukaryota; kingdom Metazoa; phylum Chordata; class Amphibia; order Anura; family Ranidae; genus Pelophylax; species Pelophylax lessonae. The sequence continues at coordinate 423,759,667 of NC_138768.1, read as the reverse complement.
TAGCTACACAACCAGGTATGAACTTATGAACTAAAGTTATTAACTGTTACAGAAAATGACTTTATTTGCATTTATGATAATTATAAACACATTTATTTTAAATCAAAGAAAAGGCCAAATGCCTATTTTAGTTTTCTCTCAAATGAGCTTGCATAACAAAATGGTGCATTGAGTGAAACCGATTTGTTTAATAGTACACTTTATACGGTATTTACTTTTATTATACCATCACATGGAAAGGAAAATCCTATTTTTTTATCTGCACATGATTGGGTAATTTCTTGAGTACAGATTCCTTGTCTAAATTAAATATGTACTAATTTATTAAATGTTTATGATTATATGCCTACCAACAGGATATCTATTTTAATACCTTATAAACAAGGCTTATTTCTGATTGCTATGGGTTACTGGAAACTATATATTTGCTTGTATTGTTAAATATGTCTGGGTCTTGTAAAAAATGTCATTAATGCACTAGAATACAATAGTGTAATCCTCCACATTTCATTAAATAATAAAGAGATTAAAATTGTTTCTAACTCTTGTAAACGATCATGAATTATTAAACATTTATTAATTAAAGTGGCTGAATTTATGTTTAATTGTTAATTTAATAAACAAAAAATAACACTACAAAGTCAGTCTCTAACACATTGCTCTTTGTTCTTGATTTATTTTTATTATTGTTGTTATTATTTATATTATTATTATTATTATTGATATTATTATACAGGATTTATATTGCATAGCACCAACAGTTTGCCCATCCATTTATAAAATAAAGGGAGACAGCACCGCTAAAATACAATTTGAGACTGGAAAAAATTCTTGCTTTCAAGGACAGGAAAGCGGTCTCTTTCCAGAAACACTGGCAGATTTGGTTAAACCAGTCCTCTAATGTGTAGTAATACCTCTTCAATTTAATATTGAACTAATGGTTAACTCACCTTGAAGATGCTCTCTCTCTATATAAATACCAGAGGCCAGGTGGCAAGGCCCTCCCCCCCTCCTTTCTTACCTTGTTAATCCCCCCCATAATCTTCCTATTAGGGCTCAGACCAGGGACAGTTCTACAGGTAGTGGCGACACCTGTACTCCTAGATTTACCCAGGTGGAGTCCGTTCCCTCACAGTATGTACCCAGTTGGGGTGAGGGTCTGGGTGTCCGCAGTGGCTGAGCGTTTCCCTTCTCTGAGAGATGATACAAGCTCTGTTAGTTAATATAGCAGTTATAGGTTATTAAGAGTACCATTTACGTGTATTGTATACCAATCTGAGGTTGCACTTGCATAAGTGGTAGTACTTGACATATGCTACATTGACCAAAAGTTGGAACTTTATCTATGTACATGATGTGTATCTCCTTTCATGTAGTGTTATCTTGTTTTTATTGAATAAAAATGTATTTACAAAAAAAAAAAAATACAATTCGAGACAAAGGTTAGGGGTGTCCTACTTGTGAGAATTTGCAATATAAGGGGAAGGATAAGTGATTAAAAAAGTTGTAACTGTATGTAAATGAGTTGTTTGAGAAAGTTTCAGTTGCTGGAGTTTTACTAAAGAGACAATATTTTGGGGATCACCAAAAAGCAGACAGTAAGATATAACCATACAGGTTGAGGTTGCAAGTTCCAGAAGATGGGACATATTTTGAAGAAGACCTAAACACAAGTATTGGAGGAGGTGACAAGGAAGCTAAAAAGCAGAAGGGCTTGAGAGGAGCATAGTTGACAATTGAGTCGTGAATGTCTTTGTAAGTTGTTAGTATTTAGAATTATTGCGGAGGAATTGGCATGGGGTGGTGGGGGGGGCAGACCCTGGGTGGTTGACAAGGTGGATAAGTGTGGCAGCAGCATTTATGATAGACTGAAAGGGGAATAGCCTGTTTAGAGGTAGGCAGGGATCTTCAGTAGTCCATTTGATAGATAACAAGAGGATGGAATAGTAGTTTGGTGGTGTGGTCGTGGACCACCCACCATGTATTTATGTCGCTACTTTGAAATTAAATACCGGGGTTATGGCAGCAGATAGCTGCCATTACCCTGGTATTTTCTTACATGGCAGGCGCTCCACTTTAACAGCTTTTACATGGCAGGCCGTCCCAGCGGTGGATTTTCAACGTCATCACTTTTATGGGTGGGGAGAGAGGGGCACATCCCCCTCCTGCCACTTCCCGCACATCTTCCCTGTTTACTGGAGCCATCAGTAGCGGGGAAAACGATCCAATCCCCTGTGTTTCTGGTCAGGAAGTTAAGTGAGGACAAGATGGCCCCCACTCGACTCTATGCTCTTGGAGGACCGGAGCAACGTCAAACGTCACTTCTGCCCAACGGCCTTAAAGGGCCAAATTTTTTTTTTACATTTTTTTTTTTTACTTATTTTATAAATACTGATTTAGTGTCAGAAGTAGGTCTGGTCCTTAAGTGGTTAAGAAAGGGCATATTTTGTTATGGAGGTGAAAGTGACACGATTTTAACACTAATTAGATTTATTTTCTTTAATTACATCTTCCACCCTAGTATGGGGGGGGGGAGTAGTTGTTCTATGGATCACGCTTGGGAAGGGGGCATGAGGGGAGGAACTATAGGTTTAGTTTTTAAAACTGAGTTTTGACTGATGCATTTTCTGTCTGCCTTTTCATGCTTGTGATAGCATTTGCAACATGTGCTCCAAGCTCCCTGTTTGTCAGTCCTGCCTGCTAGTTTGAATTCCCTTGTTGATGACCCCAGATCAGATAGCAAATATGCTGACAACTCAGCCTGCCCTGAACCCTGGCTGTCACTGGCCACTTTGCCTGTCTGCCAACTGCAAATACTTGTTTGCTGTGCTCTGTCTAACTGACACTTTTGAGGGGACCTGTGACATTAAAAATATTGATGTTAAAAATATGCACTGTTACTGTACTAAGGACACTGGCAGGGAAGGGGCTAACACCAGGGGCGATCAAAGGGTTAAGTGTGCTCCTAGGGAGAGTTTTTTCTAACTGTGTGGGGGATGTACTCAATGGATGAACACAGAGACCTGTGTCCCTAAATAGTAGGAACACAGGATCCCTGTGTTCATCTGTGACAGAATGGCGGTCTGCCTTATTTACGCAGTTTTGTCTCCATGGGGAGTGATCGTGGGTGGCTCCCCATGTGGTCAATCGCTGCATGTGGGCACTCCTGGCGACGCACACATGCCCACACTGTCTATTACATGAAGGTACACTGATGCACAGGTACACCGTTTCACGTAATAGAGCCGACCTGCCACCGTAAAACTACGGCGACTGGTTGGCAAGTGATTAATTAAAGAAGATAACTGCACAATAGCAATCTAATCAGGAATTGTGTCTATCTTATTTTCTAAATGACTGATTAAGTCCTGCACAGTTAATGGTTAGTGGACCATGACATTAGGGGACAGAGCAGAAAGATAAATGAAAAAAAGGGCTGACAAGGACAGTACGTGAAATTGTTAGGGAGAGTAATAAAACAGGTATGTTTGGCAGCACGAAAAGAGGTATGTACAGTAATAGAAGGGGCAGAAGTGTTGGTGTTATGAATAAGCTGCGGGGTGGAGAAGAGGGGTACATGAATGAGAGAGTTTAAGGAGAGTAGACACTAATATGTGTAGAGATGAGCTCAAGGTTGGTCCAGATGAACACCCAAACTCTTACCCATTTGATGGAGGAAGAATGTTATATATAACAGGGGTATTACTTTTGCTATTATATGTGACAAATTCCCAATTGTTATTGGTTAAGGATGCCAACAGAAACTGTATTTTCAACTTATTCAAGGAGCTGCAGCAACAAGGAGGCAGCTCCACTTTTAACTTTTGTCAAGCTAAAAATAAAAGTTTTTTTTTTTTTACTTGCGTTGAAAGGGTTTTACCCACTTGTTGTCCATGTATTAACACATAATTCAGCACTGTTAGCATATATAAAAGTACATTTTCTTTCAAGCAGCAAATTTAAAAATTTTGGAGTTGCCTCATTCTTCTGACCAATATTCCAGAGAAGATCAATTTAAACACTTCCCTACTGCCCTATTGCAGAATGACATCCGCAAGGTGGCACAGTTATCCTGACTGGTGCATAATATGACTTGCAGCAGGCTAAGCTGCTTGGGCACGCCCTGGGGGGCGATTGTTGGTGCGGTGTGTCGCTCTGACACACCGCATCTTCCGATCTTGGTAAAGAGCCTATGACGTAGGATCGTTACCATGTGATCAGCTGTGATCAATCACAGCTGATCACAGTGGTAACCAGGAAGTGCCTGTAATCGGCTTTCCTCAGTTCACACTGTCAAGGCGCGAGCAGAGGAGAGACGATTGGCGGCTCTCCTGACGGGGAGGGGGGGGGGTCTGTGCTAATGATCAGCGCATTGATTATCAGCACAGCCTTCATCAGAGGTGCCCATCACAGATGTCAATCAGTGCCCATCAGATGCCAATCAGTGACCATCAAAAATGCCAATTAGTGCCTATCAGTAATGCCTGTCAGTACCCATCACAGATGCAAATCAGTGCCCATCAGTAATGCATGTTTGTGCCTCCTCATCAGTACTTCCGATCAGTGCCATATCTTAGTGCCCACCAGTGCCACCTATCATGCTGCCTATCAGTGCTCATCATTGCCACCTATCAGCGTCTATCAGACCCCATCATTTCTGCATATCAGTGCTGCCTATCAGTGCTTTAAATTATTGCCTCCTCATCAGTGTCCATCAGTCCCACCTTATTAGTGCCACCTCATTAGTGCTGACTCATCAGTGCCCTTCAGTGCAGCCACATCTGTGCCCATCAGTGAAGGAGAAAACAAACATTTTATAACAGAAATGAAAAAAACCTTTTAAAAAATGTCAGTATTTTTAAATTTGTTTAGCAAAAAATAAAAAAACCCAGTGGTGAATAAATACCACCAAAAGCAAGCTCTATTTGTGTGAAAAAAAATATAAAGTATTATATATATATATATATATACACTATATAGTAAAGAATTGCATGACCGCACAATTGTCATTCAAAGTGTGACAGCGCTGAAACCTGAAAATTGGCCTGGGCAGGAAGGGGGTAAAAGTGCCCAGTATTGAAGTGGTTAAAAAGCAGATTTTTCTGAACAAGATAGAATACATAACTAAAAAAGTAAAAAAAAAACAAGCTGCATACTTTTTGCTGTGAACCCTTCAATTATAACGATATATGCTCACTACATGTTCATGTTATGTTTTACATGCTGCCAATGTTTATTTCTATATTTAGTTTAAGGCTTCTTTCACACGGTCCGCCTCCGCAGGCGGATCCGTGTTGCTCAGCGGGATCGATCCGCGATCCCCGCTGAGCCGGGCGGATGACAGCTCCGTCTCCGCTTGCAGAGCGGAGAGGGAGGTGTCTCAGCACCCGCTGCCCTCTATGGGGGATCGGAGGAGAGCGGACCGCTTGTCCGCTCTCATCAGATCCGCTCCGCTCCGATTACTGAATGGATGGAAAAATAGGGTTTCCATCCGTCCAGATTTCAGCACAGGATCGGATGCGGATGGCAGCGGGTGTCAGCGGAGGTGAACTCCGCTGACACCCGCTGCCCCATAGAGCTGCATGGAGGATCCGATCAGATCCGCCTAAAAAACTGACAGGCGGATCTGATCGGACCGCCCGTGTGAAAGAGCCCTTACTGAGAGATCTTTTCGATAAAGTAAAATAAAATGTGCGCCAAATTTGAATTTTACTACTGGTATCATAAAACACTTTTTGCACTCACATCAGCCCTGGAAGGTGACAGGTATATCAATAGCCAATTTGGAGAATAGTTAGCCAGTTTGGCAGTCAGGATCATGGTTAAGGTCAGGTCATCCACTCCTCCTGTACCAGTTATTGAAAGAAGATATATTTCTGCTTTCACTCCACAACATAGTTGAGCACATCCCTGTCTGCAGTAGCTGCTGGAAACCATCCCCTTTCTTAGCCATACCAGTGGCCAAGGTACTGGCTAGCTCCAGTGAACTGATCCACCTCTAATATGCCTGCTATATTCCAGGGCACATTTTAGTGTAATAATTGTTTTTAATAATAAAGTGATAGTAGTAGTAATGCACTAGGTCAATGCACTTTTTAATTTATAGCATACTGTTTATTTTTGATGGAAGTGTTCCCTTATGCTTTGAAAGGCGAGAGAGGCTACACACAATATAAATTTGGCGTTTAAATTCGTACAAAGTAATTACTGTGCTAACAGTGCAATTTTTCTAATCCAAGCATAAATGTGCAAACAATAAAGACCAGAAAGTTCAAAGTTATTTTCAGTAGCTTTCAATAAGACCGGTATACAACGCATTCAAAAATATAATATACTGTAAATTAAAGCACCAGGTGTGAAACTTCTCAATCCCCAATTCAAGTGTGAACTATTACGTTTACAGAAAACTCACCAGTTGAAAAGAACCCACACATACAGTGGCCAATATGTGTGTTATATGGGCAAATAATACTGTGAGACAACCAAGATGAAAATCCTCACCACGCCCTTAATAGGAAGTCAATTTGAGCTTGAGTGGAATCAATTCACAAACGGTTCGGGTCGACCATCGGTTCGACCCGAACATTGACTGTTCGAAATTTTTGCTGAAAAAGTTTGGAATTCAGCAACCAGAACCGACCAAAATGCAATGGGACAGGAACTGGGCTTTGAAAGCCCGTGATTGGACCAGAACCATCAGTAAAAGCCAATTGAGGGGGCAGGAGGATGCTAGGAATGTGATTGGAGTGACTAGGGGGTCCAGAGGCCAGTCAGTAGTGAATACGCCCCCCAGTATATAAGATAGCCCCGCCAAATCTCTAGCATTGTAATACAGGGATGTGGAAGAGAGTGGAAGCAGTTCTGTTACTCCTGCTTCAAAAGTGTCATTTAGCAATTATTAGTGTGAGGAAAGGGATATCTAGTGTAGTTAGGGTACTATTTTCCACTATAGTTAGATTTAATAATCTAGTTTCTGTAGGGAAAGTGTTAAGTGTCAGGGTGACCGTAGTGTAGTGTAGAGTTAACTGACTCTGACTGCTATGGCAGGGTGATCAAACCCTTCCACGTCAGGGTGACCGCCATAGAAAAAAGATTGTTTCTATTAGAATTGCAGTAGAGCAGGATAGTGGCTTCGCTACTTTCACACCTGGCCGTTTTTGTTGCAGGCGTTTATTTGGCTTTTTTGTGGACGTCTTTGGAGGCAGGCATGACATCTGAACTTCTGTGTAGGGGTATATACACACACACACACACACACATGTATGTATATATACACATACACATATATAGGTGTGAAAGTAGCAGAACCCTATGCCTGCGCTAATGAAATTATTTGCAGGCATAGGGCTTCGCTCCTATCACACCTATATGTGTGTATGTGTATAAATACATATATGTGTGTGTGTGTAGATATACCCCTATACAGAAGTTCAGATGTTATGCCTGCCTCCAAAGACGTCCACAAAAAAGCCCAATAAACGCCTGCAACAAAAACGTCCGGGTGTGAAAATAGCGGAGCCACTATCCTGCTCTACTGCAATTCTAATACAAACAATCTTTTTGTTTCTGGTTCTGGACATGCTACAGAGCTGAAACTTTACAGGTACACTTTTTTTTTTCAATAATTTTTTTAATAATTGGCTCTCTATCAAAAATGACAATTTTTAAGAACTTTTATTTGTGTGATTAATAGTCCCCGGTGCATGACCCAGAACCCTGGGCACTTTTTAGGGGCATTTATTGGGTTTTAGGGCTTCAAAAATGGTGTTTTCTGATTACCGAAGTTCAGGTCCCATTGATTTCAATGGGGTTCTGAAATCCGGGCCGAACTTTCGGGAAGTTCGGGTGTTCTGGTCGAACCAAACTTTTCAAAAGTTTGATCATCCCTATTCAAGACTATAGTTCCACGATCAAATAGTATTATTATATGTAACCTGTTTTTAAGTAGCTTCAGTCAATATTGTTCAGTGTATAAGCTGACATCTCCTTGAGCGCAGAGGTCTCCCTATTGGGTATCACACACATTGTGAGATTTGTATTTTAATTCATGACTATAGTTTATCCGCCAAGGGTTTTGTTATATATAAAAGTTATCCACAGATTTTTAACATTCTTTAGGTAAATATATCATTAAATGTAAAAGTGCAGCACTAAAGTGACAAGTGCATTTAAATAATAATGCATTAAAAACTAATATAAATAGGTGAAAGCCCATATACAGTAGTGAGTCCCAAATATTAGAAATTGGAAACAAAGTTGTGTCGTCATACTTCCAAGGTGATAACTAGGGGAGAACCCAACACCAACGTGAATATATAAGTGAATGCGCTTCCCAGAAACTATGGACCCAAGTACCATATAGCAAATGGGTCAATCAAGCTTGATGTTTTGCATAGGACCCACGGAGTGGTTGTTTCAACAGGCGGCAATATACTCCTGGATAGAGTAGACTTTATCTCCCAGAAATGTGTCCATATGTGGAAGTTACACTGATAACATATACATAGTGTAATACCGCTTTTAAAAAATGCATTTTGAACAATCCAGAAAACTTACAAACATCCATATAAAACCAGCATGTAGATATTGGAATAATAACAGATGACATGTAGTGTGGCGCTGATGCGTTTCGTTACATCTGACTTATTCATAGGTTGTTATTCATAGGTATACCCTTAGAAATCCCTGTAAAAAGAAAAAATAGATGATCCATTGGTATAGATTGTATGGCCAAAACAGACTTTATTAAAAAAAGTATATAGAATCGAATTGAAAAGCAGCTGTATGATCAAAAACACCAATAAAAAAACATGATGATGTCAGTGCCCAAAAGGGATACCACTCCAAAGTTGTCTGGGATGCGAATATATTCTTACAAAATGTGGTTACTGGCTCCTGGGGATCCATTCATGATGCCCACATTTTAGGACAGTCGCAGCTCTACCAAGAATTTGACAATAACAGACTAACTGGAGGTTGGCTTATCCGTAAGACACCTTCTAAAATAAAAGATATCTCAATGCATGCACATACATAATACATGAAAGTATATGTTTGTTTGTTTGTTTGTTACATTACAGAAATGATTGGAGAAATAAGCTTTCTCTCAATCTAAAGTGTCCTTCTGCCACATCAGGTTGCATTATTCCCTTGGTCCCCATTGTAATATCAGGGCTCAGGAAGGATTGTGGGTGGTGTTTAAAAGAGGGAACAACTTTTGAACCTGTAAAATTAGTTGGCCGGCTGGAGATTTACTAGGATCACTTGAACAGCTAAGGACATTGCATGCTGAACAAAATTAACAGAAATCTCAGCCGCACCTGCAGCCATGACCCTGCTTGAAACATTTCCACCTAAGGCGGGTGCTATATGGCCTAAGCACTTCAAATTATATTTATGTCTAGCCATTACATACAAAATCTATGTATACATGTACTGTATATATTATTGGTCAGAGACGTAGCTTAAAGCTTGTGGGCCCCAGTGTAAAAAGTTGACCTGTGGCCACTCTACTACCACCTGCCACTTCCACCACGTGCCAAAATGCTCCAAGTGGCTAAAGAGTTAAATGGCCCATAGATTGCAACTTTTATCCTTCCACCACATTTGGAAGGAAAGAAAATCGCTTAATTCCCCCATCAACACAGTCGGGGTTGATGGGGGAATCCCACCCGCATCGCTATTGTAATCTGCCGGAGGAACACAGTGATCACTGCTAGCACCTATAGCCACCAGCAGTGATCACATGTAAAAAAATTAGACAGGCTGTTTTTACTGAGGTTGATCAATGGATCAATGCAAGAAAACTCTTCCTATTTGCATTGCTGCCTCCTGCAAACATTACCCCCCCTCCCCCTAAACACACTAACCTCTCCAGTACACACTGTGCCCTCCTGCAAACATTCCCCTCTCCCTGTACAAAACGCCCCCCCCCCCTGTACAGATTACCTCCTCCTTGTATCCAATGCCCTCCTGTACATTTTACCCCCTCCTTGTACACAATACGCTCCTGTACATATTACCCCCCTCCTTATACACACTGCCCCCTCCTATACAAATAACCCCCTCCCTGTAAATATTACCCTCCTCTCTGTACATATTACCCCCCCCCCCCCTTACACACACTGCACCCTCCTATATATTTTACCCCCTCCCTGTACACAATGCCCTGTACATATTACCCCTTTTCTTGTACGCACTGCTCCCTCCTGTACATATTACCCCCTCCTTGTACACAATGCCCCCTCCTGTTGATATTATCCCCTCCTTGTACACAATGCTCCTTCCTGTGCAAATGACCTTCTCCTTGTACACAATGCCCCCTCCTATTCATAGTATCCCCCCACTGTACACAATGTCCCTTCCTGTACATATTACCTCCTTCTTGTACACATGCTTCCTCCTGTACATATTAACCCCTCCTTGTAGATATTACCCTTCCTTGTTTCTTGTACTTATTACCCAATCCTTGTATACAATTCTCCCTCCTTTACATATCACCCCCCTCCCTGAATGCACTGCTCCTTCCTGTGCATATTAACCCATCCCTGTATGCACTGCTCCTTCCTGTACATATTACTCTCTTTATGCACTGCTCTCTCCTGTACATTTTATCCTCTCCTTGTACACAATGCCTTCTCCTGTACATTGTACTATTCTCCCTGTACACAATGCCCCCTCCTGTACATATTACCTCCTCCTTGTACACCCCTGAACATATTAACCCCAAACCCTGTACATATTACCCCTGCCTTGTACACAATGCTCCCTCCCGTACATATTACCTCCTCCTTTTACAGAATTCTCCCTTCTTTACATATTACTCCCCTCTCTGTATGCACTGCTTCTTCCTGTACATATTACCCCCCTCGCTGTATGCACTGCACCCTCCTGTACATATTAACCCCCTCCCTGTACACAATTCCCCCTCCTGTACATAATACCCCTTCCCTGTATGCACTGCTCTCTCATATACACATTACTCCCCTCCCTGTACACAATGCCCCCTTTTTTCTCTTATTTACCCACACACACACACACACACACACACCACACACATACACACATTTCCCCCTCCATGTACACACTGTCCTCCATCCCCCTCATCCTACACCTTGTTGGGGCACCGTCCCCAAAAATATGAGACATCAGTTGCTGAGATGTTGCAATAATTACTCTTCAGCCCAGAAATGGTTTAAGCTTATGCTATCTCCACTCTGTGGCACATTGGAGCTCACCAAATTCCTTAAATGAAGCTGTGAGTCGAGCTCTCTCTGGTCACATTCCTGAGATTGTGAACTAACCTGCCGACCTTTCCAGGTTCCCAGAGTACACACCAATGACGGTAGAGCAGTAGCAATGCTAACTACTCCCATAAGAAGCCCTGATTGGCTATACAGCTCTAGTAGAAAGTGCTGATTGGAGGTTTCTCGCAAAGAAGTCTGTTTACCTGGGACAGTCAGAATGGCAGTGATCTAATTTTCTTTTACACAGAGCCACTCAAGGTTCTGTGCAGAATCACTGTACTGGACCTGCATCGGTTCCTTAGGCCCCATGGAGCATGGTCGGGGTCACAAGTGGGATCCCTGCAGCCCCTGGTGCTACACCAATGCTATTGTTTAATTTATTGAAATGTTTGCATGTATTTTAGGTGATTCTGGCTATCCTTGTCTGCTATGGCTGCTAATTCCACTCTTGAGATGCTTCGCACCTGCTGAATCTTAGTAGAATGCTTCAATGACTAAGACAAGAGGTGTCCCTGAACATACCTTTGGTGTCCCAAAAGCAGGTTCTGCTCTATTTTACTATCTGGTGGTTTTCTGTGGTATACAGTAGCTCTGAAAAAAATGGTGACATGTTTTTGGCATGCTGTGTCTTTCATAACATTGTGCTGATTTACTTCTTGGTTGTGATGGGAGCCTATTACACCAATCCCCAAATCCTATCACAGTGAGCATGGCCATGAAGTCCAACAGCACTTTATACAAAGCTGTTTTAATAGAGATACGTCAATTCTTGTTCTAAAAATCTTACTAGGTTTTTTTACCTTCTTTTTCGCCAATTGAAGACCAGGCTTTTCCAGGCCTTTTTTTTGTTTACAAGTTTACATCAGTGTTTTTTGCTAGAAATTTACTTCTAACCTTCAAACATTAAACATTTTTTTTATTATTGCAGAGACCCTAGGAAATAAAATGGCGATTGTTGCAATTTTTTATGTCACATGGTATTTGAGCAGCGGTTTTGCAAATGCAATTTTTTTGGGAAAAAATACACTTTAATGAATTAAAAAAAAAAAAAAAGAAACGCAATAAATACTCCAATTTTTTTTTTTAAATGTGAATGTGAAAGATGATGTTACGCAGATACCTAACATGTCACACTTTAAAATTGTGCACGCTCATGGAATGGCAACTGTGACAGACCCAACAAGGACTCGGCTGATCACAGCGGGCTCTTTACCACGTGATCAGCTGTCAGCCAATGACAGCTGATCACGGAAGTAAACAGAAGCCGGTTATCGGCTTTTTTTCTCCTCACGATCAGCGCGAGGAGAAAAAAATATAGCTGGTAACTGGCTTCTATTATAGGAACATTAGTCCCTGTCTCAGGGCCTACCAGTGCTGCCAATTAGTGTCACCTATCAGTGCCCACCAGTGCCACCTATAAGTGCCCATCAGTGACTCATCATCAGTGTCACCTATCAGTGCTGTCTACCAGTGTCACCTACCAGTGCCTGTCAGTGCCAAGCAGTGCCACATATCAGTGCGCCTCTCAGTGCCCTTCAGTGCTGTCTATCATTGTCCATCATTGCCACCTATCAGTGAAGCCTCATCAGTCCCTCCTCATCAGTGCCCATCAGTGAAGCCTCATCAGTGCTCATCAGTGCAGCCTCATCATTACCCCCTTATCAGAGCCTATCAGTGCTCATCAGTGCAGCCTCATCAGTCCACATCAGTAAAGAAGAAAAATTACCTGTTTGCAGACTTTTATTAAAACTCTGAAAAATGTTTTTTTTTTTTTTTTTCAAACTTTTCAGTCTTTTTTTGTTTCTTTAGAAAAAAAATAAAAAAACCCAGTGGTGAATAAATACCACAAACAAAGCTGTATTTGTGTGAAAAAAAAAATGATAAAAATTTTGTTTGTGTACAGTGTTGCGTGATTGTGCAGTTGTCATTCAAAGTGCAACAGCACTGAAAGCTGAAAAATAGCCTGGGCAGGAAGGGGGTATAAGTGCCCAGTAAGCAAGTGGTTAATGGGAAGCATGAATGGGGGTTTATCACCAATCACTATGCCCATTAAAAAGAGGTAGAGGCCATCTTTAAAAGATACTGGAAGGTTTTATGTATGGATAAAACTCTAAATAAGGTCCTTCCTAAAGATCCAACCTTCATTTATAGAAAGGTTCCTTCATTTGGGGACACGGTGGTCAAAAAGATTTTGAACCCATCTGTGAAAGCGCAAATATTTTGGGAATGGACGGGTTTAATGCTTGTAGACAGTGTAGAGCCTGTTAGCAGCTCAGGGGTTTAAACCATTTTAGATCGACAGCTAATAATAAAGACTTTGAAATTAAAGAGTTTATATCTTGCAATTCCACTCATGTGGTTTACGCTCTGGAATGCCCATGCACAAAAAGACCTCTTAGGAAGCCCATATCAGAGCATATACACAATATCTGTATAGGTTTCAAAGATCATAAGGGTTTATTTACTAAAGCAAATCCACTCTGCACTATAAGTGCAGTGCAAGTGCACTTGGAAGTGCAGTCACTGTAGATCAGAAGGGGACATGCAAGGAAAATAAAAAACAGCATTTTTGCTTGCACAGGATTGAATGATAGAAATAAGAAGAGCTTCCCTCATTTCAGATCTTCCCCTCAGCTTTGCAGGACTGCACTTGCAGTGCACTTGTAGTGCATAGTGGATTTTTCTTTAGTAAATTAACCCCATAGTGTTTTGCTGCATTTTAGACAGAAACAAAAGAGAGACCCATCGTGAAATGAAATGGATATAGGTCAGGTTTAGTAAGGAAACCTGGTCAGATTTAGTAAGGAATAATGTTTATATTATTAGAGATAAGAGAGATTAGAGACACTTACCCTGTATGTTAAGACACTGAGGTGGGTATCATTTGATTGTGGTAAGAACCAGCTTGGTGTGGAATTTTGGGACACTTGAGCTAATACCTCTGTGTGCCATCTTATAAATAATGAATAATGTGATCTGTGAACAATATACCTAATGCGCGTAGACACCATGTTTGGTATCACCTGACCTCAGAGCAAATTTTAGGGACACTCAAGGTTAATGTGTGTCACCTTATAAATATGGGTAGGCGGTGCCGTATGGCCACACCCCTATACGAAGTCACAATGATGAAATGCGTCAGGGTGGGACCATATGGCTATGCAGAGTATCGTCAGTAGGCTGCCCAATCTAAAAATCACCGCAATCGCGGGAAAACCAGCGAGCTGTGAGAGACAGCAGACCTACTAATCTTACTAATGTGGTTATTACATTACTTTTCTAAGTGTGATTTTAAAGGGGGGAGGTTTTAATAACAAAAAAAAAGTTATAAGGGGATTACACTATAGAGTCTTTTTTTGTCTTTGTGTGAGAGGAGCAGCTATGGGAGAAGGATCCTGGTTAAAGTGTGATCTATCGTAGAAGGAGTGTTTAATGACATAAGGCATAATTAATTGGAGATCTGGTGAATGCAATATTTGTAGGGAAGGTGTGGTGACAGTGTTTATGGTCACAGTATTCCACAACACGATTCCAAGGACCAGGTACATCTAGATGTCTCTATCTCTATATTCACTCACTATGGTGGAATATACAGTATATGAACTATCCTTTAACAGGAACTGTCAAACACGCAGTGTTGTTCACACTGAAGGAGCACTGCTAATGCTTTTGGTTTTTTCAAGGCATATGATTTGTAATGATGAAATCAACCGTGAAGGCTGGCCTAGGCCCCAAATTGTATGCAAAAACCAAAGTACAGAGAAAGTATGGGTTTTAAGGCCAATTGGGAAAAGGAGAACCAAGAAATCAATTACTTAAAAATTGAACATTTTATTGTATTCGACATATAAAATATTACAGTGTATAAATGAGGGACCACTGTAGGAGACACGGAATCCCCCATATATTCACCAATACATTAAAAACAACAGCACAGAAATATATCCCTGGTAGGGGAACAATACATGCTTCAAGCTGATGTTGATGCAAGAAGTCTTTGTTGATATTCGGTTTGAGGGTCCCAATGAGCCAACGCGTTTCGTATCGGGCTTCGTCAGGGCCAGAGAGACCGAGTAATACCGATATTTCTGTAGTATGTACATATACAGTAAGAAAAACAGGTATTAGATAGTATACATAGAATATCAGTGTATTTTAATTTTACATTTTATATTCCTTTCATAAAGTCATACTGTGGACATCATCCAAATCAGGACCCCCGTGGACATTTTGTACCAACCTTGCTGTATGTGGGAGTATTGATAGTAGGCAGGGTAATCGAGTCCCTATGATGGCAAGTATCTTGTAACAACGGATGGTGGTGTGAACCAGTCTCCGTATTATTTCCTCAGCTGGTATAGAGCCCCCGTATTGTCGCCGCAATCCCTTGAGTATATACCTCTGTAGGGGTTCCCTCTCTTTGCGACTTTACAAGCCAGAGAAGCACCGTAATGTGGCTGTAAGCAATAGTGTATTGTTAAGGACAGCAAACAAGTAGGGGGTTTCCTTTTCCACCTTTATTTATAAATATTAGGTGTCTATAAGATATCCACCGAGTCCAATAAATACACTTCCATACCTACCTCCTTAGCATATTGCCCTAGGACATAATCCTCCAGCCCATATTTGGGGTCCACTTTATTGGGGGGGAGGGTTTAAAGGACATCAGGACCCCTGTGGACATTTTGTACCAACCTTGCTGTATGTGGGAGTATTGATAGTAGGCAGGGTAATCGAGTCCCTATGATGGCAAGTATCTTGTAACAACGGCTGGTGGTGTGAACCAGTCTCCGTATTATTGGGACCCTCAAACCGAATATCAACAAAGACTTCTTGCATTAACATCAGCTTGAAGCATGTATTGTTCCCCTACCAGGGATATATTTATGTGCTGTTGTTTTTAATGTATTGGTGAATATATGGGGGATTCCTTGTCTCCTACAGTGGTCCCTCGTTTATACACTGTAATAATTTATATGTCGAATACAATAAAATGTTTAATTTTTAAGTAATTGATTTCTTGGTTTTCCTTTTCGCAATTGGCCTTAAAACCCATACTTTCTCTTTACTTTGATTTGTAATGATGGACTGATTTTTTTATCAGCAGCTATTGTATAATGAACTTTTAATTTTAGCCTTTTTTAACAGTTTTTTACATGTGCCGTGGACAAGCGGTACTCCCATTTATTGTTTTATGTTTTACATTGCAAAATCATATTTATATAAAAATTGCATCACTCTAAAAATAAACACTAAGACGCAAAACTTTTTAAAAATTCAGATTCAGTTTCAGAAAACCTTCATAATCCCAAAGGGAAATTATTCAATTTATTTAATCTTTTTATTAAAAAGATTACTTGTCATAAAAAACACACACAAAAAAAACCAAGGGGAGGGGGGGGGGGTTTGTTCAGCAGCTAAACTAAAACTGAAGTTACTGACAAGCTGCCTCTGCCCCTATATGAAATCTTACCATGCTGCTGTTGCAAACCAGAGATCCCCTGATTACGCTTAATCCCTTGGATATGTTTTTCATAGCATTGGGATTTAAGTGCTCTAGCTAATAGTTAGATAATCTTACTCCCTTCTTCACAGTATATGCCAGGTTTCATCATAAAAGCTCTCCTAATCTTGTTTTTAAGCATCCTCAGCTGTTCTTGTCTCGTGCATGTAAATTCTTTTAATATTGTGGGTGTCAAAGTTTACAATGTAATTCCAATTCGGCTATATGGTCATGAAAGGGTTGTATATGAGTATATAAGCCTGTCTCTGTTTCTTACTGTTTGTAGAAAGGGAAACAGCCATGGTTGCCACTAAAAAGACTAATTTAACTCATAACAGGAGTTGGATGTCTCCCCTAGGGGTGGATTAGGGGGGTGAGAGGTAAAAGGGGGAAGGGGGGATTAAAAGAAGATAAGAAAAAAAAAGGGGATAGAAAGAAGACTTAGAAAGACAGAGGGGAAAAGTAGGTGGGAATTAGTTGATAGAAGTATGAAGCTTATAGGGCTATATAAATAGATTTGTATTGGTTGAAACTATGGCCACTGAGTACAAAGTAATTCACCCTTGGAGGGGCGGAATTAGGAGATGTGGGTATTTATTAGCAGTGGGGGTATTAGTTTGGGACCCAGATGTGACTTTGGTGGATTGTAAATACATCTGTTGTGGCAGCACTGCAATATGTAGGGGAAATTGTAAAAGAATTGGACACAAACGTATCTTAAACCGGTACGCACAAAACAATGCATGCTGAATGCATGTTGTGCTAAAAGTAGCAAGGCGAGGGGGCGTGGCGACCGCCGAACAGTATGGCCGCTTAGCGAGGGAGCTCCGCTGCATGCCCGATAACAGTCACATCTACGGCCCATCCACGTGAGTGTTGCACCACCTCACATACAAGGATCTTCGGGGGAACACCCACGGCAGCTGCACATCATGTCGCGGAGGAAATCGGACCCGCCGGCGGTCCGTAAATTGTCGGAATTCTTTCACCCGGCGGCCTCGAGACCAACGAAAAATGGCGCCGGAGCCTCGCAGAACCACAGCGATGTCCGCCCTCTAGTGCCTCCGGGTCATGTCGCGGTCGTGACGTCACCAGTGCGCCCAGACACGGCGGACACGAACAGGCAGACTAGGCCAGCGCGCTCTGCCGACTCCTCACCGTCCACACCATCCACCCACAGCCCTGCCAAATCAAAGCCTCGGTGGGAGGAGAGCCATTTTACACCTTGTCCTACATCCATGGAGGTGAGTGACCAGGACCCCATCACAGCTCCTTCATGGACATATGTGCCTACACCAGACCCCTTTGCTTCCATCCCTACAACAGGACAGCCTATCTCTGACACTGCCTTAAGGGATATGCTGTCCATGATGCACAAATCTATGCAAGCCACTGTTTCATCCTTCATAGCTTATTGCCAAAAAGTAAATCCTACCAAAATGTGATGCGCCAGAAATATAATAAAAAAGTGATGACTTTAAATACAATAAATCATATCCAGTTCATAAGGCACATAGCAATGTGTGTGCTTCCAATAAAGTGATATGAAGAGTGTCCCCGTATCCAATTGAAGAAAATCTAGTGATGAAAACAAGTTGTAAACACCAATTAGTGAATCCCTCCACCAGGTGAATTAGCCTCTCACCTTCCTAAAGGACCCAAACGGGCCAGCAATCACATGTATCATGGATCAGACTTCCAGGAAAGAGCCACACTGTATTGCACCTCGAGGGATCCCGGGACATATATAAAAAACAGATGAAGAAATCTAGTGCTCTCTGCTTACTAATAAGGGTGTGCTTTATTAGAGAAAGGCAGATCAACTCACATTTGTTGGGCACTCAGCCGTCCCTGCTGTATAAGCGATGTCAGCGATCTGTTACCAGAGAGAGACTCTGCGTCGGCCACGCACGCTCCGTCCCCCTATACGCGTTATGTCGAGCGTAATGCTCCTTTGAATTCCTCGGTAGGGGTCGTCAAAGGAGGAAGTCAAAGGAGCATTACGCTCGACGTAACGCGTATAGGGGGACGGAGCGTGCGTGGCCGACGCAGAGTCTCTCTCTGGTAACAGATCGCTGACATCGCTTATACAGCAGGCACGGCTGAGTGCCCAACAAATGTGAGTTGATCTGCCTTTCTCTAATAAAGCACACCCTTATTAGTAAGCAGAGAGCACTAGATTTCTTCATCTGTTTTTTATATATGTCCCGGGATCCCTCGAGGTGCAATACAGTGTGGCTCTTTCCTGGAAGTCTGATCCATGATACATGTGATTGCTGGCCCGTTTGGGTCCTTTAGGAAGGTGAGAGGCTAATTCACCTGGTGGAGGGATTCACTAATTGGTGTTTACAACTTGTTTTCATCACTGGATTTTCTTCAATTGGATACGGGGACACTCTTCATATCACTTTATTGGAAGCACACACATTGCTATGTGCCTTATGAACTGGATATGATTTATTGTATTTAAAGTCATCACTTTTTTATTATATTTCTGGCGCATCACATTTTGGTAGGATTTATAGTTTATTGTGATTTGTGAAACACGATTGGTGTATGCTGCCGGATACCACTTATATACTTTCACACACCTGATTTATGCACAGTGAATTGAGGTTGAGTTATTTTATCACATATATTGGGTTTGCGCTGATAGTTTTTTTGTATTTCATTTTATTGCCAAAAAAGAGCTACATGGACTGGGCGAAAGGGTTAATAATGTGGAATGCAAGATGGATGAGTTTGCCGTCTCGTACAATGCCTTAGTGGACTCTCATACAGCCCAACAAACCGATATCAGCCGTATCCAATCCAAACTCGCGGACCTGGAGGATAGGTCCCGGCGAAACAACTTAAAACTCCGAGGCATTCCAGAGACTGTCTTTCCTAACCAGCTTTCGAACTTTGTGCGTGACCTTTTCCAACTGGCTGTCCCCGCTCTGACCAACGCGGACTTGACCATAGATAGGATTCATAGGATCCCGAAACCTTCATTCCTTCCGCAAGATATTCCTAGAGACGTCCTGCTTCGCATTCACTTCTTCCAAGCGTAGGAAAAAATCTTGGATGCCTTCAGACGTAGGGATCACCTACCGGAACGAGCAGTGACAATCCAAGTGTTACCTGACTACTCCCAGTATACCCTGCAGCAGCGCCGCAACCTCAACACTGTAACCAAGGCACTTCGAAACCACAAAATAATCTACAAATGGAAATATCCTGCAAAGTTGTGCATAACCCACCAAGGCTCGACCACCCAAGTCACCACCATCGACCAGGGAATGCGTGCGCTTCGCCAATGGGGTATTGTACCCGATGCACCGGAAACCTCGACTGCCCGTGTTATGCCTCCACTACCACCCCGCGTGCAACCTGAATGGCAAGTTGCGTCCAGAACCTCAAGATCCCGCAGCCGTCACAAATGACACTCACTGTCAATGCGTACCGGGCATGCCCGGCCCCCCTTGCCTTGAAGTAGCACACTTCATCGTGCTCTTTTCACCCCTCCGCAGTTTTTGTAGCTCCAGCTACCCGTTTGGCCCTGGTGGGCCATGTCTTTTTTATCTGTTGAATGTCTTTCTGTTTGTTCTTTTTTTTTTTTTTTTTTTGTTCTATTGTTTTGATGAGTCCCTCATCACTAACCATGCCGTGCAAGTGACTGTGCCTTATCTTTATATATATGCAGTTTACAACCTCTCCCACAGCTATCGAACAACTGAACCTACTGAGACTTCCACCTACAACTACCCCGCGCAATGCCCACGCAAGACATCCAGGACTACCATCCTGTGGACTTGATCAGGTCTTGTCTTCCGCCACCCATGGCGACCACCTCAGGTACTGCTTTTCTACCCCCTTTTATCCTCCTTAGCCTCTACACTGGTGGGCTCGGTCTCCCCCACTCCAATTCATGCTCCCTATGCCCCTTTGCTGTTGGATCACCCATCGTTATCTTGGATTCTCTTATAACCGCCCATGCCTATTAACTTCCTATCCATGAACGTTAAGGGGCTGAACCACCCCACGAAACGCCACTCGATGTGGAAAGAAGCGAGTTCCGCTAAAGCCGACGTCCTGGCAATACAGGAAACCCATTTTATCCTTGGAAATGCTCCCCGATGTACCCACCCTGATTATCCACATGTGTTTTATGCTTCTTATACTGCTAAAAAACGGGGGGTAATGTTGGCTTTTAGTAATTCCGTGTCCTTCTCCTTCTTCAGGGTGGTGGAGGACAAGGAAGGCCGATTTCTGATTATTAACTGCACTATAGATAAATGTATGTATACAATAGTTCATGTTTATGCCCCTAAAGTACGTCAACTTTCTTTCCTACATAAGCTGTGTTCAAAGGTTTTGAAACTAAAAATGGGTAAATTGGTATTTTGTGGGGATTTCAATTTAGTAGCCAGTCACGCCTTAGATTCTTTGGCCAGACCCAATTCTAGGCTCCCCTCTTTAGCTGCTTTATTACATTCGGAAGGGCTACATGACGTCTGGAGATATCAGCATGCGGAAGAGAGAGAGACTACTCTTTCTTCTCGGCAAGCCATAACACATACTCCAGGATCGACATGTTTTTAGTAGACTCTGCCACCCTGCCACTCCTTGTCGACTCCTCCATCTCCACCATCACGTGGTCGGACCACGCTGCTGTCCATATGACCTTGTCCACTAGCCCGCCTACCACCTCCTCCTTTATTTGGAGGTGCAACAACTCCCTACTCTCAGACCCTGAATCCCTACAACACTTGAGAAAGAACTTGCAAGAGTTTTTCCACCTTAACTACACCCCAGATGTTTCCCCTTCCACTTTGTGGTTTATTTTTTTTCTCATATGGTTTGGAATTGTATTGCAAAAGAAAACAGTGCAGCACAATGATAAAATTAATTCTAAGCATTAGTAGCAACAAGATGTCACATAAAGTCTATAATCAGAAGTAATAGCCCATAGTAGCAGGAGACCACAGAGGTGCCAGATAATCTTCCTGTGAGGCAGAGCCCTTCACCAAGAGATACTGCACTCACCTCATGTACAAACCCCCGAGTCACCAGTGGGTCTGATATGCTCAGTAAATCCGGCCAAAGGTAATGCCAGTAGGAAATCCTATACAGCAGTCCGGATCCTCTTAAATCGCACAGTGATATTCTCAGCCCAGATGGTCAACTGATATGCCAATGAAATATAACATAAAAAACTAAGTGCAGACTGTAAATACCATCACACGTTTTATTAAAATTGCACTCACACACAGAAAGCGAATCAGAACGATCAAAACGATAAAAGCACAGCAATCCACTCGGGGACACCGGGAGCCGATGCTTCCCCGGCTGGATGGACGAGACAGCAGCTGGTAACGTAGATGACTCCACCTCCTGTACACCTTACGTACACCTTACGTCCTAAGGGACTTCGTCAGCGGGGGTGCATTCAATCAGTCACCCATCCACTTAAATAGAAGACCTTCTCCCAGTCACCTACGTCACCATACTTAACCATCAGAGATGCTTTCTCTACATGGCAAATCCTTCAATCCCTGAAATTAAAAATCTTTCACGTATGACTTCTCACCACTTCCCCTCTCTTCTCTAGAGCCTTTCACCCCTGACCTGTCACTGTCTAACTGGTGGGATGCAGGAATACATAACCTGGGTCTCCTTTTAGAGGGATTATTATTGCGCACATTTGAAGTTTTAAGGAAAGCATACAACCTCCCTTCCAGAGACTTTACAAATATCTGCGCCTCTGGTCAATCTTAGCACTGATTCTACCAGGAAACTTTCTAATACCTTGTGGCATCCTATCTTTTTATGAAAACCCTCAATCTCACAAAGCAGTCTCCTTTCTATACCACACTCTTACTCACAGTTTCTCTTTGGAAAAAACACCCTCTATGAAGTTATGGGAAACAGAACTCTCAAGAACTTTTAATTAACACAATGGCACAAAGCAATGCAGTTGCTCATCACCTCATCATAATGTGTTTCCCACTCCGAGACATCTCTAAAAATATTACATCATTGGTATTACACTCCAGTAAGACTGTCCAAATCCAATGCATCTACTTCCCCAGACTGCTGGAGAAACTGTGGTTCTAATGGCTCTTTACTGCATATCTGGTGGCCCTGCCCTAAATTACTACCTTTTTGGAAATGTATTTTCTCTTTCCTTTCTGAAGTGCTCCAGTTCCCCATAACATACAACTCAGCCTCAGCCATCTTCCTCCTACATCCTGGGTCCCTGTCCACAGCCTTATTGCTGCCAGGAAATCCATTGCTATGGCTTGGAAACAACCAGACCCTCCCGACAGATCTACTTTTCTCCAAATCCTCAACACGCAAACACAGCATGAGATTATGATTGCAAAAAAAATGGAGCACACACAACCTTTTGGAAGCAATGGAATGCCTGGCTACTCCATCCAGTATGTACTCTCTGCTTATAACTTTACCTAACCAGCAACGCCCCTGTCCTAGCCTACTTCAAGGTATCAAGAAGAGTTATCCTATTCTATCACACAATCTGGAAATTGAAACCAAACCCGCAGTTGAGACTATACAGCAATCCAGATTACTTCTGACTATACAGAATGTTGTTATCTGCTTAATGTACTTGCACAGAGCTATTTCTCATGTTGTTATCATGGTATTTGCCTTACTATTGTGCTGACTTGCGTAACCCCTTGTGTTGCTTTTCTGTTCATTCTTGTTTTCTCAATAAAACAAATTTCAAGTAAAAAAAATAATATCAGGGTTATGGCTGATAACTTCAGCCATAACCCTGTTAAACCACTTCAAAGTCACAACGTATACTGTATATACATATTGCGGTCATGAATTGAATAATTATACATGTGTGTGGCTGAAACCTAACTCAGAGACCCTGAGTCTAAGAAAACTTCTAAAAGAAGAGTGAACTTGAAAGTTATATTTTAAGACCTTAAACACAATAGGCTAGGTGGGACTTTAAGTGAGACCCCAGCAGGTAGTGCCCGGCGTCTCCATCCCTGTATCAAGAAAAAAAGGAGGTTGAAGGATTATAAGAGGTGCATGGAAGTCAGCCAGCCCCCAATCTGATGTACTCACCCTCCAGTCTGTCACCAACCAAGTAGACCTGTCTCATGATACAAAGAACAGGGGTTTAGTTGACACACATTTGCAAACGCATGTGTAAGCTGCAGAGCCACTACACGGCACCCTGTTTTATCTGCAGTTCCTAACACTTCCTAAATTAGTGTCTCCACACTGGGAGCACATGGCTGATAATGGATGGATGGGGGAACAGGTGGGAGGGAGACAAATGTTATGAAGTCCGTGGCGGCCGCTCCGAGGTCGCGGCGCGCTGCTTGCACCGCGACCTCGGAGGTCGCGGTGCGAAGTAGAGTTGCTTGCATGTGAACGGGGGCTAAAAGTACTGTAATATAAAGAGAGAAACTATTACACAACTATGTTTCTTTAAACAGTTATGTACAAGATACCATAAATAAACTGTCACCCTGTTACCCTTTAGTTATTCAAATCATGTCCTTAGGTGACCTAGAGAAGAATTTTGTCTAGTTTGGTAGTCCTCAGAAGCCAATAACAAATGAGATCAGAGAATTTTTGGGGACTGCATATACATCTTCCATAGAGTAGAGTTAGTAGTGCTTATATGACCTTCTTTTTTTTCTTCTTTTTTTTTTATTTCGCATGATGAGTTTTTGCTGTGCTTTCAATGCATTTCAAATATTGTGTTTTTATTGAGAATTTATCAGATTATACATAATATTTCTGATATCTTAAGCAATTCTATCTTAATGCATGTTATACTATTTCTTCTTTTCCTCTTGCTGTTTCTTTAAATTCCCGTTTTTCTATTTTCTCCTTCAGTATCCTCTGGATCTGGTCATTTGACAGTTCACAGTTCAAGTCTATCTCCCACTTTCTCACCCACGGTAATTCTGGCTGTTTTTCTGGATTTATCAGTAAACCATAAGTGACTGACAGGGTACGTTGTAAATTTCCTTGCTTCACACACACTTGTTTTAATTTTGTTAATGCTCTATCGAAATCCTTCGGGTTCGGTATAGATACTAAAAAGTGATGCAGTTGAATTGCTTGCCAAAATGGCATATTAAATGGTCCGTCCCTGTCAATCAATCCGGTCACCGAGGGCCACTTTTTGTTTATTACAAATGATGAGGCCTGTTCCTGTCCTTTTTCCCTTAATACTGTGAACTGTCTGTTATCCATTCCCGGTAGGAACTGAGGGTTACCTAATATTGAGAATAAGGGAGATCTGTCCATTGTGAGTTTAGAGTATATATTTGATCTTGTACAGATACGTAATGTGTTTCCAATTATGTGGTGTTTTAATTTTTTAGGTATATCCTGATAGCAACCCATAGCTCTCTTCAAATTTACCTCTGTTTGGGCCTGTTCCAGTTCTACCCACAATTTAGAGTCCAAGTGGTGCCACCAATCCAGGACTCTACTTACATGGGTAGCCTGGTAGTATGCTTTTATGTCTGGGATAGCTAGGCCTCCTTTTTTTTTAGGTAGAGTCAGCGTTTTCTTGGCTATACGTGGTTTTTTGTGGGACCATATATATTTTACGAATAAAGAGTGTATTACTTTAAAAAATCTGCTGGGTATCCTCACCGGTAACGCCCGAAATAGATATATGAATTTTGGTAATACGATCATTTTCAACAAATTACATTTACCGAACCATGACTGCATTCCTCCATGCCATTGTTCTAAGAGGCTTTTAGTTGTTGCTATCAAGGGCACGAAGTTGAGATCATACACCTGTGCTAGTTTCGCCGGGATGCATGTTCCCAGGTATTTCACTGCCGTTTCGTTCCACTTGAAATTAAAGCTGTTTTTCAAAGTTTGTATTTGGGTCGGGGGGATCCCCACTCCCATTGCCTCCGATTTCCCAAAATTAATTTTTAAATTTGATACTTCCCCATATCTTTTAAACTCTTGTACAAGGTTCAGCAGAGAGATACCTGGGTTAGTTAGGGAGAACAACATATCTTCCGCATAAGCGGCTATCTTGTATTGTTTCCCTTTTATTCTTACTCCTTCTATATCTGGGTTTCGCCGGATTGTACAGAGGAATGGTTCCAATGTCAATGCAAAAAGGAGGGGTGATAGCGGGCACCCCTGCCGTGTGCCATTTTTTATCGGGAATGCCTCTGACAGTATCCCATTAGCTTTCACTCGCGCTGTTGGGTTTGTATAGACTCTGGTTATCTTATCTACCATCGATTTTCCTAGCCCTATATATTTGAGCACAGCAAACAGAAAAGGCCACCCAACCCGGTCAAACGCCTTCTCTGCGTCTGCGCTCAGCACTACGCAGGGCGTCTTCTCATTTACTATTTGTATCAAATTGAGTATTCTTGTGGTGTTATCTTTTGCCTCTCTTGATGTCATAAAGCCCACCTGATCTAAATGTATCAATTTTGGTAATATTTTTGCCAGTCTATCTGCCAGGACTTTGGTGAATATCTTTAAATCTACATTTAGTAGAGATATTGGTCTATAGCTGCCACAGGCAGCTTGATCTTTGCCTTCCTTTAAAATTAATGAAATGTGTGCCACTAGAGTGTCTCTGTTTAACTCCCCGTCCAGCTCTGTTGCATTGTACAACTTTACCAGGTATGGGCCCAAAATTGGAAACAATAGCTGGTAATATTGCGTTGTTAGGCCACCTGGTCCTGGAGCCTTCCCTGGTTTCATTGCCTTTATTGCCTGCTGTACCTCCTCTATAGTTATTCCTGCTTCTAGAGACTCCTGATCTTCCTCTGCCAGTTTGGGTAATTGTGACTGATCTAAATATTTTCCAATCTCCCGTTGTGTAGGTGGATCTCTTTTTAAGTCATATAGGGTGGCGTAATATTTCTTGAATACCTCCGTTATTTGACTTGGTAAGGTTTTCTTAATCCCTCCTGCTGTTACAATATGAGGTATATATGATCTCAACTTCTGCTCCTGGACAGTCCTAGCCAACACTTTTCCGCATTTATTTCCTGCCTCATAGTTCAGCCTACGACACCTCTGTATATCTGCCTTAGCTTTATATTGTAGCAAGTCAGTAATCTGCTTTCTAGTAGTCATTAACTCTACCAATATATTACTTGATAGTGAGTGTTTATGTTTTGTTTCTAATACTCTGAGTCTGTCTAGTAGCTGTGTCATTTGTTCATTTCTTTCCCTTTTAATGCGGGCTCCGTGCTTAATAAGAATCCCTCTCATCACCGTCTTGTGGGCCTCCCAGAGGATTCCAGTTCGGCACTCAGCTTGATCATTGGTCTCAAAATAAGCTTTCAACTCTTGAGTTACTTCTCTTAGGATTTCCTCTCTTTGTAACAAACTCTCATTCAGCCTCCAGCACTGCCTTTTCTGTAGGGCATTCGTTGTCAGGCTATATATTATTGTTATAGGTGCATGATCTGACCAAGTGATGCTATTGATATCTGATTTTTTAACTGCCTGTAGCTGAGCGTGAGGTATCATAAAGTAATCTATTCTGGAGTAGTTCTTATGCGGGATCGAATAAAACGTATATTCCTTTTCGGCGGGGTGTTGTAAACGCCAAACGTCAATCAGTTGAGATTTGTAGAGTACCTTTAATATTCGTCTACTTGTTCTAATCGAGAGTGCTGAGGTCCCCGAGGAGGTATCCAATGCTGGAATCAGTGGGGTATTAAAGTCTCCTCCCAGAATCAGCTGGCCCTCTGAGAAGCTCACAAGACTGGTCAGTGTTCTCGATAAGAACACATCCTGTTTATTATTAGGGGCATAGAGTGTTGCTACTGTTACCTGTATTTCACCTATTAGTCCTTTCAGAAATAGGAATTTTCCCTCTGGATCTTGTCTACTATCCTGAAGAGTCCACGGGACATCTTTTGCTTCAGGATCGAGACCCCTCTTGATTTTGCTTGCATATTTGTAGAGTGATATGTATACGGGAATAACCTATTTTTAAGGTAAGGTATTTTATCTGTCCTAAAATGCGTCTCTTGTATTAATGCTATGCTGACGTTATGCTGTTTTAACTCATTCATTAGTATCCGTCTTTTTTCTGGGACATTTAGTCCTTTGACATTATATGAAGTAATTTTTAGATCTTCCATCTTCAAATACTCTTAAACCGACAAAAAATGAGAGATAAGAGAGGAGGTTAAAAAAAAAAAAAAAAAAATTCCCCTTCCCACTAATCGACAGAAGGAGGGATCCGGTCCCGTAAGGTTCCGAATCTGTCCTTCGTCGACTCGGATAGCGATCCTATCCTTTTCTCACACCGCACTACTAAGTGCGCCTTGTGTGACTTTCTCGCATTGTCCGCAGTGACTCCTGTGTGGGTTGTATGCCGGGCTCAGTGCTATGTGGATGGATGGCCGAACAGATCCCAGGCTCAGCGCTGTGTCTCCAGATCCGGCCGATGCCGGTATCTCGCGTCAAGCGCCCAGCCGCCTCCGTTCTCCCGACCCACCCTAACAACACGTGGGGATCTTCCGCACGCGTCGGCTATGGCGGCTGCGGTATCCGGGTCTCCTGTCTCTCTCCTCGGCCTCCTGGGTTCGCTCGTTGGAGGTGCAGATCGTGGCAGCGCTCGTCACCCAGCGGTCCTCACATGACCGCTTCCGGTGCACGCCCCTCGCGCTTTCAATGCATTTCAATGGGGAGGTGCGTTACACCACTCTATATGACCTTCTTAAATATTAATCCATGTGAGGAAGAGGAAGGCAAAGGATGCATCTGCAGCAGGGTAAGTGCTTTACTGTATAGTGAAAGAAGGAGCAAAGATGGTGGGAGCAGAAAAAAATATGTACCTTAATGTGTTTCTCTTAGGAAACTATTCAAATGTTCTGCTCCAGAATGTGTTAGTCACAAAGAATGTGTAGATAAATAAAAGTACTATTGCAACATGAATAAAGCCTATAGAGCTATAGATGGGTCACTAAGGTAAATATGAAGTGCAAGTCAAAAAATGAAGTGTAAAGAGTAGAATAGGCAGTACTCATCTATTCTGAACTTTGGATATTGCTTAGAGATGATTGGAGTTACTAATCATCATTTGAAGACCCAGGTGTAATTTCTGCATTATGTGGGTATGCAGTGAGACCTTAGTCATGGTCCTTGATTTGCCAATACCAGTCTGGAACAATCATGAGTGGGATGTCTAACTGCATGCAGAGATCCTCTATCTAATCTGGTTCTTTTAGGTTAACTATACTGCCTCTGTGTGTGGCAGGAAAGCAGAAGAAAAATCTCCATTTGTAAAAGATCCCATGACAGCGAAAAGTCCTGAGTGGTCCTGAGAGCTTTCCTACAATTCATGGTGATTGGTAGAGATCCTGAAAAAACTTTACTTGATGATGCTGAAAGGTTATAATGCTCTTTTTGTGTGACTTATGTAAAATCTACATTTGCAAGTGACAGTTAATACCCCTGGCATGCCCCCCCCCCCCCCCCACACACACACACACACACAAATTCTGTGTAATTAAAATGAGTAATAAGCTCTGAGGAAATTGGAGATTTATTTTCAAGTAGATCATGAAAAGTTAAATACCCAAAATCTTTAAATTCCATCACAGACTTTACTGGCATGAAGAGGGACACAAAAAAATTGTATAAAAGCATACAATATTTTATTAAAAAACAATAAAATACATATGACTGAAAAAGGTCATTAAAGCGGAGTTCCACCCAAAAGTGGAACTTCCGCTTTAGGGAGTCCTGACCCCCCGACATGCCACATTTGGCATGTCATTTTTTGGGGGGGGGAGCGGGTACCTAGTTTTGACAGGTACCCGCTCCCACTTCCGCTCGGAGCGCCGCGGCGCCCTGAGCGGAAGTTCTCCTCTCCCCCTCCCTCCCTGCAATCTTCTGGGACACGTCAGAGGTCCCAGAAGATTGCCGGCCAATCACGGCGCGCAGCGCGACACGCGCATGCGCAGTGGGTACCCGGCTGTGAAGCCGCAAACTGTAACAGCCGGGTGCCCACAGCAGTGATGCCGGCGCCGAGGGAGAGGATCGAGGCTTCCGGCGGCCGCATCGCTGGACCGTTGGACAGGTGAGTAAATGGCTGGAACTCCGCTTTAAGAACAAATTGTACATATTTCACAACTGATTATCCAATTGTGGCTTATTTACCACTGGTATAAACAATATTTTCACATATTGGCTAACTGCCTTGTGAGAAACTGTTATGTGGAAATAAGTCCTTATGAGTCAGTGCTTTTCTCGTTTCCGTTTCTTCAGGACACATGAGAAAAATAGCAGTGGTAAATGTGCGTAATAGGTATGCACAATACTTCTGAACAGGTTTGAGTACAAGGAGGCAGGGAAAGTGGCAGCAAGAATGTCATCCCTTACAGAGGAAGTATTAGGATTGAGTTAACCTGCTGGTGGCACTGTGCTGCTCTGGGCTGATTGCTGCAGTTCCAGTGTCCACCAGCAGGTGTCTCCCAGAAGCCAGAAAGCTGTAATGATTAGTTACACCTGTGTTGAGCTGCCAGATGGCTATTTAAGGCTGCTCCTCCCTTTCCCCAGTGCGTCACTATTCTGATTGCCTCCTTGTTGCCAGAGCCTTGTTCCTGTGATCCTGATACAAAGCCATATCTATCCTGTATACCTCTGCCTTGCTCCTGCCCTCTGCCCTAGTACCCAGTCTTGTTCCCCCTCTTCCTTGCATCCCTGTAACCGGTGCCCTTATATTGAAAACTTTTGTATATAGTCAATTGTTAGGTTCATTTGTTTTTTTTTGTTTTTTTTGTCTTTGGGGTTGCTGAAGTTATCTATGTTCATTGCTTGTTGTGTATGCTTGTTTGTGTTTAACTGTAAATAAATAAATTGAGTTCAGGGTGCTCTTAATGTCAGTGGCTATTGAAGAAAATTTGTCTCTCATGAGCAATTGATGGAAAAAGTTGGCAAACACACACAGATCCATAGCTCCACTCAAGACTGACCTCTCCTGCACATGGACAACCTGGGTGCCAAACATCACAGTCCATCTCTACTATTCACTGAAAATAGAAAAAAACAGCCATACTCCAATGAGCTTTTCTTGCAGTAATGTTAATAGTAACCAGTGTGTTGACTCCATAGATTAATGTCTCCAACTTAGAACCAGCATTCCTTAACGTATTTCACCACTCCTGGCTTGCTCACAAAGATAGGGGAAGTAGGTGTAAAGATTCTGGGACTCTTCAGAATGTCTGAAGGTGTCATGAAGGCCATCACTATATTGGAAATGTAGGCCCACAAAGCATCCGTCCTTTGTTCGAAAGATTTTGCTCAATTTAAGACAGATAATTCAGGTGTGTGTGTTGTGGGTTTGCCAATTTTCCCCCAATTAGTGTTAATGTCATTTATTCAGTAAGATTAGAACCTAAGGTTGCTCCGAAGTCGGTATTGGTGCTGATACTAAGCATTTGCATGGGTATCGGTACTCGGGCAAATGTACCAATACCCAAAACCTATAACGCTTCTGGCTCGATTCTTTCAGCTGTCAGCAGGATTTCCATGCTAGAAATGTAAAGAAAAGAATGCTGGCAATTATTGGTTGTTAAGGAGCAGGGCCGCCGTGTCCTTAACAACCAAAGACATTTCAGCTGTCCATGGGATGCCCCCCCTCCCTCCTCCTGCCAGCTGTCACCCTCCTGTCCTTAAGGATAGAGAGAGCAGCACCATCTAAGTGCAACATGACCACAATTTACACAATTTAATGTATAAAAGGTAAGAAATACACTCACAAGGTTAAAAACAATTTCAGCATGAATGAGGAATGTGGTGTTCATCCACACTACTCTAGGGTGGTAGCCGCTGGTGTGTTGGTAGCCAGAGGTCTGGGGGTGCTTGTGGCTCCCAGCACTTCCTGGCAAACTCCTCAACTACCCTGCCCTTACTTACCCCCCTACTCCCCCCACCTTGTCCTCACTTACCCCCCTACTCCTTCCCAACCCTATCCTTATTTACCACCCCCACTCCCCCCACTCTGCCCTCACTTACCTCCCTACTCCCCCCCACCCTGCTGTCACTTATCCCCTACTCCCCCAAACATGTCCTCACCCCCTACTCCCCCCACACGCTGCCCTCACCCCAGCCTCACCCAACTCCCTACCCCCCCCCCATCCAAAATCACCCTTCTACCTACTCTTCCTAGACGATATTAGTAATTGGTATTAACAAGTACTTAAAAAAAGTATCAGTACTCGTACCTGGTGTTAAAAATATGGCAATGGTGCATCCTTATTAGAAACCCATCATGCCAGAGCTCAGGGATCTAGGCAGCTTTCTCTGTCTCACCCATAACAATGCTCCCATTCCTTCTGTTTTATGTTTATTATTTATTTATTGATTGGGGGGGGGGGGGAATAGGACTGCAGGATAAAGCAACGTCTGATACTTGCAATAAGTTGTAAGCTCAACATTACATGAACAGTAAGAAAGAGAGCTTCTACTAAATCCCCCCTTCTTATTACTAGACCCTACGATCTTTAGACACTAAACTGATACTATTTATGATGATAATACATTAGTATTATCAGTAGTAGCAGTAATAGTACCACAACTACTATTACTATATAAAAAGAGTAGTTTTATTGTATTTTAAATAAAGCCAGAACTTAGATAATTAAATTAGTAATCTACCAACTTGTCCTAGTTGCTTAAGTTCCTTGCGGGTTCAGGCTTTTGAAATATGTCTCAAAGTGAAACATAAAAAAAGATTCATAAAGGTTATGAATGTCATTTATGTTCTCATAAATTTTACTTCACTAGGCTTCTGGAATTTACAGTTATGAGGTATTGGGGTTGATTAACTTCAAAGTAAAGGCATATATTCTAGTTTAAGTCAGCAAAATCAGGAAAATTAACATGCTTCTGCCTCCTGCAGAATTTTCATACTGGTTTTTAGCACCATTTTTTAGAACTGTTTAATCATTAATGTTACTATTGTGGAAAATACTAGTGAAGGTGTTTTGTGCAGATATTTAAAGTGATATTAAAGGTAGATTTTTTTTATTTAACCAGTTCCCGCCTGTAGGACGTCCATGGACGCCCTTGGGTTTCAGTGGTTATACCGGGATGAAGCCTGCACTTACTTAATCTTACTTAATATTTTTAGCCTGCGATTCCCAGTGATTAGCCACTCAATGAATTTTGCAGGGGGTGGATGGGTGGCGATTGCTGCCCTGTACAGAGAGAGAGGAACTGACATCATTCCTGTCTTTTTGTAACCCTGAAAACCAGAGGCGACAAGTAGTTAGTCACTTCCGGTTACGCCCCTTTGTTTACCTGGCTGCCAGTGGCCAGGAAAGAGGCCAATCAGAACGATCTGTGTCTGATCGGCTGCATGGGAGGCTAGAGGACAGATTTGGGATCTAATAGACCTAAAAGAGGACCTATAACGGCCCATGATGTTTTTCACCCCTTGTGATAGCAAAAAAGTTAGTACTAAAAAAATAAATAAAAAAATGTAAAGTGCCCTCGTCCCACCATGCTTACTCGCAAATGTGAATGCATACGTTACATACCCATCTGTAAATGGTGATCACACCACACATGTGAGGTATAGTTGCAAATGTCAGAGCAAGAGCAATAATTCTAGCACCAGACCTTCTGGGCAACTCTAAACTGTTAACCTGTAAAGGCATTTAAAGCATCGCCTATGGAGAATTTTAAGCACTGTAGTTTGCCGCCATTCCATAAGTAGATGTAATTTTGTTAGGTATATATTTACTCAACATAACATTATCTTTCATGTTATACAAAAAAATTGAGCTAACTTTAGTGCTTTTTTTTTAAATTCATGAAAGTGTTATTTTTTCCCCAAAAATTGAGTTTAAAAAAACTGCTGCGCAAATACCATGTGACATAAAAAATTTCAACACCCACAATTTTACTCTATAGGGTCTTGGGGATTCTAAGTAATTTTCCAACAAAAAAAGTCTATTTTTAGAAGTATGAGCAAAGTTTTAGAATTGGCCCGGATGGGAAGTGGTTAAATAACAAACATTTACTTGCATTACATTGTCATGCTCTTCTTGGGTCCCCCACCGGCACTGCTGGTCCCTCCTTTCTGCCGAGTGCCCCCATAGCAAGCAGCTACTTATAGGTTTTGTTTTATTACAAACATGTATTTTCCTGTTGCAGAGTGAACTGTGCCACAGAATAAAAGCTTACTACAAACTGACTAATGAAATTAGAGACCTGGGCACCTAGATGAATGAATGACCTAGAACTCAAGAGGGTTCAAATGAGCTGGGAAACTGCAATAAAAGGGGCAATATCAGAATTTGTGGCCCACCAGAGCTCACTGTGGTCCTGAGCTCAACTGTAGAGAGCGTAAAGCTTGCCCTCCCAGCTAATATCAGCTAAAGCAGCTCGCAAACACCAACCCAGAGACCTGCACTTCTCAGACCACTTTGGGGACTTCTAACTTGCAGACAATGTATGAATATTGGGAAAATGCACTCAGCATGTATGTTGTTCCATAACTCATATTAAGAAAGCTGTTGTTCCGGAAAAAAAATGTCCACAGCCATCTTGCTGGTGTGGTGTGTAGTTGCAGCAGCATTTGGTTTGATTTTATTTGCTTTGGCTAGTTGTGCAGGGATTTTTCCACTTGAGGTATATTGTAAGAAAAGAGCAATCAGTGCCATATACCACTGGGCAAAAAAGGCATAGATTGTGTTTGAACAGTATGTCGTGCGATATAGAGGAGTCTGGCTGATCTTTACAGTCCTGAGGCCTTGTGGACTTGGAGGCCATTCAGTATTGGGAGTATTGCCTGATATGCCTGGGAGGCCTTGAGAGTACCCTAATGTAATGGCACAGTGTTATAGAAAAGTTTTAGGTCAGTGCAATGGCTGGATGAAAGGTGGTCATGTAGTGTCATATGCAAGGGGAGTATGTGAACATGCTTCTTCCAGGGAGAATAGGCAATGGGCAACGTTGGTAGGACCCTGTAGGCACTCACCTCCCTGTAGTCACAGTTGCAAAATACATGCACTTCTGTGACTAAAATCTGTGACTAAACCTTTTAATTGGGTATATATCAGGACCTGGTGGTGGCACTGTGCTTCCCAGAGCGGAGGGTTGTAGTTCTGATGTCCCCCAGGGGGTGTCTCCCAGCAGCAAGCAGATCCCAATAATCAGTTTCCATCTGATGAAGGCTGCTGGGAGGGTATTAGGATCCTCCCCTGCAAGTGCCTCTCACTCCAGTGTTTTGCTGCTGCCATATTCGTTTTGCCATTGCTTCTGATCTTGCTTCTGCCCTGTATCTTGCATTAGAGAGCTCAGCATCAGTCACTTTCTGCAGTAAAGAGTGCAGTAGTTAATTGCATCTGGGTAGAGGAGGAGAGCAATGAGAGTATAGCATGGGGCAATGGGAAATATAACAAATTGGCAACAAGGTTCCTGCAGGTTACTGCCAAGTTGGCTGAGCAATGAGGAGGGTGGGATGATGAGAAGATTTGTGACCTTACCTTGGTGTCAGAGATAATAGAGAAGGAAAGGGAGAGGCATAATTTCAGAAGGGTAGGGTGTCTTCCAGGAATAACTTAAAGAGGAGTGAAGGGAACAGCTGCCCTATTCCACTAGATTGCATTGCTCAATGGGTGCTGGCCACTGTTATCCTCCCATTCAATCCTGTAGCTCAGCTATGTGGGACATTTTCCACACATGTGCGGCAGACAGCACCATAGTAATTTTCAATCTCTGCCAGCTGTACCTCAAGAGTTATAATTCCATCAGTTATTTGGGTACTACATGTATGATGAGGTACATGACTGTTCACCAAAGAACTCAGTGGGAGTAGCACATGAAAATTAGCAGTCAGAAACAAAAGTGCTGCACACATCCCCTTCTTTCCTGCTCCTCATTTTCCACCCTTCCCACATAATACACGATTCCCTGCCAGCATGACCTCAGAGATGGGGATTAAACTCTTTCAAGGAGTGAAAGAGATAGGCTTACCTTACAGCACTTCCAGTGGAAAAAATGGTCAACGTGGAGCCACACAGAAAAGGGGCAAGCATAGGCTGCTCTATGATTCTGCACATCCCACTCTACCATTTCCAGCTTTATCATTGAGCAGGCAGGCATCTCTGCCCCAGCTGCTTGAGTGTAGGAAAACATATGCACCCAACATTTCCCTGTCAGCTTGGAAAAATGTCTGTATTTACAACTTCTCCTTTTTCAGGTAGTTAAGTCTGCCTCTTTCTGTTTGTGGCCTGTGCTGTACTAAAGTGGCATGGTCCCAGCTAACATTTTTTATCTCCCAGAAGGCGATCCTTGCCCTCCACCATTACGTGGAAGGTAATACAGTGGGTACGGAAAGTATTCAGACCCCCTTAAATTTTTCACTCTTTGTTATATTGCAGCCATTTGCTAAAATCATTTAAGTTCATTCTTCTTCCTCATGAATGTACACATAGCACCCCATACTGACAGAAAAACACAGAATTGTTGACATTGTTGCAGATTTATTAAAAAAGAAAAACTGAAATATCACATGGTCCTAAGTATTCAGACCCTTTGCTGTGACACTCATATATTTAACTCAGGTGCTTTCCATTTCTTCTGATCATCCTTGAGATGGTTCTACACCTTCATTTGAGTCCAGCTGTGTTTGATTATACTGATTGGACTTGATTAGGAAAGCCACACACCTGTCTATATAAGACCTTCCAGATCACAATGCATGTCAGAGCAAATGAGAATCATGAGGTCAAAGGAACTGCCTGAAGAGCTCAGAGACAGAATTGTGGCAAGGCACAGATGTGGCCATGGTTACAAAAAGATTTCTGCTGCACTTAAGGTTCCTAAGAGCACAGTGGCCTCCATAATCCTCAAATGGAAGACGTTTGGGACGACCAGAACCCTTCCTAGAGCTGGCCGTCTGTAATGTTCTGGTACCTCTGGTACCCTTATTTCCACATTTCTCTCTTAATATTGCGCCCCATCTTGCTATCCAAATGGGACGCATACACCTTTAAGGGCAATGACATCATCGCCGAGCACCGCTATGAGCGGCTATTTCAATCGCCGGCTTTCTCTCACTCATTGCTCGTTCAAACCGCATGTTCACCGCACCTTCTCTTGTGAAGCTGGAGCTGCTGGCTATTCCCTTTGCCTGAACTGAACCGGAACCTCGCTGCCGATCCGTATCTCGCTACTGGATCACCTCTCACTACTGAACTTTGTTACTACTACCTATCTAGTGATAAGTACCGCACAGGGGATTCCTTACTAACCTGCACTTCTACTGTCATCTACTGCATATACCAGGACTATCTCTATCTAAGCTATTTCCTATCATCTGCATAGACTGTTAGCTCTTGGGACTACCATCAACTATCCTTGCACTAGGTTACTCTGTCTTGTATACTCCATCTGCTGTCCCCTACCATCTGCACTATACTTGACATTAGAACCTATCTGCTTACTACCATCACCTAAACACTCTCCTAATACTACTCCTAGGTGCTCACCATACGATAGCCTGTCTCTCACCTATATACTCTCACATATTCTATCCCTCCATTAACATCAGATTGAGTGTATGTATATTGCATAAACAGGCTGTGCACAGTGATGAAGTCCTGAGAGTTGGATATGTTTGTTCAACAGAATCTCTACACGACTACTGAGTGTGACAATTCTGCAGCTGCAAATCCATCCACTAACAAAAACGCATGAGCGTTACAGATTGAACGAGCCTTAAAAAAATTACGGATTCAGCAGAATTACCCACTCAGGTACTACAATTAAAACAGCAAGTAGATGCATTGATCCTTGCTCTTACAGAGGTAAAAAACGAAAATCAGGCTTTAAGACAGCAGGTTGGCCGTCTCACGCAGCTTTCTGTTGCTCAGCCCCGTGAGCCTAAGATAAACCCTCCTCTAGTGTTTACTGGTGATCAGAGTAAATTTTGTGAATTTAGAAACGCATGTCGATTGCTTTTCTTGTTAAAACCTCTGACCTACACCACTGACCAAATTAAAGTCTGTACCATTATCTCCTATCTGACGGGTGAACCCCGGGCCTGGGCAGACGCTCTCTTTGAAAAAGATGACCCACTCCTTAACTCCTATCCTTTATTCCTAGCGCAACTCGCTAGTTTATATGAAGACCCCAATAGGCAGAGTACTGCTGATACCCAATTGAGGGCTTTAAAACAAGGAAGGAGACCTGTTGAAGATTTCGTGGCAAATTTCAAAAGATGGTCCCCTGATTCAGGGTGGAACGACACATCTTTGCGAACGCAGTTCAGACTCGGCCTATCAGAGGCCGTTAAAGACGAGCTTGCCCGAGCGGATTTACCTGGCACTTTGTATGGCCTGATGCAGACCAGTATCAATATTGACAGACGACTGCGAGAAAGAAAGGCTGAGAAGATGGGCTTACCATTTTCCAGTCCTTCTCGGATGTCGCCTGCTGACCCTACTCCTATGGAGGTAGGAATGATACGCCCACCTTTGACCCTTTCCGAACGTGCCAGGAGGAAAACCGAACATCTCTGCATGTACTCCGCATCCTCGGATCATTTGATAAGCGGCTGTCCCTTTGTCCGCAAAAAAGAGGGTGAGTGTTCAAATGTCTTGCTAGGGGGACTAACAACTTCCTTTTCTAATCCTTATCTTTTTGTTCAATTGACATTGCAGTGGGACCAAACTAGGATCACCACCAAGGCTATGATCGACACTGGATCTTGTGGAAACTACATTGATACTTGTTTTGTCTCCTTAAATAAAATACCTATTGTTCCAAAACCCAAACCTGTCTCTGTTAGTTTTATTAACGGTACCCCTTTATCCTCCGGTCCCATCACCAATCAGACACAGGCACTCCTTGTAACTGCTGACAAGTCTCATGTGGAGACCACCACCTTTGATGTATTAACCTCACCACATTTTCCCTTTATTTTGGGACTTCCCTGGTTACACATACATCAACCAATCATCGATTGGAAAACAAAACGCTAGCCTTCTCTTCTCACTATTGCGAAACTACGTGTAATCTCCCCCCATATGGTAGGATCCTGTCTGTGGTGTCGGATGACATTATACCAAAATGTTATCAGGATTTATCGGAGGTTTTCCTTGAGAAAAACGCTCAAGTGTTGCCTCCCCATAGGGACTATGATTGTTGTATCGATCTACTCCCTAATAGTAAGTTGCCTTTCGGTCACGTCTATCCTCTTTCACAAGATGAACTCTCTCATCTCAAGGAATATCTGGATGAAAACTTGGCAAAAGGAT
Organism: Pelophylax lessonae; assembly: GCF_965119305.1. Lineage (NCBI taxonomy): Eukaryota > Metazoa > Chordata > Amphibia > Anura > Ranidae > Pelophylax > Pelophylax lessonae. Next base: position 423,720,653 of record NC_138768.1, on the reverse strand, counting down.
TCATCCAACCTTCTACTTCCTCCACTGCTGCTGGACTCTTCTTTGTCCGCAATAAGGATTCTAGTCTTAGGCCTATCATTGATTTCAGACAATTAAATACCATTACAATAAAGGATCGTTATCCTTTACCTCTTATTCCTGAACTTATCGAACAGGTGCGCGGAGCTTCCTACTTTTCAAAATTGGACTTAAAAGGGGCATACAATTTAATTCGAATCCGTGAGGGGGATGAATGGAAGACAGCATTCAGAACCAGATACGGACTGTTTGAGTACCTCGTGATGCCATTTGGGTTGTGTAATGCTCCTGCAGCCTTCCAACGTTTTATAAATGAGATATTCAGAGACTTGCTTGATGTTTGTGTTGTAGTATATTTGGACGATATACTTATTTATTCTCATTCCTTACCTGAGCACATAAAACATGTAAGACTTGTGTTGTCAAGACTACTTGCACATAACTTATATGTTAAATCAAAAAAATGTTTATTCCATAAAGAGGAAGTACTATTCTTAGGATACATTATATCTAAAAATGGAATCAAAATGGACATGAGCAAAATATCCTGCATTCTGGATTGGCCTGTGCCAACCACTCGCAAAGCATTACAAAGGTTCCTCGGATTCTCTAACTACTATAGGAAGTTCATTAAGAACTTCTCTGCGATTGTGAAACCTCTCACACAACTCACAAGCACAAAAAAATCATTCAAATGGTCAGAAGAAGCAAATGGAGCTTTCTGTCTGTTGAAATCAAGCTTTACTTCTGCTCCCATACTACGCCATCCAGACCCATCCCTTCAATACATCTTGGAGGTAGATGCGTCAAATATGGCAGTAGGAGCAGTTCTCTCACAACGACCAAACAAACACCTCACCTCTTCACCCAGTTGCTTTCTTCTCAAAGTCATTAAGCAGCCCCGAGGTGAATTACCCAGTAGGTGAGAAAGAGTTGCTAGCCATAAAACTGGCACTAGAGAATTGGCGACATCTACTTGAGGGTACTCAATTGCCAATCCTTATATATACTGATCACAAAAACCTTCAATACCTTCAGACTAATAGAACTCTTTCCCACCAGCAGGTACGGTGGTCGTTATTCTTTTTGAGATTTAATTTTTTAGTAACCTACACACCTGCAGACAAAAATAAAAAAGCGGATGCGCTTTCACTATTAGCCGAGAATGATTGCACCGAGGTTCCCTCAGTTCCTATAATACCACATGAACGTATTGTCGGCGTCATTCGTTCCCTGAAGGAGGAGATTTTGCACAGCATAGGACTGGATTCACCTCCACCACAACTAAATGCTGACGCAGAAGGCTTCCTTTACTACAACGATAAATTATACATACCCCCTACTATGCGAACCAAGATCTTGGAATTGTCGCATGATGTACCTATGGCAGGACATATGGGTATGACTAAAACTTTCAATCTACTTACTAGGCAGTTTTGGTGGCCAGACATGAAGACAACCGTAAAAAAGTTTGTTTCATCTTGCGATATCTGTGCAAGGTCTAAAATTGACAATACGAAACCATCGGGTCTACTTTGTAGTTTACCAATACCCCAGGTTCCGTGGGAAGTGGTATCCTTAGACTTCATAGTGGAACTACCACCTTCCAAAGGATTCAACACCATCTTAGTGTCAGTGGACCATCTGACCAAGATGGCACATTTCACTCCTATCCGAAGACTACCTTCATCCAAACAAACAGCGGAATTACTTGTGAAACATGTCTTTAAGTTACATGGTATTCCAAAAACACTGCTGTCTGACCGTGGTTCACAATTCATCTCAAAGTTTTGGCTAGCTCTATGTCAGATACTACGAATAGAGCGTAAACTTACTTCTCCTTACCACCCTCAGACCAACGGACAGACAGAGAGAGTTAACCAGTGCATTGAGCAATATCTACGTTGCTATACTTCATATCTACAGGACGATTGGGTGGATCTCCTTCCGCTGGCGGAATTCGCCTATAACAACGCGACCCACAGCACTACTAAACAAAGTCCATTCTACTTAAATTATGGGTTTCATCCCACACTCCTTCCACCACGTATTTTGCCATCAAGTAATCCAGTGGCATCTGATTATCTTGCCCAGATAAAGGATTCCCTGGGATTACTCAACAATACCATCTCACATGCTCATAGCCAACAAAAGAGGTACTACGACCTCCGTAGGAAACCCTCTCCCCAATATGCCATTGGGGATCTTGTCTGGCTTTCTACAAAAAATCTGAGATTAAAGATCCCTAGTAAAAAACTTGGACCTCTATTCTTGGGACCTTTCCCAATAAAGAAGCTTATTGGAAAAGCTGCAGTACAACTCACATTACCAACAGACCTCAAGATACATCCCATCTTCCATGTGTCGCTACTAAAGCCCCATGTTCCTAACCAAGGAATAAGGCCTACCATATCACCTCCACCTCCTGTACAAGTTAAAGGTGGAGAAGAATTTGAGATAAAGGAGATTCTGGATTCCCGTATCCATAGAAGAAGACTCCAATATCTAGTACAATGGAAGAACTATGGGCCCCAAGATGACACCTGGCTGGATACCTCCGATATACATGCCCCTAGACTGATTCGCAATTTCCACTCGAAATACCCGGAAAAACCAGTTCTAGAGGCCTTCTGGAGCCGGCCTTAAGGGGGGGGTACTGTAATGTTCTGGTACCTCTGGTACCCTTATTTCCACATTTCTCTCTTAATATTGCGTCCCATCTTGCTATCCAAATGGGACGCATACACCTTTAAGGGCAATGACATCATCGCCGAGCGCCGCTATGAGCGGCTATTTCAATCGCCGGCTTTCTCTCACTCATTGCTCGTTCAAACCGCATGTTCACCGCACCTTCTCTTGTGAAGCTGGAGCTGCTGGCTATTCCCTTTGCCTGAACTGAACCGGAACCTCGCTGCCGATCCGTATCTCGCTACTGGATCACCTCTCACTACTGAACTTTGTTACTACTACCTATCTAGTGATAAGTACCCCACAGGGGATTCCTTACTAACCTGCACTTCTACTGTCATCTACTGCATATACCAGGACTATCTCTATCTAAGCTATTTCCTATCATCTGCATAGACTGTTAGCTCTTGGGACTACCATCAACTATCCTTGCACTAGGTTACTCTGTCTTGTATACTCCATCTGCTGTCCTCTACCATCTGCACTATACTTGACATTAGAACCTATCTGCTTACTACCATCACCTAAACACTCTCCTAATACTACTCTTAGGTGCTCACCATACGATAGCCTGTCTCTCACCTATATACTCTCACATATTCTATCCCTCCATTAACATCAGATTGAGTGTATGTATATTGCATAAACAGGCTGTGCACAGTGATGAAGTCCTGAGAGTTGGATATGTTTGTTCAACAGAATCTCTACACAACTACTGAGTGTGACAATTCTGCAGCTGCAAATACATCCACTAACAAAAACGCATGAGCGTTACACCGTCCGGCCAAACTGAGCTATTGGGGGAGAAGAGCCTTGGTGAGAGAGGTAAAGAAAAACCCAAAGATCACTGTGGCTGAGCTCCAGAGATGCAGTCAGGAGATGTGAGAAAGTTGTAGAAAGTCAACCATCACTGCAGCCCTCCACCAGTCGGGGCTTTATGGCAGAGTGGCCCGACGGAAGCCTCTCCTCAGTATAAGACACATGAAAGCCCACATGGAGTTTGCTAAAAAAACACCTGAAGGACTCCAAGATGGTGAGAAATAAGATTCTCTGGTCTGATGAGACCAAAATAGAACTTTTTGGCCTTAATTCTAAGCGGTATGTGTGGAGAAAACCAGGCACTGCTCATCACCAGTCCAATACAGTCCCAACAGTGAAGCATGGTGGTGGCAGCATCATGCTGTGGGGGTGTTTTTCAGCTGCAGGGACAGGACGACTGGTTGCAATCGAGGGAAAGATGAATGCGGCCAAGTACAGGGATATCCTGGACAAAAACCTTCTCCAGAGTGTTTTGGACCTCAGACTGGGCCGAAGGTTTACCTTCCAACAAGACAATGACCCTAAGCACACAGCTAAAATAATGAAGGAGTGGCTTCACAACAACTCCATGACTGTTCTTGAATGGCCTAGCCAGAGCCCTGACTTAAACCCAATTGAGCATCTCTGGAGAGACCTAAAAATGGCTGTCCACCAACGTTTACCATTCAACCTGACAGAACTGGAGAGGATCTGCAAGGAGGAATGGCAGAGGATCCCCAAATCCAGGTGTGAAAGACTTGTTGCATCTTTCCCAAAAAAGACTCCTGGCTGTATTAGATCAAAAGGGGGCTTCTACTAAATACTGAGCAAAGGGTCTGAATACTTAGGATCATGTGATATTTCAGTTTTTCTTTTTTAATAAATCTGCAACAATGTTAACAATTCTGTGTTTTTCTGTCAGTATGGGGTGCCATGTGTACATTCATGAGGAAGAAGAATGAACTTAAATGATTTTAGCAAATGGCTGCAATATAACAAAGAGTGAAAAATTTAAGGGGGTCTGAATACTTTCTGTACCCACTGTATATCCATGTTGCTGCATTATATGCTTAGTTGCAGTGTCTATATGACTACTGACAAGTAGTCAAGCAAGCATAGGCAGGAGCATCATATCTCATTCACAGCCTACTGGATAACTTTGCTTATGACCACAAATCCTTAACCTGGTGGTGCATCAGTTCTTATCAGTTACCCTGGCTCCCAAAATCTTCTTAGACAAGGCAGAAAAATGTGTGTGTAGCCAATTTAGGTTGTCATACCAAGCCAGTAAACAGCTGGTTGAAGTTCAGCACCAACTCCACCTGCCTGCAAACCATCTGATATGTGATACTCACTCACTGTAACTCCACCTTGGCTATCAGTTGTACCAGTAAAAGGAATGCCACACAGTAAGATGTAAAGTTATATTTTTCCTTTATTGTAATAGCTAAAAGGAACAAGTTTTATTCTGACATGACTTGTGCTAGGCACAGTGCTTTCCCAAAATATTATTGGAAAATAAATAAGGGTTGGGACTTTATATGAGAGACACGACACGACTGTCAGGACAATGGTAACACATTTATTGGCACATATAATATAAAAACATAACATGTACATTGTGTAAAACCAATATAAATGGCAGAGCTGATACATGGTCCCCCAAAAGCAGGTGCATAACAACCAGCATAGTAGATTATAAAAAAGTAACAGATTGATTGAATGAAATCATAACAACAGCAAACTCAACGTGTTTTGTGGACTAGTATTGCCACTTCCTCAGGAGTAGTTGTATGATATGGGTCTAAATATATATATATGAGTATAAATAAATAGGGAAGGGGGGGGAAAGGCCCAGAAATTCCCAAAACTTACATGTCAACTCTGACTGCAACTGGCACTGGAGGTAAGACCTGGCCCTCGGTGTTTCCCACAGGAGACGAGGGTGCACAAGGCAGGCCGACAAGGCAAACCACGCCACACACCAGGTGGAGCATGGGTAGAAATGCATGGAGTAAGGCTAATGGCAACATAGAAGAGTATCTAGGGTGAATGAAAGAAAATGTATAATAAATATATATGTATATTTAGTATGAATACATAGTAAATTTTTAATAATAGAAAATGCATGAAGTGGAGTTAGTAGCAGCATAGAAAAGTATCTAGAGTGGATAAATAAAGATGTATAATTGCTTTGTAATGCATGGTATGAATACATATTGTAAAGCTAGTAAAAGTATCTATAGTAAATGAATAAAAATGTATAATAAATGTATATATGTACATGATAATAATACATGATAATACTAGCGTGGGTATGAATGAAAGAAGTAAGAGGGTAAAGTGAAAGTAGGTGTGGTTCAAAATAAGGGGAGAAAATGGAAATACGTGAAGCCATCTCAAGGAAGAGTGTGGAAAAGCATAATTGAAAAGGTATAAGACCACCAGTGAATGAAGACCCAGAGGGGAGAGAAGAACCGGAACGGTGCAGCATGAGATGAAATGAAATAAGTCTAGAGCGGAGGCAACCCCGGAATAGAGTGTGAACTGTGGTAAAATAGACTTGTCCAAGAATAGAGGTAGAGAAAATGTGAAGAAGAAATACCGAAAGCGCACTCCCAAACTCCAGAACAGGCATGTACCGTAGTAGCCAAAGGTCACCATCCCCTGTGTGCCCAGCGTCACAGCAGTGCATACAAACAGGGCCGGCGTGGGAACGGCAGCCGCCAATGCAGAACCATCCCGCGGGCCACCTGATATGCATTGAGGATGGAGAGCAGCCGTCGGCGCAGGGCGTGGTGCCAATGGGTGGCGGCACCGCCCATCAAATCTCCCACACCAAAAGGGGAAGGGAAGAAAGGTAGGACATATGGCACACATCGCAGCTCCCAGTGGGGACATCAGGTGACGGGCGAACCCACAAGCCAGTGACTACAAAATTGAAATGTAATGAATGGTAAAAATATGTAAGAGATCATCATAATGCACACAGCATATTACATTTGAGTAAAAGAGAATACAGAGAACCCCCAACTGGTCCAGGGGGAATATGGAAGACATGACATATTGGGCTAAGGGATTGTCAGCCACAAATGTGGTCAATACAAGACAAATATATATAAACCTGACAGTCAGCATGGTCTCTCTCCATCCCTAATTGCATGGTAAATAGGGGGGGAGGGTGGGACTTTGAATGAGGCACAAAATGGGAAATGTCATGCATCTCCATCCCTGTATTTTTCATTGTTAGTGTGCAGCATTGCTGTTGGTGGTACAATTGATCTCTTCAGTGGAAACGAACCCAGTCAGCACCTGATATGTGATCATGGTGTGTGGAGCCTGATCTTGCCCAAAGAAGCATGTGAAATATCCAACCTTGGCCATGATCAAGCAGCTGCACATGCATGAGCAGGCCATAAATGAGTATCGGTGTGAGCAGGATTCATATCTGTATTGTCATCATTTGAAGAGGCAACTAAAATGGTGAATAAAAATACAAAAGTGCAGCGCCTAAAGGTGACAGTAAATGTGCTATAGATATATGAAAAAATAACACATTAATGAATCATCACAAAAAATGTATAATATGCATATAACACAATCCTCAAATAGAGTCCATGCACTGGGGACATAAAAAAAAAAGACTGCCACAAACGTGGCAAAACACAGTCCTTCAACGGATTGATGTAAAAGCAGAGGAAGTGAAGAAAGGTACCGCTCCCAACACAAAATGAAATTCCACCACTGTGTAAATACACTCTTACCAGAATGAGTTGACCCTCAAACAAATGAGTGGTCAAACATGTATGTACTGTAACTCCCGTGGCAGGACAGCATATAGGGAGCGTTCCTTCAGCACATCCACGTCTACAGTATATTCAATAACCATGGATAATAGCCCCTTCTGGCGTTTCCTGGGTCATCAACCCTCCGGTGTAAACCTAGCAAAGGACTCTAATCGTGTAATATGAACAGACTTTATTAAAAGAATCAAAGGAATACTACTCACATGTAGGCAGATGATACAAACATGTCAACAAAGATGGCCGAGGCTAGTGCGTGCTTGCGTGTGTCATGCGTGCCTGATGTGTTTCATCATCATAGACGTTTTCAAAGGCGTGGTCGGCGTCCACAAGCATGCCATACATAGAACAGCACCAGGAAATGTCCTCATCATTAGACAAGTCAGAGGCATCCCGGAAGTAATCGGCTACTCACGGAGAGTTTACATTCCACCATGAGTACCCGGAGGTGCACAGCAGTATGGACGAAAGGCCTGAAAAGTGGAAACGGAAAACAAAAACCACTAAAACAGGCCGAAATGGAAAAATCCCCACTGTGTGCATCTCCTATTCAAAAATCAATAGACAGCAGACAGTCAATGCTTTAATTAAAAGGCATAGTATATGCATACATCAGCACCCTGAAGCAACGTCATCATTAGGGATGATCGAACTTTTCAAAAGTTCGGTTCGGCCAGAACAGCCGAACTTCCCGAAAGTTCGGCCTGGATTTCAGAACCCAATTGAAATCAATTGGACCCGAACTTCGGTAATAAAAAAACACAATTTTGAAGCCCTAAAACCCAATAAATGCCCCTAAAAAGTGCCTAGGGTTCTGGGTCATGCCCCAGGGACTATTAATCACACAAAAAAAGTTCTTAAAAATTGTCATTTTTGATAGAGAGCCAATTATTGGAAAAATAAAAAATAAAAAAAATAAAAAAATTTCTTTGGAAAAAAATGTCCAGAACCATAAAAGAAAGATTGTTTGTATTAGAACACTTACAGAACAGGTTGTTGGCTTCTCGCTTTACACACCTTGCCGGTTTAGTAGCAAGCATTTTTTTGGGCATTTTTTGGTTCTTTTGAGGCAGGAAAAACATCTGAACTTGTGTATACAGGTATATATACCACTATACACAAGTTCAGATGTTTTGCCTGCCTCTAAAGAACCCAAAAAAAAATGCCCAAAAAAATGCCCAAAAAAACGCCTGCTACTAAACCGGCAAGGTGTGAAAAGAGTGAAGCCATATTACAGATCTATAATTGCACTAATACAAATGATCTTTTTTTTTATGGTTCTGGACATGCTACAGAGCTGAAAATTCACAGGTACACCTTTTAGACCCCCCAGACACAAAATCCCACAAAAAAAGTTCTTAAAAATTGTCATTTTTGATAGATTTTTGATAGAGAGCCAATTATTGAAAAAAAAAATAAAAGAAAAAATTTCTTTGGATTTAGTATCTGGGGGGTCTACAAAGTGTACCTGTGAAGTTTCAGCTCTGTAGCATGTCCAGAACCAGAAAAAAAGATAATTTTTCAGTAGAGCAGGGATGGTGGGACCCTCATTTTACACCAATATGATCTTTTTTTCTGGTTCTGGACATGCTACAGAGCTGAAACTTCACAGGTACACATTTTAGACCCCCCAGACACAAAATCACACAAAAAAAGTTCCTAAAAATTGTCATTTTTGATAGATTTTTGATAGAGAGCCAATTATTGAAAAAAAATAAAATAAAAAAAAATTAAAAAAAAAAATGAAATTTCTTTGGATTTAGTGTCTGTGGGGTCTAAAAAAGTGTACCTGTGAAGTTTCAGCTCTGTAGCATGTCCAGAACCATAAAAAAAGATTGTTTGTATTAGGACACTTACAGAACAGGTTGTTGGCTTCTCGCTTTTCACACCTTGCCGGTTTAGTAGCAAGCATTTTTTTGGGTATTTTTTTGGGTTCTTTGGAGTCAGGAAAAACATCTGAACTTGTGTATAGTGGTATATATACCACTATACACAAGTTCAGATGTTTTGCCTGCCTCCAAAGAACCCCCAAAAAATGCCCAAAAAAACGCTAGCGTCAAAAAAAAAAAAAAAGCGCCCAGGTGTGTTGTTGCAGGCATTTTTTTGGGGTTTTTGGAGGCAGGCAAAATATCTGAACTTGTGTACACACACATATTTATATGTATTTTACACTTAGACATATATAGGTGTTATAGGAGTGTAACCATATTAGTGTAAATGATTTCATTAGCACAAGCATATATTTCTGCTACTATCACACCTATATATGTCTAGGTGTGTGTACACATATAAGTATGTGTGTATATATATATACCCGTATACACAAGTTCAGATGTTTTGCCTGCCTCCAAAAACCCCCAAAAAATGCCTGCAACAACACACCTGGGCGTTTTTTTTTAACACTAGTGTTTTTTTGGGCATTTTTTTGGGTTCTTTGGAGGCAGGCAAAACATCTGAACTTGTGTATAGTGGTATATATACCACTATACACAAGTTCAGATGTTTTTCCTGACTCCAAAGAACCCAAAAAATGCCCAAAAAACGCTTGCTACTAAACCGGCAAGGTGTGAAAAGCGAGAAGCCAACAACCTGTTCTGTAAGTGTTCTAATACAAACAATCTTTTTTTTATGGTTCTGGACATGCTACAGAGCTGAAACTTCACAGGTACACTTTTAGACCCCCCAGACACTAAATCCAAAGAATTTTTTTTTTTAATTTTTTTTTTCAATAATTGGCTCTCTATCAAAAATCTATCAAAAATGACAATTTTTAAGAACTTTTTTGTGTGATTTTGTGTCTGTGGGGTCTAAAGGGTGTACCTGTGAAGTTTCAGCTCTGTAGCATGTCCAGAACCCCAAAAAAAAGATCATATAGGTGTAAATGGAGGGTACCACCATCCCTGCTCTACTGAAAAATGTTCTTTTTTTCTGGTTCTGGACATGCTACAGAGCTGAAACTTCACACGTACAGTTTTTTAGACCCCCAGATACCAAATCCAACGAAATTTTTATTTTTTTTAATTTTTTAAAATTTTTTCAATAATTGGCTCTCTATCAAAAATGACAATTTTTTAAGAACTTTTTTTGTGTGATTTTGTGTCTGGGGGGGTCTAAAAGGTGTACCTGTGAAGTTTCAGCTCTGTAGCATGTCCAGAACCATACAAAAAAAAGATCATTTGTATTAGTGCAATTATAGAACAGGTTAGTGGCTTCTCACTTTTCACACCTTGCCAGTTTAGTAGCAGGCATTTTTTGGGCATTTTTTTGGGTTCTTTAGAGGCAGGCAAAACATCTGAACTTGTGTATAGTGGTATATTTACCCATATACACAAGTTCAGATGTTTTGCCTGCCTCCAAAAACCCCCAAAAAATGCCTGCAACAACACCTGGGCGTTTTTTTTTTACGCTAGCGTTTTTTTGGGCATTTTTTTGGGTTCTTTGGAGGCAGGCAAAACATCTGAACTTGTGTATAGTGGTGTATATACACACATACTTATATGTATATACACACCTAGACATATATAGGTGTGATAGGAGCGTAACTATATTAGTGTTAATTATTTCATTAGCGCAAGTAGTTTTTTCTGCTCCTTTCACACCTATATATGTGCAGGTGTATATATATAGACATGTGTGTGTATATATACCCCCTATACACATGTTCAGATGTCACGCTTGACTCCAAACATGTGCTCAAAAAATCACTATAGACGACTGCAGCCAAAAAGAATGCTGACGGCGGCGAAGCCATATTACTGCAGCGAAAGTGACTTGAGAGAAACTATCTTTTCTCTATAGCGGTCACCCTGATATGGAAGGGTTTGGTCACCCTGCAATAGCAGTCACTGTCAGTTCACCCTACACTACATTACGGTCACCCTGACACTTCACACTTTCCCTACAGAAACTACATTTTTGAAGCTAACTAAAGTGTAAAGGAGCACTCTAACTACACTAGATATCCCTTTCCTCACACTAATAAATGCTAAATGACACTTTTAAAGTAAAATTAACAGAACTGCTTCCACTCTCTTCCATGTCCTGTATAACAATGCTAGGAATTTGGCGGGGGCTTATATACTGGGGGGCGTATTCACTAATGATTGGCCTAGGGACCCCCTAGTCACTCCAATCACATTCCTAGCATTCTCCTGCCCCCTCAATTGGCTTTTGCTAATGGTTCTGGTCCAATCACAGGCTTTTAAAGCCCATTTCCTGAACCATTGCATTTTGGTCGGTTCTGGTTGCCAAATTCCGAACTTTTTGGGCAAAAAGTTCTAAATTCGGCCGAACCTCGAACACCCAATGTTCGGGCTGAACCGATGGTCGACCCGAACTGTTCGGTCATCCCTAGTCATCATTAATGAAGACAGAGGCATCTCCGAAAGCATATAGCTACCCATGGAGAGCTTGCGTTCCACCATGAAAAGCCAGAAGTGCAAATCAGTAGGGGCACAAGGTCGAAAGGTGGAATACAAGGACCAACAACCACCGAACGTCCTGAAACTCGAAAGCCTCCACTGAGTACACTTCCTTGTCAGATGCAATAAACTGTCAATAGTTTAATTAAAAAACATATGCAAATCAGTAACAAATCATGTGGAACGCAGAGACCCCCAGCTATACACCATGAACCTGCGTCCCTATATGAATATCCAGATATGTATACCAGCAAAACCAGAAGCAACCCAATAAGATAAATTATTAATAAAAAGGTCCAAACCCATGGTATTAAAAATGATTTTCCAGCTGGATACAAATCCTAATAATAAAAATAACATAAAAGGAATATATGTTCCCATAGAGAACACATATATATCCAGTAACAGTAGAACAATTAAAAATAAGACAGTAGTAAAAAGGCAAACATATAGCCTAACTAGCATCCTTCACAATTCTGCTCTAATCTCAAAACCAGGGCATGCAATCAACATGCTCTACCAGTGAAGTGGTCTCAATAGAGACCCACTCCAAGGCGCATAAAACTAGGAATATTGATAATAAAATAATGATTAATGAATACACGTGGTGTACCTAAAAAAAGCCTAAATTAAAAATAGGTCAAATAAATGATTAACTTTACATCAAAAATTTACCAACCCAAGCGGACGAACTGGGACAATGACTGACCCCCTTCAACTGTTGTTGATGTAGCAGTTGACGTCCTAGTCAACGTTAAATCCATGAGTGGTGTAACACCTTAGATTGTAGATCCAACGAGTTTCGCGCCTCGAGATCTCTCGTCTGACGTTGCTACCCCTCAGGTGGGCAGTAAACTTATCAATCCCAATAATCGGTGTTCCAGTGGCCTTTTTATTGTGGTATTCCAAATAATGCCGCGAGACACTATGTTTGGGGAAACCATGCCTGATGTTGCCCAGATGTTCATTGACCCTCACTTGCATGGTCCTGATGGTCCTGCCCACATATTGGAGGCCACATGGACATTCGAGAAGATACACTACGTTTTTGGTGGAACAAGTGATAAAGGATTCGATGACATAGGTCTTATGCGTAGTGTTGGACTGAAAAGTACATATCTTCCTTTTTTTGATGAAATTAATCATACAAACCGCACACTTTTTGCAAGGGAAAAAGCCTTTTATCTCTGTAAAGAAAGACTGTTTGACAGGTCGGTTAATAATATTGGGTGCCACTCTTAGCCGTAGAGGCGGAATCCCTCGGTATACAACTGTAGTTTGGCACCCACCACTCCATATAAGAACTTACCATTTCAAAGCACTTTCCAGTGCCTTGAAAAAATGGTCTTAATGTCCCTAAATAGAGATGGCCTTGCGGTTCACCCGGCGGTTGGTTCGCGGCGAATTTTGCTTGTACGCTATCCGCCAAGTTTGCGAACACATGGCGTCGTTCGCGGCGGCCATATTTGTTTACATTGGGGAGAACTTTGACCCGTGACACAGCCGTCAGGTGGAACAGGACAGCCAATTGAAACATTCCAGCACATGGACAGTTCCCCTACCCTATAAATAGACCCGATCTGACGCCATTTCACATTCCGCTTTCTGCCAGTGTAGGGAGAGATCTGCTTTGCTCGTCAGGGAGAGTTTGCTAGACACATATAGCGTTGTGAAGATCCACAAAAGTCCTTTCCAGGGCTCGTATTTTTCGGTATAGGTCTACTAGAATCTTTTGAGCTTAGGGAGAGGTATCCAGTCGTTGCTTTAGGGGCAGTTAGAGATCGGCTGCAGTCACACAGAAATCACTTTGTCAATGTCCACAAAAGTCATTTAAAATGCTCCAATGTCGTTTTAGGGTCTATTACAGTCTCTTTACTATAGGGCCAGGTATCCTGTGGTTGCTTTAGAGGCAGTTAGAGATTGGCTGCAGTCACACAGAAATCACTTTGTCAATGTCCACAAAAGTCATTTAAAATGCTCCAATGTCGTTTTAGGGTCTATTACAGTCTCTTTACTATAGGGCCAAGTATCCTGTGGTTGCTTTAGGGGCAGTTAGAGATCGGCTGCAGTCACACAGAAATCGCTTTGTCAATGTCCAAAAAAGTCATTTAAAATGCTTCAATGTTGTTATAGGGTCTATTACAGTCTCGTTACTATAGGGCCAGGTATCCTGTGGTTGCTTTAGGGGCAGTTAGAGATCAGCTGCAGTCACACAGAAATCGCTCTGTCAATGTCCATCAAAGTCATTTAAAATGCTCCAATGTCATTTTAGGGTCTATTACAGTCTCTTTACTATAAGGCCAGGTATCCTGTGGTTGCTTTAGGGGCAGTTAGAGATCGGCTGTAGTCACACAGAAATCACTTTGTCAATGTCCACAAAAGTCATTTAAAATGGTCCAATGTCGTTTTAGGGTCTATTACAGTCTCTTTACTATAGGGTCAAGTATCCTGTGGTTGCTTTAGGGGCAGTTAGAGATCGGCTGCAGTCACACAGAAATCGCTTTGTCAATGTCCACAAAATGGGACTACTTAAAAGGTGCATTATTGAAGGCAACAGAAAATTGCATTAGACTTGTCAGTAAAACCAAAAAAAGGAAGAGACCACTGTGGTACTCAGCAGAAGTGGCCCAAATCATTAAAAATAAAAAGCTAGCATTTTGTAATTATAAAAAAACCCAGAGCAATGAAGATAAGGAAATCTACAAGATTAGGCAGAAAGAGGCCAAGCAACTTATAAGAACTTCTAAAGCGCAGGCAGAAGAAAAACTAGCTCAGTCTATGAAAAAGGGGGATAAGACATTCTTCAGATATATAAATGAAAAAAGGAAATTAAAACAAGGAATAACTAAATTAAAAACAAAGGACGGAAGGTATATAGAAGAGACTAAAGGGCTAGCCGACAGCCTTAATGAATACTTCTGTTCAGTTTTTACAGAAGAAAAAGAAGGAGAAGGACCTCCACTCGAAAGGATGACTAATGAATAGGGTTGAGCGAACACCTAGATGTCCGTGTTCGACGGGTTCGGCCGAACTTTAAAAAAAAGTCCGGGTCCGTGTCCCGGACTTTTACCGAACTTTTCCCGGACACCGAACCCCATTGAAGTCAATGGGGACCCGAACTTTAAGGCACTAAAATGGCTCTAAAACACCAAAGGAAAGGGCTAGAGTGCTGCAAATGGCAGCAAAACGTAATTAAGAGCATGGCAAGTGCTCTGCAAACAAATGTGGATAGGGAAATAACTTAAAACAACAAAAAAAAAACAGAAAAATAAAACAATGTTCTTCTTCATCTCTGAAGGACGAGGCCCATATGGAGTAGGAGGGAGGTTGAGGTGGTGGTGGATGTGGCGGTGACATAGGCGTGCGCACAGGGTGTGCTGGGTGTGCCTGGGCACACCCTAATCACCTAGGGCACATAGCATTGCCAGTGAGGAGATGGGAAAGATCTCCCTGGGACCTGCTCTGCTCTATTTCTCCTTGCCTACAGGTACATGGCCCCGATACATTACTCTCCCTGCTGGCAAACACATGCATGTGTATTTCAACTTTGGGGTGCACACCTTAATGCAATAGGCTGCGCACACCTATGGGCGGTGTAGGTGGAAGCGGCGGTGGAGGAGGACCAGGGCCGGATTAACAGCATCATGGGCTTGGTGCTGAGGATTTTGAAGGGCCTTAAGGGCCGTGCCTTGCCATGCACCCAGAGGAGGAAGGGTGCAGCCATGCATGCCTAATTCAACATGGGATGCTGTCTCTGAAGCCCATAAACACATCCATGCATCGCCAACTGTCCCTCCTTGTCCGGCCTTCACGCTGTGTGGGGAGGTTCTGAGGGTGCTGCCTGGGGAAGCAAGCATAGAAGCCAGACTTCTGTGTTTACAAGTGACAGAAGAGCGGTAACAGTGAATATGGCCAACCCGGGGCCTATATAAAAGGTAGGGGCCTGGAGCTGCAGCTCCAATAGCCCCTACATTAATCTGGCCCTGAGGAGGAGGACGAGGTAGCCAACACTGCTTCTTTTCAAAAATTTTAAATGAGGGTACACCCCAAAAGAGTGAGAAAGAGCAAAAATGGAACAATGGGTGGGTAAGGTCGGTATCCATTGCTATTCTGCATAAGGTACGGAAAAGTCCCGTGGGATCCATGCCTGGTTCATTTTAATGAACGTGAGCTTGTCCACATTGTCTCTGGACAGGCGGCTGCGCTTGTCTGTTATAACGCCCCCAGCCGTGCTAAATACCCGTTCAGATAATACACTGGCTGCAGGGCACGCCAGCACCTCCAAGGCGTAAAGGGCAAGCTCAAGCCATGTGCCCAATTTGGAGACCCAGAAGTTGAAGGGGGCAGACCCGTCATTCACTACATGTAGGCGTGTGCACACATACTGCTCCACCATGTTGGTAAAATGCTGCCTCCTGCTAAGACGTTCCATCTGAGCTGCTGGTGCTGCTGTTTGTTGTGGCGTGCTGACAAAGCTTTTCCACATTTCGGCCATGCTAACCCTGCCTTCTGAGGTGCTGGCGGTGCCCTGGTTGCGTTGGCGACCTCCTCCTCCTCCTCCTCTGCCTTGTGCTTCCACTGTGGCCCCGCTGTCAGATGGGAATGCCAGCAGCATGGCGTCTACCAGCGTGCGCTTGTACTCGCGCATCTTGCGATCGCGCTCCAGTGAGTGAATTAAGGACGGTACGTTGTCCTTGTAACGGGGATCCAGCAGCGTGGCCACCCAGTAATCAGCACAAGTTAGAATGTGGGCAACTCGGCGGTCGTTGTGGAGACACTGCAGCATGTAATCGCTCATGTGTGCCAGGCTGCCCAGAGGCAACGAAAGGCTGTCCTCTGTGGGAGGTGTATCGTCCGTGTCCTCTGTATCCCCCCAGCCACGCACCAGTGATGGCCATGAGCTGGCCTGGGTGCCACCCTGCTGTGAACATGGTTCCATCTCCTCCTCCAGCTCCTCCTCCTCCTCATCCTCCTCATCCTCCAGAACTGTGCCCCTGCTGGACAATTGCGTCCCTGGCGTTTGCGTGTGCAGGAACCCACCCTCGGAGCCCCTTGCGAATGACTGCCCTGAAAGCCTTGGAAATGTTACCTCTTCATCCTCCTCCTCCTCCTCATCCTGTGCCACATCCTCTTCCATCATCGCCCGAATTGTTTTTTCAAGGAGGCATAGAAGTGGGATAGTTAAGCTGAGAACGGCGTCATTGCCACTGGCCATGTTGGTGGAGTACTCAAAACAGCGCAACAAGGCACACAGGTCTCGCATGGAGGCCCAGTTAAATTAAATAGCGGAATAGAAAATATGATCCAAAAAAAGTGTATGTATATCACACGTACACAACCACACTGGGCCCCAATTACTATTGTTTGTACCCCTAAAAGGCTAGATGAGGAGTAGGGGGAGTATGGAACAGGCAGCACCCTCAAACCTTCAGAAGTATGAGATGAACCCCAACAACTTGGAAAGGTGGATCTCTCTCACACGCACCGACACAGACTATCCCGCAATTCAATTGATCCTCAAAGGTTTTTATTGAATAGCGGAATAGGAAATATGATCAAAAAAAGTGTATGTATCTCGCACGTACACAACCACACTAGGCCCCAATTACTATTGTTTGTACCCCTAAAAGGCTAGATGAGGAGTAGGGGGGGTATGGAACAGGCAGCACCCTCAAACCTTCAAAAGTATGAGATGAACCCCAACAACTTGGAAAGGTGGATCTCTCTCACACGTACCGACACAGACTATCCCCCAATTTAACTGATCCCCAAAGGTTTTTGATTAAATAGCGGAATAGAAAATATGATCCAAAAAAAGTGTATGTATATCACACGTACACAACCACACTAGGCCCCAATTACTATTGTTTGTACCCCTAAAAGGCTAGATGAGGAGTAGGGGGGGTATGGAACAGGCAGCACCCTCAAACCTTCAGAAGTATGAGATGAACCCCAACAACTTGGAAAGGTGGATCTCTCTCACACGTACCGACACAGACTATCCCCCAATTTAACTGATCCCCAAAGGTTTTTGATTAAATAGCGGAATAGAAAATATGATCCCAAAAAAGTGTATGTATATCACACGTACACAACCACACTAGGCCCCAATTACTATTGTTTGTACCCCTAAAAGGCTAGGAGTAGGGGGAGTATGGAACAGGCAGCACCCTCAAACCTTCAGAAGTATGAGATGAACCCCAACAACTTGGAAAGGTGGATCTCTCTCACACGTACCAACACAGACTATCCCCCAATTTAACTGATCCCCAAAGGTTTTTGATTAAATAGCGGAATAGAAAATATGATCCCAAAAAAGTGTATGTATATCACACGTACACAACCACACTAGGCCCCAATTACTATTGTTTGTACCCCTAAAAGGCTAGGAGTAGGGGGAGTATGGAACAGGCAGCACCCTCAAACCTTCAGAAGTATGAGATGAACCCCAACAACTTGGAAAGGTGGATCTCTCTCACACGTACCAACACAGACTATCCCCCAATTTAACTGATCCCCAAAGGTTTTTGATTAAATAGCGGAATAGAAAATATGATCCCAAAAAAGTGTATGTATATCACACGTACACAACCACACTAGGCCCCAATTACTATTGTTTGTACCCCTAAAAGGCTAGGAGTAGGGGGAGTATGGAACAGGCAGCACCCTCAAACCTTCAGAAGTATGAGATGAACCCCAACAACTTGGAAAGGTGGATCTCTCTCACACGTACCAACACAGACTATCCCCCAATTTAACTGATCCCCAAAGGTTTTTGATTAAATAGCGGAATAGAAAATATGATCCCAAAAAAGTGTATGTATATCACACGTACACAACCACACTAGGCCCCAATTACTATTGTTTGTACCCCTAAAAGGCTAGGAGTAGGGGGAGTATGGAACAGGCAGCACCCTCAAACCTTCAGAAGTATGAGATGAACCCCAACAACTTGGAAAGGTGGATCTCTCTCACACGTACCAACACAGACTATCCCCCAATTTAACTGATCCCCAAAGGTTTTTGATTAAATAGCGGAATAGAAAATATGATCCCAAAAAAGTGTATGTATCTCGCACGTACACAACCACACTAGGCCCCAATTACTATTGTTTGTACCCCTAAAAGGCTAGGAGTAGGGGGAGTATGGAACAGGCAGCACCCTCAAACCTTCAGAAGTATGAGATGAACCCCAACAACTTGGAAAGGTGGATCTCTCTCACACGTACCAACACAGACTATCCCCCAATTTAACTGATCCCCAAAGGTTTTTGATTAAATAGCGGAATAGAAAATATGATCCCAAAAAAGTGTATGTATATCACACGTACACAACCACACTAGGCCCCAATTACTATTGTTTGTACCCCTAAAAGGCTAGGAGTAGGGGGAGTATGGAACAGGCAGCACCCTCAAACCTTCAGAAGTATGAGATGAACCCCAACAACTTGGAAAGGTGGATCTCTCTCACACGTACCAACACAGACTATCCCCCAATTTAACTGATCCCCAAAGGTTTTTGATTAAATAGCGGAATAGAAAATATGATCCCAAAAAAGTGCAATACGGTGCATAACATAATAAAAATAAAACAGTAACGTGCGTCAGCACACCATAGTGCAAATCAATATTCAGCAGGACAGATTAGAGGGCGGTCTGCCGGGTGGCATGCGTCGTGGTCAGCAACAGACGTCTGTGGGTCCCAGAGGGCGCAACTGCAAGCCAGAGGGAGCCCCAAGCGGGAGCACACCGCCGGGGGAGGGGGGCATCCGCCTCCATCATACCGCCCCCAGTGCGACGACCCCAGCCGGCTCCCCCCCAGGCAACTCGAACCCCCCACAGCTACCCGCGGGGGTACAATAGGTGACTGGGGGGTACCACACAGAGGGACTGCGTCGACCTAGGGCCAACCCCGCAAGCGGGAGGGCCAAAGGGGAGCAGACCCTCCAAAACATCAACCATTAACGCCCACTCAAGGCAAATGAGGCAGCATGTAGGAAAAAAGGAAAGATGGAGAAACAAGAGAGAAGTCTAGAAACAGGGACACCGGAAAGGAGACCAGAGGGAAGGGTAGGCCGAGGGGAAAGGGAGGGTATCCCAGGAAGAAGAGGGAGGAAGGGAGAGAGAAGAGCATACCTGCCGGAATCCAGAGCACTGCCAACGCCACGCTACTGTGGGATCCTCCAGTCCACTTGAGGGCCAAGGACCACTAATGGGGGGGGTTTTAAGGGCCGGGTCTGGGAAGGGCAGATAGGGAAGGGTCGGCCAACACCAGCAGGGCGTGGTCTAAGCTCAAGGGCAGCGTGGACAGACCACCAGAGTGGTCGGTCCACGGCTGCCACCTCAGGTCATTGCGCTCCCGCGTCCCACGACATCTAGCGAGCCAGTCCTCCGCATCTCGTATAGTATTCACCATCCGCCGCCACTCCGCCCTGCCCGGGACCTGCTGCCGCTTCCAATAAATCGGGATCAGTCTCCTTGCGGCATTGAGGAGATGAGGCAGCAAGCTACATCTATAGCGGCTGAGCGGCATGCAGGGCACGTGCAGGAGAAAATGGAGGGGGCTGAATGGCACATCCAGATCCAGGATAGACTTGACCTGGTCCCGGACGTCGTGCCAAAAAGGGGGGATCACCGGGCACTCCCACCACAAGTGCAGCAGGGTACCGGTACCACCACAGTTTAGCCAACATGCGGAGGAGGCCGAGGGGTAGATGCGTGCTAAGTCCGCCGGTACACGGTACCAGCGCGTCAGGAGCTTATAATTTGTTTCTTGCATCTTTGAGTCCACTGAACTCGAGTGGGTCAGTTGGTAGAGGCCAGAAAGCTGAGCAGCCGTAAATCGCATTCCCAGGTCCCGCTCCCAAAGCCTAACACATATAGGTGCGGAATCAGAGGATGCAGCTCCCAACAGTTGGTACAACTCGGAAACCATGTGGGGGATAGGGTCTTCCTGAATGAACAGACGTTCGAAGGGTGTAAGAGATGCCTGAGGACGAATCCTCGGGCCATCAACAGCGATGAAATGGTGTAGTTGCCTGTACCTCCAAAAATTCATAGGGGACCCGCCGTGACGCGCCTTCAGAGAGTCATAGGACAGAAGTTTACCATTTTCCATTAGTTTCCCGCAACTGGCGTTGCCATCATCCACCCATGGGTCAAAAAAGGCCATCTGTTCCCCCGGAGGGAACCAGAGGTAGCCCCCCAAGGGGGCCAGCGGGGACACAGGGGGCGCCAGGTCCAGGAGCTTATTCACACGGTCCCACACTTTCAGCGCATGGACCGTGAGGGGGGAGACATTGTCCGACAGCCCCCGGTATTCCCGAGAAAGCCAGGGGGCGTAGGCAAGGTTCCTACCCGCCATGAACTTTTCAAGAGGGACCCATAGCTTGGATTGAGTGTGGAAGCGCCAGTTGAGGATGCGCTGAAGGACAATAGCGCGGTAATAACGCCGCACATCCGGAAGGCCGAGGCCTCCCAGATGTTTAGGGCGTTTTAGGGTGGCGAGGGCAATGCGGGGGCGTCTACCATTCCAGACGAAACCCATAATCAGGCCGTCCAGAAGGCAGAAGAAACTGCGAGGCAGAGGTATAGGCAACATCTGGAGATAGAACAACACCCTGGGGAGGACGTTCATCTTAATAATATTCACACGTCCTAACCAGGTAAAGGCCGTTTTAGTCCAATGTAGGAGGTCTTGTTTAATGTCAGCCAAGAGGCGGGGGTAGTTAGTCCTGTAAAGTGTGTCAAAGCGGTCAGTAAGTTGTATGCCCAGGTACGTCAGGGAAGAGTCAGTCCACCTAAAAGGGAAGGCAGCCCGCAGGGAAGCAGATAGGGGTGGGGGCACACAGACGGGGAGAATCTCGGATTTGCCAAGATTGATCTTAAAATTAGAGACCAGGCTAAACCGTTCGAGTTCCCGCATCAGGACCGGCAACGAGAGCAGGGGATCAGTAAGGTGGAACAGGATGTCATCGGCGTAAGCCGAGAGCTTATGCTCCATTGTCCCAACACGTACGCCTCTGATGTCCCCATTCGCCCTGACCTTGGCCAGGAAGGGCTCTAGGACCAGGGCGAAAAGAAGGGGCGAGAGAGGGCACCCCTGTCTGGTGCCGTTCCGGATCCGGAAACCCGGCGGAGAGACAGCCATTAACTCAGACCCTAGCACTCGAGTCTCTGTACAGCGCCATGATCCACGCCAGCATACGCGGCCCCAGGCCCAACTACTCCAGGACCTCCCTCAAATAAGTCCAGTCCACCCGATCAAACGCCTTTTCGGCGTCGGTCGAGAGGATCAGGTAGGGCGGGGAGTCAGATCGGGTGGTAGCCCAGTGGATTAGCTGTATCGCCCGGATGGCATTGTCTCTAGCCTCACGACCGGCAATAAACCCGGTCTGGTCCAGGTGAATAATCTGGGGCATAAGATGTTTCAGGCGGTTTGCCAGGAGCTTAGCGAAGATTTTGACATCCACATTGAGCAATGAGATGGGGCGGTAGCTCTGTGGGGCTGTGGGATCCTTGTTAGCCTTCGGGATCACCGTTATGTGGGCCAGTAAGGCTTCCGAGGGTATCTCCCCATCTGCGGCCAGCGAATTGAAGTAGGCACACATGGGCTTCTGCAGGAGAGGGAGAAAGGTTTTGTAATAGGCCTTCGTGTAGCCATCAGGGCCGGGGCTTTTGCCGTTAGGCAGGGAGAGTATGGTGCGGTCCAGTTCAGCCAGCGTAAAGGGGGCGTCTAGATCAGAGCGCTGGTCAGCGGAGAGGGAGGGGAAGACGTGGTCCGAAAGGTAGTCTCTAATGGCCGTCAACTTAGTCGCGTGGGAGTATGCCGTGGAGGAGCCGGAGAGGTCGTAGAGGCCCGCGTAGTAAGTGCGAAATTGGTCAGCAATCTCCGAAGGTTTAATAATGGGGACACCGGAAGGGGAGCGCAGTTTGTGTACACACATCTGGGCACGTTTCCGATGCAGGGCCCGGGCAAGCATGCGGCCACACTTGTTGCCTTGTTCGTAGAATTTGTGAGAGACATGACGCAAGCGGGCCCGGGTATGTCTGTCCAAAAGACGGGAGAATAAGAGGCGCAGGTCAACCAGCTTAGTCAGCGCGTCAGGGGTGCCCGTCTGTTTGTGTGAAAGTTCAGCCTGCTGCAGAGAGGTCAGAACACGGTTAAAGTCCGCCTGGCGTTCCCGCTTAAGCCTAGCCCCCAGGGAGATGAGCTCACCCCGCACCACCGCCTTGTGTGCCTCCCAAATCAACCCCCCACTCAGCTCATCCGATGCATTCTCCGCAAAAAAACACCTCAAGACCTCTGAGACCCTGGAGACCACCTGCGAATCGTCCAACAAGTTTTCATTCAGCCTCCAGGTTGACCTAGAAGAGCCATGGGGCAGAGATAGCTCCGTAACAACCGGAGCATGATCTGAAATTGTGATGTTACCAATGGACGACCGCAGGAGGGACTCCAGGGTGGAGTGATCGATGTAAATGGCATCGATCCGTGTATACACCTCGTGTAGGGAGGAGAAGTAGCTAAAATCCTTGTCCTGGGGATGAAGTACCCGCCAGGAGTCAATAAGGAGATGTGACTGCAGAGTCTTGCGGTAGTGCTTCAGGAAGGAGAATGAGTGGGAGGAGCGACCATGAGAGGTGTCCAGGAGTGGGTCGGAGCAGACATTGAAGTCGCCGCCAACGATCAGGGAACCCTCCCTAAACTAGGCCAGGCGCTCAAGTGTCGCATCAATAAAAGTAAGCTGACCCGTGTTGGGGGCATAAACAGACGCAAACGTGTACATCCTACCCATGATCGTTCCCTTCAAGAACACATAGCGGCCCAGGGGGTCAACCAGGTGAGCCACCGGCTGGAATGGACATGCCCTATGGATGGCAATAGCCACGCCCCGGGATTTGCTAATCGGGGAGGTGCTGTGGAACCACTGTGTGAATAGGTGGGAGGGCAGCTTAGGGAGAGATCTAGGGGTGAAGTGGGTCTCCTGCAAGAGGACCACCTGTGCCTTGAGCCGTTTCAGCTCCCACCACAGGCGGTTACGCTTATACAGAGAGCACAGACCACGGACATTGTACGATATTACCTTAAGCGACGCCATCAGTAGACAGGAGGGAGAGGAGGATCCACAGGAGGCAGCAGGCTCGTCTCAAAGTGCAGGGCAGTGAACGGATCCAAGGCGGCAGGCACTGCAGGGGACCGAAAGAAAAAGGGAGGAAACAAAAGTACAAAACATGAGAGATCAAGAGAAGACAAACCCAGGGGCCGTAATAAATGTCCAACCCAACCCTACCCTGAGCAAAAACAGTCCCGCCCAGCACCAGTCCAGGGCAACAAGAACAGGGGCCCGAGTTAAGGGGACCGTGAGCAGCATGGGAGGGTACAGTGAGCTTCAGTCAATGGGAGGGACAGAGGGTGAGATATAAGGGGCCATCCGGGCCGCTGGTCAGGGATCCACAACCGGGGCAGCCAGCGGCTGCGCATCCGTTGAGCGCGGGCGGTTCCGCTTGCGGCGTTTGCGAGAGGCCGACTGCCAAGGCTGGGGCAGAGGCATTGCAGGGAGGTCAGCGACATTCCTCCAGTCGGGAAAGTCCACAGGGTCCAGGTCCAGGGTGGATAGGAATTCGGGCAGATCATCCTTGGTGCGGAGGGTAGCCGAGACCCCATTCCTGGAGGCCTGAAGATATAATGGGAAACCCCAGCGGTAGGTTATGTCAGCAGCGTGGAGGGACTCCAGGAGGGGGCGCAGAGCCCTGCGTTGCATCAGTGTGCGACGGGACAAGTCCTGGTAGAAATACAGGCGGGCCCCATCAAATTCAAAAAAGGGCTTGGCGCGCATTTTCCGCATGATGCTGTCCTTGAGAGTGAACTTGTGGAGCTTGCATATGACATCCCTCGGATTGTTCACGTCCTGTGAAGGAGGCCGCAGGGCCCTATGAGCTCTGTCTATCTCAATTGGAGCAGTGGCAGGGAGCTCCAGGATGGCTCGGAAGACATCAACCAGAGTGGGGATGATGTCTCTCGGTGCTGTAGCCTCAGGCAGACCACGGATGCGGATATTACCGCATCTGCTGTGGTTCTCAAAGTCATCAAGTTGACTCAAAAGGGTCTCAATCCTCCTGTCCTGGTCCATACATCGGGCCTGAAGCTGGGAGATGACAGGAAGGGCTGCATCCAGTCTTTGTTCCACCGATTCCAGCCGGGACCCTAAGTGGGACGTGTCAGTTTTAAGCTGGGCAATATCCTCCTTAAAGGCAGTTTCCACCCTAGTGATAAATCTGTCCAGGTCAGCCTTAGTAGGCAGAGCCCAAATATGTTTCCTCAGATCCCCATCACACAGAAAGCCAGCGGCCTCAGAGCCCCCTCCATGGGACTCCTGTGGGGAGGGGGGGGAAGGTGGAGGGGAGAGGTGTACTCACGGACCACTGCGGTGACAGTCCCTGGTCAGCGCTCCATGTTGGGCTCGCCTCGAGGTGAGGCCGGCGCGGCTGCCGCCATCTTGGATGTTCGGGCCTCTCTGCCCCGGGTCTCCGGGAAGAAGGAGGGGAGACGTCCCTGTTTGGTGCGATCGGGCCGCGGTGGTTGGGAGGCGGTCCGGCGGCGCTGGGACATCGCTGGGCAAAGTTTGTGAGGCGGGTGATCCCGGGTTGCTGAAGAAAAGCGGCGGCGGGTGCGGAGCTCAGGCAGCGTGCGTCCTCACTCCTCCATAGTCAGGCCACGCCCCCCAAGTGGGGTGTTATTTAACAGTATAATTTTCTAAGAGTGTATTTTAGTCCTGCAAAAATTTGGCCTCTCACTGTGTAAACAGTGCTACACACAGTGACAACAGTTACTGGCCAATTATTTGTAGAACTGGTGAAATAAACCTGTGCCCCCCCCCCCCAATCCCACATATTGAAGTGGGGTGTTATTTAACAGTATAATTTTCTAAGAGTATATTTTAGTCCTGCAAATATTTGGCCTCCCGCTGTGTAAACATAAACAGTGCTACACACAGTGACAACAGTTACTGGCCAATTATTTGTAGAACTGGTGTAATAAACCTGTGCCCCCCCCCAATCCCACATATTGAAGTGGGGTGTTATTTAACAGTATAATTTTCTAAGAGTGTATTTTAGTCCTGCAAAAATTTGGCCTCTCACTGTGTAAACAGTGCTACACACAGTGACAACAGTTACTGGCCAATTATTTGTAGAACTTGTGTAATAAACCTGTGCCCCCCCCCCCCAATGCCACATATTGTAGTGGGGTGATATTTACTTGCAAAAGTTTTTTAATTTTGTAAGACATATGTAGATTAATAACATACAATCTCAGGAAATATTGCATAAGAAAGGTATACAGTGTGTCATATACAGAGCCCACTCGGGAAGGGACTTTGTAATGATAACAATGGCAACAATGCAATACGAGATAGGCATGGTTACTAAAACAGTATTACTAAATCGTCTGAGGATCAGACCAAAATCCCAGCCCGCAAGCAAAGCACAGAAAAATATAACCATGGACCTCCATGTAAGTTACAAACGCCCTCTGTAAACCAGGAAGGGGAACCGCCCCCCCTGAATCTTATGAACTGGGGTTGCATATAATCACCCTCTGAAGATATAGGTCCTGAGAGAGGTAGATACCCTATAAGCCACAAGAAAGGAGGAAGTATGGAATATCCGAAAGGAAGAAAAGGAAAGGAAAAGAAGGAAAGAACACAAGAAGAGAAAGGGGATAGGAGAAAGGATGGAGATGCTGGAGTGGATGCAAGAAGGGATCGGGTGGAGAAAATACAAAACACAGACAATTAGGATGAGGGAGGTGAGATGTACAGACGCCAGGGTTCCCATACTGCTTCAAATTCCGCTTGCTTGTCACGGAAGATGCTGACCATCTTCTCCTGGGTCATGATCCAAGAGATTTTGCGTTTGGTCGCCCCCATTGAGACCGAGGGGGACTTCCAAGCCCGAGCCAAGGTAAGCTTCCCCCCCAACAACATAAAATGCATGAGCTTCAAACTGGTTCTGGGCCCTTTTACACCAGAGCCAAGAAGCAGTGCTACTTCCAGGGTCCTGGGAGCCGGAAGCCCAGTAACTTTGCGGATCAGACTAAACAATTTATTCCAAAAACTACGGATACGCGGGCATTCCCACCAAATATGGAGCAAGGAACCCTGATGTCCGCACTCGCGAAAGCAAAGAGGATCAGTCCCCGGGTACATTCTGGCTAGACGGGTGGGAACAAGGTACCAACGCGTAATAATCTTAACATTAGCTTCAACTAGAGACATATTCAAGATACCTTTAAAAGCCCTCCGGAAAATGGAGTTCCAGGTGTCCGGTTCCCACGATAGCTCCAGATCTCTTTCCCAGGAAAGGGCGTAACCGGGCTTGTCAGGTGAGTCGATCAAAGCCCTGTAAATCAACGAAATACCTCCCCTCTGGACTTGAGCTTGTGCACACCAGCATTCATATGAAGTGGCCCGGGGTTCAACATCTGAACCTGCGACCATAGATGATAGGAAATGTCTAATCTGGTGCAACCTAAATTTTTCTGAGGAAGGCATATCAAGCTTACTCGTACAGTGTGCGACTGACAAGGGGCCCTGAGGTGAGAGGAAGTGTCCTATCCTGAATAGTCCCTTGTTGGTCCACCATCGAAAAGCCCTTATGTTTAGTCCCGGAACAAAGTCCGGATTGTTAAAAATATGTGTCAGGGGTTTGTGAGCCGAGATAAGTGTAGGATGTGTATATAGTCTATCGCACAGCGCTAATGAGTGAGAGAGGGAAGGTGCCAATACAGGAGGTCTCCTACTTGGAGGAGCCCAAACCAAGTAATCTATGGTGTGATTAGGGACCGATTGTCGTTCCATATCAACCCAATCCGGTCTGCCCCCCATAGCATATACCACCGAGAATTGTGCCAGTTGGGCTGCCTGGTAGTATCTCCAAAGCAGGGGGACCCCTAGGCCCCCCTGTAAGCGGCTTCTGAAGAGGACCCTCCGCGGGAGTCGGGGACCTCTGGTGCCCCAAATAAACTGAACCATCTTGGATTGAAGACTCTGCAATTTCCCTTTAGTTACCTGTATCGGGAGTGATCTAAAAAGGTACAATATCCTGGGGAGAAGGTTCATTTTAACAGAATGAACTCTTCCCAACCAGGAAATGTTCCCTCTGGCCCAAAGTTCCATATCGGTAGACAATTTAGCGAACAGAGGCGGGTAGTTGGCTTGGTACAAAGAGGAGATGGAGGCGGTCAAATTGACCCCCAGGTACGGGATAGAGGTGGTGGCCCAGGAGAACGGAAAATTTTCCCGGAGGGTCTGCAACATTGATTGCGGGAGACTGACGTTCAAGGCTATTGACTTAGAGAGATTTACCTGGAGGCCTGAGATTTTCCCAAACTCATCCAACAGTCGGAGAAGATTGGGACTAGTAATGAGCGGTCTCGAGAGGAAAAGAAGAAGGTCATCAGCGAACAATGCGCACTTGTGTTCTCTACCCCCGCACGAAATCCCTTTAATATCAGGATGGCTTCTGATTGCTATAGCCAGCGTTTCGATGGCCACCGCAAAAATGAGGGGGGACAGTGGACAGCCCTGTCTGGTCCCCCTGTGTATCGGAAACGTGTCCGAATAGTGGCCCTGCAGTTTCACGTGCGCAATAGGAGAAGAGTAGAGGGCTCTTAAGGCGTTTAGGAAAGAGTGGCCAAAACCCCACCTGCTCAAGACATCAAACACATACGGCCATTCAACCGTGTCAAAGGCCTTCTGGAGGTCCAAGGAAAGGAGGAAACCCTGTTGGGGTCTCCCTCCATCCCAGGGGGCCCCCAGAAGAGAAATGATGTCCACAGCCCTTCGGATCTGGTCAGGTCCCTGCCTCCCCGGCATGAACCCCACCTGATCTTTGTGAATATAGCGGCCTATAAAATCCGCCAACCTATTGGCCAATATTTTTGTCATAATTTTTAAATCGTTATTAATCAGTGAGATTGGTCTATAATTTTTAACGTCAGAAGTATCCTTGCCCGGCTTCGGGATAACCGAAATGTATGCGGTATTGGCCGAAGCCTCTAATTGCTGTCCCTGCCTAAGGGAATTAAAAAAACGCGCCAAATGCGGGGCAAGCACTGGACCAAACGCTTTATAATAACCCGAGGAAAACCCATCAGGCCCGGGGGCCGAACCTTTTTTCAAATGCTTAATTACCTCTAAGATTTCTAGCTCCGAGATGGGGGATTCCATGGATTTCATATGAGCCTCGGAAATACTAGGTAATGCCAGGCCATCCAGGAAGGCCGTCCTGCCCTGGATGGTCGCTCCCTCACTAGGAGTGTACAACTGAGAGTAGAATTTGTAAAAAGCGGTCATAATTTTTTGTGGGTTCTGAGTCATGGATCCATCCGAAGTCTTAATTTTGGGAAAAGCATAGGATCTGGGCCTGGGGGAAAGTTTAGCAGCTAGCCGGGGTCCTATTTTGTCGGTTTGGTAATAGAACTGTGCAGAGGACCAACGTAAACTTTTCTCTGCCCGGGTGGTAAGAGCCATGTTCAGGGCCAGACGACCCGCTTCCAAACACTGTCGCGACGCTAGAGTTGGTTTTTTCTTATGTGCCCTAGACACTTCCCGGAATTCCTTCTCCAGTTTAGCTATATCAATTTGATTTTCCCGCTTAAGTTTCGCCGCCAGCTGGATAAGCTTACCCCGCATGACAGCCTTATGAGCAGCCCACACGGTTTCTGGTGAGACCCCGCTTTGAGCGTTCAAATGAAAGTATTCAGTAATGTCTTTTTCCAGCATATTGCAGAGAGAGGGATTACTGAGCAAAGATTCGTTCAGACGCCACCTGCGCACCCCATCACGTGATCTAGGGGACAGGAGGTCCAAGATGACCACGGAGTGATCCGAAAGAGGTGATTCCCTAATATTCGCTTTAACGGCCAGAGGGACCTCAGCCGATGACAAGAAAATGTGGTCAATCCTGGCAAATGTGCCATGAGGGGCAGAGAAATGTGTGTATTCCCTGGAGGAAGGGTTGAGTTCCCGCCATATGTCTATCAGACCCAGTGAGTTAAGTTGCTTAGCGATGGTGAGACCACGTTTGGGTGGCCCCAAGACCCTAGGGCGCCTAGGGCTGGACTTGTCCAACATCTTATCAAAAGACGTGTTGGAGTCACCCCCAACTATCAAGGTACCCGTTAAATACGGTTCAAGCTTCGCCCACATTCTGGTGAAAAACCTAGCCTGTCCCTGATTGGGGGCATAGTAGGACACAAACGTGTAGGAAATCCCCTCCATTGTCCCTGACACCAGAATGTATCTCCCTTCCGGGTCTCTAACTTCTGATGTGGGGGAGAAGCCCAAGTGTTTAGAAAAGAAAATGCCAACCCCTTTTGTCTTATTAGCTGCGTTAGCCAGGAAGAACTGTGGAAATTTGGAGTGTATGAATTTAGGCAAATAAGTATCAGGGAAGTGGGTTTCCTGGAGCAGGAGCACTTCAAATTTTTGGGAGTGTGCATGTTGAAAATATTTCCGTCTCTTAACTGGGGAATTCATCCCCTGAACATTGTGCGATGCAATTTTTAGAGGAGCCAGAGATGGTTTACTAACCGCCATAAATCCAGAGAGGAGCTATAACGCCAATGAAGGACCCACCTGAAGTTCCGAGGAGTTCGGGAAGTCGGAGGAATCGGAGCACCATCACAGCAGTCCACCCACCGTCTGAAGAGGAGACAGAGTCCACTCCAGCATCTGAAGAGAAAGCAGACAGATAAGAGAGAGAAAGGCAAAGAAGAAGAGAAAGAGACGGGGAAGAGGAAGACCAACCCAGAGGCCCCTGAGGCATGTAAGCCAGGGGAGCCCCCTCCCCCCCCAGGTCCGGGCCAGGCCCGCCTAGGCCCAGACCATGAGACAAGCAAAAGTTACCTGTCCGCGAAAGTTGCAGACAGACGTCTGACGCCGCCCAGGGCATATTACACTGGACGGGGTCAGAGGGAGGCGCAAAGCTCGCGCCCCAGACCTACCCGGCCCCAACCCAAATGCTATGATAACAAACATAAACTTAAATACAACATTGTGGTGAGAACCAGGGCCAACCATCCGACCCAAACCCCCCACCCTCCAAACATGTATGTCATTCCGGATGATGAATCAAGGAGTGATGAATCCCTCTACTTCCTCTGGGAGGTGGTGGAAGGACCCGGGCAGAGGCTATACCAACCCAACGGGCGTCAGCCAACAAAACCATGCGACCCCTAGGTCGTCCACCAACCCCCCCAAAGCAAAAATGTGACTCCCACCGCAAGGATGAGGTATGGGGGATATCGAGCAAGAAAAGAGCCGTACAGCAAGATTTCAATGTACAGCCAACCTGTAAAAAAAAAAAATATCAACAGATAGCAAGAATTTAACCAACTTAACACACCCGGCCTGATCCCAGGCCTGAAATTAACCGGGAACAGAGTTCAAAAAAGAGTCCAAGGAGTCCCCTATCTGAGAAAAAAAAAAATGAAAACATTTCTCAGAGAGAGGAGGTGGAAGAAAAATTTGGAACACAAAAAAAAGGGGCTGGAAAGCAGTTCAGGTGACATGCGAGTCCTTGGATCGCTTAGATTGCTTCTTCACCCACGCCTGGGCAATGGGGCTGGCTGGAGAAGGCCTTTTGGATGGGCCAGCTGGAGCCGGGGATGTAGAACGTGAAAGTTCCAGGGAGATGATGCCCAATTGTAGAAGGAGTTTTTCGCCTTCCTGAAAGCTAGAGAAACCAAGTGTCTTACTCTTGTAGGCGAAAGAAAGACGAAATGGGAACGACCACCAGTACTTGATTGCCTTTTGGGTTAAAGCATGTAGAAGCGGTTTAAGAGAACGCCTTTTCTGGATCGTCAGGGGCGATAAGTCAGCGAATATTTGGACCGGGTGTCCTTGAATTTCCAGACGATCAGAGGACCTGGCCAGTCGCATGACTTCTTCCTTCACTTTATAAAAGTGTGGCTTTACCACAATGTCCCTGGGGAGATTATCCTTCCGGGGTGCTTGAAGGGCCCTGTGTGCCCTGTCTAACTCCAGCCTATGTGCTGGGATGTTGGGAATCAGGGAGGCAATAAATCCTTGAACAGCGTCATGGACATCCTGAACTGCTTCAGGCAATCCTCTAATGCGAAAGTTGTAACGCCGTGAGCGATTTTCAAGGTCATCAATTTTGGAAATGGCGGTTTCCAGGCGATCTGTTAGATCCTGAATGCGGTCAGTGTTATGGTTCGTCCTGGAGACTGTTTGGTCCATCTTGGACTCCATGATTTCAATTCTGGAACCCAGGTTTTGTAGGTCTGCTTGAATGGTGTGTGTGATTTGGCTTGCTGTCTGCGCTAAGCCATCAGACAGCATCTTAGAGAAGGCCGACATCATAGCATGAAAGTCCAAAGAGTGAGCAGGGGGAGTAAGCTCAGAGAGGTTGGATACTGAGGGGCTGCACTGTAGGCCTCGGACTGGGGTGTGGAGTAAATCCCCTAGGGTGTGCCTGATGAGCGACTCTGTGGAGGTAGGGGATGGGACCGCGATGATGCTGGTACTCACTGCGCCTTCCGGGAGTGCATGGGGGGTTGGGAGACCCCCTCCGTCGCTGTCCTCCATCCCCTCCGTCCCGGGATCTTGATCCTCCGGCGCGGGCGGCGCCATCTTGTGTAGGCCTGGAGCCTCCGCTCCGAAGCCTGGGTTGCGGGAGAGATCCCTGCGGACCGTCCCCGAGGCCATAGAACTGATCCTTGGTGTGCCCGAGTTGGATGGTGGGGTCCTGTGTCGGCTGCGCTGCTCAATGTGGCTGTATGGGGCCGGATGGTCTGGGGCGAGACGGAGCCTCGGAGCTAAGCGGCCATCTCCGCTGCTCCGCGCATGCGCACTGAGAAGATATCACTTATATGTTTCATCGACTGTAATTCATTAATTTGGAATGTAATTTAGAGGCATAGGTAAGTCTGTGAGGACGTTATGATCTCTCAGGATGAAGCTTGTCAGAATTTCTGCTTGCTCAGAAATGATATTGAATGAGATCAGGAAGGCAAATTGTAAAGGTGGATTGAGGAGAGAGGGATCCACTGTTTAGGATAGATTGTAGCTGAGGAAGAAAGCAGGATAGGCTGGGCTTGAGCAAGTGAAGGATGGCAAAAAGTGAAGAATTCAGTGCCTACCCAGTCCACCGTGATATATGGATCGTCCCTTTAGGAAAAGTCCTGGATGCAGTGTCTGCTAGGCCTCAAACCTGTCTGCCTCCCTGCAGCGTGTATTTCGGACCAAAAAGCAGGATGAAGGTTCCAGGGAGGATCAGATTAGCTGTGGGTACACCGACTCTCCACCCAGGTGATCCTGGGAGCCGGATGGCTGCAGATTGGGGAGTAAGGTAGGCGATGCTCCTCTCTTGCCGATCCTGCTCAAACCCCTTTTTTGTAATCAACCCCGCAAAATATAGGCATCGGCCGATACCTATGCTCCCATAGGGCAGCTGGGGTGAGTGATGGGGCTCAGGATGATGTCCGGCAGCAAGATTATGGTGGATTGCCTCTTAGGCCTAACTAGGCCGCGATTGTAAATCTGCTCCCGGTGGCTCGATTTTGAAAATAATTGGATGATCGTGTCCCCCAGGGTCCTGAGAGGCTGGATGGGGCAAAGATGTGCTGCTCAGGTCCGTATTTAGAGAGGATTGCCGCGGATTAGCTATGCGATCGGCGGCGCTCCTCTCCAGTCCGCTTCCAGCCTACTCTGCAAATTTTTACTGATCAGGTCCCCTGGGTGATAGGGTGGGCGGTATTGAGGGTAGATTGTCCTCTGGAGAGGGGATGGAGAGCGGATGCGGCCGGATACTGCTTTAGGAAAGGCCGAGGCTTTTCCTGCGAGTAGGCCGCGGCTGGATGGCTGTGTTCAGCGGCTTTTTCGCTGTAAATTTTAGGTTTATCTGGTCCCCAGGGGTTAGGGTAGTTGATGTGAGTGGCGGATTCTCCTCTAGAGAGGGGATAGAGAGAGGATTGCAGTGGATTATTGCAAGGAGCCGGCGGAGCTCTTCTCCTAGACGTTCGCCATGTTCCTCATCCGGCCCGAATAAATCGTGGGGTGATATTTAACAGTATAATTTTCTAAGAGTGTATTTTAGTCCTGCAAAAATTTGGCCTCTTGCTGTGTAAACAGTGCTACACACAGTGACAACAGTCAATTATTTGTAGAACTGGCGGACTGACGGAGAGGCAGATAGGGAGGAGAGGCAGGCAGAACTTGCATTGCAGAAGAGGTAGAAAGCAGACTGCAAATGTATCAGGAGCGAGCCATCCACCATGTACAGTCACATCTGGCGCTCCCAGGACACCGGCACATGGCTCTTCAGTGTGGGCTTTTATTAATGTGTCCATTGCTGACACCAGTGTTGCCATCTGCAGCCTTTGCAGTCAACGCATAAGTCGCGGTAAGCCCAACACTCACCTAGGGACATCCTCCTTAAGAAGGCATCTGAAATCCCATCACCAAGCCCAGTGGGAGCAAAACTGTCAGAACCCACAAAGCCACACTCCGTACTCTCACCGTCCAGCCTCTTCTCCTTCTCCTCCCCCTTCTCCTGTCTCCTCACAGTTGTCCAACACTCCACCTTCCATAATGCTGTTGTCACGTTTTTCTGGAAAAAGGCAGGCTTCTGTGGCTCAAATGTTGGAGCGTAAAAAAAAAGGTGTCCGACAGGTGTCCGACTACATCGGGTAACGGCCGATGTGGACGCTCTGAGGAGTGATGAACCCCTGGACTACTGGGTGGGCAGGCTTGACCTCTGGCCAGGGCTTGAACAATTTGCAATGGAACTGTTGGCTTGCCCCCCCCCCCCCATCCAGTGTCCTGTCCAAAAGGACGTTCAGCGCAGCAGGGGGGATCGTGACCGATAAGCGCACTCGCCTAGCTCATGACAGTGTAGACTAGTACTACCTCACATTTATAAAAATTAATGAGGTATGGATCTCTGATGAATTCAACACATGTGACCAATAGACCAGGTTTCATCGAAATTCCTCATGCCAGGCCACAAATATTCGAAAGACCTCCATCCACCCACAACAATTCCTGGTCCTTGGCTTCGCTAAATACAGCGGCATAAAAGGCATTTCATGTACATTGAATGGCTAATTTTTGCAGCCTATACAGGCCGACACTTACTGTTCTGTGTACTGTAAATGCCTACTGTACCTCTAGCAATCATATACTACCTTCTTTGCTGTCAGTTCAACGCATGTGAGCTCATGTTTGCAGTGAAAACAGCCTGCCACCAACTTGTGTATACAGTGAACGCCTACTGTAACTCTAGCAATCATATACTACGTTCTTTGCTGTCAGTTCAACCCATGTGAGATCATTTTTGCGGCCTAAACAGCCCGCCACCTACTTGTGTATACTGTGAACGCCTACTGTATCTCTAGCCATCATATACTACGTTCTTTGCTGTCAGTTCAACCCATGTGAGCTCATGTTTGCGGTGAAAACAGCCTGCCACCAACTTGTGTATACAGTGAACGCCTACTGTAACTCTAGCAATCATATACTACGTTCTTTGCTGTCAGTTCAACCCATGTGAGATCATTTTTGCGGCCTAAACAGCCCGCCACCTACTTGTGTATACTGTGAACGCCTACTGTATCTCTAGCCATCATATACTACGTTCTTTGCTGTCAGTTCAACCCATGTGAGCTCATTTTTGCAGTCTAAACAGCCCGCCACCAACTTGTGTATAATGTGAATGCCTACTGCACCTCTAGCCATCATATACTACGTTCTTTGCTGTCAGTTCAACCCATGTGAGCTCATGTTTGCGGCCTAAACAGCCCACCACCTACTTGTGTATACTGTGAACGCCTACTGTACCTCTATCAATCATATACTACGTTCTTTGCTGTCAGTTCAACCCATGTGAGCTAATTTTTGCAGCCTAAACAGCCCGCCACCTACTTGTGTATACTGTGAACGCCTACTGTACCTCTAGCAATCATATACTACGTTCTTTACTGTCAGTTCAACCCATGTGAGCTCATGTTTGCGGCCTAAACAGCCCGCCACCAACTTGTGTATACAGTAAATGCCTACTGTACCTTTAGCAATCATATACTACGTTCTTTGCTGTCAGTTCAACCCATGTGAGCTCATTTTTGCGGCCTAAACAGCCCGACACCTACTTGTGTATACTGTGAATGCCTACTGTACCTCTAGCCATCATATACTACGTTCTTTACTGTCAGTTCAACCCATGTGAGCTCATGTTTGCAGCCTATACAGCCCACCACCAACTTGTGTATACTGTGAACGCATACTGTACCTCTAGCCATCATATACTACGTTCTTTGCTGTCAGTTCAAACCATGTGAGCTAATTTTTGGAGCCTATCTGAGTATACTTTTACAAGTGTATTTGTGTCCTGCAACAACATTTCCTCTTTTGCTGAGTGAAGTCTGATACAAACAGTGCCAAACTCACTGGACAATTTTGTGAACAACTGGTGTGATAAACCAGTAGCCCCCCAATACCACATATTGACGTGGGGTGTAATCTGAGTATACTTTCATAAGTGTATTTGTGTCCTGCAACAATATTGCCTCTTTTGCTGAGTGAAGTCTGATACACACAGTGCCAAACTCACTGGCCAATTTTTTGAACAACTGGTGTGATAAACCAATGGCCCCCCAATACCACATATTGAAGTGGGGTGTTATCTGAGTATACTTTCATATGTGTATTTGTGTCCTGCAACAATATTGCCTCTTTTGCTGAGTGAAGTCTGATACACACAATGCCAAACTCACTGGACAATGTTTTGAACAACTGGTGTGATAAACCAGTGGCCCCCCAATACCACATATTGAAGTGGGGTGTTATCTGAGTATACTTTCATAAGTGTATTTGTGTCCTGCAACAATATTGCCTCTTTTGCTGAGTGAAGTCTGATACACACAGTGCCAAACTCACTGGCCAATTTTTTGAACAACTGGTGTGATAAACCAGTGCCCCCCCCCAATACCACATATTGAAGTGGGGTGTTATCTGAATGTACTTTTACAAGTGTATTTGTGTCCTGCAACAATATTGCCTCTTTTGTTGTGTTAACTCTGATACAAACAGTGCCAATCTCACTGGCCAATTTTTTGAACAACTGGTGTGATAGACCAGTGCCCCCCCCCCCGATAGCACATATTGAAGCGGGGTGTTATTTAACAGTATACTTTTCTAAGATTGTATTTTAATCCTGCAAAAATTTGGCCTCTTTTGCTGTGTTAACTGTGCTACACACATTGACAACAGATACTGGCCAATTATTTGTAGAACTGGTGTGATAAACCTGTGGCCCCCCAATACCACAGATTGAAGCGGGGTGTTATCTACACAGACACATGGTCTAGCAAACACGGCAGGGAAGGTATATCACTTTTACTGCCCACTGGGTGAACCTTCTGACAGCCGTTAAGCATGCAACCCGCGGCACCCGTGTAGATTTAGTTACCGCCACGGATTGCAAGCAGGCCTGCCTCTTCTTCTCCTCCTCCTCCATCCTCCCTCTCCTCCTCGGCTGACTCCTCTTCCACTGCTACCGTCTCTTCTCCTGCGCCGCCCAAGATCCCCAGAACCTATTCCACATGCCAGGTGAGACGTTGCCATGCTGTGCTGTGTCTGTTGTGCCTGGAAGCCAAGAGCCACACTGCCCTGCACTCCTTTCAGCTTTGCGTTCACAGGCAGATCAGTGGCTGACACCGCTGAATTTGTCAGTTGGTAAAGTGGTGTGCGACAACGGTGCCAATCTGCTGAGTGCGCTGAAACAGGGCAAAATAACACACGTGCCATGCATGGCCCACATCCTGAACTTGGTGGTGCAGCGATTCGTTGCCAAATACCCTGGGGTCCAGGACGTCTTGTGGCAGGCCAGGAAAATCTCGGCCCATTTCCAAAGATCTTACACAGCCATGGCTCGCCTTGCTGAGATTCAGCGGCGACACAACCTGCCCCTCAGGCATCTTATTTGTGACTGCCCGATGCAATGGAACTCTACGTTGCATATGCTCGATAGGCTGCTCCAGCAGAAACGTGCAGTTAATGACTACCTGTTCGAACTCGGCGGCAGGACAGGTTCTGGGGAGCTTTTGGATTTTTTCACCTCGCCAGTGGCTGCTCATGCGGGACGCATGCAGACTTCTGCGGCCATACGATAAGATCACCAAACTGGTCAGTCACGGCCAGGGCGCCATAAGTGACATCATACCTTACGCCTTCTTTCTGGAGCATGCATTGCGACGTGTCATTGATCAAGCCATCGAGGAGTAGGAGCAGGAAGATCAGGAAGTCGCAATGCTGACTAAATTCCCAGGGGGTGCTACTCCATCTAAGACAAATCAACAGCAGGAGTCTGAAGAGGAGTCAGAGGAGGGGAATGGTGCTGGGGGGATGAGGAGGAGCAATAAGAGCATGCTTTAAACATTTCTGGGATCCCTGATGTTATCCGTGGATGGGGGGAGGACGACATTATTCTGGATGATGAGCTGGAAGCAGGCCACTATACCACTTTCAGTTTAGTGGGAATGGGGGCCTACATGCTGCAGTGTTTTAAGGGGGACCCCCGTATAAAATGCATAAAGGCCAAGGACCATGTACTGGGTGGCAACGTACTTAGACCCTCGGTACAAACACAAAATGGCAGAAATGTTACCACAATCATAGAGGGCGGTCAGAATGCAGCACTTCCAGGCCTTGCTGTGGGAAATGCTGCATTCTTCTTTTCCGTGCGCTGGCAGAGGAATTTCCAGTCACAGAGAGACAGTTGCGGGTAGCAATCCAACAGCGCCTGCAAGAAGAGGGCGGTTGGAAGATGTCTTGGTCACTTCAGATATGAGATCCTTCTTTCAGCTGAACCATCGGCAGCTGTACTCCCGATCCAGCATGAGAGAACGCCTAGACCGACAGGTGTCCAACTACATCGGGTTAACGGCTGATGTGGATGCTCTGAGGAGTGATGAACCCCTGGACTACTGGGTGGGCAGGCTTGACCTCTGGCCAGAGCTTGCACAATTTGCAATGGAAATGTTGGCTTGCCCCCCATCCAGTGTCCTGTCTGAAAGGACGTTCAGCGCAGCAGGGGGGATCGTGACCGATCAGCGCACTCGCATAGCTCATGACAGTGTAGACTACCTCACATTTATAAAAATGAATGAGGCATGGATCTCTGAGGAATTCAACACATGTGACCAGTAGACCAGGTTTCATCGAAATTCCTCCACCCACAATTCCTGGTCCTTGGCTTCGCTACATACAGCGGCATAAAAGGCATTTCATGTCCATTGAATGGCAAATTTTTGGGGCCTTTCAGGGCCGACAATTATTTTATCTGTGAATGCCTAATGTCCCTCCAGCCACCAAATGCTAAGTTCTTTGCTGTCAGTTCAAACCATGTGAGCTAATTTTTGGAGCCTTTACAGGCCGACACTTACGGTTCTGTGTACTGCAAACGCCTACCATACCTCTAGCCATCAAAAACTAAGTTTTTTGCAGTCAGTTCAAATCACGTGAGCTAATTTTTGGAGCCTATACAGGCCGACACTTACGGTTCTGTGTACTGTGAACACCTACCATACCTTTAGCCATCAAAAACTAATTTTTTGCTGTCAGTTCAAACCATGTGAGCTAATTTTTGCAGCCTATACAGGCCGACACTTACTTCTGTATGCTGTGTGAATGCCTAATGTACCTTCAGCCACAGAATACTACGTACTTAGCTGTCAGGTAAACCCACGTGGGCTAATGTTTGGGGCCTGGAATGGGCGACACTTTCTTCTGTATCCTGTGAATGCCTAATGTACCTTTAGCCACAGAATACTACATTTTTAGCTGTCAGGTAAACGCATGTGGGTTAATTTTTGGGGCCTGGAATGGCCGACACTTACTTCTTTATCCTGTGAATGCCTAATTTTTCAGACTGGAAATGAAAAACAATAACGTCATCTATGTATCTCTTCCAGAGAATTAACTCTGGTCTCCTATTGCCAAGGACAAACTCCTCCTCCCACTTTGCCCTGAAAAGGTTAGCTATGCTTGGTGCAAATTTAGCACCCATGGCTACTCCCCTGGTCTGAAGTTAATAGGAACCCTCAAACCAGAAGTAGTTATGACTCATTGCGAAGGAGAGGAGCTTCAGAATCTATTCCCTCTGATCAGGGATAAGTAAGGGATCCCGTCCTAAAAAGGATTCCACAGACACAGAAAAGAAAAGGAAAAGGATGTAAGGGGGGCTGGTATATTTAATCTCAGCAGCTCTAGTCTCAATGATGATGAATTTTTTGTTCTGGATAGGGGCCTTAAACACGCTCTGACTAAACCTGTGGACAAGTTCGAAGTGTTTATGGATATTCAGAAATACACTCGCAAGCTGACTATCAAGTGCTATCTGCTTTCTAATCCTGTCAAGGATAGCGTGGTGTTAAGAGAGTGTGTTAGACACTCAGGCCTGTCTAACGCTTCTCTCTTTAACCCCCTGGTACCCTGGCTCCCTCGTTGGGGGTTTTCAGGGACCTGGTGGTTAAGGACCTTGAAACTTTGAATGTTAAAAGGTTTTATGTGGATAAGAGACTTAAGGCCGGTTTAAAAGCTTCAGAAGAGAGAACTGACATTGTAGTGAGACCTGCAGACAAAGGGGGTGGGATTGTCATTCTGGATAAGTCTGCCTATTTAGGTGTGATGTCAAGGATCCTATCGGATCATGAGACTTACTCGACACTGAATGGCAATCCCACCTCCAAGTTCAAATCTGAACTTACCAAGCTGGTGAACAAGGGGTTTTATGACAAGATCCTTACTAATAAGGAGAAACATTTATCGGTACCTGTGGCTCCTAGGGTTCCGGTAATTTATTACCTCCTAAAGATCCACAAGGATCCGGTCAACCCCCTTGATGTCCCATCAGTAAGAAAGATTCGGTCACGTCCAGGGTGGGTAAATACATTGACGGATACCTTCAGCCCTTGGTGATTACCACGCCCTCCTTTTTTAGGGATTCTTCTCAAGTCCTTAAGTTACTAGAGGGTGTAGTGTGGAGGAAGGGGTACATCTTAGCGACAGCGCATGTGGCCTCCCTCTACACCATAATTTTGCACGAAAACGGTTTGGGGTGGAAACCTTTTTAGGAAAAGATCCCTACTTATTCCTGATAAGGGGGAATGGATTCTGAAGCTCCTCTTCTTCGCCATGAGTCATAACTACTTCTGGTTTGAGGGTTCTTATTACCTTCAGACCAGGGGAGTAGACATGGGTGCACCAAGCATGGCTAACCTTTTCATGGCGAAGTGGGAGTTTGTCCTTGGAAATAGGAGACCAAAGTTAATTCTCTGGAAGAGATACATAGATGACGTTATCTGGAATGGGAGTATGGAGTAAAAATTAGATTAATTTTTTCTGACTCTTAACACTAATAACCTAGGGATTAGACTCCAACATGAGGCCAGCAAGGTCAACATTCACTTCCTTGACTTGAACATTACTGTCAAGGATAACTTTCTGGTCACTACCACATTTTTTAAGGCAACCAATCAGAACAGCTTTATAGGTTCCGATAGCTATCATCACCCTTCATGGATGAAGTCGGTCCCCAAGAGCCAAATCATTAGGGTACGTAGGAACTGTACCCATCTTGGGGATTACTTTCAGCAAGCCGATATACTTAGGGAGAGGTTCGTCGATAAGGGTTACTCCCCAGAAGAACTCAATACTGTCATTTATGATGTGGCTGGGAGAGACAGTTCGACAATGTTGTCAGATAAACCAAAGGATGTTGCATCCAATAATGTTTTTGGTGTTGCCTTTGTTACCTCTTATTCTCAACAGTTTAGGGACATTGAGACAATTTTTTCAAGGCACTGGAAAGTGCTTAGAAACTATAAGGTCTTATCTGGAGTGGTGGGTGACTAACCTACGGTTGTATACCGAGGGGTTCCCCCTCTGTGGCTAAGAGTGGCACCCAATATTATTAACCGACCTGTCAAACAGTCTTTCTTTACAGAGATAAAAGGCTTTTTCCCCTTGTAAAAAGTGTGTGGTTTGTAAGATTAATTCCATCAAAAAAAGGAAGATATGTACTTTTCAGTCCAACACTACGCATAAGACCTATGTCATCAAATCCTTTATCACTT
Organism: Pelophylax lessonae; assembly: GCF_965119305.1. Taxonomy (NCBI): domain Eukaryota; kingdom Metazoa; phylum Chordata; class Amphibia; order Anura; family Ranidae; genus Pelophylax; species Pelophylax lessonae. The sequence continues at coordinate 423,678,765 of NC_138768.1, read as the reverse complement.
GTTCCACCAAAAACGTAGTGTATCTTCTTGAATGTCCATGTGGCCTCCAATATGTGGGCAGGGCCATCAGGACCATGCAAGTGAGGGTCAATAAACATCTGGGCAACATCAGGCGTTGTTTACCCAAACATAGTGTCTCACAGCACTATTTGGAATGCCACAATAAAAAGGCCACTGGAACATCGATTATTGGGATTGATAGGTTTACTGCCCGCTGGAGGGGTAGCAACGTCAGATCAGAGATTTTGAGGCGCAAAACTCATTGAATCTACGATCTAAGGTGTTACAGTTGATGGGGGTCAGTCGTTGTCCCAGTTCGTCCACTTGGGTTGGTAAATGTTTGATGTAAAGTTAATCATTTATTTGACCTTTTTTCAATTTAAGCCATTTAAGGTACACCACGTCTATTCATTAATAATTATTTTATTAACAATATCCCTAGTTTTATGCACCTTGGAATGGGTCTCTTTCGAGGCCACTTCATTGGTAGATCATGTTGATTGCATGCCCTGGTTTCGAGATTAGAGCAGAATTGTGAAGGATGCTAGTTAGGCTATATGTTTGCCTTTTTACTATTGTCTTATTTTTAATTGTTCTACTGTTAATGGATATATATGTGTTCTCTATGGGAACATATATTTCTGTTATGTTATCTTTATTATTAGGATTTGTATCCATCTGGAAAATCATTTTTTAATACCATGGGTATTTGACCTTTTTATTAATAACTTATCTTATTGCGTTGCCTCTGGTTTTGCTGGTATACATATCTGGATATTTATATAGGGACGCAGGTTCATGGTGTATAGCTGTGGGTCTCTGCGTTCCACGTGATTTGTTACTGATTTGCATATGTTTTTTAATTAAACTATTGACGGTTTATTGCATCTAACGAGGAAGGGTACTCAGTGGGGGCTTTCGAGGTTCAGGACGTACGGTGGGTTTTGGTCCTTGTATTCCACCTTTCAGCCTTGTGCCCCTACTGATTTGCACTTCAGGCTATTCATGGTGGAATGCAAGCTCTCCATGGGTAGCTATATGCTTTTGGAGATGCCTCTGTCTTGATCAATGATGAGGGTGCTTCCGGGTGCTGATGTATGCATATAGTATGCCTTTTAATTAACTTATTAAAGCCTCGACTGTCTGCTGTCGATTGATTTTTGAATAGGAGATGTACACAGTGGGGATTTTTCCATGTTGGCCTGTTTTAGCGGTTTTTGTTTTCTGTTTCCACTTTTCAGGCCTTTCGTCCGTACTGCTGTGCACCTCCGGGTACTCATGGTAGAACGCAAGCTCTCCGTGAGTAGCCGAGTACTTTCAGGATGCCTCTGACTTGTCTAATGATGAGGTAATTTCCTGGTGCTGTTCTATTTATGGCGTGCTTGCGGACGCCGGAAAACGCCTTTGAAAACGTCTATGATGATGAAACACGTCATGCACGCATGACGCACGCACTAGCCGCGGCCATCTTTGTTGACATGTTTGTATCATCTGCCTACATGTGAGTAGTATTCCTTTGATTCTTTTAATAAAGTCTGTACATATTACACGATTGGAGTCCTTCTCTTTGCGAGGTTTACACGGAGGGTTGATGACCCAGGAAACACCAGAAGGGGTTATAATCCATGGGTATTGAATATACTGGAGACGTGGATGTGCTGAAGGAACACTCCCTATATGCTGTCCTGCCACGAGAGTTACACTACATGCCTGTTTGACCGCTCATTTGTTTGAGGGTCAACTCATTCTGGTAAGAGTGTATTTACACAGAGCACAGTGGTGGAATTTCATCTTGTGTTGGGAGTGGTACCTTACTTCACTTCTGCTTTTACATCAAGCCGTCGAAGGACTGTGTATTGCCACGTTTATGGCAGTCTTTTCCTTTATGTGCCCAGTACATGGACTCTATTTGAGGATTGTGTTATATGCATATTACACATTTATTGTGATGATTCATTAATGTGTTATTTTTTCATATATCTATAGCGCATTTACTGTCACCTTTAGGCGCTGCACTTTTTGTATTTTTATTTGTTTGTGGATCCATCATATCCTATTGTGCTGGCAGCCTAGTTCTTATTTTCTTCTTTTTTCTCAGCTCTCTTTAGTTGAGAGGTGCCGGCCTTGTGCCTGGCATTTATTCATTGGGGTTGTGAACTAGCGCTGCCCTCTTGTCTCTTTTTTAACTAAAATGGTAAGCCTTGACAAATAATGCATAGGCAATACTATTTCTGCAGTGTTTCTGCTGGAGCACACACTGCATGGTTAACCACTTAAGCAGCGGAAGATTTCACCCCCTTCCTGACCAGGCCCTATTTTGCGATTTGGCACTGTGTCATTTTAACGGACAATTGCGTGGTCGTGCGATACTGTACCTAAACTAAATTGACGTCCTTTTTTTCCCACAAACAGAGCTTTCTTTTGGTGGTATTTGATCACCTGTGTGATTTTTTACTTTTTGCGCTATAAACAAAAAAAGAGCATAAATTTTGCAAAAATAACAATATTTTTCCCATTTTTTTATATGAAATTCCCCCCCCCCCCAAAAAAAATATGTAAAAATCAAAATTTTTTAACATTTTAGGCCAATTTGTTTTATGCTACATATGTTTGGTAAAAAAAAATCGCAATAAGCGTATTTTGATTGGTTTGCGCAAAAGTTATTGCGTTTACTAACTAAGGGAAAATTTTTTGTCATTTTTGTTGTTTTTTTTTTAAACGAGTAATGGCGGCGATCTGAGATTTTTTTGCGGGACTGCGACATTGCGGCGGACAGATCGGACCCTTGACTGACATTGTTGACACTTTTGGGGGTACCAGTGACATTACTACAGTAATCAGTGCTATACATATGCACTGTTACTGTAAAAATGACACTGGCAGGGAAGGGGTTAACTTTATTAGACATCAGGGGTTAAGTGTGTCCCTAGGGGCATGCTTCTAACTGTAAAGGGGCGTGGCTAGTGGTGTAACAACAGAGACATACGATCCTACATAGCAGGACCGTATAATCTCTGTTCTTACACAGGGGAGAATGACAGGCGGCTTTGTTTACATCAGCCGCCTGCCTTTCTCCCTCTGCACCGGACGATCGCGAGTGACCGGCGGGCATTGGGTCCACCGGTCACACGCGCAGGGATGTGCAGGAGCGGGTGGGGGTGGGAGTGTGCCTCCGGCGGCACGCGTTCGCCCACCTAGAGCCTCACAGGCTAGCGACGTAGTCCTACGTCGCTTTGCCTGTGAGGGGCTGACTGCCGCAGTAAATATACTGTAGGCGGTCGGCAAGTGGTTAATAGACATGCCACTGGAGGCAAAGCAGGAGAAAAAAATAATTTCCTGATGTGTGATGCCATGCTTTATATTGACTTCTTGTGAGGTTTCACAGGCACAGGAAATCAAAAGGAGGAGGATTATGAGTATGTTTGCAGTTCCAGTTTTCAGGAGGAGGTAGACTTTAGACTTTAAGCAGGCTTCCAGGGGTGGAGTTCAACCCTCACTATCCCCGCAAGTTGTTTGTAGTTGGGGGAGGTACAGTAGCTGAAAGGACCCTTTAGGATTTGTGCCATCAAGGAAAGAGACCATTACTGGTTGGCGATACTATATTGGATGCACCTTATAAAGGGAAGTCACAGAGCTCATATTGCCATTACAGAGAGAGCAAAAGATGAAACACCTGCCGGCTATGCCAAATTCAAACTTTCCAAGACAATTCACATGGAAACCTATAATGGTTTTCGAGTTTAAAACTTTTTTGGGCCTAACCCAACAGGGGCATTACAAAAAAGAATGTGTTGCAGTCATAATTGATCCACAGACCCGATTAAACTTATGCCCATGTTCTCTGCTGCCATCGCCAGACATAGATATGGGAATATATTGTGATTTATGCATTTCAATGACAATATATTCTGTCATCCTCTGGATGATCCTGAATATGACCAGCTCCACAAAATTTGGCCCCTCGTAAATCCCCTTAACCAGAAATTTGCAGATGTATATAAGCCCTAAAGAAACATCTGCATAGACGAGTCCCTTAATAATTTTTCTGGTCAACATGCATACAAACAGTATCTCCCCAGCAAGCTTGCCAAATCTGGAGTCAAAATGTTTAAGCTCTGTGAGAGGGCAACAGGCTATACATGTAATTTTCAGATTTACGAGGTAAAAGATAGTCATGTGGAGCCCCCCGGATGCCCAGACTACATGGGGAGCAGTGAAAGATAGCAAGGTACTTGCTGTCACCCTTTTTCCAAATGGGGTAACACTTATACCTTGTCAATAGTGTTGAGCGAACACGGACTGTATTATTCGTGTTCGTACCGAATAATTGGATTTTTTGTACCCGAACACGGACACGGACACTTTACTGTATGTTCGGGTAAAAATCCGTGTTCGGTCGTTTTATTTCCGGGTTTTGCATGCTTTGGCGCTCTTTTCATGGCGGGCTTTCAACAGCCAATCAACAATCGTTTAACTGGTGTGCCTTAAGCCATCCCAGCCATGCCTGCAAATGTCTCAGTAGCTGTGATTGGCCGTCTGAAGCATGTGACCAAGTCTTTATAAGTTCGAGGCAGCCGCAGCGGCGTCATTATGCTGCTTAGATTCAGGGACAGAGAGCACACATCAACGTGCTGGCTGCTGATTAGGGAAAGATAGGCAGGAAAAAACCATTTGTGTCCGGATAGAATTGAGGGACAGGTCGGAGTGTTTAGGCAGGGCGAGTTGTAGGCATTTTAGGGATAGAGTCTGCTGAATTATATAGGGTCAGTGTCTTCTACAAACTACAATCGATATTGCTGTGTGGGGGGTGGGGTGAATCTGCACTCAATCCTGATCTACGATCTCTTCTCAATCCTGTTAGGGACAGAGTCTGCTGAATTTTAGGGAAACTGTGTTCTACAAACTACAATCGATATTGCTGTGTGGGGGGTGGGGTGAATCTGCACTCAATCCTGATCTACGATCTCTTCTCAATCCTGTTAGGGACAGAGTCTGCTGAATTTTAGGGAAACTGTGTTCTACAAACTACAATCGATATTGCTGTGTGGGGGGTGGGGTGAATCTGCACTCAATCCTGATCTACGATCTCTTCTCAATCCTGTTAGGGACAGAGTCTGCTGAATTTTAGGGAAACTGTGTTCTACAAACTACAATCGATATTGCTGTGTGGTGTGGGATTGGAGATAGGCAGGTGTCAGTGATCCACATCCATTTTTCTGTGTGTGAGCTGCAGTGAACACAATCTTTTTGGGCTGCAGTGAACACAATCTTTTTGGGCTGCAGTGAACACAATCTTTTTGGGCTGCAGTGAACACAATCTTTTTGGGCTGCAGTGAACACAATCTTTTTGGGCTGCAGTGAACACAATCTTTTTGGGGTGCAGTGAACAAAATCTTTTTGGGGTGCAGTGAACACAATCCTTTTTGGTGTGCAGTGAACACAATCTTTGTGGGGTGCAGTGAACAAAATCCTTTGTGGGGTGCAGTGAACACAATCTTTTTGGGGTGCAGTGAACAAAATCCTTTTTGGGGTGCAGTGAACAACATCCTTTTTGGGGTGCAGTGAACACAATCTTTTTGGGGTGCAGTGAACAAAATCCTTTGTGGGGTGCAGTGAACACAATCTTTTTGGGGTGCAGTGAACACAATCTTTTTGGGGTGGAGTGAACAACATCCTTTTTGGGGTGCAGTGAACAAAATCCTTTTTGGGGTGCAGTGAACAAAATCATTTTTGGGGTGCAGTGAACACAATCTTTTTGGGGTGCAGTGAACACAATCTTTGTGGGGTGCAGTGAACACAATCTTTTTGGGGTGGAGTGAACAACATCCTTTTTGGGGTGCAGTGAACAACATCCTTTTTGGGGTGCAGTGAACACAATCTTTTTGGGGTGCAGTGAACACAATCTTTGTGGGGTACAGTGAACAGAATCTTTGTGGGGTGCAGTGAACACAATCTTTGGGGGGTACAGTGAACACAATCTTTGTGAGGTGCAGTGAACACAATCTTTGTGGGGTGCAGTGAACACAATCATTGTGGGGTGCAGTGAACTCAATCTTTGTGGGGTACAGTGAACACAATCTCATACTGAAGGTTTGAGGGTGCTGCCTGTTCCATACTCCCCCTACTCCTCATCTAGCCTTTTAGGGGTACAAACAATAGTAATTGGGGCCTAGTGTGGTTGTGTACGTGTGATATACATACACTTTTTTGGGATCATATTTTCTATTCCGCTATTTAATCAAAAACCTTTGGGGATCAGTTAAATTGGGGGATAGTCTGTGTTGGTACGTGTGAGAGAGATCCACCTTTCCAAGTTGTTGGGGTTCATCTCATACTTCTGAAGGTTTGAGGGTGCTGCCTGTTCCATACTCCCCCTACTCCTAGCCTTTTAGGGGTACAAACAATAGTAATTGGGGCCTAGTGTGGTTGTGTACGTGTGATATACATACACTTTTTTGGGATCATATTTTCTATTCCGCTATTTAATCAAAAACCTCTGGGGATCAGTTAAATTGGGGGATAGTCTGTGTTGGTACGTGTGAGAGAGATCCACCTTTCCAAGTTGTTGGGGTTCATCTCATACTTCTGAAGGTTTGAGGGTGCTGCCTGTTCCATACTCCCCCTACTCCTAGCCTTTTAGGGGTACAAACAATAGTAATTGGGGCCTAGTGTGGTTGTGTACGTGTGATATACATACACTTTTTTGGGATCATATTTTCTATTCCGCTATTTAATCAAAAACCTCTGGGGATCAGTTAAATTGGGGGATAGTCTGTGTTGGTACGTGTGAGAGAGATCCACCTTTCCAAGTTGTTGGGGTTCATCTCATACTTCTGAAGGTTTGAGGGTGCTGCCTGTTCCATACTCCCCCTACTCCTAGCCTTTTAGGGGTACAAACAATAGTAATTGGGGCCTAGTGTGGTTGTGTACGTGTGATATACATACACTTTTTTGGGATCATATTTTCTATTCCGCTATTTAATCAAAAACCTTTGGGGATCAGTTAAATTGGGGGATAGTCTGTGTTGGTACGTGTGAGAGAGATCCACCTTTCCAAGTTGTTGGGGTTCATCTCATACTTCTGAAGGTTTGAGGGTGCTGCCTGTTCCATACTCCCCCTACTCCTAGCCTTTTAGGGGTACAAACAATAGTAATTGGGGCCTAGTGTGGTTGTGTACGTGTGATATACATACACTTTTTTGGGATCATATTTTCTATTCCGCTATTTAATCAAAAACCTCTGGGGATCAGTTAAATTGGGGGATAGTCTGTGTTGGTACGTGTGAGAGAGATCCACCTTTCCAAGTTGTTGGGGTTCATCTCATACTTCTGAAGGTTTGAGGGTGCTGCCTGTTCCATACTCCCCCCTACTCCTAGCCTTTTAGGGGTACAAACAATAGTAATTGGGGCCTAGTGTGGTTGTGTACGTGTGATATACATACACTTTTTTGGGATCATATTTTCTATTCCGCTATTTAATCAAAAACCTCTGGGGATCAGTTAAATTGGGGGATAGTCTGTGTTGGTACGTGTGAGAGAGATTCACCTTTCCAAGTTGTTGGGGTTCATCTCATACTTCTGAAGGTTTGAGGGTGCTGCCTGTTCCATACTCCCCCCTACTCCTAGCCTTTTAGGGGTACAAACAATAGTAATTGGGGCCTAGTGTGGTTGTGTACGTGTGATATACATACACTTTTTTGGGATCATATTTTCTATTCCGCTATTTAATCAAAAACCTCTGGGGATCAGTTAAATTGGGGGATAGTCTGTGTTGGTACGTGTGAGAGAGATCCACCTTTCCAAGTTGTTGGGGTTCATCTCATACTTCTGAAGGTTTGAGGGTGCTGCCTGTTCCATACTCCCCCTACTCCTAGCCTTTTAGGGGTACAAACAATAGTAATTGGGGCCTAGTGTGGTTGTGTACGTGTGATATACATACACTTTTTTGGGATCATATTTTCTATTCCGCTATTTAATCAAAAACCTCTGGGGATCAGTTAAATTGGGGGATAGTCTGTGTTGGTACGTGTGAGAGAGATCCACCTTTCCAAGTTGTTGGGGTTCATCTCATACTTCTGAAGGTTTGAGGGTGCTGCCTGTTCCATACTCCCCCTACTCCTAGCCTTTTAGGGGTACAAACAATAGTAATTGGGGCCTAGTGTGGTTGTGTACGTGCGAGATACATACACTTTTTTTGATCATATTTCCTATTCCGCTATTCAATAAAAACCTTTGAGGATCAATTGAATTGCGGGATAGTCTGTGTCGGTACGTGTGAGAGAGATCCACCTTTCCAAGTTGTTGGGGTTCATCTCATACTTCTGAAGGTTTGAGGGTGCTGCCTGTTCCATACCCCCCCTACTCCTCATCTAGCCTTTTAGGGGTACAAACAATAGTAATTGGGGCCTAGTGTGGTTGTGTACGTGCGAGATACATACACTTTTTTTGATCATATTTCCTATTCCGCTATTCAATAAAAACCTTTGGGGATCAATTAAATTGCGGGATAGTCTGTGTCGGTACGTGTGAGATCCACCTTTCCAAGTTTTTGGGGTTCATCTCATACTTCTGAAGCTTTGAGGGTGCTGCCTGTTCCATACTCCTCCTCCTCCTCATCCATCCTTTTAGGTGTACAAACAATAGTAATTGGGGCCTAGTGTGCTTCTGTACGTGTGAGATACATACACATTTTTTGATCATATTTCCTATTCCGCTATTCAATAAAAACCTTTGGGGATCAATTAAATTGCGGAATAGTCTGTGTCGGTACGTGTGAGATCCACCTTTCCAAGTTTTTGGGGTTCATCTCATACTTCTGAAGCTTTGAGGGTGCTGCCTGTTCCATACTCCTCCTCCTCCTCATCCATCCTTTTAGGTGTACAAACAATAGTAATTGGGGCCTAGTGTGTTTCTGTACGTGCGAGATACATACACTTTTTTTGATCATATTTCCTATTCCGCTATTCAATAAAAACCTTTGGGGATCAATTAAATTGCGGGATAGTCTGTGTCGGTACGTGTGAGATCCACCTTTCCAAGTTTTTGGGGTTCATCTCATACTTCTGAAGCTTTGAGGGTGCTGCCTGTTCCATACTCCTCCTCCTCCTCATCCATCCTTTTAGGTGTACAAACAATAGTAATTGGGGCCTAGTGTGCTTCTGTACGTGTGAGATACATACACATTTTTTGATCATATTTCCTATTCCGCTATTCAATAAAAACCTTTGGGGATCAATTAAATTGCGGGATAGTCTGTGTCGGTACGTGTGAGATCCACCTTTCCAAGTTTTTGGGGTTCATCTCATACTTCTGAAGCTTTGAGGGTGCTGCCTGTTCCATACTCCTCCTCCTCCTCATCCATCCTTTTAGGTGTACAAACAATAGTAATTGGGGCCTAGTGTGCTTCTGTACGTGTGAGATACATACACATTTTTTGATCATATTTCCTATTCCGCTATTCAATAAAAACCTTTGGGGATCAATTAAATTGCGGAATAGTCTGTGTCGGTACGTGTGAGATCCACCTTTCCAAGTTTTTGGGGTTCATCTCATACTTCTGAAGCTTTGAGGGTGCTGCCTGTTCCATACTCCTCCTCCTCCTCATCCATCCTTTTAGGTGTACAAACAATAGTAATTGGGGCCTAGTGTGTTTCTGTACGTGTGAGATACATACACTTTTTTTGATCATATTTCCTATTCCGCTATTCAATAAAAACCTTTGGGGATCAATTGAATTGCGGGATAGTCTGTGTCGGTACGTGTGAGAGAGATCCACCTTTCCAAGTTGTTGGGGTTCATCTCATACTTCTGAAGGTTTGAGGGTGCTGCCTGTTCCATACCCCCCCTACTCCTCATCTAGCCTTTTAGGGGTACAAACAATAGTAATTGGGGCCTAGTGTGGTTGTGTACGTGCGAGATACATACACTTTTTTTGATCATATTTCCTATTCCGCTATTCAATAAAAACCTTTGAGGATCAATTGAATTGCGGGATAGTCTGTGTCGGTACGTGTGAGAGAGATCCACCTTTCCAAGTTGTTGGGGTTCATCTCATACTTCTGAAGGTTTGAGGGTGCTGCCTGTTCCATACCCCCCCTACTCCTCATCTAGCCTTTTAGGGGTACAAACAATAGTAATTGGGGCCTAGTGTGGTTGTGTACGTGCGAGATACATACACTTTTTTTGATCATATTTCCTATTCCGCTATTCAATAAAAACCTTTGGGGATCAATTAAATTGCGGGATAGTCTGTGTCGGTACGTGTGAGATCCACCTTTCCAAGTTTTTGGGGTTCATCTCATACTTCTGAAGCTTTGAGGGTGCTGCCTGTTCCATACTCCTCCTCCTCCTCATCCATCCTTTTAGGTGTACAAACAATAGTAATTGGGGCCTAGTGTGCTTCTGTACGTGTGAGATACATACACATTTTTTGATCATATTTCCTATTCCGCTATTCAATAAAAACCTTTGGGGATCAATTAAATTGCGGAATAGTCTGTGTCGGTACGTGTGAGATCCACCTTTCCAAGTTTTTGGGGTTCATCTCATACTTCTGAAGCTTTGAGGGTGCTGCCTGTTCCATACTCCTCCTCCTCCTCATCCATCCTTTTAGGTGTACAAACAATAGTAATTGGGGCCTAGTGTGTTTCTGTACGTGCGAGATACATACACTTTTTTTGATCATATTTCCTATTCCGCTATTCAATAAAAACCTTTGGGGATCAATTAAATTGCGGGATAGTCTGTGTCGGTACGTGTGAGATCCACCTTTCCAAGTTTTTGGGGTTCATCTCATACTTCTGAAGCTTTGAGGGTGCTGCCTGTTCCATACTCCTCCTCCTCCTCATCCATCCTTTTAGGTGTACAAACAATAGTAATTGGGGCCTAGTGTGCTTCTGTACGTGTGAGATACATACACATTTTTTGATCATATTTCCTATTCCGCTATTCAATAAAAACCTTTGGGGATCAATTAAATTGCGGAATAGTCTGTGTCGGTACGTGTGAGATCCACCTTTCCAAGTTTTTGGGGTTCATCTCATACTTCTGAAGCTTTGAGGGTGCTGCCTGTTCCATACTCCTCCTCCTCCTCATCCATCCTTTTAGGTGTACAAACAATAGTAATTGGGGCCTAGTGTGTTTCTGTACGTGTGAGATACATACACTTTTTTTGATCATATTTCCTATTCCGCTATTCAATAAAAACCTTTGGGGATCAATTGAATTGCGGGATAGTCTGTGTCGGTACGTGTGAGAGAGATCCACCTTTCCAAGTTGTTGGGGTTCATCTCATACTTCTGAAGGTTTGAGGGTGCTGCCTGTTCCATACCCCCCCTACTCCTCATCTAGCCTTTTAGGGGTACAAACAATAGTAATTGGGGCCTAGTGTGGTTGTGTACGTGCGAGATACATACACTTTTTTTGATCATATTTCCTATTCCGCTATTCAATAAAAACCTTTGAGGATCAATTGAATTGCGGGATAGTCTGTGTCGGTACGTGTGAGAGAGATCCACCTTTCCAAGTTGTTGGGGTTCATCTCATACTTCTGAAGGTTTGAGGGTGCTGCCTGTTCCATACTCCCCCTACTCCTCATCTAGCCTTTTAGGGGTACAAACAATAGTAATTGGGCCTAGTGTGGTTGTGTACGTGTGATATACATACACTTTTTTTGGATCATATTTTCTATTCCGCTATTCAATAAAAACCTTTCTAGGGCAAGATCTTAAATTACAGAAATATGAGGAGACCGTCAAATAAGGGCCGTGGCCTGGGTCGTGGTGCTGCTGGTAGAGCTCCTGTTGCAAGGAGAGGACATGGTCGATCTGTGCCAGCTACACGCACAAGTGAAACACCTTCCTCAAGTGTGAGTAGGCGACAGAACCTGCATCAGTATTTGGTAGGGCATCAAACGCCCCTAGAAGTGATGAGGCCAGAACAAGTTGAGGCGATAGTAGATTGGTTTGCTGCTGACAGTGCCTCCAGTTCCTTCACATTGTCTCCCACCCAGTCTACTGCAGAAAGGTCAGAGTTGGCACCTGCAGCCAATGTCCAACCGTCTTTCACCTCACCCCCTTGCAAATCAGGCCAGCAGTCTGAGCCCCAAGCCATACAGCAGTCTCTTATTCTTTTTGAGGACTCTGTCAGCAGGGTTTCCCAGGGCCATCCACCTAGCCCTGCCCCAGAAGTGGAAGAGATTGAGTGCAGCGATGCCCAACCACTTATTCCTCAAGATGAGTACATGCAAGGATCATCGCAGCACGTCTCCGATGATGACGAAACGCAGGTGCCAACTGCTGCGGCGTTCAGCATTGTGGAGACCGACAAGGAGGGCAGGGGTGAAGACTGGGTGGAAGATGATGTGGAGGACGATGAGGTCCTCGACCCCACATGGAATGAACGTCATGCAGGTGAACTGAGTAGTTTGGAGGAAGAGGCGGTGGTCGCACAGAGCCACCAGCACAGCAGAAGAGGGAGCAGGGTGCAGAAGCGGAGCGGCCGTGCCCTAGACACTACGCCCGCTACTGCCCAACGCAGCAAGGGAACGAGCGCACCAAAGTCAGCTCAAAGGAGTTCTCTAGCGTGGAAGTTCTTTAGAAAATGTGCTGATGACAGGACACGAGTGGTTTGCACCCTGTGCAATCAGAGCTTGAAGCGAGGCATGAACCTTCTCAACCTGAGCACAACCTGCATGATCAGGCATCTAAGTGCAAAGCACGAGCTGCAGTGGAGTACACACCTTCAAAACCAAGAAACGTCTCTGGCTCATCCTGCTTCCTCTTCTGCTGCAGTCTCGGCCGCTCCAGCCACATCTGTAGTGATACCGGCACCTGCCACCCCGCAAACAGACGATCTGTCAGCAACACCACCACCTGGGTCACCAACAACCATCTCCACAATGTCCCGTGGAAGCGTTCAGCTTTCCATCTCCCAAACACTTGAGAGGAAGAGGAAGTACCCCCCTACCCACCCGCGATCCCTGGCCCTGAATGCCAGCATTTCAAAATTATTGGCCTTTGAAATGCTGTCATTCCGTCTGGTGGAGACGCACAGTTTTAAAAACCTTATGTCGGTGGCTGTCCCACAGTACGTCGTGCCCAGCCGCCACTACTTTTCCAGGCAAGCCATCCCTTCCCTGCACAACCAAGTGGGGGAAAAAATCAGGTGTGCACTGCGCAACGCCATCTGTGCCAAGGTCCACCTAACTACGGATACGTGGACCAGTAAGCACGGTCAGGGGCGTTATATCTCCCTAACGGCACACTGGGTAAATGCAGTGGCGGATGGGCCTGAGGCGGATAGCAATTTGGCGCATGTCCTTCCACCACCGAGGATTGCAGGGCGCTTCAGTTTGCCTCCTGTTCCTAACTCCTCCTACTCCGCTTCCTCATCCTCTACCGCCTCCTCATCCGGACAGCGTAACACCTTCACCACCAACTTCAGCACGGCCAGGGGTAAACGACAGCAGGCAGTTTTACAACTTGCCTGTTTGGGGGACAAACCACACACCGCGCAGGAGTTGTGGAGGAGCATGGAACAGCAGACAAATGAGTGGTTGCTGCCAGCGAGCCTCAAGCCCGGCCTGGTGGTGTGCGATAACGGGCGAAATCTCATAGCAGCTCTGGGCCTAGCCGGTTTGACGCACATCCCTTGCCTGGCGCATGTGCTGAATTTGGTGGTGCAGAGGTTCCTTAAAAACTACCCCGATATGTCAGAGCTGCTGCAGAAAGTGCGGGCCGTTTGTGCGCACTTTCGGCGTTCTCACCCTGCTGCTGCTCGCCTGGCAGCGCTGCAGCGTAACTTCGGCCTTCCCGCTCACCGCCTCATATGTGACGTGCCCACAAGGTGGAACTCCACCTTGCACATGCTGGAAAGACTGTGCGAGCAGCAGCAGGCCATAGTGGAGTTTCAGCTGCAGCACGCACGCGTGAGTCGCTCTGCGGAACAGCACCACTTCACCACCAATAACTGGGCCTCCATGCGAGACCTGTGTGCCTTGTTGCGCTGTTTTGAGTACTCCACCAACATGGCCAGTGGCAATGACGCCGTTCTCAGCTTAACTATCCCACTTCTATGCCTCCTTGAAAAAACAATTCGGGCGATGATGGAAGAGGATGTGGCACAGGATGAGGAGGAGGAGGAGGATGAAGAGGTAACATTTCCAAGGCTTTCAGGGCAGTCATTCGCAAGGGGCTCCGAGGGTGGGTTCCTGCACACGCAAACGCCAGGGACGCAATTGTCCAGCAGGGGCACAGTTCTGGAGGATGAGGAGGATGAGGAGGAGGAGGAGCTGGAGGAGGAGATGGAACCATGTTCACAGCAGGGTGGCACCCAGGCCAGCTCATGGCCATCACTGGTGCGTGGCTGGGGGGATACAGAGGACACGGACCATACACCTCCCACAGAGGACAGCCTTTCGTTGCCTCTGGGCAGCCTGGCACACATGAGCGATTACATGCTGCAGTGTCTCCACAACGACCGCCGAGTTGCCCACATTCTAACTTGTGCTGATTACTGGGTGGCCACGCTGCTGGATCCCCGTTACAAGGACAACGTACCGTCCTTAATTCACTCACTGGAGCACGATCGCAAGATGCGCGAGTACAAGCGCACGCTGGTAGACGCCATGCTGCTGGCATTCCCATCTGACAGCGGGGCCACAGTGGAAGCACAAGGCAGAGGAGGAGGAGGAGGAGGTCGCCAACGCAACCAGGGCACCGCCAGCACCTCAGAAGGCAGGGTTAGCATGGCCGAAATGTGGAAAAGCTTTGTCAGCACGCCACAACAAACAGCAGCACCAGCAGCTCAGATGGAACGTCTTAGCAGGAGGCAGCATTTTACCAACATGGTGGAGCAGTATGTGTGCACACGCCTACATATAGTGAATGACGGGTCTGCCCCCTTCAACTTCTGGGTCTCCAAATTGGGCACATGGCCTGAGCTTGCCCTTTACGCCTTGGAGGTGCTGGCGTGCCCTGCAGCCAGTGTATTATCTGAACGGGTATTTAGCACGGCTGGGGGCGTTATAACAGACAAGCGCAGCCGCCTGTCCAGAGACAATGTGGACAAGCTCACGTTCATTAAAATGAACCAGGCATGGATCCCACGGGACTTTTCCGTACCTTATGCAGAATAGCAATGGATACCGACCTTACCCACCCATTGTTCCATTTTTGCTCTTTCTCACTCTTTTGGGGTGTACCCTCATTTAAAATTTGTGAAAAGAAGCAGTGTTGGCTACCTCGTCCTCCTCCTCAGGGCCAGATTAATGTAGGGTCTATTGGAGCTGCAGCTCCAGGCCCCTACCTTTTATATAGGCCCCGGGTTGGCCATATTCACTGTTACCGCTCTTCTGTCACTTGTAAACACAGAAGTCTGGCTTCTATGCTCGCTTCCCCAGGCAGCACCCTCAGAACCTCCCCACACAGCGTGAAGGCCGGACAAGGAGGGACAGTTGGCGATGCATGGATGTGTTTATGGGCTTCAGAGACAGCATCCCATGTTGAATTAGGCATGCATGGCTGCACCCTTCCTCCTCTGGGTGCATGGCAAGGCACGGCCCTAAGGCCCTTCAAAATCCTCAGCACCAAGCCCATGATGCTGTTAATCCGGCCCTGGTCCTCCTCCACCGCCGCTTCCACCTACACCGCCCATAGGTGTGCGCAGCCTATTGCATTAAGGTGTGCACCCCAAAGTTGAAATACACATGCATGTGTTTGCCAGCAGGGAGAGTAATGTATCGGGGCCATGTACCTGTAGGCAAGGAGAAATAGAGCAGAGCAGGTCCCAGGGAGATCTTTCCCATCTCCTCACTGGCAATGCTATGTGCCCTAGGTGATTAGGGTGTGCCCAGGCACACCCAGCACACCCTGTGCGCACGCCTATGTCACCGCCACATCCACCACCACCTCAACCTCCCTCCTACTCCATATGGGCCTCGTCCTTCAGAGATGAAGAAGAACATTGTTTTATTTTTCTGTTTTTTTTTGTTGTTTTAAGTTATTTCCCTATCCACATTTGTTTGCAGAGCACTTGCCATGCTCTTAATTACGTTTTGCTGCCATTTGCAGCACTCTAGCCCTTTCCTTTGGTGTTTTAGAGCCATTTTAGTGCCTTAAAGTTCGGGTCCCCATTGACTTCAATGGGGTTCGGTGTCCGGGAAAAGTTCGGTAAAAGTCCGGGACACGGACCCGGACTTTTTTTTAAAGTTCGGCCGAACCCGTCGAACACGGACATCTAGGTGTCCGCTCAACCCTACTTGTCAATTATTATACAATTATACTTTTTAGAGACCTTTTTGATTTTTTGAATTAGCTCATGTGGCACGTGTGACCTAATCACCTTATTTCTTCCAGTGAAGTAGTAGGACAAACAGGATGTTTTTGTCCTGTCTTCCATACAACAGTACAAATTTGCATGGCATCTGGTGTTGTTGAGGAGCCCCTCTGTGTCCGAGAATTTTAACCCTAACATGGGAGAGGTGGACTTCAACGACCAGATGATGAAGCCATACTTAGTTTCCTGTAAAGTTAGATGCTGGTAAAAGAAAGTTTCTGTTTATTTATTTCAGTTGGCTCTGTACAATGCTGTACAATGCTTTTGTACTTTACAAAGCAACAGAATGAAGTGAATCTGTCCTAAAATTTCGCAAAAAAAAAAAATCAGAAAGAGATCATTTTGTATCCAGAAAGTGCTGTGGCCTGATCCTCAAATCCAGATGCATTTTCTGGATGTCCTCCCTAAATACCCTGACCCAAAAGTCACACCAAAAGTCACACCAAAAAAGATGTAGTGCCTTTAGCAGTTGCGAAGATAGGCATTGCGCCTGCTTTTTTTGTCCCTCCTGTCCTGGCCGGCCTGGTCTCTGTTTCAAGCACAGGCTTCTGTAACTACCACACACTAGTGGAGTATTAGTAAAGGGTACAGCACGGTCCAGTCTAGGGTACATATTCACACAGGGTCTCAAAAGATCTTACTTCAATTGATTTTTATTTGTTTTTCACAAAAAAGAAACAAGGATATGGGAAACATAATAAGTTAACAAAAAATAATAAAAGGAGAGAAGGAAAAGGAAAAAAGAAAGGGGAAAAAGAAAAGAGAAAATATTGATATAATATGTTGATTACAGTACATTATGACATTATATGTAGCAAGAACAGGAGACAAAAGAGGTCCAATACTGTATACGTTCAAGACCTAGGACACTACCTAGGAAGTATGTAGGAAGTACATTGGAGGTACCTAAAAAAAAAAAAAAAAAAAGAATGCCAGGAAAGATACAAAGGATACGAAGGGAAGCACCACCACGCTCTGAGTCACGCCATCCACCGGCCTCAATTTTTCCGTTAGACACTGTGAAAGTAGGGGCTTTGTTGCCAGAGAAGCCAAGCTGTATGGAATTTATTACTGCGAAACACTGAGTAGGCATATGCCTTTTCCAAAGAATAGTGTTGGTTAACTAAGCCTATTACCTCTATATGGGAAGGGGCTATAGGTTGTTTCCAACATCTAGCGATTACCATTTTGGCTGCTATCAATATGTGTATAAATACTGTTCTGATATCAAATGGTATATTTTCAATACCCAAAAATAGTAGCGCTATTGCGGGTTCAGGTTTGATCAGTATGCCCGAAACTTCGGAAAGTACTTCAAAGATTTTCCTCCAAAAACTAATAAGGCCTTTACAGGACCAGAATATATGAAAAATTGTGCCAGTTTGGTCGCACTTACGCCAGCACAATGAATCATATTTAGGGTATATATCTCAAAAGATCTTAGATAGTGAAGAAACTATCACATTTTGAAAAAGTTTACAAGTTATATAAGTTACAAAAAAAGAAAAAAAAGAGGAAAAAATAAATAAAAAAATAAATACCATTCAGCTGCAGCACTGATCTGTTTATTATGACAGCAGAAGGGTGTGCTTTCAGAATACATATGTCAGCAGTTGCAGTGCTACTGGAGGACATTTCTCATCCGCAGATGGGGGGGGACCGTTTCTATGCTTCGGCATATATATTTTTCATTTCTTGGCACATATTTTAATTTAAAAAAAGTTGTTTTATTGAGTTAATTTTCTGTTGTTACTGTGTTTTATTGGTAAAATGGTTGTAAAGGCAGTTTTTTTTTATCTTAATGTATTCTATGCATTAAGATAAAAAAAATATTTATGTGAAGCAGTCCCCCTCAGCCCCCCCAAATACTTACCTGAGCCCATCTAGGTCCAGGGATGTTGCACAAGAGACTCAGCTGTACGGGACTATCCCTCCTGATTGGCTGATTGGCCTGAGTCAGTGAGCCTGAGTCAGTGAGCCAATGAGGAGAGAGAGGGGTGTGGCTGGGACGCACAGAGCTGCGGCTCAGGTACCCCCATAGCAAGCTGCTTGCTGTGGGAGCACTGAGCAGGGGGCACTTGAAGTGCTGCAGAATGAGATGTCTCATCTACAGTTAAAAAAAAAATGTATATGGGGATGGTCAGTGGGCAAATCACCTCTATGCTTCAACATATATATTTTTTTACTTTTTTTGGGGGGCAGAGATTTATTCATCCACATTTATCGATGTGAATAAAAGAATCAGGCTGAATGGAAAAAAAAAAACAATCCATGTATGCCCATGTAAGCATCAGAAGTAGGTGGATGCACGGTGGTATGTTCTAATGGTGGGCATACCACACACTTTTTCTGGCAGAGATTTCTTCATCCACATTGATCAATGTGAATGAAGGAATCTGTTAGGTTCTCTTTTTTCATGCAGCCCACAGGCTGCATGAAAAAAAGAGTGTTGCATATATGCTCAACTAGGACCAGCAACATGCTGTTACGTTGCTGGACTTTGACTGGTTATACCTGGAGGATGTCTGCAGGTGTAAGCATCATCCTAGTATCGTTTTTTTCAGCCAGGAGTTGAGAATGCAGCTGGGGATTCCGCGGACTAACTATAGAGCTGTTCAGAGACCGGAATTGCTCCAATCATCTCTGGTCTAAGAAGTTATGAGCAGTTCATCACTTTGGTTTTGCCGGAAATAAACACCACCATTTTTGAATAGGGAAAGCATCTGATCATACCGATCTTGGTGTGATTAGATGCTTTAAGGGCGGTGGAGAGATCTAGAGTCAAATAGACCCGATATTTGTGCATATATATGAATTTTCCATTTTCCATTTGTGTATTTTTTCAAAATTGTTGCTATTTTTTTGTTTATAGCGCAAAAAGTAAAAATCACATAGGTGATCAAATACCACCAAAAGAAAGCTCTGTTTGTTGGAAAAAAAAGGACATAAATTTTATTTGGGTACAGCTTGACACGACCGCGCAATTGTCTGTTAAATTCATGCAGTGCCGAATCTCAAAATAGGCCCTGGTCTTTGAGCAGCCAAATCCTCTGGGGCTTAAGTGGTTAAAATAAACCAGGCATGGATCCCACAGGACTTGTCCGTACCTTGTGCAGAATAGACATGTATACCGGCCTTACCCAGCCATTGTTGTATTTTTGATCTTTCTCACTCTTTTGGGTGTACCCTAATTTTTTTTTTTTTTTATCATTTTTGGGTTTTAAACATAACAAAGAAGAAACATACATGTAACTGTTGTCAATCAAAAACATAGAAGGATATGCATTACAAAGAAAGAGAAATGCAATGAGCTCCATAGCAGAGCAGAAGATCAAAGTGTACAGAGTATTATAACAGCCAGAAGTACATACCATTGCATATGATAGTGTGCAAAACAAAACCTTCAAACACAAATATGTCAAAATTGACAGTTGTAGAAAACACAATTACTACATGTCCTCATTCAAGGGTGATCCAATCTCCCCTATGGCACCCCAACGGGAACTAAATGTGCCACAGGGGGAGACCTGCTTCTACAATCAAAGAGGAAGTGACTCTATCACTAGGGGCTTAAGGGCCCAGACAGCTTTGCACATAAGTTTTCCAAACTGACCAGCATTAAACTGTTGCGTACGGTTTTCAGAGTGTGCTATTATATTTTCATATTCATATGATTCTTTCACCACTTGTAGAACTTCGGAGAGAATCTCGCTACACTTTCATTTCCTGTCAATAACCAATCTTGCCGCGGAAAGGATGTGCTGAATAACTGTCCTATGATGAGGTGGGTACCAGTCTATGTCTATTCCTAGTAGAGCCTGTTCTACTCTCACTTTATTGAAAATGCCTGTGACTCTAGCGATCAATCTTGTAACGGAGGCCCAAAAATGCCTTAGAGACACACATGACCACAGAACGTGTAGTATATTTCCCACCTGTCCACACCGCCTCCAGCACAAATTGGAGGTGTTGCCAAAGTATTTTGCCAAGGAGTATGGGGCCCTGTACCATCGCAAATGGATTTTTTGCAGACCCTCCCTGAAGTTGGTACACCTAGTTAAGGTGTGGTTTAGATTAATGGCACGCTGCCATTGAATATCTGTAACAGTTTTCTGTAAATCCATTTCCCACTTTAGATGGGGATTGTTTTTTGTAAATAATATTTTATCCTGTAGGGCGAGATAAAATTTGCCTATACCTTTGGTTTGATTCTCATTTTTGAAACAGAATGAGTATATAGATTCAGGGATGGCTAAATGACCTGAGTTAATGGAGGAGATTAATCTAGTGATTCTAACATAGGTTAGGTATTCTTTAGAAAATGTAGGGAACCTAGCACAAAGCTCCTCAAAGGGGAGTACGCGAGGTCCCTGCTTGAGGTCAGGGATCGTTTCCAGGCTGAAATATGTCCAATGCCTGACATCCAGGCCTGGAGAAAGATGGGATAGGGCTTTCAATGGTATAGGTATAGAGTGTTGAGGGATGTGAGCTCCTGTGTGTGTTAGAAAATATTTCCAAGCATGTATAGTGGCAGATATAGTAGGATGTCGTGAGGGGGTAAGGTGCTTGGTCAGAGGGATACATAGAATGAGGTCTGCTAAGTCATGGGGCAGGACTTCCACCTGTTCTATTCTTCTCCATAAGGGGGCTTGGTCTGGGTGTAGCCAATGTATAGATTGAGTTAGAATAGCAGCTGCATGATAATCTCTAATATGTGGCACCCCCATCCCTCCAGCCATGGTATATTTAGTCAGTATTCATTGTGAACACCTAGACCTCTGATCGTCCCATAGAAACTTAGATAATAGGGATTGAATAGTTTTGTAAAACGCTGGTGGTATGTGGATGGGAAGGGCCCTAAAAAGGTACAGCAGTTTCGGAAGGAGCAACATTTTAAACGCCACATTTTTGCCTGACCATGATAAATAGAATTTACGCAATCTACATAGTTCCTGAGTATGAAGGGGATAAACGGTTCAAAGTTGGCCTTATACAAGTCTGAAATTTTGCATGTTAGTTTTATCCCCAGGTAGTCTACAGAACCCTGACCCCACCGGTAAGGTACCGCTTGTTGAATTGCAAGCTTGGTATTAACATCTATTGCCACACCAAGGATGTTAGATTTGGTGTCATTGACCTTATAGTGCGATATGGAGTGGAAATCGTGTAAGACTGTTTGGACATACAGTAAAGATAGGAATGGTTGAGTAATAGATAGTATCACGTCATCCACAAAGAGTGAGATTTTGTGTGTGGTTTTTCTAAGTGTGAGGCTGTTAATATCTGGATGATTCCTGATCCTCTCCGCTAATGGCTCCATTAGTAATGCAAATACCAGGGGGGACAGTGGGCACCCCTGCCTCGTCCCATTGGTAATGAGGAACTTCTCAGAAAAAATTCTCTCCATAAATACGTAAGCTGACGGACAGGTGTATAAGGCCATGATCGCGTCAAGCGCCAAGCCCTCCAGTCTAAACCTTTGTAAGACCCTGTTCAGGTAGCCCCAGTGTATCCTATCAAAAGCCTTTTCGGCATCTAATGACAGGAACACAGTTGGTGTGTGTGTGGAATCAGCATGGTGGATAAGACCTATCATACGCCTAGTGGCGTCAGTAGCTTGGCGGCCGGACACAAACCCAACCTGATCCTGTTCAATCAAGGTAGGTAAATACTTAGATAGTCTATCCGCTAATATTTTTGCGTAGACCTTCAGGTCCACGTTCAGTAAGGATATGGGTCTAAAGTTTTTCGCACTATCCGGTTTTGGCAAGGTTACAACCGTGGTTTCAACATTTCTGAGGGAAACAAGGACGATGAGGCAGCCTTCTGGAACACTCCCTGGAGCTTTGGGGAAAGCACATGAACAAATTTCTTATAGTACTCAGAGGAGTATCCGTCTGGGCCAGGAGTTTTATTTTTAGGAAGTGCTAAGATTGCTTTTGTGATTTCTGGGGTAGAGAAAGGTCGGTTAAGTTCAGTCAAATTCGCCTGTGAGAGACGTGGTAGGGAAATTGAGTTTAGAAATTTATCTATTTCAGTCTGTAATGGTTGCGGAGTAGACAAGTCTTTCAGATTATATAAAGAACTGTAATATTGACTGAAAACATCGGCTATGCTTTTAGGGTTGGTTAATTTCTCACCAGTAGAGTGGTGTGTCAGGTAGGGAATTTTTTGTTTGAATGTTCTGTCTTTGATTTGGTTAGCAAGGAGCTTACCCGCTTTGTTACCATGAGTAAAAAATTAGGCTTTGAGCCTACGCATATGATTGGAGTGTTGGCCGATGAGTAGTAAGCGCAACTCATTTTGTGCATGGGACAATTGGTTGGAAAGTGCAATCGTGGGTGATTTTTTGTGTGCTAATTTTAGCCGTTTAATTTCTTGCAGTAAGTGTTCCATCTGCTGCCCCCTCCGCCTCCTAGCAGTAGCACTTTTAGACATTAGTAAGCCTCGCATAAATGCTTTGTGTGTATTCCACAAAACAAATGGACATACATCATCTCTATCATTGCATTGGAAGAATTCCTCCAGAGCCACTAGGATCTCAGAGGAAGTCTTATGGTCAGAAAACAATCTGGTGTCATTTTTCCAGCGGTTCGCTCTCGCGGAGAAAACCCGGGGTCCAATGACCATGGAGATAGGCGCATTGTCTGACCATGTTATATGTCCAATGTGGGTCTCCACAACCTTCTGGAGTAGGAATTTATCCGTCAATGTCGATCCTGGAATAGGATGAATATACCTTAGAAAAATAAGTATAGTCTTGTTCCATGGAGTGGTAGCACCTCCACACATCATTGAGTTCAGTAGATGACAGAAAAGATGATATGTCAGATCGGTATATTTTCGGGGTGCTTCCTCTGGATACATCTTGCCTAGGGTTGGCTATAATGTTAAGGTCTCCACATATGATTACATAACCCTTAATTTTTGGTTTGATGCTTTTCCAGAGTTTGTTCATGAAAGAAATCTGTTTACAGTTTGAAGCATAGACGTTGAGAATGGAGTAAGTGGCGTTATTAATCTCACAGATCAATAAAAGAAAGCATCCATCTGGGTCAGAAAAATGAGATATGTATTTATAAATCACAGTGTCATTGATGAGGATTGCCACCCCACCTTTCTTTTTGGGGCCATTCGAATAATATACCTTAGGAAATTGTTTGTGTGCTAAGAGTGGATGGACCCGGTCCGAAAAGTGGGTTTCTTGTAAGGCCATAACATCGCACCCCTGGGAGCGAATCTCCCTCCATAGCATGTGTCTTATAAAGGGGCTGTTAAGACCGTTCACATTCATAGATGTTATTTTGAAAGACATGGTGTAGAGGTGTGGGAGAAAACAATGAGGTACTTACAGGGCAGAAATGAACACCTCCAAGGGGATGTACAGCCAGTACCTCTGAGTTGATCTGATATCTGGATGCTGTTACTGGCAATAGTGGACAGGCGGGCAAGTCAGGCACGTCACACAATCTGTTAGAGTGCACAATATGGCTGAGATCCTGGACTAAATCAGGGAAAGGAGACAGTCAGTGGTGAGGAACAGTACTCTATCAACCGTTAATACAAAGATCTGTGATGGCAGGCAAACAATAGAGATCCGGAATAGAAAAAAGAAAAAAAAGGGGGAAAAAGAAAATCAGCAATAAAAAAAGTAGCGTGAACCTTGATAGGTATGTAATTGTTGTAGCTTTGTGTGTTCTTATTGGAAAGAACGGCGAAAACCTGATGGAAATCTGAACAGCCAAAATGCCGCTAACCTATGGGGATTGGTAATAAAGTAAATACCATAAACAGCAGAGTTGCTGGGGTATATAACATTCAAATAGATAAACGTGGGTATACGTGGAGGTTCATCTCCTGTGAATTCAACAGTACTTTGATAGCACTATAGATCACGCAGGCGAGGAGGGTGCAGAGCTGTGAGGGGGGACTGTTCCCTCAGTATCCCCATGTTCCAAAATGTCCCATTTTTGCAACAGCTGAATGCCGTCCTCCAAAGTCGAGATCCGAAAGTCTCTGCCATCTTCAGTGATGAGGAGGGTAGCAGGGTAGTTCCAGTGATACTGGATTTGGTGATTCCTGAGCAGCTTTGTAATAGTCGCCAGATTTCTCCTGCGGTTCATTGTGTGTGCCGAGAGATCAGCAAAAAATGACAGGCCCTGCATGCTGGCAGGCAGATTTGATGTTTTCCGTGCTATTGTGTCCCTCGGATACTTTGCTGGGATGTGTTTAGGTTTGGGCAGTCTATGAATCCTGTGAATAGCAAGGTCTCCTATAGGGATTTCAGGCAGCGCTTCTTGCATTATGGATGTAAGATAAGCAGGAAGATCTGGGGGTTTAACGGATTCTGGTATACCCCTGATTTTTACGTTGTTCCATCTGGAACAATCCTCAAGATCAGCGACTTTTGACTTGAGCCAAGTTATGTCATCCTCATGATCATCGTGGGCATCTGCCATGTTGTTGAAGCTATCTGCAAACTCCCCCATTTTGTTTTCAATAGTGGAAAATCTATCACTTACTGCAGTCACAACCGTGTTGCATTGGGACATTAGTTGTAGCATGTCTGTGTGTATGGCACTCCTTAAAGACAGCAGCATGTCTTTCAGCATTGAATCCATGACAGGCTGATTATGAGTGGGGAAAGCTGCTATGGTGTCATTGAATTCCAATGTATCATCAGCATTGCAGGTAAGCTGTGGTAAATCTGCAAGATGTGAGGTTTTCTGCTTGGATTTCACAGGGCTGCTGCTGTTGGAGGTAGGAGGAGAGTGGGATGTATATCCGTTTGAGTTTAGCCCTATTTGAGAGTCTTTACCCCTCTGCTGAGCTCCCTCCCAAGGCGCTGTGTGCCTCTGATGAGTATACATGTGAGACGGACCGGTGCCATCTTGGCTGCGCGGCCTGTGATGAGGGGAGAAGAAATCCATCAATTTGCCCGGCTTACCCCTGTCTTTTCTTTTGGGCGGCATGTCCGGTAGGTGGTAGTGGATAAGATGATGGCTGGCAGATGGTCGTGGAGTGACCCGCTCTGTCATTATGCTTCCCGGTCTGTCTGCTAGGCGAGGAGCTGTACGCTCAAGCGTCCATTCACCTCGCTGGCCGGCTCCGCCCCCCCCCGGGGTGTACCCTAATTTAAAAAGAAATAAAATTAAAAACAAAAACCAGTGTTGGCTACCTCATCCTCCTCCACCGCCGCTTCCACCTACACTGCCACATCCACTGCCACCTCAACCTCTTACTCCATACGGGCCTCGTCCTCCTAGATCAAGATTATTCATTTTTATTTTAATGTTTTTTATGTTATTTTAAGTTATTTCCCTATCCACATTTGTTTGCAGAGCACTTGCCATGCTCTTAAGAAGATTTTGCTGCCATTTGCAGCCCTGTCAGTTTTTTAGGCGGATCTGATCGGATCCTCCATGCAGCTCTATGGGGCAGCGGGTGTCAGCGGAGACACCTCTGCTGACACCCGCTGCCATCCGCATCCGATCCTGTGCTTGAAATCTGGACGGATGGAAACCCTATTTTTTCATCCGTTCAGTAATCAGATCGGATCAGATCTGATGCCCCATAGAGGGCAGCGGGGGCTGAGACACCTCCCTCTCCGCTCTGCAAGCGGAGACGGAGCTGTCATCCGCCCGGCTCAGCGGGGATCGCGGATCGATCCCCACTGAGCAACACGGATCCGCCTACGGAGGCGGACCGTGTGAAAGAGCCCTTAGGGTAGGGTTGAGCGTTGTCATCCTAGAATTGTTTATGTTCGACTGGCAGAATTACCAGGTGAATATAATGGAAAAAAGTTTGAAATAAAAAAAATAATGCAGCCACCACATCTGACAAGAACTGGTAGGCTTCCATATACCGTATTACATTTTTATTTTTGGTTTAGATACCCATTAAAACCTGACAGAAGATCTTAAAATTCACTGCTCAAAAAATAATTAAAAGTGTGGCTGAAATTGGGATTTAACAGGTTTTCCATAGTTGTCATAAATGTTTAACAAGCATTTGTAAACATGTTACGAAACTTAAAAAAACTTGAATCCTTTTATTTTTGAAAGATCTGTTTACTGAAAACAGGTTGTTCAAATTGCCCTAATTTTGAAATACAGCATGTGCTGCATGTTTTTTTTTTTTTTTTTATACTGTATACTGTATGTGTAAACTTTTAAAACTTGCTCAGCTAGGGGTAATAAAATTAACAAGGTTCTGCACAGCAAAAACATTTAAAAATTGCCACACTGGACATGCCATGTTAAATATTATTTTACAACTATTTTTTTATAAGAATTTAAAGAGAGGGTTTTAAGTGGCGCTTAAATAATGTGAAAATATAGAAATGCATTCCATAAGGAATAGCTATCCAAGAGCCCTGTCTTGTTATCTGTAAGGAAAATGTGTTTTATTCATAAGGAAAACTTGCCATCTAATTAAAAGCCTGTAGCATAGGCACTCAAATCCCTTGTGGGCTACACAGCAGATAGATATAATAAATCTACTTGTACTTCTACAGATTTATAACAACATTTTGGTTAACAAGTCTTTACTTAAAACTCGTTTAAAATAACCATCTTAAGATCTACAATTGCAAGTATCTACAGCTCTCAAGACTTCATTGTTCACAAATGAGTTAAAGGTCATTTTTTACAGTAAATACAAGTCTATTTATATGGACAATATTTTACTCATGATTAGTGTTGAGCGAACACGGACTGTATTATTCGTGTTCGTACCGAATAATTGGATTTTTTTTACCCGAACACGGACACGGACACTTTACTGTATGTTCGGGTAAAAATCCGTGTTCGGTCGTTTTATTTCCGGGTTTTCCATGCTTTGGCGCTCTTTTCATGGCGGGCTTTCAACAGCCAATCAACAATCGTTTAACTGGTGTGCCTTAAGCCATCCCAGCCATGCCTGCAAATGTCTTAGTAGCTGTGATTGGCCGTCTGAAGCATGTGACCAAGTCTTTATAAGTTCGAGGCAGCCGCCGCAGCAGCGTCATTCTGCTGCTTAGCTAAGGGACAGAGCACACATCAATGTGCTGGCTGCTGATTAGGGAAAGATAGGCAGGAAAAAACCATTTGTGTCCGGATAGAATTGAGGGACAGGTCGGAGTGTTTAGGCAGGGCGAGTTGTAGGCATTTTAGGGATAGAGTCTGCTGAATTATAGGGTCAGTGTCTTCTACAAACTACAATCGATATTGCTGTGTGGGGGGTGGGGTGAATCTGCACTCAATCCTGATCTACGATCTCTTCTCAATCCTGTTAGGGACAGAGTCTGCTGAATTTTAGGGAAACTGTGTTCTACAAACTACAATCGATATTGCTGTGTGGTGTGGGATTGGAGATAGGCAGGTGTCAGTGATCCACATCCATTTTTCTGTGTGTGAGCTGCAGTGAACACAATCTTTTTGGGCTGCAGTGAACACAATCTTTTTGGGCTGCAGTGAACACAATCTTTTTGGGCTGCAGTGAACACAATCTTTTTAGGCTGCAGTGAACACAATCTTTTTGGGGTGCAGTGAACAAAATCTTTTTGGGGTGCAGTGAACACAATCCTTTTTGGTGTGCAGTGAACACAATCTTTGTGGGGTGCAGTGAACAAAATCCTTTGTGGGGTGCAGTGAACACAATCTTTTTGGGGTGCAGTGAACAAAATCCTTTTTGGGGTGCAGTGAACAACATCCTTTTTGGGGTGCAGTGAACACAATCTTTTTGGGGTGCAGTGAACAAAATCCTTTGTGGGGTGCAGTGAACACAATCTTTTTGGGGTGCAGTGAACACAATCTTTTTGGGGTGGAGTGAACAACATCCTTTTTGGGGTGCAGTGAACAAAATCCTTTTTGGGGTGCAGTGAACAAAATCATTTTTGGGGTGCAGTGAACACAATCTTTTTGGGGTGCAGTGAACACAATCTTTGTGGGGTGCAGTGAACACAATCTTTTTGGGGTGGAGTGAACAACATCCTTTTTGGGGTGCAGTGAACAACATCCTTTTTGGGGTGCAGTGAACACAATCTTTTTGGGGTGCAGTGAACACAATCTTTGTGGGGTACAGTGAACAGAATCTTTGTGGGGTGCAGTGAACACAATCTTTGGGGGGTACAGTGAACACAATCTTTTTGGGGTGCAGTGAACACAATCTTTGTGGGGTGCAGTGAACACAATCTTTTTGGGGTGGAGTGAACAAAATCATTTTTGGGGTGCAGTGAACAACATCCTTTTTGGGGTGCAGTGATCAAAATCCTTTTTGGGGTGCAGTGAACACAATCTTTTTGGGGTGCAGTGAACAAAATCCTTTGTGGGGTGCAGTGAACAGAATCTTTGTGGGGTGCAGTGAACACAATCTTTGGGGGGGTACAGTGAACACAATCTTTTTGGGGTGCAGTGAACACAATCTTTGTGGGGTACAGTGAACAGAATCTTTGTGGGGTGCAGTGAACACAATCTTTGGGGGGTACAGTGAACACAATCTTTTTGGGGTGCAGTGAACACAATCTTTGGGGGGTACAGTGAACACAATCTTTTTGGGGTGCAGTGAACACAATCTTTGTGGGGTGCAGTGAACACAATCTTTGGGGGGGTACAGTGAACACAATCTTTTTGGGGTGCAGTGAACAACATCCTTTTAGGGTGCAGTGAACACAATCTTTGTGGGGTGCAGTGAACAACATCCTTTTAGGGTGCAGTGAACACAATCTTTGTGGGGTACAGTGAACAGAATCTTTGTGGGGTGCAGTGAACACAATCTTTGGGGGGGTACAGTGAACACAATCTTTGTGAGGTGCAGTGAACACAATCTTTGTGGGGTGCAGTGAACACAATCATTGTGGGGTGCAGTGAACTCAATCTTTGTGGGGTACAGTGAACACAATCTCATACTTCTGAAGATTTGAGGGTGCTGCCTGTTCCATACTCCCCCTACTCCTCATCTAGCCTTTTAGGGGTACAAACAATAGTAATTGGGGCCTAGTGTGGTTGTGTACGTGTGATATACATACACTTTTTTTGGATCATATTTTCTATTCCGCTATTTAATCAAAAACCTTTGGGGATCAGTTAAATTGGGGGATAGTCTGTGTTGGTACGTGTGAGAGAGATCCACCTTTCCAAGTTGTTGGGGTTCATCTCATACTTCTGAAGGTTTGAGTGTGCTGCCTGTTCCATACTCCCCCTACTCCTAGCCTTTTAGGGGTACAAACAATAGTAATTGGGGCCTAGTGTGGTTGTGTACGTGTGATATACATACACTTTTTTTGGATCATATTTTCTATTCCGCTATTTAATCAAAAACCTTTGGGGATCAGTTAAATTGGGGGATAGTCTGTGTTGGTACGTGTGAGAGAGATCCACCTTTCCAAGTTTTTGGGGTTCATCTCATACTTCTGAAGATTTGAGGGTGCTGCCTGTTCCATACCCCCCCTACTCCTCATCTAGCCTTTTAGGGGTACAAACAATAGTAATTGGGGCCTAGTGTGGTTGTGTACGTGTGATATACATACACTTTTTTTGGATCATATTTTCTATTCCGCTATTTAATCAAAAACCTTTGGGGATCAGTTAAATTGGGGGATAGTCTGTGTTGGTACGTGTGAGAGAGATCCACCTTTCCAAGTTTTTGGGGTTCATCTCATACTTCTGAAGATTTGAGGGTGCTGCCTGTTCCATACCCCCCCTACTCCTCATCTAGCCTTTTAGGGGTACAAACAATAGTAATTGGGGCCTAGTGTGGTTGTGTACGTGTGATATACATACACTTTTTTTGGATCATATTTTCTATTCCGCTATTTAATCAAAAACCTTTGGGGATCAGTTAAATTGGGGGATAGTCTGTGTTGGTACGTGTGAGAGAGATCCACCTTTCCAAGTTGTTGGGGTTCATCTCATACTTCTGAAGGTTTGAGGGTGCTGCCTGTTCCATACTCCCCCTACTCCTAGCCTTTTAGGGGTACAAACAATAGTAATTGGGGCCTAGTGTGGTTGTGTACGTGTGATATACATACACTTTTTTTGGATCATATTTTCTATTCCGCTATTTAATCAAAAACCTTTGGGGATCAGTTAAATTGGGGGATAGTCTGTGTTGGTACGTGTGAGAGAGATCCACCTTTCCAAGTTGTTGGGGTTCATCTCATACTTCTGAAGGTTTGAGGGTGCTGCCTGTTCCATACTCCCCCTACTCCTCATCTAGCCTTTTAGGGGTACAAACAATAGTAATTGGGGCCCAGTGTGGTTGTGTACGTGTGATATACATACACTTTTTTTGGATCATATTTTCTATTCCGCTATTTAATTTAACTGGGCCTCCATGCGAGACCTGTGTGCCTTGTTGCGCTGTTTTGAGTACTCCACCAACATGGCCAGTGGCAATGACGCCGTTCTCAGCTTAACTATCCCACTTCTATGCCTCCTTGAAAAAACAATTCGGGCGATGATGGAAGAGGATGTGGCACAGGATGAGGAGGAGGAGGAGGATGAAGAGGTAACATTTCCAAGGCTTTCAGGGCAGTCATTCGCAAGGGGCTCCGAGGGTGGGTTCCTGCACACGCAAACGCCAGGGACGCAATTGTCCAGCAGGGGCACAGTTCTGGAGGATGAGGAGGATGAGGAGGAGGAGGAGCTGGAGGAGGAGATGGAACCATGTTCACAGCAGGGTGGCACCCAGGCCAGCTCATGGCCATCACTGGTGCGTGGCTGGGGGGATACAGAGGACACGGACGATACACCTCCCACAGAGGACAGCCTTTCGTTGCCTCTGGGCAGCCTGGCACACATGAGCGATTACATGCTGCAGTGTCTCCACAACGACCGCCGAGTTGCCCACATTCTAACTTGTGCTGATTACTGGGTGGCCACGCTGCTGGATCCCCGTTACAAGGACAACGTACCGTCCTTAATTCACTCACTGGAGCGCGATCGCAAGATGCGCGAGTACAAGCGCACGCTGGTAGACGCCATGCTGCTGGCATTCCCATCTGACAGCGGGGCCACAGTGGAAGCACAAGGCAGAGGAGGAGGAGGAGGAGGTCGCCAACGCAACCAGGGCACCGCCAGCACCTCAGAAGGCAGGGTTAGCATGGCCGAAATGTGGAAAAGCTTTGTCAGCACGCCACAACAAACAGCAGCACCAGCAGCTCAGATGGAACGTCTTAGCAGGAGGCAGCATTTTACCAACATGGTGGAGCAGTATGTGTGCACACGCCTACATGTAGTGAATGACGGGTCTGCCCCCTTCAACTTCTGGGTCTCCAAATTGGGCACATGGCCTGAGCTTGCCCTTTACGCCTTGGAGGTGCTGGCGTGCCCTGCAGCCAGTGTATTATCTGAACGGGTATTTAGCACGGCTGGGGGCGTTATAACAGACAAGCGCAGCCGCCTGTCCAGAGACAATGTGGACAAGCTCACGTTCATTAAAATGAACCAGGCATGGATCCCACGGGACTTTTCCGTACCTTATGCAGAATAGCAATGGATACCGACCTTACCCACCCATTGTTCCATTTTTGCTCTTTCTCACTCTTTTGGGGTGTACCCTCATTTAAAATTTTTGAAAAGAAGCAGTGTTGGCTACCTCGTCCTCCTCCTCAGGGCCAGATTAATGTAGGGGCTATTGGAGCTGCAGCTCCAGGCCCCTACCTTTTATATAGGCCCCGGGTTGGCCATATTCACTGTTACCGCTCTTCTGTCACTTGTAAACACAGAAGTCTGGCTTCTATGCTCGCTTCCCCAGGCAGCACCCTCAGAACCTCCCCACACAGCGTGAAGGCCGGACAAGGAGGGACAGTTGGCGATGCATGGATGTGTTTATGGGCTTCAGAGACAGCATCCCATGTTGAATTAGGCATGCATGGCTGCACCCTTCCTCCTCTGGGTGCATGGCAAGGCACGGCCCTTAAGGCCCTTCAAAATCCTCAGCACCAAGCCCATGATGCTGTTAATCCGGCCCTGGTCCTCCTCCACCGCCGCTTCCACCTACACCGCCCATAGGTGTGCGCAGCCTATTGCATTAAGGTGTGCACCCCAAAGTTGAAATACACATGCATGTGTTTGCCAGCAGGGAGAGTAATGTATCGGGGCCATGTACCTGTAGGCAAGGAGAAATAGAGCAGAGCAGGTCCCAGGGAGATCTTTCCCATCTCCTCACTGGCAATGCTATGTGCCCTAGGTGATTAGGGTGTGCCCAGGCACACCCAGCACACCCTGTGCGCACGCCTATGTCACCGCCACATCCACCACCACCTCAACCTCCCTCCTACTCCATATGGGCCTCGTCCTTCAGAGATGAAGAAGAACATCGTTTTATTTTTCTGTTTTTTTTTGTTGTTTTAAGTTATTTCCCTATCCACATTTGTTTGCAGAGCACTTGCCATGCTCTTAATTACGTTTTGCTGCCATTTGCAGCACTCTAGCCCTTTCCTTTGGTGTTTTAGAGCCATTTTAGTGCCTTAAAGTTCGGGTCCCCATTGACTTCAATGGGGTTCGGTGTCCGGGAAAAGTTCGGTAAAAGTCCGGGACACGGACCCGGACTTTTTTTTAAAGTTCGGCCGAACCCGTCGAACACGGACATCTAGGTGTCCGCTCAACCCTACTCATGATAACTGCTAACATCTAAATTAAATTATACTTATTTTTGATTTTGTTTATTTAAGCAATGCTGTGTAAGATAAAAGAAAAGTTGAATTAATGATGCCGACAGAACTAATCAGGTGAACCAGTTTTGACCAGAAGGTCTTGCAAGTAACTCTGTAGTGGGTTCCCCACCAATTCTGCATTTTGGCCTTGTTTCTGTGCTGTCCACCCCTCATGCTGAATGATTTAGGACATCCCAAGAAGTCATGACTATGAAGTGCCCTGGGTCCTGCAATGTATGATTAAGAAATTATGATTTGTGGGGGGTGTGGCCGGCTGGCGAGCTGTATGGCGGCGTGTTGAATGAGCTCCGCTCTCCACAGGCCGCACATAGGAGACACAGCAACAGGCAACATCCTTACCACCTCACCGGGTACCTCTCTCTTCACCCCACACCACCAGGATGTCAGCGTGGAAGAGGAAGGGGACATCCAAGCTGGGCCAAATGCCCAATTTCTTCCCCCATCAGCGCCGCCTGGTCAGCCAAGATGGCGCCGGCAGACACACAGGTGGCACACGCGGCTCCCCTCCTCTGCCCTCTCCGCCCGGAAGACACAGCCGAGCGGTGCCTTGCGGATCCCCACCGACATCCTCATCCTCCAGCCCTGTTAAAAGTAAGCCCAGAAGACACACTGAGCTGGGTCTAGCTCTGGAGTAAGCTCCATTAATCCTTCATTGGATGCCACAAGGGCCCTGCAGGACTCCATATCTGACTTCCCTACCAGGGGCCAACAAGTTATGGACACAGTGCTTAAGGACATGTTAGTCTCATTAAGATCAACAATACATGCTGATATCATGTCCCTTGCTGTTCAATTCAAATCTGAAGTGGCAGCGGTTTCTGATAGAGTTACCCATATTTAATCCAAGATGGGGGAAATCACCTCCACTTGCAATGACATGGTGGATGCGCATAATGACAGAGACTCTGAAATATTACAAATGCAACACAAATTAGCGGACCTGGAGGACAGATCCAGGAGGAACAACGTTAAAATACATGGAATTCCTGAATCTGTCAAGCCACAGGAGCTGAAAGCTTATTTCACAGATACAGAGGTATTGCCTGATTTTCCCCTGGAGGACTTTGTCATTGATTGCATTCATAGACTGCCCAGACCCAAACATATTTCCTCACACTTGCCCAGGGATACAATCGCACGCATTCATTTTTATCACGTTAAGGAGCGATTTATGTTAGCCACCAGGCGCAGAGAAAATCAATCACCTCAGCTACAAGATCTGTCATTCTTTGCTGATCTCTC
Source organism: Pelophylax lessonae (assembly GCF_965119305.1). NCBI lineage: Eukaryota > Metazoa > Chordata > Amphibia > Anura > Ranidae > Pelophylax > Pelophylax lessonae. The sequence goes on along the minus strand of NC_138768.1, from coordinate 423,644,531 downwards.
TGCATTCACGTTACAACAAAGGAGACAACTAGCTATGATCACTAAACCATTGAATAATCACAATATCACGTACAGGTGGCTTTATCCAGCTGATCACTAAGGATGGCGACAACTTTGCTGTTACCACGGCTAAAGAAGGTATTCGCCTACTGCGCACCTGGGGTATACTGGACCCTGATGGCTCACAATCCAATCTTCCACATACCTCAACCCCATCAGCGAACCGCATCTCGGACTCGGATGAGGACTGACAAACTTGCACCTAATGGAGCTTCCATAAGGCCTAGGAGACTGGCCACAGTGTTATTTCACCCTTCTCCCCCTCTGCCTTAGCGATAAGAATATCGCACAGATTTGCATTCGAATCGCCACAGTGTCTTTGTCTTTTCTGTTTCTTGTTTTTTTTTCTCTCTCTGTGTTCTATTTTGTTTTCTTTTTTCTTCTTAATTTTTTTTTTCTTAATTTTTTCTTAATTTTTTTCTCCTTGAGGTATCTTCTACGCATATCTCAGACCTCCCATAGCGGATAAGATTCAGCTCTACAGATACCAGTTTACCTTTCTTGGATCGCCTTCCTCCTGGACCGACACTTCTTCAAAACTTTGAAACACAGGTATTCCTGTCAAGACTACCAGCCACCACTGTGCTGGTAACACCAACACCTGCCAGCTATACTGCCTCTCAACTACAGCATCCACATACAATTGCCCCTACCAACCATGTCCTTCACTATCTCTTCCCTTAATGTAAGTGGCTTGAATAGTCCTTATAAGCACCAAATGGCTTGGAAGGAGTCAATTAAATTAAAATGTGACATCATGTGTTTCCAGGAGACAGACTTTGCTTGCACCAAACTCCCTATGTTTTGTCACCGCCTTTTCCCATATGTTATTACAGCAAATGGACCCTCCAAGAAGGGGGGGGGGTCACAATAGCCATCAGGAATACGGTTAAATTCCAACAAGTGGAGATACATCTGGATCCTTCGGGTCCCTATGTACTGTTAATATGCGACATTAATAACACCAGATACACTCTGGTATCTCTGTACCTACCAAACACAAAGCAACTCTCATTCCTCAACAAAATGTGGAAAAAAGTAAATGCCATAAAACAAGGTCATGTTGTCCTTTGCGGAGACTTAAATGCCATCCCTGCTACAGATTTGGACGTATCAAGGGAATCTAGCAAATACCACCGTAGAGTGTCGTTGTCACGATTTCTTGCCTCTTCAGGACTATTTGATGTTTGGAGGTGTCAACATTCCAAGGAACGTGACTATGCCTTTTTCTCAAATGTACACCATTCTTACTCTCGCATAGATGCCTTTTTTGTTGACAGATTTCTATTGCAAAAGATATCTACTTCCACTATTCATTGTATAACTTGGTTGGATCATGCGCCGGTTTCCATCGGCGTGGGGGGGAAAGCCACCGAGACACGGGCGAAAAGATGGCGCAACAATGTTTTTCTTTTGTCACAACATGAAACCATTAAAAAGTTGCACCCACAATTGGTAGAATTTTTTGATATTAATGCACCATCGGTTGGCGACCCCTTCACACTGTGGAACTCGCACAAGGTGTTTGTCCGGGGCCTGTTCATTCAGATAAGCGCCCAATCCAAAAAGAAAACATCCAAGCGGATAAATGAGGTATTAGCTACTATTCAGAACTTAGAAACTGTCAACAAGAAGAACCCCTCTGCACAAATCCCTGATGACCTCTTTAAATCTAGGCAACACTTACATTCCCTGTTAGTAATGCAGCATGATAGGACCTTGTGTACCTTAAAAACAAAATCTTACCATTACAGTAATAAGGCAGGCAAATTACTAGCCTCCCAGGTAAAGGAAAGGACACTACAAAAACGGATTCCCTTCTTATATAACGCAAAGTCAGGCCAGACAGTCTATAACCCAAAATAAATAGCGGACGCATTTAGTGACCATTATGAATCACTATATAATCTTAATCCCCAACCCACAGAAACCACAATTTCTAGCTTCCTGGAATCCCTTTAACTTCCTACGCTTTGTCAATCAGATTTGTCTCAACTAAATGCCCCCTTCACTTCCACTGCACTGCAGGCGGTCATTAAAAACTTACCACATAATAAGTCCCCAGGCCCGAAGGTTACTCCTCAGAATATTCTCAGTTATTTTCAGATATATTATCACCACACCTTTTACGAGTGTGTGAGACACCAAAATTTCAGCCACTTTTCCACCAGAAATGCTGACAGTGACGGTTATCACTTTACCAAAGCCGGGCAAGGAGCAAACAATCCCCAACACTTTCGCCCAATTTCTCTACTAAACGTACATGTAAAAATATCCGCAAAGCTTATAGCAAACCGGTTTTTACCCCGACTGGTCCACCAGGACCAGGTGGGCTTTATACCCAGCAGACAAGCTACTGATGCCACCAGAGGGATGGTGAACCTAATTCACGCAACAGAACAAACAGGGAAGCCTTCTCTGCTCCTCACCCTGGATGCAAAGAAGGCTTTCAAATGAGGGCATTGGGGTTACCTGAAACGGGTGTTACAAAAAATTTGGCTTTTTAGGCCCAACCTTAAATGCCATTATGGCTCTATATTCCTCTCCATCGGCATTTGTATATATGGAAGGCATGTTCTCCAGGGGCTTTATGATCTAAAATGGCACGAGACAGGGTTGTCCCCTGTCCCCCTTGATTTTCGCTCTGGTCATAGAGCCTCTTGCAGAAACTGTAAGATCTGACCCGAGTATTAGTGGCATTATGTCTCAAAATCACCAGCATAAAATTTCCTTATTTGCGGATGACGTCATCCTTACGTTGACCGACCCTGAATGCTCTTTACCCCGCATACATGACCGACCCTGAATGCTCTTTACCCCGCATACATGAAATATTAACACAAATTGGCACTGCTTCCTTCTATAAAGTCAATACCTCCAAATCCAATATTATGGGTATCAATGTAGACGCCACTACAGCGTCCCTATTAAAGAGAACACTCCCTTACCCAAGGACCATAGGCCCACTCATTTACTTGGGCATTAAACTCACACATCCCCTTTCGGGACTCTATAACACTAATTATGTACCACTGATGTCCTCTATCTCACAAGAACTATCTAAACTGCAATGTTTTTACATCTCCTGGTCAGGTCGCTTAGCATCTTACAAGATGCTAATTTTACCAAATACTCTATGTCTTTCGAAATCTACCAATACAGGCACCTCTGTCATTTTTTTCTGTCCTACAGAGACAATTAACTAAATTTATATGGGCTGTTAGAAAGTCACATACCTCGCTGCAGGTTCAGATGAAACACAGGTCGGTGGGGGGCAGCGGCATATTAGTACTGAAAGACTATCACACCGCTGCAATATTGGACCAAATCAGAGATTTGTTAAGGTTGGACCCCATTAAACCCTGGTGTTAGCTGGAGCTATCCTGGCTGAACTCCAAATCCCCTGACTCTTTACTGTTAGCCCCAAACATTCCAGCTATAACTAAAAAGTTATCTCATCCAACAATACTGGCTGCAATACAAGCATGGTCCCTACTCTGTAACTCCTCATAAGGATCTTCCACTACTCTCAATATTCCGACTCCATTAGAATCCCTTCATTGGAGCATTCCAGATATTTCTCTAGCGGACTGGGGACTGAAGGGTCTCCACAATCTGGACCAACTCTACACTGGGGGCAAGTTTACCCCCTTTTCAGAACTTAGCTCCCAATTTAACCTTCGGCCCAGGGCGGTTTTCAAGCATAATCAGATAACCTCCTTTTGCAAAACCTGACCTGCTGCATTTACTCCTGTCCCTTAACAAAGCTGGAAGTTCTGGCATACCTCCCCTTCCAAATTTAAGGGGATTACTTTAATCTACAATCTATTACACGCCAAAACCAAAGTCTCTAAATCTATCTCACAGGTGAAGTGGGAAACAGACATAGGTAAAACGTTTACTGACCAGCAATGGTCAACGGCTATTTCTCACACATATAAGCTTTCTCGATGTTCTAACTATTGGGAACTATCACATACATTTCTTACTAGGTGGCATTACACCCTCTACTTAGAAGAAAAATGTTCTTCAGACGTTTCTAACCTTTGTTGGAGAGGATGTGGACAAATAGGCACCCTAGTTCACATGGTTTGGGCGTGCTCACGCTTACGCAAATTTTGGAAAGAGGTCTTTTCATCGATAGCTAAAGTAACCAACATTCATATCAAACCAATGGTGGAGCAGGCCATACTTGGTCTTCAAATAACTTCCTATCCTAAACAATCTAGATCAATAGTCATGCACATACTATTTGCTGCTAGATCTAATGCGTAAATGGAAAAAAAAATGATTCCCCCACTCTCTCAGAAGTTGTAACCCATATAAATGTAGTAACCAAATGCGAAAAAATTCTGGCATATAAGGAAAGGCGTATTCATACATATGAACAGAATTGGGCTCCTTGGAAGCTAGTTGTAGAGGGTGGCCCATAACTGACTATAGATTTACAGGCTTGACTACTTCAGTATATTATCTCTTTTGTACCTCCTAACTTCAATTATATTCATACAATCTTATTGTTAATTCTAACTTTATTTCTTGTTCATACATATTTGCAATATCCAAGTCACCAGAACCTATTGTTTGTATCAGCTGAGCAGGACATATCATATTATATATGTACTGGCGGGCATGTATATGCCGGACCATATGTGAGAAATCTGGGGGGAACATGCTAGACCTACAGTTGTAATTAAATTGCCTGTGCCCTTTAGTGGGATATCCTTTTCAGAGTGACACTGTTATAATCTCTTTTACTATTACTATTTTCTTAAAGACTTGCTTTCTGCATTGTTAAATGTGTTTACTGTTGTAAGCTGTTTATGCTATAAATTCTCAATAAAAACTTATTTTCGAGAAGAAATTATGATTTGTGGGTATAATAAATTAAAGCCCCCTATTTCCCCATTCTCGCATGCAAAGGCCTATGTAGGTCTTACATGCATATATAAATGGTGAGCGTGCCACGCATGTGAGTTATTGCCCCAAACAGATGCTATATTGTGTATCTATAAAAATTCCAAGACAATACTTAAAGTCAAGGACATCTCCACATCAGAATGGAGAAAAATCAAAATGTGTTCCACGACAGACCAGGGGAAACTAATCCCATGGAGACACCAGGCTACTGACAAATAAATGAGGGTCCATGTTCTTGGATAGACACAAACCTGTCCAGTTTGTTTCTGAATCTGGTTAGTATCTGGCTTCCCACACCACAGATAAATCTCTGTGAACATCTCACAGTAAAGAGCCCATTGTCCCAAACTGTCGGGTGAGGAAAAGTGCATGGCCGAGAGGTCTGAAACATGAAATTCTGCCCAAGTCAAGATAAGGTCAGCTTTTTCCTGAGCATTGCAGCATCTTGTCCTTCCTTGATGGTAAAGTACACCACTAGTGTGACATACATTACTCTGTACTCTGACAGCACAACCACAAATTTAGACAGCATTTGAGCCATTGGGTTGACAGACATGGCGCCAACCCAGGAAAGCTGCCTTATGGAGTCTTCCAAGACATCCACTGCAAAACACAATGCTTTCGGAAATATCCTAAAAACTGTTAGATGGCAGGTTCCTCTGTACCCAATTCTCTGGAATGGAGAATGCACTCTGCCCGTGCTTTAAGGGTTTAGCAAACTCCCACCACAGCTTCTGCAAGCTACTGAGCTGCTTCTACCAGAGACAAGGATGCGTTGAAAAAAGACTCTTATTTGTGATTTGCTTACACACTTTGTATCTCATTCACAGTCTTATTCAATTAGGAAATGGCCATATCAACAACCAGTAAACTCAATTTCTTGTAGAATTCCTCCTCCAAACTGTTTCAGTGGTCAATACACCTTCTCTGGGAGGGTGAGCCCAAATCGGCATACATCTCTTCCTATAAGTATAAAAAGCATTAAAGTAAGTCAGGGCTAACAGGAACATTTTTAGAATGTTTTTTTTCCCCACTGCCTGGACCCATATCCAGTTACTTAGGGAGAAGAGGAGATGTTAGTGTGCACCACATGAACCCAGTTTGGTCCTCTGTGTCTGAAACAGCCCATAAATAGTACACTGAGATTTCTCCCGGGGGCACTTGTCTATAGAGGATTCCCTATACTCAACAGCTTCTTACTTTCTTATTCTAATTGTACCCCCCTAAAAACAGGGAAGATGGGAAGGAAAGTCACCTGCTTGCATCCCAGGAATTTAAAATGAATGAGTTCCTCTATCAACTGGCCCTGCAAACCAGAAATGACTGAAAATATGACTTACTTGAAACAACAGAACTGGAGGATTTTGCTATTAGTGTAAATACTAATTAAGAATAGAGAGTCAGGACCATGATGTCCTTAAGGGAGCTATTACAGTCCAAACTTGGCAAGGGGTCCTCCCTTCTGGGTAGAGGGATTTGAGTGCCCACACTATAGTCGTACTTCCAAACAGAGCCATGCCTTGCTGAGGGTTAGTAGGCCTGTAATAGCTTATAAAGGAGCAGGCACTTAGCTTAGAGTGTTGGCCCTAGCTAAATACTTACTGTAAGTGGCAATGTTCCAATACTTGATACGCCTTGGCACTGATACGCTGTAGGCTGCTGCAGCTGTTCGGGAGCTGTGTCTGAGGGTAGCTGAACTGATGGAACTGTGGCAGAACTGTATTTAACCGTGTTTTTATATCGTCCAAGAATTCAGCATATACTGGTAAGAGGTCCAAATAATTACTCAACGTTTGCTGTTTACATTTGAGTTTGGAGTAAATGGACTCCCTAATGAAAACCACATTTACTGTTAGAAATTTGTTTTTTAAACCACTTTAGTCCCAGAGCCATTTTTAAAAATTTAAACCCCCCAAGCATTACATTTTTTTTTTTTTTTTTTTTTTATAATAGCAGACACCCGAGAGAATAAAATAGTTGTAGTTCCAATTTTTTGTGTCACAAAATATAAGCGCTATAGTTAATGTAATGCAAAATTTCAGTAAAAATGCATTGTTATTTTAAGGCATGTAAACGCTTAGAATTGCAGATATCCAAATGATCTAGCCTTAAAATTGTGTCCATCTGGTAATCTGGGGAAAAGCCTATATTTTTCAAAAGCAAGGCTTTAAAAGCCCCTACAGGACATCAGTTTAGAGTTATTCAGCAGCTCTGGTACTAAAATTGTTAATTTCACTCTGGAATTCAATGTGAGAAGTAACATGTGTAGGGCAATAATAATTTTTATATGTAGGTGCCCAAATGCATGCATTTGTATATGTCTGTTAATGTATTTTGGGGTGGGAGGGCTCAATTTTTTATTTTTTTTGCTTTTTTACTTTTTGTGTGTCTCTTTAAATATTTTATTATTTTTTTCATAACTTTTATCGCTATGACATAGACCCATTATATGATAGCATATAGGTGACAGGTTCTCTTTATGAGGCATCCGGGGTCTATTAGACCCTGGATGTCTCCTCTGTACTCCACTGCAGCTGATGGAACAAATCGTTCCATCAGCTGCTTCACGGGCGCTGATCCAGGCGATTGGCAGCACCAGACCAGGAAGTGATGTCATACACGTCTCTTCATGGTCCATCCATTGGACGGTGATGGTGACTTGTAATGATGTCTATTTCTCTTTCCACCCCTGATGCTTGCAACCACACTAAACACAGTCATTAGGCTGCTGACCTAAACATGTTCTACTCTACATTTTACCCATGATAACTGCAGTCACACCAACCCAAGCCCTTGAACCACTACTCACAATTTTCATTGTTCGCCTTTCTATCCTGTTTCCCTTTTATGCCAAACATTAATAAAACCCAGCAATAGTCCACTTCAATCATCCTTGTTGTTTTACTGTTATTGTTAGACATTGTGCCTATAATCTTCTGTCATTATTAAATGTGCTTCTTTTTGCTGCATGCCAACAAATACTTAATTGTGAAAGAACAGACCACAGAGCACAACATGTTTCCATGTTTCCAGCGTTATCTAGCTTTGGAGGAGTCTTTTAGGATCTTTAAAATAAATTTAGAGTTATTACACTATGGGGTAAATAACTGAAGGCAAACAGACTGTTCATTTTGAAAGGGTATTTTGCTTTAGATTTGCTAATGAGGTGCAAATTCATTTTACAAAGAATGCCCTATCATGCGCAAGGAAAATAAAAACACAGTACATGATTGGATAAGAAGAGTGGGTTAATCCTCTGCTAGCATCCAAACAAAATGACATTTCACCACATTCAATAAGCTCAAAGAAAATTACCTTTCAAAATGAACAGCCAATTTGCCTTTTCCAAAACAGTCTGATATTTCACATGCATATTGCATACTGCAAGTTAAAAAAATGCTATACTTCTCTACGTATTGTTTAGCGCTGATAAAACAGTGAAAGCAGTGTTTCAAGGATAACTACAGCTTCTAGTCTCTACATTGCCACTGTCCTCAATGACTCAGTTCAAAGGATTGCTAATAAGTTACATTTGAAATCATAGCTTACAGGTAGAAAGATTCATTTTATTTATACAATTGCTCTTTTGACACTCATCTTGATGCTTAACTACCTAACATTTCTATTCACATGCTGGGGTTATACAAATGTGCTTGTTGTTGCTTCTGATTGATAACCCTGGTGCATGATGAACTTGCAGTGTTCTTGTTTTATTCGAAGTAGAATATATAAATGCTCTGCATATATTTTCCTGATTATTCACTTTAGTACACATACATTTCTGTTTAATGGAACAGAAAATGAAAGGAAACTGAAGGTCATGCAATCATGAAGCTATAAAGATTTCCAAAGATGATTTTCAAGCAGCTGCATTATATTTAAGAGGTGCTGGCAATAAAATGGGACCTTAAAGTAAAATATTGAACACATTTTCGGTATGATTACAGAAATTAGGCCTTAATAATGTTATATGATTCTAGTCTATATAGTTAATTTGTCTGTATTGCAAGTAACTAGGAACTGGGTGCATAATCTGATGCATTAACCTTAGTTTACATCTATGCTGTGAGCTAATCTAAAACAAGTAAAAATGGAAGCAAAAGAAAATAATTCCTGCAATATAAAGTGCTTTTAAAGGAGACAAACAAAATTCAGCCATAAAAATATAATGTACATATTGCTTTACCTGTGTCTAATTTTATCGAAGGATTCATCATTAAACAAAAAAATAATGTTCTATACATTTTGGAATGTGTTGCAAAAAATTTAATCTTTCACAAACTAGCTATTACGTGTAGTAAAATTCACCATTAACACTTGAGACATAGGAATGGGCAGGGGCAGTGCCACGTATGCCTGGGCACACCCTAATCACTATGTGCGGTGCCGATTCCCCCTACTGCCCGTGCCCCCCCCCCCACTCCCCCTGCAATGCTGTTGGATTCCCTCCTCGCTTCTCCTTCTGCTGCTGCTGGGATGTTATAGGATGGAGAACGGGAGAAGGGGCTAGTAAATATGTCGTTTACTGACCGCTTCCTTTTCTAAATGAACACACTGGACACACTCACTCACTGTGTCCATTCATGCCTGAAGCATAGTAAACTGTAATTGCTATGCTTCCGTTTTTGAATTAAAAGGAAGCCATTTAGCCCAGAGCACTTCCCATTCATTCACTATCCAGTGCAGCTGAGGCTGCAGAGAAAGGCATGTGTGTTTGAGCTTTGGGGGGCATACCCTAATGCAACAGGCTGCATACACCCATGATTTGAGAATTACCATAAGCTACATAAAACTGATTCATGATTAGTATAGTAAGTGTTGGCATTACACCTCAGTATCAATAAACAGTAAAAAAAAAAAAAGTTTATTGGCTATATTTAACATTACCTGGAGTTATCATTTCATTAAGCCTCACATACCACTCATTGCTGTCACTGGTCTGATTTATTTTAAGTATTATGATCCTTGATTTATAATATGGAATTTCAAGTAGTTTATGAAAAATACATGGGATTCATGCAATTTTTAAGTTGCACAAACTTTAGTAATTTATCAATTAAAGTGTTACTAAACCCACCACAGTAAAATCTGTCTGTAGATGCAGAACAGCATGCTTTTATACTCACTGTGAACTTAGGTGATTAATCCTCTGCATTGTGTAAAAAGTCTGTGTGATCCTGTATGCACAGATCCTCCCCTTCCTGGAATTTCACTCTGGACAAGTCCAGATAAGCACAGTAAGTGTAGTTCAGCTGCACATGCTCAGTTTGGTCTCTATTGTTTAGAGTACACCTCCTGGTTTTAGCTGAGTTACTAAGGTCACATGGTATTAATATCACACATTTGGGCGTGTATACAGATCCTAAATGACAGCTCAGTCCCTCCCTCCTCCTCCTCCATGCCCAGTAACTAAAAATTAACCCAGTGGGTGGGATGTCACATCTTGATTAATGGATGATTTTTTTTTTCTTGGGAGGGTACATGTGATCAGCACTGTCCAGACATGTTCAGACAGAGAATCAGGGGTCTTGAAGCCTGATAGGACAATCGTGAGAGAAATTAAACCTCCTCCTACAAGCTATCAGCACTCACTGATACAAGTCAAAAGATTGCTCTAATTGCTATACATTATATATAGCTGATGAGAAAAGGTATTTATCAGTTTATATTTACTAAACTAATTGCATTTCCATGCTCAATGTACTGTACGAGACCAGATATAGTGAATTCACGATCTGGGTTTAGTAACACTTTAAGCTCCAGTTTAAAAGCAAAATTAGTAATTTTATAAGAGGATGTATATACTTTTGGTTTCCACAATAAGAGAGAATGTTTTTTTTCACATTTTATGCAATAAAGGTTATCTTCTGTACAGTTTTTAGTAACATTAAAAAAACTAATGTCAACTTGCTTTCTGCTGCGTGCCACAAATCTACCACTCTAGAAATCTATCGGCTGGGCTGTTATTTATATTACACCAAGGCTGTCTGTTTTATGTGCAAAAACTTTCCATAAGGATTTCTGTGGTGGAATTTCCCAGTCAGATCATCTGGTGCTAAAAGCTTGTGTACTGTATCTACAATTATGATTTGTGCAGTTTAATATCACTGTTTTCCTATGGTCTTTGCTGCTGTAATCAAGTCCATTTAGGCTAAAAGGCTTTTGTGCACAGGGGTTTGTTCTCTACTTCTGAAGTGTTTGTGATGCATATCTGCTAAGATTTGATTTGCTAAAGGAGTAAAACATGTTCAATTTGCAAAATCAATTTTGCAAGGGAATTTACACTTAACTTGGTGGATGCGATAACATTTAATTTCACAAAGAATACCCAAACACAAGCAAGCACATTAAAAAATATGTTTTTACTTGCAAATGATTAGATGATGAAAGTTAGCTAAGCTTTAATAGATTTATTATGCTAAGGGAAAATTTCTGTGCAAAGTGAAAATTCACTTGTTTAAGTGAACAGCTTAACATTTGCTTTTGGTAAATAAACCCCATTGTTTTTGCATTTTTATTTGAATCTGATGGAGTTGTGTATACTATCTTTTTTTACAACTTCAATTTTGGCTTGCTTTTGTGTTTTTATTGTTAAAAATATGTAAAAGCTTAAAGGTCCAAAGTCTCGGCACAAATGCATTTCAAGGAAGGCCTCGGCTATGCACATTTGTTATAAACTAGCTATATTAAATAGCTGTAGGCCAAGAAGACTGAATGGTGTTTACTTTCTCTTCCCAGCTATATAATACCCTTTAAGCTAGTGAGTCTTTAAGGGGGTGTCTCTAACCTTCCTTAAGGAACTCCCTGGGACCTATTCTTTCTTTTATTGGTGAACTTTCTCCAGTTAAGGTGTAAGCATGAGCATGAATCTAAAAACATATATAGCACAGCTCTCCAACACATTCACATTGTTCTATGTTATGCCATTTTAAAATTACTGACACATTTTCAAATGGGACAGATTGTGGCTTAGATTAGAAACCCCATGCTTTTTTTTTTTCTTTTAATGGGTTTTAAAATTCATACCAGACCACAAATCAGTTAACCAAACCTGAACTCACCCCTATCCATAACTGTACCTTGCTTACATTCTTTATACCATGCTTTTTTGCCAATTCAGCTGTTTCTTCCCTCTTCCGGTTTTTCAGTGTAACAGAGACATTGTTGTAAAGCCACTTGAGGATTGCATTTTTGTCAAAATGTATCAGGTATTTCTTAGTACATAGTCAGTCTAGAGAGTAAAGGGTGATGAGTTAGAAGTTTTGTCTTTTTGGCTTCAGAATATTGTGGTTGAGAAGATGATGTGCAATGTGCCCCATTCTGAGGCAGTATAAAATTGCTAGTGTTGCTTTCCCATGGGCTTTTAAGCTTTTATTACTGAGAGAATCAAGGCAAAGGAAGGACTCTAGGTTTCTGTGCAGAGTGGGCCACTTCTGTGGCTGTGACTGGTTATGATGCAAGTGTAATGCTTGAATCTTAAAATAAAAAAATAAAAAAACTTTTCAAAGCCTAAGTGCACATCTAAAAAATAAGATGTAATAAGACTCTAGACACACTGGGAGGATCTACTAAAGGCAAATAGAATGTTCCTTTCACAAGGAACAGGAATAAGCATAATCACCATTCACGATTAACTTCCGTAAAACTAAGAGGGGTATATGCTAATGCAAGGAGCCTAGCTAATAAAATGGATGAGTTTGAAATGTTAGTACATGAGGAGGACATAGACCTTGTGGGAATAACAGAGACTTGGTTAGACCCCTCACATGACTGGCTGGCCAATATCCAGGGGTATTCGGTATACCGGAGGGACAGGGTAGGAAAAAGAGGGGGAGGGGTATGTCTCTATGTCAAGAACAATGTAAAGGTGATAGAGAGGAGTGACATTACAGATAGGATGAGCATGGATTTAGAATCTGTGTGGCTAGAGCTCCATAGGGAAGGAGAAAAAGGAAAAGTAATTGTGGGGGTTTGCTATAGGCCACCTAAACAAGAGGAGGAGGTAGAGCTGGAATTTTTAGCACTACTGGGTAAAGTGGCAAAACTGTGATCAGTCATTATATTGGGGGACTTCAATTATCCTGACATTGACTAGGAAGAGGGGACTACACACTCACAGAAGGCCCGTCTATTCACGGAAACCTTACAGGACAACTACATGTCACAGTTGGTGGATTCTCCTACTAGAGAAAACACAGTCCTGGAACTATTGATCACTAATGACCCAGACCTAATCTCAGAGGTAGGAGTCCAGGACAACCTGGGCTCTAGCGATCACAGGATGATCACATTTAGTGTAAATAACAATATAACAAGGCAAGTGGGGAACATAAGAACCCTAAACTTCAGAAGGGCAAACTTTCCAAAATTGTACTCACTGATGGAAAGGGTAAACTGGGACCAAACCTTGGGATCACCACAGAGGAAAAATGGGAATGCTTTAGGAACATATTAAGCAAATGCATCTTGCAGTGCATTCCTATGGGAAATAAATTTAGAAGAGACAAAGCCAAACCTGGTTGGCTAAACCGTAGCGTTAAAAAACTTATTAGGGGAAAAAAATTGGCCTTCAAGAAATATAAATCAGAGGGCACAGTATCGGCTTTCGAGCAATACAAGGAGGCAAATAAGAAAAGTAAACACGAAATCAAGATGGCTAAAATCAACTTTGAGAGACAAATAGTGGAGGATATTAAAAAAAACCCAAAGAAATTCTTTAAATATATCAACAGCAAAAAAACTAGGGCAGAACATATTGCACACATAATTAACGATGATGGGAGGATGGTTACAGAGGACACTGAAAAAGCAACCGTGCTGAATGCTTTTTTCTCGTAAGTCTTTACGCAGGAAAAGGAGGGGTGCACTGACCTTGACTGTATGGTTAGTAGTAATACACAGGACTTGCCACTATGGCTAACAGAGGGTGAAATCAGGACAAGGCTGGATAAACTTAACACATACAAATCACCAGGCCTGGATGGCGTACATCCGAGAGTACTCAAGGAACTCAGTAAGGTTATATCTAGACCACTGTTCCTGATCTTTGCTGACAGTATTAGGACAGGAGATGTACCAGGGGATTGGAGGAAAGCTAACGTGATTCCGATATTTAAAAAGGGGCAGAGGCATATCCCGGGAAATTATAGGCCTGTCAGTTTGACATCAATAGTATGTAAACTTCTGGAGGGGATGATAAGGGTTTATATCGTATAGTTTGCTAAAGACAACAACATCATCAGCAGTAATCAGCACGGGTTTACAAATGGGCGTTCTTGTCAAACCAATCTCTTAACATTCTACGAGGAGGTGAGCTGTGAGCTAGATAGGGGCAGACCAGTGGATGTGGTGTACCTGGATTTCGCTAAGGCGTTTGATACAGTTCCCCACAAGTGCTTAATTTATAAAATAAGGTCTGCAGGTATCGACAGCAGTGTTTGCTCTTGGATACAGAACTGGCTAAGAGGGCGTGTCCAAAGGGTGGTAGTAAACAGCGCATACTCAGACTGGTCTGAGGTAGTAAGCGGGGTCCCCCAGGGCTCTGTCCTGGGACCAACCTTGTTCAATTTATTCATAAACAACATTGAGGATGGGATCAGTAGTTCAATATCAGTTTTTGCAGATGACACAAAATTGGCCAGAGCAATAACTGCACAGCATGAAGCAGATATCCTACAGAATGACCTGGACAAAATAACGGAGTGGGCAACGACATGGCAAATGAGGTTTAACGTGGAGAAGTGTAAGGTTTTGCACTTGGGGACTAAAAACATAAAAACACAATACACGTTAGGAGGGGAACCCTTGGGGGAATCAAAAATGGAGAAAGATCTTGGAGTCTTAGTTGATGATAGATTAGGCAACAGCATGCAATGTCAAGCGGCAGCTGCCAAAGCCAGCAGAATATTAGCATGCATAAAGAAAGGGATGTATTCCAGAGATAAGACTATAATCCTTCCACTTTATAAAACCCTGGTCCGACCGCATCTGGAGTATTCTGTCCAGTTCTGGTTGCCAGTCCTCAGGAGGGATGTGTTGGAGCTGGAGAGAGTCCAGAGAAGGGCAACTAAACTGATTAGGGGATTGGAGGACCTAAACTATGAAGAGCGTCTGCAATCGCTCGATTTATTCTCCCTGGAGAAGAGACGCCTGAGGGGGGACATGATAGCAATTTATAAATATCTCAATGGGGATCTCAGCTTAGAAAAAAAGCTGTTCAGTCGAAGGGATTGTATGAGGACAAGAGGGCATACAATGCGATTAGAGGAGAAGCGTTTTAACCTCAGGCAATGTGGGGGGTTCTTTATGGTTAGGGCTACAAGAATGTGGAATTCTCTACCACAAGAGGTGGTTTCTGCGGGAAGTATGGTGGCTTTCAAAAGACTCTTAGACGCACATTTCAAGGATCAGGACATTAAGGGCTATGTGAGATGATTACAGCCACACACACCTACACAGGTTGAACTGGATGGACTATTGTCTTTATTCAACCTCACCTACTATGTAACTATGTATGTATGTAACAAGGGAAATTGCACTGACAGGGCAATTTTCTCTAGAGCTTAGTAAATGAGGTGCAGCTCTTTTGACTTCCATCATTCAATCAATTGCAAACAAAAATTATCTCAAAACGCTAATTGCAAAGTGAACAACCTATTTGCCTTTAGTCAATCAACACCACTGAAAGAGCAGAGACATTGCGATCTTGGAAGAAGCAGCCATTTGTTAAATTATAGTCAACAAGAATTAATGACCTGCAGAAATTACTGTTACTCCCACCTCTCCCTGACATCCTTGAAGTGAGAGAGAGAGGGATATGAGTGGTCATTTACTGCTTGTAAACTTGAGGAGCACTAATGGAGCTATGATAAATCTAGGTCCAAATGAGGGCCTATCCATGACAGATGAAGGATTTAGATAAGAATGTATTGTTTGAAGAGTAGCCCTAGAAATGTGGTTTCTATCTGCTGTACTGCCATTCAGATGGAGCTATTGAGGAGAATTCTGGATCATTTGGTTACAATTTTCATTCTAATTCATTCATCATATTTGAAAGCTCTCACTCATTTCAAGTGGTCTTTTTCACTCTAAACCTATGAAGGAAAGCTTTTCTATCACCAACAAATGCTCTACCCCCTTGTCCTCACATTTAAATCATGCACTCCTGCACATGCAAATATTTTATACATTTCATCATGGCACAGCACAGTAGTCTATCCTTAAAGAGGTTGTAAAGTCAAAAAACACAATTGGTTGTGTATTATTTTTGCTTTTGCAAGATATACAGAGCAGCGTGTGTATTTCTTTAAAATTATCATTCTAAATACCTTTTTTTACAGCTCCTCTGTGCAGTCACACGATCTCCCTCTCTCTCCTGATCTGCTTCCTTTATCTAAGAACCACAGTGGGAGGGGCTGAGATTCTCCAGTGACATGGGAGGCACAGTGGTGTAGTGGTTCGCACTTTCACCTAGCAGCAAAAGGGTCGCTGTTTCGAATCCCAACCATGAAGTTGGGATACCTGCCTGAAGTTTGCATGTTCTCCCTGTGCCTGCGTGGGTTTCCTCCGGGTACTCCGGTTTCCTCCCACACTCCAAAGACATGCTGGTAGGTTAATTGGATCCTGTATAAAATTGACCCTGCTATGTATGTATGTATGTATGTATGTGAGTTAGGGACCTTAGGTTGTAAGCTCCTTGAGGGCAGGGACTGATGTGAATATGCAATGCATATGTAAAGTTCTGCAAAAATTTACAGCGCTATATAAGAACTTGAAAAAAATAAAACAAAATAAATAATGTCAGCCAGCCAGCAGATGCAGATTATTTGACCACACAGAGGGAGTTGTGCAAAAAGGTATTTAGGATTATCATTTTAAAAAATACTGACATACTGCAGTAAATATCTTGCTAAAACAGAGAAGATATAAGTCATTGTGTTATGTAATGCATTGGAATTGAGCCAGGAGGGGAGGAGAGGGGCTTGGAGGAGATCGGCTCTGGAGACACAGACTGGAGCTGACATGCAAGGAGGGAGAGAGCAAGAGAGAGGGAAAGGAAGAGACACTCAGAACACAGTCGAGGATGGAGGCATGTAAACTGACCACGCTATTCAAGGCTTAGCAGCATGATTACTGTGCACAGAAGGGGGACAGAGGATCAACTAGATATTCATAAAAAAAATGGACAAATGACAATGCAGCACTTTTTTTTAGGGTAACAACCACTTTAAGAAATATGGATGACCATAACATTGAAATTACTAAATAATATAATATTTGAACTACCAGTAAAATTAAATAAATTTGTTTAGAGCATGCATTTAAGCTCCTGAAGAAGCGCTTTGCTGCAAAACATGTAGAGCTGAGCTTCAATAAGCTACATCAATACATGCCAATCTTTCGTGGGCAGTGACAGCCTTACATTCGTTGGCTGAGATGTGTACATCTGTTTAGGATTGGTTTGGGCTTATTGACCCCAATAGTAGCTTATTTCTGAATGGTGGTGTTGTACTTGTATGATATTAGACAGATTCTATGTTTTTTAAGGTGTGAAATAAATGTTGTAATTTTTATATAAACTTGTAGAAAAACAACAATTGTAGAAGACAACTGCAAATATGTGCGGACTTTAAGGGCACATCATAAGATAGACTTAGACACATTATATGTAATATTATGTTTTTTCTCTTTATATGTAAAGTTATCTGGGTCCCAAGGGGTCTCTGAGGAAGCAGATTTTGAACCTTATGTGTTCAGCGAAACGCGTCAGTCCCTTTACATCTTGGCTGTTTATACTCACAGGCTTTGCTTGTATTTGGACCAATTATTTGTATCAATCATGATTGTATAATTGTATGTATTTTCTGATTATATCGTTAACCAATTTTAATGGAATATTAAAAAAAAATATTTTTCACAAGTCCTGTCTTGGCTACTAGGGATGATCGAACGGTTCGGGTCGACCATCGACCATTGGCTGTTCGGCCGAATTTAGAACTTTTTGCCCAAAAAGTTCGGAATTCGGCAACCAGAACCGACCAAAATGCAATGGGACAGGAAATGGGCTTTAAAAGCCCATGATTGGACCAGAACCTATAGCAAAAGCCAATTGAGGGGGCAGGAGAATGCTAGGAATGTGATTGGAGTGACTAGGGGGTCCATAGACCAATCATTAGTGAATACGCCCCCCAGTATATAAGATAGCCCCCGCCAAATTCCTAGCATTGTTATACAGAGACATGGAAGAGAGTGGAAGCAGTTCGTGGACTTCTGCTACAAAGTGTCATTTAGCATTTATTAGTGTGAGGAAAGGGATATCTAGTGTAGTTAGGGTGCTCTTTTACACTTTAGTTAGCTTTAATTTATTCAGTTTCTGTAGGGAAAGTGTTAAGTGTAAGGGGACCGTAGTGTAGTGTAGGGTTAACTGACAGTGACTACTATGGCAGGGTGATCAACCCTTCCATATCAGGGTGACCGCTATAGAGAAAAGCTAGTTTCTCTGAAGTCACTTTAGCTGCAGTAATATGGCTTCGCCCCCCCTCAGCATTCTTTTTGGCTGCAGGCGTCTATAGGGATCTTTTGAGCACATGTTTGGAGTCAGGTATGACATCTGAACATGTGTATAGGGGGTATATATACACACCCATGTATGTGTATATACACCTGCACATATAAAGGTGTGAAAGGAACAGAAAAAACTACTTGCACTAATGAAATAATTAACACCAATATACAGTGGGTACGGAAAGTATTCAGACCCCCTAAAATTTTTCACTCTTTGTTATATTGCAGCCATTTGCTAAAATCATTAAGGTTCATTCTTCTTCCTCATGAATGTACACATAGCACCCCATACTGACAGAAAAACACAGAATTGTTGACATTGTTGCAGATTTATTAAAAAAGAAAAACTGAAATATCACATGGTCCTAAGTATTCAGACCCTTTGCTCAGTATTTAGTAGAAGCCCCCTTTTGATCTAATACAGCCAGGAGTCTTTTTGGGAAAGATGCAACAAGTCTTTCACACCTGGATTTGGGGATCCTCTGCCATTCCTCCTTGCAGATCCTCTCCAGTTCTGTCAGGTTGGATGGTAAACGTTGGTGGACAGCCATTTTTAGGTCTCTCCAGAGATGCTCAATTGGGTTTAAGTCAGGGCTCTGGCTGGGCCATTCAAGAACAGTCACGGAGTTGTTGTGAAGCCACTCCTTCGTTATTTTAGCTGTGTGCTTAGGGTCATTGTCTTGTTGGAAGGTAAACCTTCGGCCCAGTCTGAGGTCCAGAGCACTCTGGAGAAGGTTTTTGTCCAGGATATCCCTGTACTTGGCCGCATTCATCTTTCCCTCGATTGCAACCAGTCGTCCTGTCCCTGCAGCTGAAAAACACCCCCACAGCATGATGCTGCCACCACCATGCTTCACTGTTGGGACTGTATTGGACAGGTGATGAGCAGTGCCTGGTTTTCTCCACACATACCGCTTAGAATTAAGGCCAAAAAGTTCTATTCTGGTCTCCTCAGACCAGAGAATCTTATTTCTCACCATCTTGGAGTCCTTCAGGTGTTTTTTAGCAAACTCCATGCGGGCTTTCATGTGTCTTACACTGAGGAGAGGCTTCCGTCGGGCCACTCTGCCATAAAGCCCCGACTGGTGGAGGGCTGCAGTGATGGTTGACATTCTACAACTTTCTCCCATCTCCTGACTGCATCACTGGAGCTCAGCCACAGTGATCTTTGGGTTCTTCTTTACCTCTCTCACCAAGGCTCTTCTCCCCCGATAGCTCAGTTTGGCCAGACGGCCAGCTCTAGGAAGGGTTCTGGTCGTCCCAAACGTCTTCCATTTGAGGATTATGGAGGCCACTCTGCTCTTAGGAACCTTAAGTGCAGCAGAAATCTTTTTGTAACCTTGGCCAGATCTGTGCCTTGCCACAATTCTGTCTCTGAGCTCTTCAGGCAGTTCCTTTGACCTCCTGATTCTCATTTGCTCTGACATGCATTGTGATCTGGAAGGTCTTATATAGACAGGTGTGTGGCTTTCCTAATCAAGTCCAATCAGTATAATCAAACACAGCTGGACTTAAATGAAGGTGTAGAACCATCTCAAGGATGATCAGAAGAAATGGAAAGCACCTGAGTTAAATATATGAGTGTCACAGCAAAGGGTCTGAATACTTAGGACCATGTGATATTTCAGTTTTTCTTTTTTAATAAATCTGCAACAATGTCAACAATTCTGTGTTTTTCTGTCAGTATGGGGTGCTATGTGTACATTCATGAGGAAGAAGAATGAACCTAAATGATTTTAGCAAATGGCTGCAATATAACAAAGAGTGAAGAATTTAAGGGGCTCTGAATACTTTCCGTACCCACTGTAGTTATGCTCCTATCACACCTATATATGTTTAAGTGTAAAACACATATAAGTATGTGTGTATATATAGCACTATACACAAGTTCAGATGTTTTGCCTGCCTCCAAAGAACCCAAAAAAATGCCCAAAAAAACGCTAGCGTAAAAAAAAAACGCCCAGGTGTGTTGTTGCAGGCATTTTTTTGGTGTTTTTGGAGGCAGGCAAAACATCTGAACTTGTGTATAGTGGTATAAATACACACATACTTATATGTATATACACACCTAGACATATATAGGTGTGATAGTAGCAGAAATATATGCTTGCGCTAATGAAATCATTTACACTAATATGGTTACGCTCCTATAACACCTATCTATGTCTAAGTGTAAAATACATATAAGTATGTGTGTGTATATACCACTATACACAAGTTCAGATGTTTTGCCTGCCTCCAAAAACCCCAAAAAAATGCCTGCAACAACACACCTGGGCGTTTTTTTTTTTTTTTGACGCTAGCGTTTTTTTGGCCATTTTTTTGGGTTCTTTGGAGGCAGGCAAAACATCTGAACTTGTGTATAGTGGTATATATACCACTATACACAAGTTCAGATGTTTTTCCTGCCTCTAAAGAACCCAAAAAATGCTCAAAAAACGCTTGCTACTAAACCGGCAAGGTGTGAAAAGCGAGAAGCCACTAACCTGTTCTATAAGTGACCTAGTACAAACAATCTTTTTTTTTTTTTATGGTTCTGGACATGCTATAGAGCTGAAACTTCACAGGTACACTTTTTAGACCCCCCCAGATACTAAATCCAAAGACATTTTTTTAAAAAAATTTTTCAATAATTGGCTCTCTATCAAAAATGACAATTTTTAAGAAATTTTTTTGTGTGATTAATAGTCCCTGGGGTATGACCCAGAACCCTAGGCACTTTTTAGGGGCATTTAAAATGGTGTTTTTTGATTACCGAAGTTCGGGTCCTATTGATTTCAATGGGGTTCTGAAATCCGGGCCGAACTTTCGGGAAGTTCGGGTGTTCTGGCCGAACCGAATTTTTGAAAAGTTTGATCATCCCTAACTATTAGTATTGCACCATTCACGCCTTTTAAAGTACACTATTTTTACTAGATGTGGTTGGGACCAACTGGCCTGGACCAATTGACATCTGTATTTTATTTGTTAATTTCAAATTGGGATGTGGGCGTGACTTGGTGCAATGTCTTTCACACCCAAGGTAATCTATTTATGTTTGATTTGATCTAATTAAGGAGTGAAGAACCCTATTCAGTATCTTGGGTGTTTATTTATCTATCTATTTATAGGTTTGGTGATAAGTAAATTTGTGACCTAATTGTATGTAAAATTGTGATTTATGTAAAATTATTGTTGGATCACTTTTCAGAGGTTGTCTTTCCCCCCCCCCCCCCCTCTCTCTTTGTTTGTTTGGTTGTTTTGTTGGTATTGCAACATCATGGCATGCTATGGAGGTAGTGGGTGGGAAAGCTTTATGGATTCCATTGAACAGACATATAAATCCAGTAGCCATACCAATGTGGGCCTGGAGGTGTATTTCCAACAATTAACCAGATTAATGGAAAAGAAATCCAACATGGGGTGGCATGTTCGCTATTTCGATCTATACTTAAAGGAAAAGGTCAACACAATTGGGCTGCGAATACAGATATACCCTACTTTTGAAACCCAAGATGCGTCTTTCAGGGAGTTGTGGGAGAATGATTTGTCCCAGTGCTCGGTCAAAATGATGGAACTTCTAAAAACTAAATATGTACGTGACTTGACTGATCTTGATGATGAGATTGAGAAATTACGTTTGACAAGTAACTCTCTCTCCCAACACTCAAAGTTTACTAAACAAGAACAACTGCTCGTACAACACTTGGAGAGATATAATGAGATATCATCTCTAAAAAAGATTCTAAATTTATTAAAGAAAAAATTGGCCTTTTCAGGCGGATATGCCTATGGGTGGCAGCAAGGCAGGGGCCCAAGAAGAGGCAGATTCTACAGACATGGTCAGCTGAGATATCTAGGTCAGAATTATCTGTAGTGTTCTCTATTTCTTCGCAATTCTCACCATCCAAACGGGGCCATAGGGGCAAAAGAGGCCAGGGGAGAAAGCGAGAAAATAGTGGAGGACAAGATATTCAGCCAAATAACCGTAAGAAACGAGGGGT
Source organism: Pelophylax lessonae (assembly GCF_965119305.1). Lineage (NCBI taxonomy): Eukaryota > Metazoa > Chordata > Amphibia > Anura > Ranidae > Pelophylax > Pelophylax lessonae. The sequence continues at coordinate 423,622,005 of NC_138768.1, read as the reverse complement.
TTCACCTCGGCTTGAGGGATCTGGAACAGTGAAACACCATACATCTGAAAATACGCGGGGCATAGGAAATGACCCTCCAGTGTCCATGTTCAATGGCAATAAGGGTAATACCTCTAGATCTTATCAGGAGCTAGGAGCTACTCCTAAAAATCCTAAAGCTAATGGCTCCCCCCTTCCTAAATCTGTCCCTTTAGGATTAACAAGCGTAAATCCAACTCCAGCAGGGGACAGGAAGACAGGAACAATGGATCGTTTTGTAATGAGACAATCCACAACTCCAATGCATTAGATGTTATAAACCTATCCTCTTACCAGTTATCACAGGAGGAAGTTGGCCTCCTCCGATTAGGACTAAGTTTTTGCCCTATGCACGGTCTTAACAAATTTGACCTTGTAAAGGACTTGCATTTATTTGCAAGAAACTTGACTTTCAAGTACCTGTACTCTAAGCAACAAGGAAGAACCGGTGGTAGAGAGGAAGATCCTTTTAAAGATTTTAAGGTACAGGACTATAGGGCCCTTAAAATATTGGTCCAACTTTTGGCTGAAAATGAGTCCAATAGCTCAGAGGAGGAAAGTGATTCATCTTCGGATGTTGATGACCCTGCCTCAAGTATGAATCCCAGTAAATTAAAACCAAAATCGAGTACATTTCCAAACTTGCAAACTTGTCCAGCCATATGGGCATTCTTAAAACAGTCCATTAAGGACACCGAAAGTTTACCCACAATCTTACCTTTTCAATCAAATCTTACTCCGTCACAGAGGCAGGTGTTATCTAATTTGACATTTAACAAGGATATTATCATTAACCTCCCTGGCGGTATGATTCTTTTGGCTTTTAGGTGCTGAAAGCGGTACCATTATTTTGCATGTAATTCTTGTGAATGAGCAGCCCAAACCAACTGTATACATTTATTATATATATATATATATATATATATATATATATATATACGTATGTATACATATATTATGTATACATATATTATATATATATATATATATATATATATAATGTATACAGTTGGTTTGGGCTGCTCATTCACAAGAATGATGTATATATATTTACATAAAAAGTACAGTAAAACTGCAGGAAAGGGCACTGGGGGGCAATGTAATGTGATTTTTTAAATTTTGAATGGTATCAGTGTGTTTGGTGTGTTTTACATTCGAATTTGCCGCCGGTTCCACCCTCCGGTGGACGTCACGTCGCCGGAGACGGAAGCCGGGGCTCACAGACGATCGGGAGGAAGCTCCGCCTCCGCATACCGCCCGCATTCTTCGCTGGATCCTGGAGAAAAGGTAAGTAAAACCTCTACCAGGATCCAGCGATCTTCCTAGCGCTACCCCGAGTGTGGCTCGGGGTTACCGCTTTTGGCTCTAAAATCTAACCCCGAGTCATGCTCGGGAATACCGCTAGGAAGGTTAAACCCTCTGATAAGGGGGGTAATGTTGTCGTGATGGATAAGATTCAGTATGAAGAAATGTGCATCAAAATACTATCCAACTCGGATTGGTATTCTATAATTTCCCCTGAAGCTGTACAAAATCTATCTGGTAGATATAGATCATTGATCCTGAATGCCTATCACAAAAACATCATTGATCATGATCTATATACGTATCCTAGAGTTAAGTGGCCTATTACCCCCAGTTTTTATTCAATCCCTAAAGTACACAAGAGTTTGAGGAGCCCCCCTGGTCGCCCAATTGTTTCTGGGGCTGGATCTGAGAGTGAACCAGCCAGCAGATATGTTGACAGCCATCTCAAACTGTTGGTTTTGGGCTTACCATCATATCTCAAAGATACACTGGAGTTACTACGAGCAGTGGAGGGGATAATAGTACCTATGGATGCCCTTTTGGTGGCAATTGACATAGAGGCCCTGTACTCTAGTATACCTCATGTCAAGGAATTTAAATAGTATCTATGTTCTTGTATGAGCAAGAACGCTCCAAATGGCCTCTCGCCGATTTGTTGATCATTTTATTGGACCACATTTTGCGGTCCAATGTGTTTACATTCAAGAACGTCACTTACCTCCAGGTACAGGGTGTGGCGATGGGGACTTTGTGTGCCCCATCATACGCGACCCTGTACCTGGGGGGGTGGGAGAGGTCTGTGTTCAGTGACGACGCCTTGTCAATGTACCTGCGCCATATTTTACTTTGGGGCAGGTACATGGATGACGTGCATCTGGACTGGTAGTCCTACTGAATTACATCAGTTTATGGATGCGTTGGCAGTCAACACCTTCAACCTCAAATTTACCATGCAGTACAACACTGAAAGCATTCCCTTTTTGGATACGAAATGATTCCTTGGTCCAGACCGTGTTCTCCGTACTACCCTATATCGCAAGGAAACAGCGGGTAATACCATCCTGCACTATACCAGTAGTCATCCCCGCACCCTTGTACAAAGCATTCCCTTTAGCCAATACCTCCGCATTAGGAGGAATTGTGCTAGACATGAAGACTTTGAGGCCGAGGCAGCTGCATTAAGGGATAGACTCATACTTAGGGGAACAGTAAAAATGTTTGAAAAAGGCCTATCAAAAGGCCAAGACATGTATTGGAGAAGAGTTGATCTTCAATGTAAGTAGAAAGGGCAAACAAGCAGATACAACTAAATTGGTAACCACTTTTAACAGTCATCATCAACAGATTAGAGCCATTTTGTCACGCAACTGGCATTTTCTGACTGATGATCGGACGATATCTAAACACGTCCGCAGTAGGCGCCGAAATTGTATATAGAAAATAGCAATCCTTGAGGGATCTTGTTGTACAGAGCCAATATCAACAACGTGATGGAAGGGAGAGCCAAATAACTTGGGGTACCTATCGTTGTGGGCACTGTGATCAGTGCCCCTGGGTCCGTGAGGGGGCTACCCTTTTGCTCCCGAATGGTTTGACTCACAAACTCAGGGGCCGTGCCAACTGTGAAACAATGGGAGTTGTTTATATTGCGTTGTGCATATGCGGCTCCTTTTACGTAGGCAAAACGAATAGGATGCTGCTGTGCCGCATCAAGGACCATCTATATTATATGGATGCAGGCCTATGGCATGCTGTTGATCTGCAAGCCCTTGGCTGGTCACATGTGTGGGGTCTGGATGTCATTTGTCCTGCCCGATTGTGCTGTGGAGTGTCCATTGTCCCCTATTAGACCAGAAGTGGGTGGGTGGGAGGTTTTTCCCCCAGTCTGCTTCTGGTGGAGTCCCTTAAATAATGGAGGTGGTGGGCGTAATTGACGCGGCCGCCTGCTTTCCAGGAGACATATTACTATTCGGAGTGTGCGCTGGAGGGGCATATCTAAGGTAAGCTGGGTCACCTGCTGAGGATAGTTATACACTTGGCTTCACAATATGCATCTTAGTTGGTGTGGGATATAGGTTTGAATGTGCAAGTACATTTCTGCTTCACCCTCTCCTCCTTTATATTGCAATTTGGTTGATCAGTGGAAACCTTTCTCTTTTTATCTGAGATGGCTGTTCATTCTTTCTTCGTTCTTGGTGATGGCTATATCCTTGACTACCTGCAGCATTATCTATATTGGAATGTGTGGCTGATATAACTGATTCCCCTTCCCTTTTATTACTTATTCCATCTGGATACTTATGGGTATTCCCTCTTTTTCCTCTATTACATCATGAGGTTTCCTTTCTTACATTACCCATGCATGTTACAAGGGTGGATCTTCCCCTTTATTACCTATCCCATCTGGATACTTATGGGTATTCCCTCTTTTTCCTCTATTACATCATGAGGTTTTCTTCCTAACACTGCCTATGCATGTTACAAGGGTGGATCTTATATTGCCTTTTTTTGCACTGTTCATCATTATTGCCACCATTGCTATTCCATACTGATCGTTGCTTTGCATATATATATTTCCTAGATTTCGCCTAGTGTCCTCAACGGTCCGTATACACAGCGACTGCTCCTACCTTTACCCTCCGTTTTCCTTTATCTATTTGGTTTAATTACCTTACCTTTTGTGAAAGGGGACTCAGCACCTCCCAGTTAGAGGTACCTCAGTTTTTCCTGGATATCCTCTGTCATTGGTCGCCTGTGGATACCTGCAGCAGTCCATCGGGGTGGTCATCAGCCCGACCCGCTTACATGTGCTTGCTGTTTACACAACAGCGGTGAGCATATTTTTTGAAGCCATTCTAGGATATGTAATTATTTCTGTATCTGTTGAAATGTTGTTATATTATAAATTATGTTTTTCTCTTTATATGTAAAGTTATCTGGGTCCTAAGGGGTCTCTGAGGAGGCAGATTTTGAACCTTATGTGTTCAGCGAAACACGTCAGACCCTTTACATCTTGGCTGTATTTACTCACAGGCTTTGCTTGTTTTTGGACCAATTATTTGTATTAATCATGATTGTATAATTGTATGTATTTTCTGATTATTTTGTTAATCAATTTTAATTGGAATATTAATAAAAAAAATATTTTCACATGTCCTGTCTTGGCTACTAACTATTAGTATTGCACCATTGATGCCCTTTAACTACCTCAATACTGGGCACTTAAACCCCCTTCCTTCCCAGACCAATTTTCAGCTTTTAGCGCTGTTGCATTTTGAATGACAATTGCGCGGTCATGCAACACTGTACCTAAACCAAATTTGTGTCATTTTTTCCCCACAAATAGAGCTTTCTTTTGGTGGTATTTGATCACCGCCAGGTTTTTTCTTTTTTGGTGCACAAATAAAAAAAGACCGAAAAGTTTGAAAAAAAAAAAAGTTTTTTTGTTTAGGTTATAACATTTTGTAAATAGATAATTTTTTTCCTGCACTGATGAGCACTGATGACGCCGCACTGACAGGCACTGATGAGGAGACACTGATGGGGTGGCACTGATGGGGTGGCACTGATGGGGTGGCACTGATATGCAGCACTGATGGGCACTGATAGGTAGCCCTGATATGCAGCACTGATGGGCACTGATATTTGGCACTGAGAGATAGCACTGATATGCAGCATTGGTGGGCACTGATAGGCAGCGCTGATGGGCACTGATAGGCAGCACTGATGGGCACTGATAGGCGGCACTGATGGGCACTGATGGGCACTGATAGGCGGCACTGATAGGCACTAATGGGTGGCACTGATGGGCAGCACTGATCGGCACTGATGGGGGGCACTGATGGGCACTGATAGGCAGCACTGGTGGGCAATAATGGGCACTGGTGGGCGGCACTGATAGATGGCAATAACGGGCACTGGTGGGCAGCACTGATAGATGGCATTGGTGGGCAGCACTGATAGGGGGGCACCACTGGCAGGCTCTCTGAGCCCTGTTTGCCATCCCTTATGGCCATGGTGGGCATCCCTGGTGGTCATGGGTGGGCATCCCTGGTGGCTCTAGTGGCATCCCCTCCCCCCAGGGCTGCACTGGTAATCAATCATCTGATTACCAGCACAGACCCCCCCTGTGATCAGTGAGTAATTAGAAATACTCACTGATCACCCCGGCTGCAGAATCGATCCTCTGATCTTCTCCTCACTGACAGGATCTGTCAGGAGGAGAAGAGATCGAAGCCGTTACAACGGCTGTATTGACATTACATGACGGCTGTGATTGATCATGTGATCAGGAGGGCCAATCACAGGGCCCTCCTGCCGAGGCTTGTTGCTCTGTGTCCTAGGGACACAGGCACATCGAGATCGCGCCGCTGCGCGTGCCCGCGGCGGCGCGATCTCTCTCCTTCTGAAGGACGTTCCGGAACGTCCATTCAGAAGGACGAGACTCCCACCCGGCCGTATATGTGCTATGGCCCGGGTGGGAGGTGGTTAAAGTCCACTATTTTTACTAGATGTGGTTGGGTCCAACTGGCCTGGACCAATCGACATCTTTTTTTTATTTGTTAATATAAAAAAACACATTTATTAATTCAATAGTTAAAACCAATACTCATAAAAATGGTGAAACTGACCGAACAAAGGTCTAAGTCACCAAGCAAACTGACCTTTGTTCCGTCAGTGTCACCATTTTTATGAGTATTGGTTTTAACTATTGAATTAATAAATGTGTTTTTTTAAATATCTGTGTCTAAGTCTATCTTATAAAGTGCCCTTAAAGTCCACACATATTTGCAGTTGTCTTCTACAACTGTTGTTTTCTGTTCGTCCATTTGGATTATGGCACGCTCCTGATAGCTCTTTTTTTGTTCTTTTTTATATAAAATTGTAATTGTGTTGGTGCCTAAAAAGTCCATGGTCTGTTCACTTTAATTTGTTTGAATTATTGGGATGTAGAACTTTGCTATCACCTTATTATTTACAGTACCACCCTGTAATGATGTAATTTATTTTTATTGTTAAAGTCTAGTACACACATCAGAAAATTGGATGAAAAATACCACTTTCAAAGTGATTGTAAGATAATCTGATCGTTAGTACACAACTTTTGAGAGCCAATCACGACAGTTCATCTGACATTATCCAAAGAAACAAACAACAAGATTGTACAATTTTCATTTGATCAGTACAGTTTTCATCCGAAAATACAATATGTTACACTTCACTTCCGAATGTTTATTCTGTCATACGAGAATTTTTGGAACTTTAGTAGCTTTTTCATTTTCGATATGGAGACTAGTGTGCAAAAACAAAAAAATGAATGATCATTCATTCGATGACCTCTTCATGTGTTCAGGCTTAAGTTTGGGGCAAGGTGAGAGGCAAAGCAGGGCAGGATTAATCGTGAAATTGCATCAATGGCAGCACACATAAGACACGCTACAAGGATGGTCAAGGACTGTGGACATGCTACAGGAGGCAGTAAGGAACTGCAAAAATGCTACAGGACATGGCCAGGAAGTGCAGACATGTTACATTTGATGGTCAGTAACTGTAGATATACTACAGGGGGTCAGAAAATGTGCAAAGCGTGGTCTATCTTTGGACAAAGATGGCCACCTGATCTATATCCTCCTGCACCTTGAGGCTAAAAAATAGTGCTTTTTGGGACAAAACGTGCACTGCATTCCATTCATGGCCGACAAAGAATTGCAGCTTTTCAGCTACCCAAAACCCAAACCACCAGGCTCCTAACCAGCCAGAAAGATCTATGCGATCATGCGATGTTTCGCATGACTTCAGATGACATCCATGAGGCCTCCGGGACTAAACCGCCATGCATTCAAGAAAGTGCCTCGCTTCCCCACAGAGACTTTGGAAGCCCATCCGCCTCTACAGCATCTCCCCTCAGACTCACAGATCTACACACTGTAGCTGCAGACATCAAAGCCACCCTCTCAGCTGCTATCAAGGACCTCTGGGCTGATATACAGTCGATAGCTGTTCAGATGGGGACAGTGGAGCAGGCAACCAACTGCCATGCAGACGCCATCAGGCAAGTGCAAAAAACATCAGATCTCCATCTTTCACATATTATCGAGATCCATAGACACCTAGAGGATCTCGATAACCGTTGCCTACACCACAACATCTGTGTTAGGGGAAACAAAATACATCCTAAAGTCATCTGTTCCTGGAATAACCAATCTAGATGTTTTTGTCTTCTTCTTGCCATTATACACCATGACTATATCAATGGTACACTGATATCATGTACAGTTTGTTTTCTCAATCAAATTGTACTCTATTTGCAAATGTATTGTATAAATTTTTCCTATTCAATAAAATGTATGAAATACAAAAAAACCCAACCTCCAAATTAAGTCACAGCAGCTGACAAAATAGAAAGTATACAAAGATAAAATAAAATAAAATGCAGCGCTTAAAATGTAAAGTCCATAAATAGTCCTTTGATGAAAACAGAAAAACCTTCCACCTTTGTGTGTATGAAAGCAAGCCCACGACAGGTGATCCAAAGGCTGTAATACCACCACCACATATAACACACTGCCGCTTACCAGAGGGTAATGATCACTGTTCTCACAGAAATAAAATGCGCTTATCATCAATGGGGAAAACAGCACAGCTTGAAAAGATTTCAATAATTCCACATATCACACAGGGAAGATTGTTATATCCATATTGCAAATATAAAGAAGAGAGCTCATGGTGCAGTAAGCTTAAGATAAATGTATTCAAAACCACAGCAAACAAACTCACCAGACTCAATAAGTCATAAGGCAATGTTAAAACACAGCTGCAGTTCGTGATGCGGTCGGACCCTCCTTGAGTGACGTCAGACGCCGAGCCAGCTCCACCCCTACGCGTTTCATCATAGGAACGTCTTGTTTATGAAAAAAGAAAATGTGGACATCTCACAGGAGATATTCAGAAACTTATTTTTACAGCAAATAAATGAGCTTTAAAAGTTCTTTTAAATCCCTGTCAAGGGAAATATTACTGCCATGTATCACCTTTACTATATCCCTATCAGTTCCTGGTCACTAAACATAAATCACTGAGAATTAGGAGCCAGCAGAGACATTTTTCCTTTCTCTGCCTTCAGCACTGCAGTTTTAAGTAGGGAAGGAGAATGAGGAGGAAACTGATACGACAGCCTCAGTTACCTGCAATCACTGACCTATTCCAGCTTGCCAAAATGTATGTGGTATACAGTACAGTCCCATGCAGCTCATCTTAGTAATAAGCAGCAGAGGAGCTTAGTAATCTGCAATATAGCTGGTTGAATTCTGAAACCCTGCCAGACCTTACATAGCAGTCCTTACCAATCCATCCCTGCTTTGCAGCTTCTTCTGCTTCCCGTTATCCATTTCTGCAAAACTCACATCCTTTTTGGCTGTATGTGGGCAGCGTTGAGGAGGCCAAGGGACTGACCTGGTGTAATATTCTTTTCTTCCAACTAAGTTGAAGAAAGGGGCTCACTGTGGCTAGGGATTGAGGAAGTCTATGAAGACTTACAGGCTGCTCTTGACTACTAGCTGAAGAGAGTAGTGATGCTGCTATCACTAATCCGTTAAGTCTATAGAGGCAGAACCAGAGAAAAATTATAGAGACTAAGCAAGCAAACAGATTAGCTGGAGTTCCCAAGCAAGATCTGGAGAGTTTCCATGTATCATAAGGTGAATCTTCTTTGGAATGAGAAACAAAATTCCAAGGCTACAAAAAATAGCAAAATATGTCTTTAACTATTACTAATAACCTAGCATTAAAAGCAGACTTCGCACTAAAAGGAAAGGTTAATGCATAGTACCCATCCCCATTTAAATTGTGTTATTAAAACTTTAAAAAAAAAATGTGTGCAGAAAATGGTTTGGAAATATACTTACCTTATCCCTGGTTTACATATAAGAAAAGATAAAGTGAATATCCTCCTGGTGAGATTCTGCTTAGTAACCCAAAATGCTGAGTAACCTACATGTTATGAAAGGATTCTAAAGAACAATGTAGAAGCATCCATAGCTCTAATACTTCCCCTTCACACATTAACCACTTGCCGACCGCCCACAGTATATTTACTGCGGCAGTCAGCCTCTTCTGAGCAAACCGACGTAGGACTACGTCGCTCGCCCAGGAGCCTGTAGGAGGCGAGCGCGCACTGCCGGAGGCGCGCTCCCACCCCCGCTCGTTCACGGGCATCCCCGCGTGAGTGACCGGCGGCCACTCGCGATCCCGCTCAGGAGAGGGAGAAAGGCAGACGACTGATGTAAACACAGCCGTCTGTCATTCTCCCTTAGATCATGACAGAGGCTATGCGATCCTGCTATGTAGGATCGTATGTCTCTGTTATGATCTAACAAGCCACGCCTCCTGACAGTTAGAATCACACCCCTAGGGATGCATTTAACCCACTGATCACCAATAAACAAATAAAAATGAACCCCTTCCCTGCCAGTGTCATTTTGACAGTAACAGTGCATATTTATAGCACTGATTACTGTAGTAATGTCACTGGTACCCCCAAAAGTGTCAAAAATGTCAGTCAAGGGTCCGATCTGTCCGCCGCAATGTCGCAGTCCCGCAAAAAAAAAAAAATCGCAGATCACCGCCATTACTAGTTAAAAAAAAAACTATAAAAATGGCATAAATCTTTCTCGTAGTTAGTAAACGCAATAATTTTTGCGCAAACCAATAAAAATATGCTTATTGCGATTTTTTTTTACCAAAAATATGTAGCAGAAAACAAATTGGCCTAAAATGTTAAAAAATTTTGATTTTTACATTTTTTTTGGGGGGAATTTCATATAAAAAAATTTTGAAAAATATTGTTATTTTTTTAAATTGTCGCTCTTCTTTTGTTTATAGCGCAAAAAAATAAAAATCGCACAGGTGATCAAATACCACCAAAAGAAAGCTCTGTTTGTGGGAAAAAAAGGATGTCAAATTGGTTTAAGTACAGGGTCGCACGACCGCGTCATTGTCCGTTAAATTCACGCAGTGCCGCATCGCAAAATAGGCCCTGGTCTTTGAGCAGCCAAATCCTCCGGGGCTTAAGTGGTTAATGTGCCATTCTGAAACAATTTGGTTTTTGTTGCACCCATTTGTCACATCTTATGTCATATCATATGACAATAACTAAAATATCAAATTAAAAAGTGAGTAGGGATATTTCTACTGCAGCCCACATGCTAGTCAACTCATTTATATACAGAATGTTCTCAAATGCAAAAGCAAAATATTTATGTATCTGTGCTATTTAGGGTAACCTATGCTTAGCAACCCAAAAAGTTGAATGCTAGACCTGGATAAATCGTACATATATACAGAGTACATTTTATGCTTATGGTTTTTTATGTGCAGAAAAGCCATTACATTGTACTGTCTAGCAGATAAAGCATTGTGTATATTACCTAAGTTGCATCCCTCAACCATTCATTTTTACGGTATGATTTACTTTATGTTTATTGTCATGGAAAGGTTAATTGTAAGTAAAAATAATATTTGTTGAGTTACATTTTTGTCATTCTCTGTCTATTTGATACTTATACAACTAAGCATCTTTATTTGATTATATAACTATATGAATTCCTTAGGATATATTAAGGCTCATTCCTTTTTGCTTTTGTGTACAATAAAGGGCATGCAAGTGGAAATAATATGCCAGATGTTGTGTTTAAGTTTTGCAAAATAAAGCCATTATTCTTACCAATGACTATACAAAAAAAGATAAAAATTGCATGAATTAATTAATAATACTTTCCCCTAGGCATGTAATGATTAATCCCTTCTTCACTATTTGAAGAAATTAAAAAAAATGTTTCTCAACCACTCCCAGGTGATCTGGAGCTGGAAGATGATGCTGGTAAGTCAGCTCCCCATAAAAACCTTATGATCTTAATTTTAAAATACCATATGCTTCACATGTTGTCTTTTTATTTATGTAGTTTAATACCAAATGACATTTAAAACTTCACAAAATAACGGAAAATTGATATCAAATACTTACCGTAATTTTCCTTTCCTGATGGACTCCATGGCAGCATACGTTCGGGTAGGCTCCGCCTCCTCTCCTACCTCATAGGACCCCACTCCCATAAATCTTTGCTCCCTTTCAGCATCAGTGTTCTGTAACTAGCCTACTCAGGAATTGGGAGGGGACTCCTGCTGCCATGGAGTCCATCAGGAAAGGAAAATTACGGTAAGTATTTGATATCAATTTTCCGTTTTCCTGACAGACTCCATGGCAGCATACGTTCGGGAAATAACTCGCTATACACTCCCGGGTGGGAAGATGCTGAACAAAGAAAACTTTAATTGGCACTGTCAACTGACAAAACTTGAATGCCGAAGTTAACTGAAGATAAAGCAGCAGGTTCAACACAGTAATGTGTAAGGAAGGTATTCACAGATGACCAAGCGGCTGCTTTGCAGATCACATCAGGCGCGACATGTTTAGAAACTGCCCAGGATGTAGCAATGCTTCTGGTAGAATGAGCCGTAATCGCCTCTGGAGGAGCCAAGCCTTTTGCTCTATATGCCCATTGTATAGCCTGGACAATCCAAGCAGCCACCGCTCTTGAAGATGCACGTGTACCTTTCTTATTCCCATGGAGAAGAACAAACAGGAAATCCGATTGCCGGAAGGAGGATGTGGCCTCTAAGTATTGACTCAGAGTGTCTCCCACATCTAAAGGATGGACTAAGGATTCTTCATTTGTTCTGAAGGTAGGCAAAACTATCTCAGAATTTTCGTGGAAGACAGATGTAACTTTAGGGTTTGACCCCAACATAGGGATTAGGACCACCCTGTCCTGAAAAAAGGTCAGAAAAGGCTCTTTGCAGCCCAAATTGTGTATCTCTGAGACCCTCTTGGCAGAGGTGATAGCCACCAGAAATACCGTCTTCAACGTAAGCTCCCTGATGGACATGGAAGCAACCTCTTTCGAAGCAAAGAAGTCCAGGACCAACGGAAGATCCCATTTCGGGAATCTAGGTTTCCTCTGAGGCCTGAGCCTGACTGCGCCCTTAAAAAACTGTTGGATCAGTTGATGTCTTGCCCACTGAATTCCGGTGAAAGCTGAGATGGCAGAAACTTGCACCCGGAGAGAAGAGACTGAGAGGGACAGATCTAAACCAGACTGTAGGAAACTCAATACTTGCTGAATGGTAGGTGCCCCTGCTGGACCCAAACCCTGGGCTTGATGACTCAGAAACCTTGCCCAGATTTTCTCATACACTCTGTTGGTGCTAGCCCTCCTCGAGCTCATAAGAGTGGGAATCACCTCTTCTGGACATCCGAGGGCCTCCAGCCTCTCCCTCTCAAGAACCAGACCTTGAGGTGTAGACGCGCAGGGTTCGGATGTAGAGTAGGCCCCTGCGATAGAAGGTCTGGCCTGAGAGGCAGAGGGATCGGGTCCCTGAAGCTGAGAAGGGACAGCAGAGGAAACCAAGGCCTGTTGGGCCAGAAGGGAACTATCGCTATGACCTCTACTTCCTCCATCTTCAGTCTCCGAAGGAATTGGAGTACTATTGGCACCGGTGGAAAGGCATAGGCAACTTGGAAGTTCCATCTGTCCGTGAGGGCATCCACCCCGAAGGCTCGAGGATCCCTGAACCTCGTGTAATACTTCTGAAGTTTTTTGTTGTGTGGACTCGCAAAAAGATCCACCTCCGGTGAAACTCCTAGAGACAGAACCCAATTGAACACCTCCTGATGGAGGGACCATTCGTTGTTGTCCAACTGGAATCTGGACAGGAAGTCTGCTTGCGTATTCAATACCCCCGGGACAAAGACCGCAGAGAGGTTGGCCAGGTGTTGCTGGACCCAAGACATAATTGGATCTGTCTCCTGGAGTAGAGACATGCTGCGGGTTCCACCTTGCCTCTTGACGTATGCCACTGCCGTGGTGTTGTCCATCCTGAGTAACACTGAGGCCCCTTGAGTCAGATGGTGAAAAGCCTGGAGGGCTTTGAAGGCGGCTCGTAGCTCTAGGATGTTGGACACCACTCCGTGACTGGCGAAATTCCACCTGCCCTGTGCCACTTCTGACCGGCAGTGAGCTCCCCAGCCGGTACTGCTGGCGTCGGAGGTTATCGTCACCCACGAAATTGGAGCAATTGAGTGGCAGTTGGTTAGATTTGCACGGCGTAGCCACCAAGGAAGACACCCCTTCATGAATGGTGTTAGATAAATAATCTGTGACAGGTTCTCTGTCGTCCACTGGTGGAGAAACCCCTTCTGAAAGGGTCTCAGCCTCCACAGAGCCCACTTCACCATGGGTGAGGTAGCCACCAGAGTCCCTACCACCTTTAGACACTGACGAGCAGTGAGCTGGGAGGCAGCGAGGGCGAGGGCCACCCTGCTCTGGACCACTGGAATTTTCTCTTCTGGTAGAGATATGGTGCAATTCACCGTATTGAACAGTGCTCCGAGAAAGACCAGGGACTGCGTGGGCACCAGATGGCTCTTCTCCAGATTGAGAATCCATCCGAACTCTTGAAGAGTACGAATCACCTGCTCCAGATGTAGCAGTAGCTGGGACCTGTCCTGGGACAGAAGAAGGAGATCGTCCAGGTAATGATGTAACCTGATACCTCTGGTTCTGATGAGAGCCACGATTGCCAATAGCGTCTTGGAGAAGGTGCGAGGCGAAGTCGAGAGCCCAAAGGGAAGACATGTAAATTGCATGTGGACATGATTGACAGCAAATCGGAGAAACTGATGATATTCTTTTGCCACAGGAACGTGGAAGTACGCATCTTTTAGGTCTATTGATGCCAACCAATCTCCTGGGAGAACCGAGTGCTGTATTGTAATTAGGGACTCCATCTTGAATCTCTCTCGACGTATAGATCTGTTGAGATAAGTTAGATCTATTACCGGTCGCCAAGTGCCGTTCTTTTTCTGGACAAGAAAAAGAGGCGAATATACTCCTTGACCCCTTTCCTTTTCGGGAACTAGTACGACAGCTCGTTGATCCAGTAGGGTATCTACATAACTGAGAAGAACCTTCTTCTTTTCTGCTGCAGGAGGAAGGGAAGTTGCGATGAACCTGGGTTTGGGAACGTTGTTGAACGTCCAAGAGTGCCCTTGCGACACAACATTCAGAACCCAGGGATCCTGGATCGAGGCCGCCCAGACGTTCCGAAATTGGAGCAACCTGGCCCCTACCGGAACAGACTGGACGGGACCAACCTCAAAAGGATTTGGTGGCCTCCCGGTCACCGGACGAAGAGCCCTTGGGGCCTTTCTGAAAGGAGGACTGTCTTGACTTCCAGCTTCTCCCATAGGATTTACCTGGTTTGTAGCTGCGCGCTTCCCTAGAACGATTAGCGTTTTGCCTCCTTGGGAAAGAGCGTTTCTGATTGCTTGGGCGTTTGTCCTGAGGAAGAAACCCAGATTTTCCACCCGTGGCCCGGGTTATGACTGCATCTAGTTTATTCCCAAAGAGGGAAGAACCCTCAAAGGGAATCCTACACCAAGCCTGTTTAGAGGCAGCGTCGGCAACCCAGGGCCGAAGCCAAAGGGCACGTTTGGCCGTAACAGAGGCCAGCATAACCCGGGCCAAAAGGCGAATAGTATCTAAGGAAGCCTCCCCCAAGAAGCCCGCGACCATCTTCAGCTCCTGTATAGGAGAACTTTGGAGCACTTCCTCCGACACTCCTCCAAGAGTATCTTCAAGGGCATTAACCCAAACCTCCATAGCCTTGGAAATTGTAGCCAAAGCCATTGCTGGCTTACAGGCCATGCCGGCCGATAGGTATGCTCGCTTAAGATCAGCGTCAATCCTCCGATCCAAAGGATCTCTAAATGATGCTGTATCCTCCATTGGGAGAGTGACGTGTTTCGCCAGACGCATCACTGCTGCATCCACACTAGGAGATGACTCCAAGTATTTCACCTTTTCCTGTTTAAAAGGATAGAGCTTCGCTACTTTAGTGGTCATGGAATTTTTCCTTTCCACTTTGCTCCATTCTTCCGACATTATGTCTCCCAGTTCCTCTAGAAATGGGAAATTTAAACGCTCTTTGCATAACTGCTTGAAATATTTCTTCTGCTTAGGAGAAGAGACAGCAGGATCCTCCCAGTCAAGGGCCTCTCTCACCGCTTTAACTAACGGAGACACGAGGGCAAATTCAAATCCAGTACCGGAGTCATCCGAATCGGAATCGGACTCAGACGGGAGGATAGATGTATGGCTGGGTTGGGAGGACTCAAACGGATCCTGAACCGACAAATCTCTGTCAGGAGAGCGTGACGGACCTGCAGAAGTGCTTGGCTTATGCAAATCAGCAAGAGAGTCCTTTAAAACTCTGCGTACCACCTCCTCAATATGTTTGTCCGTTTTTTCCCTTTCACCCGTAGCTTGGGTATAACAGGGTTTGCACAAAGAGGAACCGTCTGGTATCAGGGTACGGCAACCCCAGCATTTTTTCCCCTGCGGGCGTTCTGAGCTGCCATGGTGCGAGGAGGAATGATGCTCACGTCCCCTGCTGTGGGAGGAGCTGCGCTTAGACTTAGATGAGGAGCGCTGGTGTTGCGTATTTGCATGACTGTCTTCGCTGCGTGTGCGGGGCTGTTGATCAGACCTAAGAGAGCTGAGACAGACATATACAACAAGCCATAAGGAAGATGAAAGAAAAACAGACATTTAAAGCTGATAAAACCAGCACATACCTAGAAAGAGCAGGCTGGCCACTAGGGGGCGGCGATGAGTCCATTGCTCCAGTAAACACAATGGTGCACTATTCAGAGATAGGAATCCTGATAGGAAGAGGACATAACATCAGACCCATCTACCCAGAAGCAAAACCCCCAGAGGATGGAACCTTCTTACCTTGACTACAGGACCAGAGTCTGGGGGAGGCTACCGGAATGCCGACCTTCCCGCCAGCTCCGGTCTAATTCTGAGTTTAAATAGACCGCCAGGCCGTAACACGCCGTATTGCGCAACCGCGCGTGACGTCAGACCGCACCACTGCGCATGCGCGGCGACTCCGATACTCGGAGCGTACCGCGCATGCCCAGAAGCGCCGAACAACCCGGAAGTAGCGGCAAAGACCGTGGCGGCGGCCAAGAAGCACCATAAGTAAGTACTAAGCCACAGAACTAACGAAACCTGAGCAATAACTGACAGAAAAACACCCTAGACACGAGCATAGACAAAATAAAAGGCACTAAAAACGAAAGATAAGCATAAAAATGAGGAAAAAGAAATGGTCCCATATAAGGGCTTACCACCCTCCGATAGCATAACCGAGTCCAGGAGACGCAACACCGGCTTGTGCCTTCAGGCAATAAAGGGCCACCCGCAGCAGCAGGGCTCTCTCGGCCAAACCACATAGCTCCAGCTAAGGGTCTCTTCCATTGCCCCTCCATACCCCGCTAAGAGCCAGGGCTTATCGGAGACTCCAAAACTCAGTCTGCCACCGATATACAGGACCAGATAGTAGGAACATCAGACATATGTATGAGGAGGACGAAAAAAGAACACTGATGCTGAAAGGGAGCAAAGATTTATGGGAGTGGGGTCCTATGAGGTAGGAGAGGAGGCGGAGCCTACCCGAACGTATGCTGCCATGGAGTCTGTCAGGAAAAATTTGTTTCATGGGCTCCTTTGGTTGGCTATATGTTCCAATGAGACATTTACATTTCATTTTACTATAGAGACTTGTACATAAAATAGAGAAAAAAGTCTGGTCATCAAGCCTGTAGAACCACGAAAACCAAAAATACAGAAGCATATACAGTAGTACAACAATACAATGTTGGAAAGAACATTGAAAATTGGCTTAAAGGGAATCAAACAAAATTGAGCATATATAAAAATCTTAATATTCAGGTTTAATTGTTGTATTGTATTAGAATTGTGCGAGGTTATTTTTCAAGATTTGTATATTCCTTCTTCTTTGGCTAATCTTAATCTGAGTATGACTCTTTGTATTGTGCCAAAAAGGGACCGTTCTTGTCATGCCATTATGCCTACCCCCAGAGATGGTTGTCAGGTACTATAGCTGGCTGCTGTGTTCTTCACCGATAGCAGCACCCTCTCCTATAAGGCAAGCAGGCCTAGTGGTACTCGGTCACCCCCAGATCTTATACACAATACTTTAGTGCTTGCCTACCACACCGAGGCAGGTAAAAATTAAGCACAGGGAACAGGTACTTGCGGTTAGTGGAATGGTTTAGTGACAGTCTGGGTTCAGAGCAGCAGAGTTAGGCCCCTTTTCACACGAGCGGTGCGCCCGACCGCCTGTCCGTTTTCATCCGATCTTATCTGATCCTCCAGACAGATGGAAAATAGGGTTTTCATCTGTCTGGATTTCACGGAAAGGATCGGATCGAATAGCAGTGGGTATCAGCGGAGATGTCTCCACTGACATCTGCTGCTCCATAGGGCTTACTGGGAGCATTCGATCAGGTCCGCCTGAAAAACTGATGAGCGGACCGAATCGGAAAGCCCGTGTGAAAAGGGCCTTAAAGATTAGTTGGGATCAAATCCATGGTGAAAAGGCAGGCTGAATTTCAAGCTTAAGCCGAAATCCAATCTGAGGTTGTCAAAAAGGGAATCCAAAATAGCTGACAGGGCAGGGCTTGGGGGAAGAAGAAGGTCAAGGCATGGGAACAAGGTAGGGAAACAGGGAGCTTGAAGCACATACTGCAAACACTGTTACAAGAAAAACAGGTTTGAACACCACCCAGAGGCTGTGTCTAGCAATTACCCAACAGGTAGAGTGCAGCTGAGCCAAAACTAGAATGCTGGAATTAAATCAGCAGTTACCATGGGTCAGGAGCATCACATGTTTCTGGTGGTTCTCTTAGCTTAGTAAATAAGGTAAATATGTGTGCATGGAAATTAAAAAACAGGGTTTTTGCTTGTTTTCCCAAGGAAAGCAAGTATATTGTCACAGGGCAAAAATAAATAACAATGCACAAATATATACGAGCAATGGGAGGAAGGAACTTTTTGCTCACATTAAACTGAATTGTGTACTTCATAGGTTATTGTCAGGGTGTCAGGAAACCAGACCACATGCAGGTAAAATAAAGCAGTTTATTGGAGAAAACATCAATAAACGCACAGCAGAGTGAGGAAGTGAGAGCAGGAACAAGCCGGGGATCAAGTCCAGGAGTGGATAGTCATCCAAGCCCGGGTCGAGTCCAGAAGCGGGTAGTCTACCGATTCCAGGTCATCTGCCAATGCAGGGTTGTCTGCCGATGCGGGGTCAAGACCCAGGAGAGTCATCAGCCAAGCCATGTAATACTTGGAGGAACACAGAGAACGGAAGATTGCTAGCAGAGATGCACCTTGGAGAACAAACGCAAGGGCAAGGACTGCAACCCATCAGGTGATAGATATAGTCAGGTGTGCAGCATCAGGCAGCAGGCAAGTGATGATGCAATCAGAGTTTATAAGAGGCAGCAGTCTGCATATGTCCAAGATGGCTGCCAACAAGAGGGCAAGGTAATACCTTGACAGTTATAGCAGCTCAGACTAAATCATTAGAGCCCTAAGATAACAAGAGATGTTCTGAGGAAATGTGTCAGCTGGAAGTTTAAGTGATGTCATGGTAGTGTGATTTTCATCTCTAACAGGACCTACCTGCCACTTGGGTGGAGTTTTATCACTGTTTTAGCATATAGCTATTCAACTCATTGATTCAATTTAACCACTTTACCTCTGCTCACAGTAATATTACTGCGGCAGAGTGGCTCGTTATCGTCTGACGACGTAGTACTACGTCGTCAGACACTCCCCCTTCTGGGCGGCGCTTGCGCGCCGCCGGAGGCTCGCTCCCGCTGTTTTCATTCACAGCGGGAGTCGGGCCAGGGGAGGAGCAGCGGCGATCGCCGCTGCTCTTACCCGATCGTCGGGGATCGAGTCTGGAGATCCGCCCGCTGTGTGTAAACACAGCGGGCGGATCTCCATAGTGACAGGGAGTGACAGATCGGACTGTTCAGCATAGCTGGACATCCGATCTGTCCATGACTCACTCAGTCACCTCCCCCCCTACACGTCAGTAAGCACCAGGCATACATTAACCCCTCCCTCTCCAATAAAATTAACCCCTTCCCTGCCAGTGTAATTTTTACAGTAACAGTGCATATATATAGCACTGATTACTGCAGTAATGTCACTGGTACCCCCAAAAGTGTCAAAAATGTCAGTCAAGGGTCCGATCTGTCCGCCGCAATGTCGCAGTCCCGCAAAAAAAATCGCAGATCGCCGCCATTACGCGTTAAAAAAAAAACACCAAAAATGACAGAAATCTTTCCCTTTGTTAGTAAACGCAATAACTTTTGCGCAAACCAATCAAAATACGCTTATTGCGATTTTTTTTACCAAACATATGTAGCATAAAGCAAATTGGCCAAAAATTTTAAAAAAAATTGGTTTTTACATCTTTTTTGGGGGGAATTTCATATAAAAAAATGTTAAAAATATTGTTATTTTTTCAAAATAAACGCTCTTTTTTTGTTTATAGCGCAAAAAGTAAAAATCGCACAGGTGATCAAATACCACCAAAAGAAAGCTCTGTTTGTGGGAAAAAAAGGACGTAAATTTCGTTTGGGTACGGCGTCGCACGACCGCGCAATTGTCAGTTGAAGTCGCACAGCGCCGAATCACAAAAAGTGGCCTGGACGGAAGACAGCAAAATCCTCCGGTGGTAAAGTGGTTAACCACTTTAGCTCCAGAAGGTTTTACCCCCTTCCTGACCAGAGCACTTTTTGAAATTTGGCACTGCTCTGCTTTAACTGGTAATTGCGTGATCATGCAACACTGTACCCAAAGGAAATTTGCGTCCTTTTTTTCCCCACAAATAGAGCTTTCTTTTGGTGGTATTTGATCATGACTGCGATTTTTATTTTTTGCGACATAAATGAAAAAAACGAGACATGTTGTGTTCATGAAATATTTTATATTTTGCCACAAGTTTCGGGACAATGACACAATTTTTTTTTTTTACACAAAGTTGTCACTTAAATGATATATTGCTCAAACATGTCATGGCTATATGTGAAATGACACCCCAAAATACATTCTGCTGCTTCTCTTGAGCACAGAGATACCACATGTGTGAGACTTTTTGGCAGTCTAGCCGCGTACAGGACCCCAAAATCCATTCACCGCCTTCAGGCTTTCTACGAGCGTAAATTGTTAATGTAACTCCTCACTACCTATCACGAGGCCATGAAATGCCATGATAGTACAAACCCCCCCCCCCCAAATTACCCCTTTTCGGAAAGTAGACACCAAAACACACCCCAAAATACATTCTGCTGCTTCTCCTGAGTACAGGGATACCACGTGTGAGAGTTTTTGGGAGTCTAGCCACGTACAGGACCCCAAAAAACAGTCACCACCTTCAAACTTTCTAAGGGCATAAATTGTTGATTTCACTCCTCACTATCTATCACAGTTTAGGAGGCCATGAAATGCCAAGCTAGCACAACCCCCCCCCCCCCCAAATTACCCCTTTTCAAAAAGTAGACTCTCCAAGCTATTTGCTGAGAGGCATGTTGAGTCCATGCAATATTTTATATTTTACCACAAGTTTTGAGAAAATTATAAACATTATAATTATTATTTTTTTTTTTGCACAAAGTTGTCAAATGATCTATTGCTGAAAACATGCCAACTTTTCGCTCACAGTAAACTGAATGGTGTACTTACTAGGTTATAGCAGCTCAGACTAACTAACTATACCCCTAAGTAACATAACAAGAGATGTTCTGAGGAAATGTGTCAGCTGGAAAATTTGAGTGATGTCAGGGTAGTGTGATTTTCATCTCTAACATGACCTACCTGCCACTTGGATGGAGTTTTATCACTGTTTTAGCATATAGCTATTGAATTAATTGGTTCAATTACTGCCCTCGATCTGACGTTAGCGGTGATTCCTCACATGCATGATGCAATTGCTGTGTACATATAACATGAGACCGATGCTTGCGTTTGCCTATGCGCACAAACACGGGGGGACTGGAGTGCTTTTAAAAAAAAAAAATTGTAATCATGTAATCATCCCCTATGATAGCAATAGGTAGTGACAGGTACTCTTTTTTTAAATTATTAGACTCTAGATCTCTCCTCTGCCCCTAAAGCATCTGACCACACCAAGATCGGCGTGATAAGATGCTTTCCCAATTTCCCAATGGCACTGTTTATATGCGGCAAAACCAAAGTCATGAAATGCTCATAGCTTTCTGATTTCTAAGGCCATAGAGATGAGCCATTCTGGTCTTCTATCAGCTCTATGGTCAGCTGACGGAACCACCGGCTGCATTCTCGGGTTCCCCGGTGGGACAGGAGAGCCCAAGAAAACCATGGAAGGCGGGGGAGGGGGGGGAGGCATCCCCTCACACTGCTTCTAAAAGCAGTCTAGTGGCTAATTTGCCTCTAGAATTGCTTATACATAAAAGCCGACTGCCGATTTAAAAAACTATACCAAGATGATACCTATACCTGCAGGCATCATTCCAGGATAACCACTCAAAGTCCAGCAACATACCAGTACATTGCTGTTTCTTGTTGGGCATATATTGTATGGTCTGTGGGCTAAACGAAAAAAGAGAACCTAACAGATTCCTTCAATCACGATCGATGTGGATGAAGAAATATCTGCCAAGAAAAGTGAATAAAAATATATGCAGAAGCTAGTTCCGCCCTCTGTGTCCACCCCATCCCCTATACTTATATATATATATATATATATATATATTCTTTTTTTTTTTTTTTTTTTTAACTGCGGTGGTGAAATCACCTCCTACAGCACTGGAGTCATGGATTTACGTATCGTGAGAGCAAACCCTGTTACTGTCAAGATAAGCAAATCAGTGCTGCAGTTTAATGGCGTACCTGCAAAGCAAACAACGGTTAACAATAAAACACAGTATCAATAAAACATTAACTTAACAAAACAACTTTTTTTTATTGCAATCTGTGCCAAAAAAAAAGAGTAAAAAATATTTGGTGAAGCATAGGGGCAATCCGCCCCTATGTCCACCCCAGCCCCTATGCTTCACTATATATGTTCTTTTTTTCTTAAACTGTGGTGGTGAAATCACCTCCTACAACACTGAAGTCGCTGATTTTACATATTGTGAGAACAGTAAAGTAAAAAAGTAGAATGACATACCTGCAAACCAACAATGGTTAACAATAAAACATAGTAAAATAAAACATTACAGTATAGCAAAAAATACAGTAATACAGTAAGAATAATAAAACGCCAACTCCACATCACTGGTACAACCTATTTAATGTTAAATAAAATGACAACTATTTTCAGCTTTTTTATTTTTTTATTTATTTTTTAAATTTTTTTTATTTTTTATGTTTTTTTTTTGTCTTTTTTTAACACTTTTATTGTAACCATAAACATTCCAGGTTAAGGTCTCTCAAAATGTGATAGCCATCGAACATCTTTCGAGACCCTGTGTGAAAGTGTGCCCTAGACTATGCCATGCTGTACCCTATACTAATACTCCACTAGTTTGTGGTAGCAACAGAAACAGTCAGATTCAGAGACCAAGTTCGCCAAGACAGGAGGGGAAAAAAAAGCGGGTGTCACGCCTATATCCTTGCTTGCTACAGACACGGCATCTTTTTTGGAGTGCTCTTTGGGTAGGGGTACAAGGGAGGACATCTGGAAAATGCCGCTCATGCAGCTTCCTCACTGCATCTTGATTGGGAAATTGGGCCACAGCAACTTCCCCCATTTTACAGTTGTAGTCGTGGACACAGAGGGGCTTCTCAACAACACCAGTCGATGTTGTAATTTGGACTGCTGTATCTGCATGAATTGGAGACAAAACAAAAATGTTCAGTTTGTCCTTCCACCTCACTGCAAGCAATTAATTGCACCTCAAGCCAAGGGTCGGTATCAAATAGTTGCAGGTTGGCTTTAGGCAGAATCGTAGTCGAGGAGCAAGCCAAATGTCGGTAACGAATGGTAGCAAAGATACGGACAGCAGCAGGAGAGACAAAAGCGAGTTATTGGCTGGAGAAGGCACAATATTCTGGCAACCAGGAAGTGCAGAGA
This sequence comes from Pelophylax lessonae, assembly GCF_965119305.1. Classification (NCBI taxonomy): domain Eukaryota; kingdom Metazoa; phylum Chordata; class Amphibia; order Anura; family Ranidae; genus Pelophylax; species Pelophylax lessonae. The sequence continues at coordinate 423,598,617 of NC_138768.1, read as the reverse complement.
CGAGGCTTAAATCAGGAAGTTCATGGGAGGAGCAAAGAGTTTAAGGTTCAGGGCAACTAAGATTCATGGCAGGATCATTCAAGGAATTATCCAGGGAACTGTCCAGTATTCCAGGTGGCTCAGCAAGCAGAGACATTGCCAGACACAGCAGAGATCCTAGGTTCAAGTCCAGGTCCTGACACAAATAAAAAAAAAATCTAGATTTCATTTGTTCTGCCGAAAGATTGTCTTCTAGAAAAGCACGCTGGTTGCTGTTCTTTTCTATATTTAATTTTATTATCTGGCATCGAACTGGGGTATGAAATGGTAAGGCTGAAACCTTATCATGAATGTTGTCAGGCCCCTTACGGGAAAACTCTTAATGTTCAATCCTGCCTCATAAAAACTTCCTAGGGGTCACAAGTTCTAAGCCATTCCATTCATAAAGTCTCCTCAAAGAAGGGTACGAGATTGACCCGCTTCTCAATAATCCTTTAAACTTGGAAAAATGTTTTTTGTACTCAAGCACATCGCCTCTATGTACCTGAATCTGCTCAGGTTGAAGTCCTCCGGTTGATTCATGACTCCAAACTTGCTGGACATTTTGAAGTTTCTAAAACAGAGGAACTTTTATCACGTTCCTTTTGGTGGCCTGGGTACAAGAAAGATGTCAAAAGTTATGTAGCCTCGTGCCTGACATATGCATGCAATAAGATACCCTGAGCTTCTCCTTTTGGGGTTGCCCAGCCACTCCCTGTTCCATCAAGAACATGGGGGTCATTTCTATGGACTTTGTGGTCGATTTACCCCCCTCAAAACGAATGACCACTATCTTGGTAGTCGTCGACCTCCTCAGCAAGATGACTCGCTTTATACCTGTTAAGGGGGTACACTCTTCTGAACAAACTGCAGAGTTAATGGTTCGAGAAGTCCTTAGACTACATGGAACTCCTGAAGATGTTGTGTCAGACAGAGGAGTACAGTTTACTTCCAAATTTTGGAAAAACTTTTTCTCAGCTTTAGGAGTAGCAAATAATCTGTCTTCTGCTTTTCATCCTCTGTCTAATGGTCAGACCGATAGGACCAATCAAACTTTAGAGCAGTACCTTCGATGTTTTGTTAATTATCTTCAGGATGACTGGGTAGACTATCTTCCTACGGCAGAGTTTTCTTATAACAAATCCAGACATGGCTCAACCTCTCAAAGCCCGTTTTTCTTAAACAATCGGTATCATTCAGTTTTTATTCCTAATCTCCCTATCTCAATTCCTGCTGTTACCTTTGTTGCAGGAGATTCAGGAGAAATTGATTGAGACTTTGAGGGAGGCTCAGGAATGTTACAAGAAGGCTGCTGATAGACATCGTAGATCACTTCCTCCTTTTCATGGGGGTGACAAAGTTTGGCTATCATCCAAAAATTTGAAGATCTATGTTCCTTCTGCAAAGTTGGGACAAAAATTTGTGGGACCTGTCCAGATTTCTGCTCAGATCAACCTAGTCACCTTCTGTTTAAAACTTCCTGACAGTATGAGAATTCACCCTGTTTTTCACATACCGCTACTCAAATCATTTAATGAAAATCCTTTTTCTGTAACAATTCTTTCACCTCCACCTGATGAGGTACAGGGTGAAGAAGAATTTTTGGTGGAGAGAATTATCGATTCCAGTATCTTTAGGGCCAAATTACAATATCTGGGGGGGGGGGGGGCATGGTCGCCGCGTAGCCGCATGGACGCTTGAGCTCGCAGCTCCGACAGCCCTGAGAGAGCATCCATCATCATCGGCGCCCTGACTCAGCAGATCGAGCCGCCACTTACCTCCGGTGAACCCGCACCACTCCCTGCCTTTGCTGCCATGGCGAGGAAGAAAAAGGACGGAGGCCAACCGCGGCAATTGCAGCATTTCTTTATGGTCCAGGACAAGCACAGGGGACAAGATGGCGTCGGCGGCAACTCCCCGGCCTCTTCTAGCGGGACGCCCGGCTCGCAGCACGGCTCTTCACCTCCAGCTCTCCAGAAGGCTGGACATCCCCGCTCTCCTTCCTCATCGACCCCGCTGTCCAGGAGCCCAGCAAAAAGCCGGCCCAGGATCTCTGAAGGTATAGCATCTGCGGAGGTAAGCCCGGGAGAATCCTCGTCCCTGAACTCCACTAGGGAACTCATTACCAACTTTGACACGTTCCCTGTCAGCGATCGCCCGGTCTCAGAGGCCAGATTGAAGGACATGATGATGTCCTTCCGTGCATCCATGCACGCGGACCTCATGGAATGTGTGGGATCCTTCAAGGGAGAAGTTAAGGCCCTGGGGGGACGGATGGACAAGGTGGAATCTAAGATGGGGGAGTTCGCAGCCTCCCATAATGAACTCATTGACGCCCATTATACTCATGAGGAGGAACTGGATAGACTTAAGAGCAAAATAGCAGACATGGAGGACCGCTCGTGAAGTAACAACGTCAAGATTCGGGGGGTGCCTGAATCGGTCCAAATGGGAGATCTAGAGCAATATGCCCGTGACCTGATACATGCGGTCCTCCCATCTATCCCCTCCACGGAGCTGGTGATCGATCGAATCCACCGCCTCCCTAAGCCATCTCACCTCTCAGCTGACATCCCAAGGGACGTAATCGTGAGAGTGCACTTCTTTCATGTAAAAGATCGGCTAATGGCGGAGTTCAGGAAGATGTCCCCTATACCAGAGAAATTGTAACGCTCTGACTTTTTATGTCAATGGACTGGATCTACAGCTGCAGAGTTCCACTCAGTAGTCTTGTAGAGAAATGTTAAATCACCTGATCCAACTCTCTTGACTCATCATAGTGGTTCAGCCTGGTTCAGTATGCACATGTACAAACACTCAGTAAGTGATGTTATGAGAGTGACAGGTACTAAATGCAAGTAGCAGTGATATAATACACTGATGGTATAGGTTCTGAGGAATGGTAGCAAGTGGTGATGAATAGTAATCTCAAGAGCTAGCAATCTAGTACATGCAACAGGTGGTAAATAGCAGTAGGTAAGATGTACAAGAGTTGATAGGCTAGTTCAGTAATATAGGTTTAGGTATTAGCAAGCAGGATGTATAAGAGCTAGCAATCTAATTCAGCAATGCAGGTAGTAGATATTAAGAGCAAGATGTACAGAGCTAGCAATCAGTTCAATAATGCAGGTAATGGTTAGCAAGCGTTGTTGATAAGGAGGGGTCCCCTGTGGGGTACTTATCAATAGCCAGGAAGCAATTAGGAGTAGAGCGAGGTAGCGAGGCTCCGGTCAATCCAGGAATGGGGTGTGTCACTGGAAGATTCGGCAGCGTCAGGTTAGGCATCTATCAGGAGCGGTTGCATGAACGATGTGTGAGTGCAGACCGTCAGTTGAAATAGGCGCCCTATGCGGCGCCTGATGATGAAGTCAGCGCTGTGAATCATTACCACACCTGTATGCGTTCCACCTACCTGAGTGGTGGAACGCAACCCGGAAGTAGAGAGGCAGAAAAGGCATTGAATATACCAAGGATCTTACAGAAATATGCCCGGATCCAGCTCTTCGCTGATCTGTCTCAGCATACCTTACAAAAGAGGAGAAACCTCCAGCCTCTCACCAAAGCGCTTAGAAACCACGCCATCACATATAAGTGGGGGTTCCCGGTCAAGCTTACAGTAACATATAATAACAAGTCATTTGTTGTTACATCATTGCAGGAAGGCCTGGATCTCCTACGTACATGGGGCATCCTCCTGAATCAGGACTCAGCCCATTCTGCACCCTCTACCCAGGTTTCCCCTATTCAGGCGGACTGGCAAACGGTTTCCTACGGGAAAAAGGGTATAAAAGCTCCCTCGAGCTCGCCACCCATTAGCAACCCGCACTAATTCTCTCGGAGCGTCTGGCTACTTAGACCACTGGTGCTTTCAACCCCTCCACCAAGATGTGCAGCACGACTGCTTTCGAGCTTACGCTCTCCTTTTTACTGACTGTGTTTCTGTTTCTTACCCGTGTTTTTTGTTTCCTTAACCTTTCCCGATACCATCCCTGGTCAGCTCACCCTCTGGATGCCCAGGACCTGGACTCACCGCCTTGATCCTTCGTGTGCCACTAGACACCTGCCTTCTACACCCCATGGCCGCCTGCAGAAGGACTTCCTGGAGATGCATCGAGACACAGGTACCTTTATCAGTCCTTTGACTCATACACATGCCTGTTAAGATCACCACCTTTAATGTTAGGGGACTCAACCACCCGGCCAAACGGGCATCTATGTGGAAAGAGGCATTGAAACTTCATAGCGATGTCTTGTGCATCCAAGAGACACATCTCCAGGCCACGTCTGCACCGGTAATGGCGCACAGACAATTCCCTCATGTCTTCCAAGCCTCGGCCTCTCAAAAACGCAAAGGTGTCCTCATCGCAATCAGAGACTCGGTAGCTTTTTCCTTGGTGGATACTATCACCGATCCAAATGGTCGCTACCTGATAGTGATCTGTGAAATCAACAACATGCCATTCACGGTGATAAATGCTTATTCCCCTAACAAGCACCAGATCAAATTCTGGAGGAAAATATTCCACCTAATGACCAAGCATGGGAGGGGCTACCCAGTGGTGTGTGGAGACTTCAATATCACGTCTGACCCTCAGATGGACACCACCTCCTCTCCCCTCCGCTCTCCACCTGCTTTGCAGCCCCTGCTCCATTCAGTAGATATGTATGATACCTGGAGATGCCTCCACCCGGGAGAGCGGGACTATTCCTTTCACTCTCAATGACATAACTCCTACTCCCGCATAGACATGATACTGGTGGACAAACGGTTGCTGCAACTTGTGCAAGCCTCGGATATACATACCATTACGTGGTCAGACCACGCACCGGTCTCTGTGGTGCTGTCCGAGTCAGGATCCCCTGGTCCTGCTTTTTTGTGGAGAGCGAACAGTCAGGTCCTGGAATCCTCTCAACATGCTCCCTACATTGCACAGTGCTTGCGGGACTACTTTTTGACCAATGCAGGTTCCGTATCAGACCCCACGGTAGTCTGGTGCGCACACAAAGCCTTTATCCGAGAAATCCTTATTCAGCTATGTGATAGACTTAAGAGGCAGAGGAGCCAGCGGCTAGACCACCTGCTTAAGGAAATTAAGAGGTTAGAACCCCTGAACAAATCTTCCCCATCACAGACGTTGGCTCTTCAGCTTACCCATCTGAGATCAGATCTCAGGCAACTCCTAGTGGAACAACAAGACAAACTCTTCAGGGCTCTGAGGATTTCCCATTACTCCAATGGTAATAAGGCAGGCAAATTACTAGCTCAGAAACTGAAGGCGAGGCGGATCAAAAATAAAATCGCATACTTACTAGACCCTGTTACCAACTCCAAAATTATGAACCCTCAAGCCATCGCCGAATCATTTGCTAAATATTATAGCTCTCTTTACAACCTAAAAGAGGATCCCTCCACTCCCCAACCCACCGACCAATCCATTTCTGAATTCTTGTCCTCCGTAAATCTTCCGCAGCTCACTGCTGCCCAGTTGCGGGAACTTAATGCCCCCATATCCCCTCAGGAACTAGTTAAGGCCATCCGTACATTGCCTAGTGGGAAGTCTCCGGGCCCTGATGGCCTACCAAACCTCTACTACAAAAAATTTGCTGATGTCTTATGCCCACATCTGGCCTCAGTGTTCGAGTCGGCTGTCTCCTCTGCCTCCATGCCTGTTGAGATGTTGCAAGCATATGTTGTGACACTGCCTAAGCCTGGGAAAGACCCCACGTCTCCTCCCAATTTTAGGCCTATATCGTTATTAAATACGGATGTTAAGCTGTATGCCAAGGTTTTAGCACTGAGATTGCACCCCATTCTGCCTACCTTGATACGAGAGGACCAAGCTGGATTTGTAAAAGGCCGGCAGACCTCGGATGCAACGAGGAGAGTGATTGGTGTGATTCACAGGGCTGGTTCCGGTCGGGTGCCTTCTCTGCTGTTATCTTTGGATGCGGAGAAGGCATTTGGCCGGGTCCACTGGGCCTACATGGAGCAGGTGTTGTGGAGGTTCAGATTTGGAGGTCCTATTATATCTGCAATAATGGCGTTGTATTCCAATCCCTCTGCCAGGGTGTACACCTCCAATATGCTTTCCCGACCCTTTCCCATTACGAACGGCACGAGGCAGGGCTGCCCGCTATCCCCATTGATTTTTAACCTACTCATAGAACCACTTGCAGAAGCAGTGACGTCCTCGAAGGCCGTCAGTGGATTCCGAATAGGTTCACGCCACCACGTGGTCAATCTCTTTGCAGATGATGTAATCATCTTCCTGACGGACCCTGTTCGATCCCTGAGGGCCACTCACGAGATCCTTCAACGCTTTAGCCTTGTATCTTACTACAAGGTCAATTTCTCCAAGTCCCTGATTTTACCAATGTCCGTCCCCCCACACTTGTGTTCTAAACTGCGTGAACTATATCCCTACACATGGAAAACGCATAGCATTCCATATTTAGGTATCCACCTAACCCCTAAGGTATCCCAGTTGGTTACTGGTAACCTGCCACCCTTGATTACTAAGATCTCTGCTGAAAGTCACCGAATTTCTAAAACTGAACTCACCTGGTCGGGCCGCCTTGCCTCGTTCAAAATGATCCTCTTGCCCCAAATTCTTTATATTTTCAGATCACTGGTCGTGCCCATTCCGCGTAAATATGTTTTGCAGCTTCAGGCCGCTCTGAAGGGATTGGTGTGGAGAGACAAACGACCGAGGAGCACCCACAATCTGTTGGTCAGGCACTGGTCCGCGGGGGGAATGGGTATGGTGGATGTTGGCGACTATCTGTTGGCCTCCCAGTTGGCCCAGCTGCGTTCCTGGGTGTCCTCGACACACGGGACCACCTGGAGCACAATAGAGGCGGAATTCTGTACCCCCTTGTCCCTGCGGTCGGTGCTCCTGGCGGACAGGTGGAGGCCTTTCCCTTTACGCGACCTGCCGTTGGCAGTCCAGGCCTCCCTCCTGGCATGGAGGAAATTTGCCTCACTTCCATTTAGGCCTTCATCGTTGGTGAGAGTTCCCGTTCCGCTCAAGGTTTTAGAACTAGTGATACCACACGTTTCTCTTGGGAGCTGGACAGGGCGGGGTATGTCAACCGTAGATGACCTGTTGATCAAAGACTCCCTCAAACCTTTCCCCCAACTGCAACGTGAGTTTGGGCTCCCTGGCCATGAATACTATTTATACATCAGAATTGCACACCTGCTCCGTACATTGTCGTCTCCGCATATCTATCTGCCCTCTTCTGGCTGGTTGTATCTCATAGGGGCCTCGCGCTCCGCTAAGGGGACTTCCTTGTTTTATAACTGCTTTCAGCAAAAATTGGACTTTTGCAAGACTCCCCCCTTGGAGAAGTGGGAGGCGGACTTGGAGGAAAGGTTTACGGATGACCAATGGCGCATTGCCCTCCGCTCCATCAGGTCTGCCTCCTCCTGTGCCAACCATTGGGAGCTCTCCCAAAAAATAAACTTGAGGTGGTACCTTACCCCCTATCGCCTCTCTAAGTTCGTCCCAGAGTACTCGCCTTTGTGCTGGAGGGGTTGCGGAGAGACAGCCAATATCAAACATGTATTTTGGTCGTGTAAAAATCTACTAGCTTCTGGAACAAGCTGTTTACAGTTATCTCGGCCATTACAGGAGTGCTCACCCGCCCCTCTCCGGCACTGGCGATCTTAAACTTGGGTATTGACCGCTTCCCCAAGGACTGTTGGAATGTGGTTACACATGTCCTCTTGGCTGCAAGGGGAACCATAGCCCGACAGTGGAGGGCAGATGAGACACCCAAGGTGTCTGCGGTACTGGAACTAGTAAAGACTAATCAGGCATATGAGGGGGTGTTGGCCCGCAAGGCGGGTAGAGGACAGGAATTTGACACTCAATGGTCCCTATGGCATTCCTGGTTATCTGGTAACTGAGATCCATATTATACTTATGTAACGGTTCAATTCTTAGAGTACCTACGCTGAAATGTGCATTTATGACTTCCTATGAGCTGACCCCCCCCCTATCCTTCCCTTTCCTATTTCCCTCCTTGCTCCCCCCCTCCCCACATGTTATATTGCATTCTTGTTCTTTTCCAGACTTGGCAATGGGTGCTCATAACTCGAGTAGTGCTAATCTTGCTGATTATGTTAATATCTGCAAATCCCCTCAGAGTGGACACATACCCCTCTAGCTGTCTCCCTTTTTCTCTCTTCTTTCCTCCGCTCCTCACTCCCTCACACTCCTCTCTATCCCTCTCATATCCTCCCTTCCCCCTCCCCTTTTTTTTTCTCCTTCTTCTTCTCCTCCTATCTTCTTCCCCCCCTCTCCCCTTCCCCTTCCTCACCACCTCTCCCATCTCCCCTTCCTTCCCTCCCTCCCCCTCTCCACTCCTCCCCCCTTGTGGCTTGATCACCATCCCCTCCTCTCTCTCCTTTCCTCCTCCTTCCTTCCTTCTTCCTCTTCTACTTCCTCCCTCTTTCTCGCTCTTCCTCCTTCTTCTCTACCCCCCCCTCCTCCCCCCCCCCTCTTCTTCCTCTTCTTCTTCTTCCTCTTTTTCTTCTTCTTCTTTGCCCCCCCCCCCCTCCCTTCTTAAAAGAGCACTACCCTGATACGGTTTCATGTTCCGCTCCTGTAAAATGCTGTTATCAATGGTATTAATGATATCTTATCTCATTGCTTGCAACACTGTTGTGTCTGGACTGTTCGAGTTGTACCCTGAATGCAAATGCAAATGTATTTGTTATCTATCATTTTATACTGGTTTGTAATTTCTTGCTGTATTGTGCAAATTTATTTCAATAAAAACTAATGAAAAAAAAAAAATTACAATATCTGGTTCAATTGGAAGGATATGGACCAGAAGAAAATTTTTCTGAGGACAATGTTCATGCTCCTAGATTGACAAGAGAACTTCCCCAGATGTTTCCTCTTAAACCTGGCCCTAATATCTCCAACAGACATCCTGTGAGGATTGTCATGACCTGGACTTGAACCTGGGACCTATGCTGTGTCTGACAATGTTACTACTTGCTGAGCCACCTGGAATGCTGGGACAGTTCCCTGGATAGTTCCTTGAATGATCCTGCTGTGAATCTTAGTTGCCTTGAACTTTGAACTCTTTGTTGAATACATTTATAATATGGAATATATGAGTAGCAGAGAGGAGGAACAAGTAGATAGCTTTTCCAATAAATGGAGATAATTTGCAGAATTTAAAAAGACTAGAGATTATATAGAAAATTGGAAAGATCAGGGGAGCGACTAAAGACTGGGATCCGGTAAATATACTGTATATAGAGGGGTAGAGGAAGGAGTGCAACTTAGGAAAATAACGAAATAAGTAAGGGGATGGAAGGGTCAGGGGTAGTGGGTAGTAGGGGGATTTAAAATGAGTCTGAAACCTGTGAAGTTTTTGTTTTAAATGTTTTTCTAACTAAATTGAAAATTAATAAAAATTATAATAAAAAAAAAAGAACCTTGAACTCTTTGCTCCTCCCATGAACTTCCTGATTTAAGTCATGTCTCTGCACTTCCTGGTTGCCAGAATATTGTGCCTTCTCCAGCCAATATCTCACTTTTGTCTCTCCTGCTGCTGGCCGTATCTTCGCTACCATTCCTTATCAAGATTTGGCTGGCTCCTCGACTATGCTTCTGCTTAATCCCTACCAGCTATATCTGCTACTGGACCCTGGCTTGCTCACTTCCTGGTGGGGCGATCCTGAGGACCACAACATGGTGCTAACATGCAGCAAAATCCATCTCACCATCAGGAGCTCTGGTGAACACCAGTTAGTACCTAGATTCCGCACCTCAGGTTAGTCTGCGTCATCTGCCAGGGTGACCTGCCTGTGTTCCTATCCTGCTGGTTCCTGTGTGAGCTTCCACTGCTGTAGCAACTGGTCTTCCAGCCTGACCCCTGATCGGCACACTCTGTGAAAGCACCACTTGATGCATACATGCCTTCCACGTGTATGGGAATAAGTGGGAAATTTTGTCTGGGACCTAGCATTCCCACTGTTCCAACAAGGGTATCATATTTACATGGACAGTTATTATTCGAGTTTGCCCCTTTTCCGCCATTTATACCTTTTGGCTTGCGGTACAGCAAGAAAAAACAGGAAGGGCTTCCCTCAGCATCTACACCACAAGGCTAAGAAGGGAGGAATCAGCAAGCCTGAGGTTCGAGGAAGTGTTGGCCGTGAAGTGGAGGGATAGCAAAGATGTGTAAGTCATGCCACCATCCACGATGACACCTCGGTGGAACAGAAGACGCGGACTAATTATCGACTATGCCTCTGCCTACTGTCTATTTCTGCCTTTTACCTGCACTGACCTTGGCCTGTTAACCAACAATGATTTTTGCCTGCCACTTGGACTGATCTTTAGCCCTGCTACTGTAGTAGTGGGATTCAAGATAACACAGGGGTCTCACATAAGTGAGGGACTTCAGATTAATGTTCTCAGTTGAGGGAAACAGTTTTTGGTTTTCTCTGGGTTTTGTAATGCCCAGAACAGGGTCTGGAGTTGAGTCCAGAGGCTTCAAAGTGATTTTGGTGGGAGAAACCTCTACCCCTGTCCCTTTTCTTTCCTGAGCGAGGCCCTAAGCTTGATGTTCCTGCTTGCTGCCCAGAAATATACTTTGGCTGTACTGACCATACCTCTGCCTGCTGCCTATACTAATATGGACAGCATTCATGCCTGCTGCATTGGACAATCTTTTTGCTGCTGCTGACCACATCCCTACCTGCTACCTGGACCAATGCTTTGGCTGTGCTGACAATATCTCTGCCTGTACTGGCTATGGACAGTATTGCTGCCTGCTGTCTGGATGATCCTTTCACTATCGCTGACCACGTTTCTGCTTGCTCTCTGAACCAATGCTCTCCTCTGTGGACCACTGTACAACTAAAACCACAGGTAAGCTTTTGTTTACGACTTTGCTCAGCAGAATGTATTTTGGTGTGCAATTGGTATGTAAATGCTATGTGTTAGAAATATGAAGGGCCTTCAAAAATGTGTTAGGAATTTATGTCCCTAGAACACTTAATGGTGCTCCTAGGATGTTGGGCCACTCTTCATGGCTAGGCTGTGTAAAAGTCTTACACATGTGGTATCGCCATACTCAGGAAGAGTAGCAGAATGTATTTTGGGGTGTCATTTTTGGTATGTACATGCTATGTGTTAGAAATATCTTATAAATCAACAATTTTGTGGAAAAAAAAACCAAGCCATCTGCCTGAACTTCAGCTTTGACAGTTATTTTATAGGCAAGGGGTGGGGCCACCCATTTACATCATCCAGTGGCACTGCCCCCTTCTGATGCTCACTCGCACCCCCTTTCTGGCCTGCCAGGCTGCATGCTCGTATAAGGGTCTGGTATATGTTTTAGGGAGAGGGGGGGCCACGCCGTTTTTGTTATACCAGACCCAAAGGACCTGGTATAGATTTTGGGGGGGACCCCACACTATTTTTTTTTTTAAATTCTGTCATAGGGTTACCCTTAACCACTTAAATGCAGGGCACTTTCACCCCCTTCTTGCCCAGGAACAATTTTCAGCTTTCGGTTTTTATTGGCATCTGCTTCTAAACTATAAGTGACAGGCACACAAAACTTGAGAAGCACCGAGAGGGGAACCAGGGCTACAACATATCCATACATTTTAAAAGTAGAGTATGTCTTTACACTACCCTGCCTGTTCTAAACTCACTACCCTGACTGCTCTAAACTGACTGAACTCACTATCCACTAACTACCTGCCTAATCTCTATTGTAACACACTATACATGGCTGCGAACACATGAACAGCTGATGTTCGAGTCGAACACAGAACCCATCTCTGTGTGGCCAGGCTGTGTAAAAGTCTCACACATGTGGTATCCCCATACTCAGGAGAAGAAGAAGAATGTATTTTGGGGTGTCATTTTTGGTATGTACTTGCTATGTGTTAGAAATATCTTACAAATTGACAACTTTGTGTAAAAAAAAAAAAAAAATACGTTTTCATTTTTTTTTTAATTTTCTAAAAACTTGTGGAAAAAAATGACATGTTCAAAAGACTCATAATGCCTCATAGGATATAAGTTGGGTGTTTACTTTCCAAAATGGGGTAATTTTGTGGGAGTTTCAACTCTCCTGGTTCTCCAGGGCCTTCAAAAAATGTGATAGGTGGTGAGAAAACTAGATGTGTAGTTTATGTCGCTAGAACGCCTGGAGATGCTGCTTGAGTGTTGGGCCTCTGTATGTTGCAAGGCTGTGAAAAAGTCTCGCACATGTAGTATTGCCATACTCAGGAGAAGTAGCAGAATGTGTTTTGGGGTGTATTTGCAAGTATGATAATGCTGTGTGTGAGAAAGTACTTGTTTTTACGTCAATCTTGTGTAAAAAAAATATATACATTTATTTTCATTTTCCCAAGAATTGTGGGGAAGAGATACAACTTCAAAAAACTCACCATACCTCTTACTAAATACCTTGGACTATCTACTTTCCAAAAAGGGGTGATATGGGGGCATTTGTACTGTCCTGACATTTCAGGAAATGAGATAGGCCATCACTACATCAGGGATGATCAATTTTTTAATGATTGGTACCATATCTTGTAGACTCTATAACTTTTACACAGACTAAATAATATACACTAATTTGGGTTATTTTTACCAAAGATATGTAGCAATATAAATTTTAGCCCAAATGTTTGAAGAAAAATTTGTTAATTTTGAAATTTTTATAATAGAAACTTAAAAAAAGTTTTTTTTTCTAAATTTTCGATCTTTTTTCACTTTCACACAAAAAATAAAAAACCCAGTGATGAATAAATACTAACAAAAGAAAGCTCTATTTGTGTGAAAGAAAAATGGTAAAAAATGTGTTTCGGTACAATGTAGCATGACCGAGCAATTGTCATTCAAATTGTGAGAGCACTGAAAGCTGAAAATTGGTCTGGGCAGGAAGGGGGTGAAAGTGCCATGTAATGAAGTGGTTAACAACAAGCTTATACTGTGCCCTGATTTGGCAAAGCTTTGCCCAATCAGAGCACAGAATGCACTGTGCAGCGCTCAGTGTATTGCAGGGTGTTTATCAGGGCAAACACCCGGCGAACATCCTGCATACTCGGGTGTATGATGAACGGCAAAACATGCAAATGTTCGATCTGAACTCCTGCTCGGGCTGAACCATTCGCCCTTTCCTAATAATAAACAATAAGATACTTAGTGTGCAATTTCTACCATAATGCTGAAGCACAGAAATGATCTGAAGAGTTAAATGTACGTATGTAAATACAGTAGAGAAGAACAATAACGAAAAACAAGGGACAATAGCTTATTATCAGAGGGGGTATAGAGCACTCAGGAAATTGTAGAAGACCTGTTTAATTACTTAAATTGTCTGAGAAGGATCCAAAGGGTCCCACTGTTTGTAAAAGCAGGGGATGTTTCCAACTTTAAAGCGGAGCTCCACCCAAAAGGGGAAGTTACACTTTAAGGACGTGTTCCCCACTCTTCCTAAACAATTGACTGATTTTAACAGGTACCCACATCCCACTTCCATTCTGAGAAATGGAACTTCTGCTCCCTCCCCCTGCAGTCTTCTGGGACACTAACAGGTCCCAGGTGGGCACTCACCGCTGGATCCTGGGACAGGTGAGTGGCTGTTTTTTAAAAGTCAGCAGCTACACTTTTTGTAGCTGTTGACTTTTATTTTTTACCACAGGTGGCTGGAACTCCTCTTTAAGGGCTATAATTTGTTTGTATTTGAAGGCCTCATCAACTTTTTTAACAACATCACTAATGTTCGGGGATAGCTCAGACTTCCACTTTCTAGTAACCATCAGTCTAGCTGGCATTAAGATTTGTATCACCATTGGCCTAAGAGTTGGTGAGTATTGGTCAATGTGGATACTAAGGATGGCCAGTCTTGCATAACCATAATTAATGATACCCATAGTTTTAGATATATTATGCGAAACAACTCCTCTCTAAAAACTCCTATGATGAGGGCACTCCCAAAGCATATGTAGCAGAGTGCCCACTTTGCCACATCCATGCCAGCACTAATTTGAGCTGGAATGGGAAAATTTTGCAATAATGAAAGGGGTATAATACACTCTAAGAAGCATTTTTTTTGCGCCATTTCCCCATATGTATGTAGTGGACCTCATGTAGCAGTGATTATATTTAACAGACTTTTTCCATTGCTCCTCTGAAAAAGATGTTGATAGATCTACTTCCCATTTCTGAAGAGGTGTGAGTTTAGTGAAGGTGTTTTTCTGTTGTAGCAAATTATAAAACAAATAGATCCCTTTCATTTTTTGTGTGTTTAGAAATGTAGCTATCCTCGTGTAGGTGTATTGGTCTGAGATTGAGAGTGAATATCTCTTTAGCATAAAAATTGAATGGGGTTATTTTCTCACTGTTTAAAAAGGTCTGTAACTAGAGTAATCTCTTTTTGTTCCAAAGTGGTTGTCTGCTATGTGGGTTTTGAATAGAAGCTAAGGGAGTAGGGATTTCTGTTAGGTTTGCTGTTGATTCCATAGAGGAGCAGCATTGCTTCCATGTGTCCATACCCAGTTGGATAATAGGATGAGTAGACTTGAAAAGTGTATTTAAGAAGGAGTTAGCTAGAAGTGTTGAACTTAAAGAATTGGGGAATGTCCAGTCTTCCTCTATAGATGCCCAGCGTTTTAATGAGTATGAGTGTGTCATGGACATGCAATAGTGTCTGGTAGCTTACCTTATCCTCATGTCTGCATTAGAGGCCAGACTCCTCCTTCTGGCTGCTTTTATCATCTCTCCTCCCTGTTTGGCTCCACCCCAGGCCATTCCAAGAAGTCTATATTAAACAGCACACTGCAGGTCTGCTTTCCTGTTCAACAGTGTTTGTTAGTTCTGTTCCTGTCTGCCGTGTGCTTGATCTACCTTTCTGTGTACCGACTCTGGCTTGTCTCTGACTATTCCTGTTTGCCTGTTACCCTGACCTTCGGCCTGTCCCTTGGTTACCCTTGTCTGCCTGTTGCCCCAACCTCGGCTTACCCATCATTATCCCTTGTGTCCTGAGTGGCTGCTTCCCCTCTCTCCCTACGGAGCGTGACCCGGGGGACCCCAGGGACCGCGACCTGGGCCCAGCTGCAGCCAAGTCTATCCTCCCCACTAGAGGCTCTGGTGAACACCTGCTGGGTCTTACACTCCGTGCCCTGGGGAATCTTGGGCTCACATTCCTGTCCATCCGCAGCAGTCAGCTATCGGGTTCACTACATTGGGCTGCACCCCTGCCTCCAACAGGGTGCAGTTGTCACCTGCCCACAGGTGACCTGACAGAGTGTAACCAGAATTTAGTTTGGTCTAATAGGCTTGCAGTAAAATAATCCTGAAATATAGGGAGCCCCATTCCTCCAACTTTTTTATGCTTCAGTATTGAAGATTGGGAGCAATTTTTTTTTTTTTTTTTGTCAGCCCAGATAAATTTATGTTGCATTTGCATAATTTTAAAGAATGATGCAGGTATTGAAATTGGGGGAGCTCTGAAGTAGTATAACATTTTCAGTAAAATAAGCATTTTGTATGCTACCAATCTTCCTGACCATGACAAGTAGAAACATGTTAGTCTATTTAGTTCAGTCTGTGTGGAAAAGATGAGGGGAAGAAAATTAGTTTTGAATAATTTGGAGCTTAGGGTTGTTAGGTGTATGCCTAGATATTGTATGGGTTTACAAGACCATGGGCATGGAAATCGTGAGGACAAATGTTGCTTTTGTCCTCGTCTATATTTATTGTGAGTATGTTAGATTTGGTTGCATTTATTTTATAGTAGGAGATTTTGTTGAATTGATACAGTATAGTATGTACAGCTGGAAGAGAGGTGTTCGGTTTTGACAGGGAAAGAATCACATTATCTGACAAGAGTGAAATAGATTGAGATTGGTGTGAGGAGGAAATGCCTATCAGGTCTCAATGAGATCTTACTTTTCCAGCTAAGGGCTCCATTAAGAGGGAAAATATCAGGGGAGATAGTGGACATCCTTGGCATTTTCCCATTAGTAATAAAAAAGCTGTTGGAGAACACATGCCTTCTGAAAACACCATAGCTGAAGGGTTGTTATATAGTGCTAATATAACCGAACCAATTGTGTCTGTTATGCCAAATTTGGGGAGAACGTGTTTCAGATATCCCCAATAAATCCTATCAAAGGCCTTCTCTGCATCTAGAGAAAGAAACAGAGAAGGAACCCTGGATGACTCAGTAATATGATGAAGGTTAGGGATTCTGCGTGTAGCATCTGGAGCTTGCTGACCCGATACAAACCCAACTTGGTCCTGCTTCACCAGAATGGGCAAGAACCAAGATAATCTATTTGCAATAATTTTGTAATATATCATCAAATCGACATTCAATAATGATATGGGATGGAAATTTTGTAGAGAGTTAGGCGATTTGCCAGGATTGGGAAGTGTCACAATTGTGGCAGTCAGCATTTCTGAAGGAAATAAAGCTTTGGAAACGGCAGCCTTGTAAATTTTTAATAAATATGGGCTTTGTATGGAATGGTATGTGCAGTAGTATTCAGAAGAGAACCCATCCGAGCCTGGAGATTTGTTGTTAGGGAGAGACATGATTGTCTTTTGGATTTCCACTATAGTGATTGGACCATTGAGGGGTTTTAATTGTTCTTCTGTTAATTTGGGCATTGAGATGGAATCCAGACATTCCTGAATCATCTCAGGGGAAGATTGTGGAATTGTTACTTCTTCTTTTAAATTATAGAGGATACTGTAATAGTCCCGAAATGCATTAGCAATATCCTTTTGGTTTTAACAATTTGACCCCTGTATTCGGATGGTATTTGAAAGGTATTTTTTGTTTAGTGTTTTTTTTTCTTTCACTAGGTTAGCTAAAAACTTACCCGCTTTGTTACCATGGCAATAGAAATGAGCAGTAAGTCATTAAGCTGCTGGTTCCGCTGCTTTTTGATAACATTACTAAGTTTCATGAGAGCCCCTCTTATGTACGCTTTATGGGTGTTCCACATAGTGAAGGGCTCTAGCACAGATGGGGCATTCATTTGAAAGAATTCTTAGACATTTTTGTAAATTTTGATTTTATAATTAGAGTGTTCAAATAGAAAGATATTGTTTTCCATCTATTTGTCCTAGTTTCCGTGCGGGAACCCTCCACTTCAGTGGATATTGGAGTGTGGTCAGACCTCGTAAAGTTGTGTAGTGTAGACACAATGACAATGGCAAGAGAAATTTGTTGACTAGAAAAAGATTGAGTATTTGCGGTGCACGCTCGAGAAATAAGAGTAATCGCTTTCAGTCGAGTGTTTGCCATACATTATGCAGGTTTTCGGAGGACATAAAGTGCGATAAGGTTGCCCTACCATGTCAGTTGCTGGCCACATCAGAGACATCTAGTGTTCTGTTGGGTATAGCATTAAAGTCACCACATAGTATGGTATAACCATGTCACACTACATGTACCAGTTTCCATACTTTTTTTTAAAAAGATATCTGTTTTATATTTAATAAATATGCATTCACTATAGTAAACATTATATTATTCACTTCACATACAAGTATAATATATCTACCTAACGAGTCAATTTCCATATGAATGTGTTTGAAAGATACAGTATCCTTGATAATGATAGCGGTCTCTTGTTTCTTTTTGGGAGCATTTGAACAGAACATTGTTGAGAAGTGTAAAAGTTGCACTTCCTTCCACAGCATGCTCCTTTTGGATGAGCTATGTAACCCCTGAACATTAAATGAGGACATTTTAAAGCCTATGGTGAGAGACATTATAACAGAATATATTAGGTCTCCAGTAGATGTTAGTAGACTGAGGGCCTTCAGTAAAGAAAAAATGTTTACACAGTACTGACAATGAGCTAGAGTCTTGACTATTAAGGCTCTATGTACACGGGACGTTGTAAATGGCCGTTTAGGAGCAGTTGGGCATTTTTAGAAGCCCCTGAACCCATCTACATTTTATCTCATCTGTCCATGTACACAGGGTCGTTTACAGTCATTTGCAGGCAGTTGAGTTCAGGGACGTTTTTTGGAACGCAATTATTTGCGTTCGAACGTGTGTTTCCCGGCGTTTGAAATGCAGAAACGCGGCCGAACATGACCAAACGTGACTGAACGTTATATGTTTTTTTTCTTCCATTCAAAATCAATGGTTCCCTATGGGAGCCTATTGATTTGAATGGAAGTCGCACCGCACTTGACAAAAAAAGCAACGTGGCCAAACGTGCAATAACGCCAATGGAAAAAGCTACTAAAGCACGTTTAGCAGCTGCTTTTTCCCTGCGTCAGAACTGGCTTTGCAGCACGTTTTTTCTAACGTCCCGTGTACATGGAGCCTTAAACTGGTGGTCAAACTTAGGACAGAAGCCAGAATTACACCAGAGATGGTGTAAACAAAGTTAAAAGAAAAAATAAACAATTCAAACCAAATCTGATGGCTTATAATCCTGCACAAATCTCAAAGGGGTAAAAATAGAACTTGGTAGAGTTCCCTGAGTCTACTGGAGCTGAGCTGAAGTAGTAGGAACAATGTACAACTAGTGATGTCGCGAACCTAAAATTCGCTGTTCGCGAACGGCGAACGCGAACTTCGGCAAATGATCGCGAACCGCCATAGACTTCAATAAGCAGGCGAATTTTAAAACACACAGGGACTCTTTCTGGCCACAATAGTGATGGAAAAGTTGTTTCAAGGGGACTAACACCTGGACTGTGGGATCCATGGCAAAACTCCCATAGAAAATTACGTAGTTGACGCAGAGTCGGGTTTTGATCCATAAAGGGCATAAATCACCTAACATTCCTAAATTGTTTGGAATAACGTGCTTTAAAACATCCAGTGTGTAAATACGATCAGGTATGATGTTGTATCGATCAAGTAGTGTAAGGGTTACACCCGCTTCACAGTGACAGACCAAACTCTGACAGACCAAACTCCCCGTTTAAGAGTCAGTCAGTCCATTTGCACAACCGCAAACTCCCCATTTGCACAAGGTTGGATACCAAGCTAGCCATGTCCCGTTCCTTGTCCTCACTGACATCATTGAAGGTCTCTTCCTCCACCCAGCCACGTACAACACCAAGGGTCCCCGAAAGGTGACAACAAGCCCCCTGGGACGCCTGCTGTGGCTGGTCTTCCACCTCTTCAAAGCCACCTTCCTCCTCTGACTTCTCTTCTTCAGACTCCTCTCTCTGCGTTGCCACAGGTCCAGCAATTGACAACGACAAGGCTGCTTCTGGTGGTGATGGGGACCACAACTCTTCCTCTTCATGCTCATCTACGGCCTGATCCAGTACTCTTCGCAGGGCACGCTCCAGAAAAAACGCATATGGGATGAGGTCGATGATGTTGCCTTGGGTTCGAATGACCACCAGGTTTGTCACCTCCGCAAAAGGACGCATGAGCCTACAGCCATTGTGCATGAGCATTCAGTAACGCGGCCAAAAAATACCCAGCTCTGCAGAAAGAATGAAAGAAAATTAATGTTTTTTCTGTGAAAAATTATCCAGCGGATCGCTTTTGGTCTGTTCACAATGAAGCAACGACCTTATCATCTGGGGTGTACCAACACACTCCTAGAGGTGATCGCTTCATTGTGATACGCAAGCCCCTTCACCACGACAAGGTAACGATCACAAAGGGGAATTGACACATGTATGTGCCTTTTTTTTTTGTTTTTTTGCAGCCACAGTGTAGCACCAGAGGCCAGAAAAATTAGGCATGTACACATGCATGAAAAAGCAGGTATTGTTGCAGCCGCTGCTGTAGCAGCGGCCTGAAAAATTGAGGTTTTCAAGGCAGAAAGTGCACTAAAACATTGCGGCTTGAACCGTAGTTGGTGGCGGAGACGTCACGTAAGTCATCCGGCATGCAGAGAATGATTAAATACAGCAGCGTGTGGACCATTTTTAGCCCAAGGCATCTCAGTCATCACCAGGCTTTTTTTAGTCAAATGCATCCCCCACTGTCAGTCCCTTCGGTATCCATGCCTCATTCATCTTAATAAACGTGAGGTAATCAAGACTTTTTTGACCTAGGCGACTTCTCTTCTCAGTGACAATACCTCCTGCTGCGCTGAAGGTCCTTTCTGACAGCACACTTGAAGCGGGGCAGGCCAGAAGTTCAATGGCAAATTGGGATAGCTCAGGCCACAGGTCAAGCCTGCACACCCAGTAGTCAAGGGGTTCATCGCTCCTCAGAGTGTCGATATCTGCAGTTAAGGCAAGGTAGTCTGCAACCTGTTGGTCGAGTCATTCTCTGAGGGTGGACCCCGAAGGGCTGTGGCGATGCGTAGGACAAAAAAAGCTCTGCATGTCCTCCATCAACAAGACGTCTGTAAAGCGTCCTGTCCTTGCCGGAGTGGTTGTGGTAGGAGGAGGATTACTTTCACCTCTTCCCCTGTTGGATTCCCATTGTGCTGTGACATCACCCTTATATGCTGTGTAAAGCATACTTATCAACTTATTTTGTAGCTGCTGCATCCTTTGCGACTGCCGGTAATTGGGTAACATATCAGAGACTTTCTGCTTATACCGGGGGGGCTAGTAGCGTGGCAACCCAGTACAGGTCGTTCTCCTTCAGCCTTTTTATACGAGGGTCCCTCAACAGGCATGACAGCATGAAAGACCCCATTTGCACAAGGTTGGATGCCGAGCTACTCATGTCCAATTCCTCGTCCTCACTGATGTCATTGAAGGTGTGTTCTTCCCCCCAGCCACGTACAACACCACGGGTACCAGATAGGTGACAACGAGCACCCTGGGATGCCTGCTGTGGTTGGTGTTCCTCCTCCTCAAAGCCACATTCCTCCTCTGACTCCTCTTCCTCAGACTCCTCTTCCAGTGTTGCCGCAGGTCCAGTAAGTGATGGTAAGGCTGTTTCTGGTGGTGATGGTGACCACAACTCTTCCTCTTCCTCTCATCTACGGCCTGATCCAGCACTCTTCGCAGGGCACGCTCCAGGAAGAAAACATATGGGATGATGTCGCTGATGGTGCCTTCGGTGCGACTGACTAGGTTTGTCACCTCCTCAAAAGGACGCATGAGCCTACAGGCATTGCGCATGAGCGTCCAGTAACGTGGCAAAAAAATACCCAGCTCCGCAGAGGCTGTCCTAGCACCCCGGTCATACAAATACTCGTTGACCGCTTTTTCTTGTTGGAGCAGGCGGTCGAACATTAGCAGTGTTGAATTCCAACGTGTCGGGCTGTCGCAAATCAAGCGCCTCACTGGCATGTTGTTTCGCCGCTGAATATCTGCAAAGTGCGCCATGGCCGTGTAGGAACGCCTGAAATGGCCACACACCTTCCTGGCCTGCTTGAGGACGTCCTGTAAACCTGGGTACTTCTGCACAAAGCGTTGTACAATCAGATTCAACACATGTGCCATGCACGGCACATGTGTCAACTTGCCCAAATTCAATGCCGCCAACAAATTGCTTCCGTTGTCACACACCACTTTGCCGATCTCCAGTTGGTGCGGGGTCAGCCACTGATCCACCTGTGCGTTGAGGGCGGACAGTAGTGCTGGTCCGGTGTGACTCTCTGCTTTCAGGCAAGTCAACCCCAAGACAGCGTGACACTGTCGTATCCGGCATGTGGAATAGCCCCTGGGGAGCTGGGGGGGTGCAGTTGGTGTGGAGCAAGACGCAACAGCAGAAGAGGACTCAGCCGAGGAGGTTAGCAAAGAGGATGGAGTAGGAGGAGTAGAGGAGGTGGCAGCAGGCCTGCCTGCAAGTCGGGGCGGTGTCACCAACTCCTCTGCAGCAGAGCCACGCATTCCATGCTTGGCAGCCGCCAGCAGGTTTACCCAATGCGCAGTGTAAGTGATATACCTGCCCTGACCGTGCTTTGCAAACCAGCTATCAGTGGTCAGATGGACCCTTGCCCCAACACTGTGTGCCAGACGTGACATGACTTCCTTTTCCACAATAGAGTACAGGTTGGGGATTGCCTTTTGTGAAAAATAATTTCGGCCGGGTACCTTCCACTGCGGTGTCCCAATAGCGACAAATTTTTTGAAGGCCTCAGACTCCACCAGCTTGTATGGTAAAAGCTGGCGGGCTAAGAGTTCCGACAAGCCAGCTGTCAGACGCCGGGCAAGGGGGTGACTCTGTGAGATTGGCTTCTTACGCTCAAACATTTCCTTGACAGACACCTGACTGGGGGCAGATGAGCAGGAACTGCTGAAGGTGAGAGGCGGAGGGGCGGGTTGTTGATAGGGGGCATGGAGGACAGCAGTGGTTGAAGTGGCTGAAGATGCTGGACCAGGAGGAGGATGGTGGCTTTCAGTTTGTGTGCTGCTTTTACTCATGTGTTGATCCCATAGGCGTTTGTGATGTGAGATCATGTGCCTTCGCAAAGCAGTTGTACCTAGGTGGGTGTTGGACTTCCCACGACTCAGTTTCTTTTGGCACAGGTTACAAATGGCATCGCTGATATCAGAGGCAGACACACAAAAAAAATGCCACACTGCTGAGCTTTGCAAGGACGGCATTCTGGTGGTGGCAACAGCTTGCGTTGATTGGTGTGCTGTCTGGCTGATCCCGGGTGCCAAATCTACATGCTGTCTGACTGCGCCACTAGCTCCTTGCGATGACCTCCTCCTCCTGCTTCCAACTCGTCTCCTCCTCCTCTCTGTCTCCCCATCTGAACTTTCTCCCTCTTCTTCTGCTCTTCGAGCAGGCACCCAGGTGACATCCACGGACACATCGTCATCATCAGCCGCTTCACTTGACAACTCAGCAAAGGCAGCAGCAGCAGGTACAACATCATCATCATCATCATCATCACAATGTACGTCCATGTGTATAATGCTGCCTGACTGAGACATATCCCCATTATCTACATCCTCTGGCACTAATAGTTGCGCATCACTTATTTCTTCCAACTGATGTGAAAATAACTCCTCTGACGGATCAAGTGAAGCGGCTGTGGTGCTAGTGTTGGTGGTGGTGCCGGCGGGCGGGCGAGTGGTAAATTGATAGGTGCCCGAAGCTGAGCTGGAGGATGATGGTGCATTAAGGTTCTGAGCGGAAGCTGTAGACGATTGGGTGTCCTGTGTAAGCCAGTCAACTATGTCCTCAGAATTTTTTGAGTTCAGGGTCTGTGGTGGCCTCTGAACATTGGGCATTATTCTAGGGCCTAAGGAAATCACAGCACCACGACCACGACGGCCCTTGCGGAGTGGCCTGCCTCTGCCTGTCATTTTTTTTTTTAATGTGTTGTACTATGAGTGCAAGGTGCTGTGCCACCCTATAGGAGTGTTGGGCAGTGGGTACAGTACACTCTGTGGACCTGACAGTCACTGGCAGCCCAGGCAACTGCAATTATAAAAAAATATATATATATTTAATTTGCAAGCTGCTGTGCCACCGTATATATCAGTGGTGGGTGGGCAGTGGCACAGTACACTCTCTGTGGACCTGACAGTCACTGGCAGCCCAGGCAACTGCAATTATAAAAAAATATATATTTTTTTAATTTGAAAGCTGCTGTGCCACCGTATATATCAGTGGTGGGTGGGCACGCAGTGGCACTGCAGTGGGCACAGTACACTCTGTGGACCTGACAGTCACTGGCACCCAGGCAACTGCAATTATAAAAAAAATATATATATTTTTACTTTGCAAGCTGCTGTGCCACCGTATATATCAGTGGTGGGTGGGCAGTGGCACAGTACACTCTCTGTGGACCTGACAGTCACTGGCACCCAGGCAACTGCAATTATAAAAAAAAAATATATATTTTTACTTTGCAAGCTGCTGTGCCACCGTATATATATCAGTGGTGGGCGGGCAGTGGCACAGTACACTCTCTGTGGACCTGACAGTCACTGGCAGCCCAGGCAACTGCAATAATAAAAAATATTTTTTTTTTTTCAATTTGCAACAAGATGCTGTGCCACCGTATATATATCAGTGGTGGGCAGTGCACTGCAGTGGGTACAGTGCACTCTGTGGACCTGACACAGCACTCACTGCAATTATGACAGAGGAAAAAAATATATATTTTTTAAAATGCAAGGTACTGTGCCTGTGCCACCCGAAATGAGTGTGGTGTGCACACAGTACAGTTTGTGGTGGGTTTGTGGCCTCTCACACACAGCGGGCAGGCAACTGCAGTGTACAATAGATATATATATATATATAAAAAAAAATACTCAATTACCAGCCCTAAAAAGGGCTTTTGGGGACACTATATATATATATATATATATATATATATATATATAAATTATACAAATACCAGCCCTTAGAAGGGCTTTTTGGGGTGCTGTCAGGATGCTGTCCTTACAGCAGTAGTGGACCAAGAACACTGACTAACAACTGTCCCTAGCTATTAACAGCAGCAGCAGCAGCACTCTCCCTGCTCTCACTAACACACTGCTTCAGAATGATCTAAGATGGATGTTGCCCTTGCTTATTTATAGGAGGTGGGAGGGTGTGGGAGGGAGGTATGCTGATTGGCTGGAATGTGCCTGCTGACTGTGAAGTTCCGCAGCGGCGAACGCGAACATGCGAAGTTTGCCGGGAACTGTCCGCCGGCGAACAGTTCTGTACATCTCTATGTACAACCTGAGCCATCATCCATTTTCCACATTTGACCATGCAGGGGAATGAGGACGTGGTGAAGAAGTTGTTGATGGTGGATCCTCATCCATTTCCAGGATGCTCCAGTCTTTCAGAAGGTGGATGCCTTCCTCCGTAGAGTTGACAGTATATGACTTTCCATCTTTCGTTATTAAAAGTTTGGCAAGTTTTTGGGTGATTCCTCAAAGGTTTGGTAATAGTGGCTGTATTTCTCCTTTTTTGCATCGTGTATGCAGACAAATTTGGGTAGAACCAAAGGCCCTGGATACATGACTGTGCATTTTCAGGGTTTCTTGTGCACATAAGGAATTTATCCTTCATTTGATAAAAATGTATTCAGGTGATCCTATCCCTTGGAAGATGTTCTGGCAGGTGTCTAGGTTTCGATAGCCTGTGAATCCTATCAATGGACAAGTCGGTTATACTGTAGATGTATCAGGGAACATTTCCTGTAAGATAATTTGGAAAAAAAAGCATGGAGATTGGGTGGTTTAACCGTTTCTGGTATCCCACAAGTTTTAAGGTTATTTCTCCATGTCTGATCTTCAAGATCAGGCCAACTTAGATCTTGGATCTTTTGTAACTCATCTTCCCTTTCATTGTGAGCGTCGATAACTTAATTTACTGTATCAGCAAATCTCTCATTTTATTTTCAATATGGGTGACTCTGCCATCAACTGCCTTGATTTCAGGTTTGAAATGGTTTGTGAGGGATAAGATATTAGCATGGACTGTGCTACGTAAAGAGAAAAGTATGTCCTTTAGAGTTGTATCTATCACAGGTTGGCTTTTAGTAGGGAATTCTCATATGGAGTCTTGTAGTTCCCTGGTGTCATTGAGAGAAGAGTTTATATCTTCATCTCCCTCCAGGTCAGCCTTCTGTAAATTCTGCTGTTTTGCCTTTACTGGGCTGGATGAGGAGGAGGATGACTGTGAATGATAGATTTGCTTATGATGTGGCTTGTCTTTGTGGGGAGAATAGTGCTGTGTAGTTTCACTGTGTCCTGAGGGATAGCCATGCTCTCTGTCAGCGTGCTTACTGGCGCCATCTTAGGAATATATGTGGTGGTGCTGATGGATGAAATCTATCATTCTGTATTTCCCAGCATTTTGTTTTTTCCTGGACATGTTGCCAAGGTGTGCCCGATCATCTAGGAGGAGAAACCACTGCTATCTAAGGCTCAGGAATTATGTTGTGTCATTTTCCTATGAGTTCGGGACATTGCCTTTTATTTCATTTTATGTTCACTTTATTCATCTTCTCAGTCAGACTCATGGCAGACTGCTAATGTTATCGGCTTGGGCACTTGTCGTCCACACATTGTTAAATATGCTCATACTGTCTGTGTTTTGAGATGGAATGTGTATTGTGCTAAGTATTCCTGTTCCATTGTTACATGTTAATGACCCCACATTGATACAAATCTATCTGCATATGATAATGTAATCAGACTCACCTGACCTGATAATGTATATAATGTGTGTGTGTGGGTTCAATAAACAGTTCTTCTTGCTTACCCTCAACATAGAGTCTCATCTCATGTTTGTGGGAGAAGGCTATACCAGCTCTATCTCTCTTCTGCTTGGATCGCTAAATCACTAGCTCTGGTAACAGCAGTTCCTGCTCTACTCTACAGCATCCCTCCCACTAGGGGGAAATTAACATCTCTGGCGGCGAAACCCCTTTTTCCATCGGGGCGGCCACTACAGTAGTCAATGCAGTCTCCAGGAACTGTTCTTTTTTCACACCACCAAAATGGAAGAGGCATAAGAGCACTGTGACTCTCAGATCATACCTGTACTCTTCAACTCTGCCAACTGTTCATGGAGATTTTCCAACTCACCCAGTGGAATTCATTGGGCTCCCTCCCAAAAGGGCTTGTCATCCTGAAGATAAATTTGTTGTTGGGTACTCTTTGCACATTCCACATTAAAATGTATTTTGCAGAACATCTCCCGCCATATCAAGAGTTTGGATTTTTCCTCTCTCTCCATTTAGGTGAAATCAGGGTATTCTACAGGTAGAACCTCTACTGGAATCTCAACTTCTTCTCCCCCCCACCAAATCAGATGGTGAGACTGGGGTATTTGGATTCACTTGTCCTATCAGATTTTGGGCCCTTAACTTCACTAGAGAGTCAGTAATGTTGCAAACACAGATGGACATCCACCCACGACTTGTTGTAAAACCCTGGTTGACACTTACTACTACCATCTTGTCGGGGAATTTTCTTGGAGCAGTAGGGACAGCAGGTCCTGGTATGTATTCCCACACTGCTCTTAGTGAGGGCTTGTGTTGTTAGTGACTCGGCTGATGGGGTGGTTAATTAAGTTTCTGGAGCTAAAAATAAATCAGTAGATAGCAGTGTTTGTCACTTCATGTGCACTAATGCTTAAAGGTTAGGCAGCAAGCTTTGTGAGCTGACAGCTCTTATGTCTAGAAACACTTGGACCTTGTTGTAGTTACAGAGACATTGTTCAAGGATTCAAATGATTGGGAAATATCTATACCAGGGTACACTCTATTCAGGAACGACAGAGTAGGGGAAGTGGAGTTGACATACAGTATATGTAAAAAAACATAAGAGTAACATTAATTAAAAAAAAACAGATGAAATACTCAAAACCCTTTGGATCTGCCTTCCTACCAGAGAGGGATCTTCCCTTAGAATTGGTGTAGTATACAGACCCCCCAGGGCAGACTGTAGATTATGATAGCTTGTTGACTGACAAGATAACTTAAATGGCAATGAAGGGAGAGGTTGCAATCATGGGTGACTTCAATATACCTGACATTAACTGGAATTCTCAAACTGCTATTACAAGCAGGAGCAGTGATGAAATGGAGGCAATGAATAGGGTTTCTCTGAAACTGTTTTTAAAAAGCCCAACCCAATGGGATCACATTCTAGACATAGTACTGATAAATGGAGACCGACAGTATGAAGTGGAGGTGGGAGAAAATTTGGGTTCTAATGATCACCATACAAAAACAAAGGTTTTGAATTTCAAAAGGACAAATTATGCTGTAATGGGGAATGTCTAAAAAATTAATCAAAATGACAAAAGTCAGTAATCAGTGGGCACTAACTAAAAGAAGTTCAAATACCTGCGCAAATTTTACTACCAGTGCTTCCTTTGACAAGTCACTCTCACCCCTGTTAATTCACCAAACGTTTTCCTCCAGAAGAAGCCACTTGTGATAGTGGCGTAACATGTAGAGGTGGAGCCTGGCAGTGGGATCAGATATATGGAACACATGAGAGCTGTTGGATTTTTAAACCTCTGTATTATTGTTTTAAATATGTGAGTGCATTTTATTAAGCTGGGGGTGTGCGGTTTATTGAGCCATTTAACCCAGGTACTGCCCTATTAAAAGCAATTTTTCTTTCCATATGTTTCCTTGGAGCTGTTTGTGAACAGCGTGGAGCCATTATAGGAACCCAAGCATCAGAGAGTATTCCAAATTATGCTGTGTTGACCCCATGTGGTGTAGGTGAGCATGCACTGCATATGGTGAATGGCGCACAGGATAATGGAGTGGATTTACACCATGTGGTAATTTGGGAGGCATGCCATTGCATTAGAGACTTTGTTTTTTTGTTTTTTTTTGCACAAGTTAAAGGAGAATCACCATTGACTTTATTTTTTTTTTTGTAAATCAATTTTTATTGAAAAAACAGGAAAGAAGTAACAATACATGCAAACACGGTAAACAGGGGTACATCCTTATATGAGTACGTACAATACCAACAAGAAATGATTAGCAAAAAAGAAAAATCGGATTGTAGAAATGCCGGTTTCACACATAAGCAAAGAAATATAATGCAAAGAGCACACAACGTGCACTCAATCAAAACCAAACTTGAAATAGGGATTATCTCAGAATGTTGTGGAAGACGAGCTCCCACCCCCGTTGGGTACACACTGTGGGAGCGCCGTTTCCATTCTCTTATTTCTCAGACACAGGGTCGCCACTACCTGTGTATGACTCCCTACCACAAACGCTGTGGAAGTGCCAATATCTTATAGTTACCAAGAATGACCAAACAAACTATGAACATGGTATGGAGTAAGAGGAGGGAAGGGGCAGAGGGGGGAGGGGAATGTGCCACCAGTGCTATGAACATACAACTGATAAAAGTATGCTAACGTGTCATATCATGAGAGGATATTACACAATTAGTCAGGAGGAGGTTGATCAATCCAAGATTGCCACTGTTTCTTGAAAGAGTCCGCCTTCCTAAGTTTGAAGGCGAGCATTTTTTCCATTTCATATTGGAGGGCT
This sequence comes from Pelophylax lessonae, assembly GCF_965119305.1. NCBI lineage: Eukaryota > Metazoa > Chordata > Amphibia > Anura > Ranidae > Pelophylax > Pelophylax lessonae. The sequence goes on along the minus strand of NC_138768.1, from coordinate 423,569,714 downwards.
ACTCTGTTCTTAATCTCTGCTAGGCACGGAGGGCTATTAGTTCTCCATTTGGCTGCTATAGCTATTCTGGTAGCAAATAGTATATGCGCCAATACCTTCCTGGGACCTGGGGGAAAGGAATCCAAACCAAGCCCCAGCAAGGCTAATTCAGGTGTAGGGTTGCAAGCCATTCCCAATAGTTGGGAAGCCCATTTTAATACTACCTTCCACATGGGTTGAACCACCGGACAGCTCCAGAATACATGTAATATATTACCTTGCATTTGGCAATCCCGCCAGCAGAGGGGGGAGAGTTTCTTATCCATAGCGTGGAGTCTATCTGGGGTCATGTAGTATCGATGAAACAATTTCTGGGAGTTGTCCCAGTGGTCCACACAGGCCGAAGACGAACGGCTGTACTGGAATGCCTTCACCCACTGGGAAATATGGAAGGATTGGCCCAGCTCTGTTTCCCATTTTAAAATGGTAGAGGTTTTGCGTAAGGGAGGTTGAAAGTTAAAACATCTATAGCAAAGTGAGATACCCTTAATATTGGAACGGGATTTAGCAATAAGAAATTCCCAAAGCCTTTTTGGTATAGGGTTAATTTTTGAATTGTGGACCTTGTTGTATGCTGAGATCTGGAACTTTGTTAACATGTCGAGGGCCGATTGGGGCTGGATTAAACACTCGGAGAAGTGAAAACCCCTCCTTCTCCACTGCAGAGTCGAAACTCCTGGGACGAGTAAGTCATACGCTGCTAGGGGGGTATTGAGTTGGACACATTCCTCTTCACAGAAGGTTATACTAAGCAGATGGGTCCACGCCTGTAAAGTAGCTTGAATGGTAGGGTAAGAGGAATAATAATTTTATGCAGGAGGCCAGCTGCAACAGTTAGAGCATGTAGGTTTTTACCTGGGGAAACTTGTCTTTCAATCTGATTCCATAAGTTATCCTCTTGGTGTACTAACCAATAGCGGGCTTGTGCCAGTACTGCTGCTCTATACTACGCTTGTGCATTAGGGAGACCAACTGTAGAGAGTGGTCAAGGCTATCCTAGGTGGTCTCCCATCCCAAATAAATTTCCGTAGTAGTGACGCTAGTTTATCGAAAAATAATTTGGGGATGGGGATGGGAAGTGTCCTGAAAAAATAAAGTAATTTCGGAAGTACCTGCATTCTATATGCAGCAATTCTGCCCAGCCAGGAGAGATGGACCTTCCTGATTTGGGAGAATTCGTCCGCAATGCTATTCAATAATGGCGGGAAGTTATAGTCATACAATTTTGCTACCGGAGAGGTAAGTTGGACACCTAAATATGTTATTGAAGGAGCTTCCCAGCTACATGGAAACACAGATTTAAGATCGGAAATGTCAGCAGACGGGATGGAGATCGGAAGAGCATAACATTTGGTAGTATTAATCTTATAATATGAAACTTGACCAAATAGTCGAACAATAGATTGTAGTGCAGGTAAAGATACACTGGGGTCAGTCAGGGTCAAAATAATATCGTCGGCAAATAGTCCCAATTTATGTTCAGTACGACCCACTTTGATACCTTTGATGGTGGAATTGGACCTAATAGCTTCTGCCAATGGTTCTATAGCTAGAGAAAATACAATTGGAGAAAGGGGGCAACCCTGCCTCGTGCCATTTGTCAGGGTGAATGCATCTGACAGGATCCCATCTGTGAGGACTCTCGCCGAAGGTGTAGTATAGAGGGCCATAATAGCCGAATGAATAAACCCACGAAACCCAAACTTATTGAGAGTTTTGGACAAATAGCCCCAATGGACCCTATCAAAGGCCTTTTTGGCGTCCAGCGCCAAAAAGACCGTTGGGGTAGGGTGCTCTTCAACAAACTTCAAAAGATCAATCATACGACGGGTACCATCTGTAGCCTGTCTGCCCTTCACAAAACCTACTTGATCCAGACCCAGAAGATACGGCGTGCACAATAATAGTCTGTTAGCTATCACTTTCGCATATATCTTCAGGTCCACATTTAACAGTGATATGGGCCTGAAGTTGAGGGGGGAGTCCGTCGTCTTCCCTGGTTTGGGGATGGTAACTACCGTGGCTTGGAGCGTTTCCGGAGGGAATCTACCTGTTGTAGAGGCCGAGTTAAAAAGCGGGACAAGATGGGGGATAATTGTGGGGGCCATCAATTTGTAGTATTCTACGGAAAAACCGTCCGTTCCTGGGGATTTGTGGAGTGGAAGGGAATCAATTACAGTTTGAATTTCGTCTTGGGAGAAGGGTTTGTTCAGCATTTCCAGGGAGGCGTCATCTATTTTTGGCAGAGAGAGTGAGGATAAAAATCTGTCAATGTCATGGACTTTGGGGTCGTAAGTGTCGGGGTCGTCTTTGAGATTGTACAACGAACTGTAGTAGTCCCTAAAGACGTTGGCCACATCCTTAGGGTTTGTGAACACTTTACCTGAACTATGGTGCTTAATCATGGGAATATGAGATTTAACCCTTTTTTTCTTAAGTTGGGAAGCTAGAAGTTTACTCGCTTTATTGCCCTGAGAGTACCAGGTCAGTTTCAATCTTTTAAAAATCACATCATGGTCACGAAGCAGGGTAGTCCGAAGGTCGTTTCTCAGGCCAGTAAGTTCCTTCACAACACTAGGAGAGCTGACTGTACTTGTTTTGTGGATTTGTTCTAAACCTGCAATTCTAGACTGTAAGTCAGTTATGTGTGCCGCTCTTTTCTTCCGATCTCTAGCCGTCTGCTGAATAAGAAGACCCCTGGCAACCGATTTATGGGCGCACCATACCACTTCAGGGGAGGTTGTACCATCGGCATTAATGCGAAAATATTCCTCAACCTTAGCCTTGAGTTCCACACTGTACTCCGGATGTGCCAACACAAAAGTGTCATTCCGCCAGATAGGAGCGTGGTGTCTGCTAGAGCCATCCATTATATCTATAGTGACTGGAGCATGGTCCGACCATGTGATAGAATGGATGTCTGCCTGGACAACGCTTTGTAGGAGATACTTATCAGTCAAAAAAAAATCAATTCTAGAATAGCTGCTATGGACAGATGAAAAAAAAGAGTAATCTCTTTCAGTGGTTCGAAGACACCGCCACGGATCAAACAATGCCTCCTCTATACAAAGGGAGCCTAAATTTGGCCTGCGTCTCCGCCCCACTGATGAGCAATCCAAGTCCGCATTCATAACAACATTAAAATCACCGCCCAACAACAAGCGTCCCTTGGCCTGTTTTTTTGCCCAAAGGAATGTTTTCCGCAGGAATCTCATAGGATGCTTATTGGGGGCATATATGTTTACAATGGTATACACAACGTCATTAAGTTCCACTGTTAGCAGGAGGGCCCTGCCATGAGAGTCTTCCGCTCTATGCAGCAATTTGAAGGTCAGCGTGTCTCTGAAAGCCACCAATACCCCATTCTTCTTGGAAGAGTCATTGGCCGTGAAAACGTGTGGGAATCTAGGGTGTGAGCATTTAGGTGCTTTGTTACCTGCAAAATGAGTTTCCTGGATGCAGAGAATGTCGCTTCGGTGCTGCAGCGCTGTTTTCCATAGGCTCCTTCGCTTGTAAGGACTGTTCAGACCCTTGGCATTAAGGGACATCACTCTAATGACCATCGCGGTGCGAGAAATTGCAGGTGTAGCTCCTGGTGGCAAAGAAGGAAAGGAGGAAGGGGAAGAAAACCAAACAAAGAGGGACTGCACAAATCATCCTGAACCAGAAATCTCTGGTATGCTTGAGGAAGATCCGTATGATCCTGAGTACATGGTAAAATGTACAGAAAGTCAGAAAAAACAAGATAGGCGGGTATGTAAAACAAAAATTTGCAAAAAGGGTGCAGGCAATCCCGCACAAAAACATAGGGGGAAACAAAGTCAGGTGAACCGCACAACGGGTGGGCTGGATTCCGATCGGGTCATATGGGCGACCTTATAAGTATGCCAGTAGAGCATAAATATAACTCATGTGGCTGCATCTTGGGGTTTGGTGGTACGTCGTGTATGATCCTGATGTGAGGCAGGGCTTCTGACGTCATCATGCGGGAGATAACCCCATTGCCGTAGTAGCTCCAGTCCCCTAGCCAGTGAGGAGATGGTGTGGGATGTGTTATTTACTGTGACAGTAATTTTGGCAGGAAAACCCCACTTATACAGGATTTTGTGGTTCCTGAGGATTTTGGTAATTGGGACCAAGTTGTGTCTAGCTGAGAGAGTGGCTTGAGACAGATCCGTAAACAGGGAGATTCCAGCATATGGATCTGGGAGCGCAGGGTTTTGCCTCGAGAAGCGCATCAACTGATCTTTCACATGGAAGAAATGTATACGTGCTATAACGTCCCTGGGGACTGACTCAGGGATATGAGATGGCTTCGGTAGCCTGTGAGCCCTGTCGATAAGGAGATCTGCAGGAGTGAGCATGGGCAGGGCAGCATGCATAAGCTGTTGAAGAAAAGAGGAGAGCTCCACTGGCTTCACTGATTCCGGGATCCCCCGGAACTTAATGTTATTCCTCCGCGCTCTGTCCTCTAAATCTGCCACTTTCAGCTTAAGGTGCTTAAGCTCTTCCTCTAATTCAAAGTGAGCATCCACCAGCTCGTTATGCGCCCCTGTGAATTCGCTCAGTTTGTTCTCAGTGTAGTCCACCCTGTCTCCCAGTGAGGCTAGTTCTTTCTTAGTGTGTCTCATGAAAGTAGCCGTATCCTGCTGTAAGGCCCCCCTCAGTGTCCTCATCATGTCCTTCATTGCAGTATCCGTAATAGCTTGACCAGTGGTGGGGTAATCATCCAGCTTCTGGCCGTATGAGACTGTCTGCTCCATGGACTCCCCCTCGTCCATGTCCTGGCCACCTAGCTCCGTGTCCTCATATTCCCCTGTCAGCCTTCTCTTTTGTTTAATGGGGCTAGAGAATGGGGAGGTTCTCTGTGTTGTATGTTCGGCAGGAGACTCACCGGGGTCCAGGAGAGGAGTTTTGGTGTGGCTCGATCCTCCACAGCGCGAGGCGGGAGAGCGGGACCTCGCACGGGCGCCATCTTGGCTGGCTCGGCTCGGCACAGGGGAGAAGAACTCCGATAGTTTTTTGGGCTTGTCCCGCTGTTTTCTCTTCCCTACCGCAGCCATTTCGTGTCCTGGCACCTTTGGGAGTTGACCCGACCGGGTGGTTCAGCTGGATGATCGCTTGGGAAGGCTTACTGTGACCCGTTGTGGCAGAGCGGCGTGATCACTCGTCCATCCGCTCCGGCTGCCGGCTCCGCCCCTCTTGACTTTATTTTTTAGTTCCCTATGGTTTAGCATTTTTTAAATGATATCTTTCTCTAGAACTTTATTGATTTGATGTGAATACTCCACTGATAATTTGTTTTTTTTATGTAAGTTGTTGGTGGTGCAGCGCTATCACATTTCTTTTATTTATTTCTTGTGCATGTTACACATTAGGTACATATTAGGTAATCACACATTAGGTGATAGCAGCAGCTATATATTTATATGTTTTACTAGTAAGTGGCAGCGCTCAATCATTTTCTAGACAATTATTTACTTTTATATTATGCCAAAATAATGGCTATTATATTGTGTTTGTGTGCAAAAAAATTTATTAAAGTGTGCTTAAAAAAATAATATTTAAAAACTGCTCTGTGAATACCACATGACATAAAAAAAATTGCAACACCATTTTATTCTCTTGAGCCTCTGCTCAAGTGGTTAAGATTGGTATACTGTGTTACTAGGACTGTTGAATAGCCACCACTGTTCACCAACTTTCTGAGACACCATACCCAAAGTCAAGGAGAATGACTCTGACTCTCACTCAGAAACAGCAGGAGGCCATCTGCAAGGCTTTCGGCCTCTGCTGATGTTTCCTTACATCTTTCAATTTGGAGATGGCTGTCGTAGGCAGGCTCCCTCACCAGATCATCTGTAGTTTCCCACTGGCTTTCCAAATAACAGTTTTCATAACACTTCTAGGGCTTCTTCCGCAGCATCAAGTGGAATTCTCCCCCTTGGGCATTGTGATTTGAAGTGTCAAACTTCTCCACAGCCATAACATTTATTTGCAGAAAGAGGTATTGCCTAACTCAGACTCCCCTGATGCCTTCCCTCCTTAGGCCAAGTTGGCCACCACTCTTTGCACATTGGTAAGCAATTTCTGAATCCCCGCTTGAGTCTGTACCACCCATTCAGCAGTCTTCTGAACTTCAGGGAAGGTTTGCTGTAAGGTGGATTGTGACTGAGCCATTTTTGTCAGAACCTGGGTTAAGGTCTGGATAACCAGGGGCATTCCACCCTGGGCTCCTTCTGTTACACCCAAACTGGTCTGAGCTGAGGATGTAGAGGTTACATAGTTACATAGTTACATAGTAGGCGAGGTTGAATAAAGACAATAGTCCATCCAGTTCAACCTGTGTAGGTGTGTGTGACTGTAATCATCTAACATAGCCCTCAATCTCCTGATCCTTGAGATGTAAGTCTAAGAGTCTTTTGAAAGTCACCATACTACCCGCAGAAACCACCTCTTGTGGTAGACAATTCCACAATCTTGTAGCCCTAACAGTAAAGAACCCCCCACGTTGCCTGAGGTTAAAACGCTTCTCCTCTAATCGCATTGTATGTCCTCGAGTCCTCATGCAATTCCTTCGAATGAACAGCTTTTCTTCTAAGCTGAGATCCCCATTAAGATATTTATAAATTGCTATCATGTCCCCTCTCAGACGTCTTTTCTCCAGGGAAAATAAATCGAGCGATTGCAGCCGCTCTTCATAGGTAAGGTCCTCCAACCCCCTAATCAGTTTAGTTGCCCTTCTCTGGACTTTCTCCAGCTCCAACACATCCCTCCTGAGGACTGGCGACCAGAACTGGACAGAATACTCCAGATGCGGTCGGACCAGAGTTTTATAAAGTGGAAGGATTATAGTCTTATCTCTGGAATACATCCCTTTCTTTATGCATGCTAATATTCTGTTGGCTTTGGAAGCTGCCGCTTGGCATTGCATGCTGTTGCCTAATCTATCATCAACTAAGACTCCCAAATCTTTCTCCATTTTTGATTCCCCCAAGGGTTCCCCTCCTAACGTGTATTGTGCTTTTATGTTTTTGGTCCCCAAGTGCAAAACCTTACACTTCTCCACATTAAACCTCATTTGCCATGTCGTTGCCCACTCCGTAATTTTGTCCAGGTCATTCTGTAGGATATCTGCTTCATGCTGTGCAGTTATCGCCCTGGCCAATTTTGTGTCATCTGCAAAAACTGATAACGAACTACTGATCCCTTCCTCAATGCTGTTTATGAATAAATTGAACAAGGTTGGTCCCAGGACTGAGCCCTGGGGCACCCCGCTTACTACCTCAGACCAGTCTGAGTATGCGCTGTTTATTACTACCCTTTGGACACGGCCTTTTAGCCAATTCCGTATCCAAGAGCAAACCCTGCTGTCGATACCTGCAGACCTTATTTTATAAATTAAGCGCTTGTGGGGAACTGTATCAAACGCCTTAGCGAAATCCAAGTACACCACATCCACTGGTCTCCCCCTATCTAGCTCACAGCTCACTTCCTCGTAGAATGCTAAGAGATTGGTTTGACAAGAACGCCCATTTGTAAACCCGTGCTGGTTACTACTGATGATGTTGTTGTCTTTAGCATACTCTACGATATAGTCCCTTATCATCCCCTCCAAAAGTTTACATATTATTGATGTCAGACTGACAGGCCTATAATTTCCCGGGATATGTCTCTGGCCCTTTTTGAATATCGGAATCACGTTAGCCTTCCTCCAATCCCCTGGTACATCTCCTGTCCTAATACTGTCAGCAAAGATCAGGAACAGTGGTCTAGATATAACCATACTGAGTTCCTTGAGCACTCTCGGATGTACGCCATCCGGGCCTGGTGATTTGTTTGTGTTAAGTTTATCCAGTCTTTCCCTGATTTCCCCCTCTGTTAGCCATAGTGGCAAGTCCTGTGTATTACTACTAACCATACAGTCATGGTCAGTGTACCCTTCCTTTTCCTGCGTAAAAACTGACGAGAAAAAAGAATTCAGCACGGTTGCTTTTTCAGTGTCCTCTGTAACCATCCTCCCATCATCGTTAATTATGTGTGCAATATGCACTGCCCTAGTTTTTTTGCTGTTGATATATTTAAAGAATTTCTTTGGGTTTTTTTTACTATCCTCCGCTATTTGTCACTCAAAGTTGATTTTAGCCATCTTGATTTCGTGTTTACACTTCTTATTTTCCTCCTTGTATTGCTGGAAGGCCGATACTGTGCCCTCTGATTTATATTTGCACATGTTTCTTTAGAGTGTTAGATTTCTGTGCCAAGGCTTCTTCTTCCCTAATTATTTTCATAATTTAGGAATAGGTCAAGGGGTCACTATGGTCTCTTGCCTGGAGTTCGGGTCTTGAGGCTGTGCCCCTGTCAGAACTTGCACTAGTAGGGCCCTACTCACAGCCTCAAATTCCATTACAACCTTCAGAATGTCCTGATGAATAATCTTGTCTATGGGTGTGGTGAAGACTGACAACTTCTCTGTTTCCCCCCTGATATGAATGCTTAAATAGGTAAGTCACACATTTCTCATATTATCCATAGATTTCTTGGAAGGCTTCCAAACACTTTTCAGCAGTGCAGTCTGGTTTGTTTGATTAAGATTTTGGGTGCCATTGGAAGCAGGTGCCCACAGGCTTATTTGCTGCCTCTTAATTGCATCAGCCACTTTCCATTCCTTTACAGCCTGTACAGCTTGGTCTATTCGGGTGTCAAAGTAATTCTCCCTGAGGACACGTGAATCTTTCCAGATAAGAACCACAACTTTTGGAACACATAGTTGACAGGTGAATATCCTGTATAGCATCAAATATAGGACAAAGGCAAGAAGGCAGAGGCAGTGTAATACTTTGAGCAATGTTTTCTGGGAAACCTTGGGTCCTGACATTCATGTGGATGTTATTCAACATGTACCACCCGCCTAAACATTGTTGCTAACCAAGTACACCCCTTAATGGAAACAGTATTTCCTGATGGCAGTGGCCTCTTTTAGCAGGATAATGCATCCTGTCACACTGCAAACATGGTTCAAGAATGGTTAAAGGAACACAACTACAAGTTCAAGATGTTGACTTGGCCCCCAAGTTCTCCAGATTTCAATTCAATCAAGCATCTGTGGTATGTGCTGGAAAAATAAGTTTGATCCGTGGAGGCCCCACCTCACAACTTACAGGACTTAAAGGATCTAAAACTGATGGCTTGGTGCCAAATAACCCAACATATCTTCAGAGATCTAGTGGCATCCTTGCCTCAATGAGTCAGGGCTGTTTTGGTGGTAAGATGGACTGTTCGTTGCTAAAAGTGGCACATACTCAATATTAGCTTTGTGGTCATAAAGTTATAGATGATTGGTTTATATATACATAAACAGGATATTGGACACCAAAAGGACTTCCATAGATGAACATCAAGACCAACATAGTAATAATCATTCAATTTTTTTGCGGCATTTATAGGAGATATTGCATATGAATAGTTCATATTTACCTTTCTCTTCAGCAAGCAGAGATCTAAACTCCTTTCCATTTTCTACTAGGCTATCCTTAACTGACTTTTTAAATAAAAAAAGGTAGTTTACAGAGCACAATAGCTTTGCCCTACATTTAAAGTCATGGTTGATTAAGCCTGAGTACAGAGTTAGAGAATGACAATCTAAAAGCAAACAGCTTCTGCTGCCCTCTCTCTTTAAATAATCCATAATTCTCCATGAGCCTTGTGACCTTGCATCATTAAACATTCGTTTTATATCCTATACATTTTTTTTTTTTTTTACTCTCTGATGCACATGCTCATTTCCAGTTAATATTAAATTGTATATGGAAAATGTTGACAACAATGCCACTTCCTTCCTCTAAAATGTATGTAATCACTCAATTTTTTTACTATTGGGTGGAAGTGTTAAAATCCTTTCAGGTTTTTATTGTTTTATGTGTATCTGTAGAGACTAACCCTGTCTATTTTTCCTGGTCATCATTGTCTACAGCACTGAAACTGATGGGAAATCCAAACTTTTGTTGTCATTGTTTTGTTTGAGTCATGGGAATGAAAGGCAATGGTAAATTTCCAGTGGGGGCGCCTGCTCCTCTAGCTTTGGGGAGATTATTTTAATTTCCTGTTGTTTTTCTGGCAGGGAGGAAAAGGAAATGTCTATAACAAGGCACAGACAGCACATACACTTTAAGCAGCTATACATGTAAATCATTTGGACCTATATCTATCAACATCATGTTTAAAATAATACTTATGAAGTATTGCCTTATATTATATATTTTTTCATGATCAATGTCCCCAGTGTTTATGAAAATCATAAGGGCTTTGTGACTTTGTACATGCTAAAAGTAGGACGGTCAGGTCACTATTAAAGTAGGTGCTGCAATTCAAGCTATTAAACAGGCCTAGAAAGAGGCTTTATATAATGCCTCGCCTTCCTGACAGCTGGAACACAGTATGCTGTTTTGCATGATTATTTCTTCTAAAATACAGTCCATCAAATGCATTGTTCATAGTGTGTTATTCCCTTAATTGCTAATAACAAACATTACAAGAGTTATAGTTGTAAAATGTAATAATAAAAGCAATGATTAAAGTTTTTTTTGTCCTTGTATTATGTACAATTGTTAAAAATTACCTTCTGTAGTAATTCAAGTCTAAATGATTTAAATTGTCCACTTTTTTTCCTAGAGATTTCTTAAAATTGCTGTTTTTAGAATTGCTGTGTTTGAGTTATGCTTTTAAGAGCCCATGTAAAAACAATCTCTGCATCCTTGAAACCATAATATATCTGAGCAAGAAGTTTGTAATGAAAATGACAAAAAAAGAGAGATGGCCTGGAAACCAGAATAAACTTTTTAAAGCCTGTTTAAATGGTCATCATGATGGAACTGTCATTTCCACTTAGCTAACTATTTTTTAGTTAACTAAGAAGTGTCACTGGGTTTAATAAGTATTGTTTTAATCCTTCTTTTAAATATATGTCCTAATTATCACACTGTCTTTAAAACAGGTCCAGAACTGCTATTTATTTAACCCCTTTCCCTTCATGAATGTTTAATACACTTTCTTAACCACTTGCTGACTGCCCCACGCAGATTTACTGTGGCAGGGTGGCTCGGCTGCGCATAATCACGTAGATCTACGTGATTATGTGCACGCGGTCTCGGCGGTGCGCATGCACATGCCGTGGGAGTAGCTGGTGCGATTGCCGCCAGGCCCCCGCAATCTCGGGGAAACTGACAGGAGAGCCACCTGCCTATGTAAACAAAGCAGGCGGCTCTCCTGTCAGACAGGCACAGTGAGATTGTATGTCTCAGCTAAGATGAAACACTGATCTCTGTGTGTCTTTCACAGAGCCCCCCCCCACAATTAGCAAGCACAATTAGTCTAACTCTTAACCCCTTGATCACCCCCAGTATTAACCCCTTCCCTGCCAGTGTAATTTACTGTATATAGTAACAGTGCATATTATTTAGCACTGATTGATTAATGTATTAATGTCACTGGTCCCCAAAAAGTGTCACTTAGGGTCAGATTTGTCAGCCGCAATGTCGCAGTCCCACTAAAAATCACTGATCGCCGCCATTACTAATAAAAAAAATAAATAAAAAGTCCAAAAATCTATCCCATAGTTTGTAAACAATAAAACTTTTGCGCTTTTTTTTGTTTATAGCGCGAAAATTTAAAAACTGCAGAGGGGATCAAATACCACCAAAAGAAAGCTCTATTTGTCGGAAAAAAAGGACATCATATGTATTTGGGTACGGCGTTGCACGGCCGCGCAATTGTTAGTTAAAATAACGCAGTGCCGAAATGCAAAAAATGGCCCGGTGACTGTGACATTGCGGTGGACAAATCGGACCCCTAACTGACATTCTTGACACTTTTGGGGGGACCAGTGACATTACTACAGTAATCAGTGCTAAAAATATGCACTGTTACTGTACTAATGACACTGGCAGGGAAGGGGTTAACACTGTTAGTGATCAAGGGGTTAAATGTATGCCTCATGCTTATTGACGTGTGTCGGGGGAGGGGGTTCTGTGACAGAGACAGAGATCGCAGGTTCAGCTATGCTGAATCCTGTGATCTGCCCTGTCTGTCACAGAGAAGGTCTACCCGCTATGTTTACACAAGCGGGCGGATCTTCTCTCACTTTCCCCGACGATCGGGGAAGAGAGACGGTGATCGCTGCCTCTCCACCTCCAGCCCGACTCCCGCTGTGTCTAAACTCACGGGAGCAAGCCTCCGACGGCGCGCGCGGGCCGCCGAAACAGGCAGGAGTCCAGTGACGTAGGTCTACGTCGCTGGACACAGGGCTGCCACTGTGCCACAGTAGAAGCACAGTGAGCAGTCTGTGTGTCTTTCACAGAGCCCCCCCCCCCCCCCAGAGACACAGGGCTGCCACTGTGCCACAGTAGAAGCACAGTGAGTAGTGTTGAGCGAACACGGACTGTATTATTCGTGTTCGTACCGAATAATTGGATTTTTTGTACCCGAACACGGACACGGACACTTTACTGTATGTTCGGGTAAAAATCCGTGTTCGGTCGTTTTATTTCCGGGTTTTGCATGCTTTGGCGCTCTTTTCATGGCGGGCTTTCAACAGCCAATCAACAATCGTTTAACTGGTGTGCCTTAAGCCATCCCAGCCATGCCTGCAAATGTCTCAGTAGCTGTGATTGGCCGTCTGAAGCATGTGACCAAGTCTTTATAAGTTCGAGGCAGCCGCAGCGGCGTCATTATGCTGCTTAGATTCAGGGACAGAGCACACATCAACGTGCTGGCTGCTGATTAGGGAAAGATAGGCAGGAAAAAACCATTTGTGTCCGGATAGAATTGAGGGACAGGTCGGAGTGTTTAGGCAGGGCGAGTTGTAGGCATTTTAGGGATAGAGTCTGCTGAATTATATAGGGTCAGTGTCTTCTACAAACTACAATCGATATTGCTGTGTGGGGGGTGGGGTCTGCACTCAATCCTGATCTACGATCTCTTCTCAATCCTGTTAGGGACAGAGTCTGCTGAATTTTAGGGAAACTGTGTTCTACAAACTACAATCGATATTGCTGTGTGGTGTGGGATTGGAGATAGGCAGGTGTCAGTGATCCACATCCATTTTTCTGTGTGTGAGCTGCAGTGAACACAATCTTTTTGGGCTGCAGTGAACACAATCTTTTTGGGCTGCAGTGAACACAATCTTTTTGGGCTGCAGTGAACACAATCTTTTTGGGCTGCAGTGAACACAATCTTTTTGGGCTGCAGTGAACACAATCTTTTTGGGCTGCAGTGAACACAATCTTTTTGGGGTGCAGTGAACAAAATCTTTTTGGGGTGCAGTGAACACAATCCTTTTTGGTGTGCAGTGAACACAATCTTTGTGGGGTGCAGTGAACAAAATCCTTTGTGGGGTGCAGTGAACACAATCTTTTTGGGGTGCAGTGAACAAAATCCTTTTTGGGGTGCAGTGAACAACATCCTTTTTGGGGTGCAGTGAACACAATCTTTTTGGGGTGCAGTGAACAAAATCCTTTGTGGGGTGCAGTGAACACAATCTTTTTGGGGTGCAGTGAACACAATCTTTTTGGGGTGGAGTGAACAACATCCTTTTTGGGGTGCAGTGAACAAAATCCTTTTTGGGGTGCAGTGAACAAAATCATTTTTGGGGTGCAGTGAACACAATCTTTTTGGGGTGCAGTGAACACAATCTTTGTGGGGTGCAGTGAACACAATCTTTTTGGGGTGGAGTGAACAACATCCTTTTTGGGGTGCAGTGAACAACATCCTTTTTGGGGTGCAGTGAACACAATCTTTTTGGGGTGCAGTGAACACAATCTTTGTGGGGTACAGTGAACAGAATCTTTGTGGGGTGCAGTGAACACAATCTTTGGGGGGTACAGTGAACACAATCTTTGTGAGGTGCAGTGAACACAATCTTTGTGGGGTGCAGTGAACACAATCATTGTGGGGTGCAGTGAACTCAATCTTTGTGGGGTACAGTGAACACAATCTCATACTGAAGGTTTGAGGGTGCTGCCTGTTCCATACTCCCCCTACTCCTCATCTAGCCTTTTAGGGGTACAAACAATAGTAATTGGGGCCTAGTGTGGTTGTGTACGTGTGATATACATACACTTTTTTGGGATCATATTTTCTATTCCGCTATTTAATCAAAAACCTTTGGGGATCAGTTAAATTGGGGGATAGTCTGTGTTGGTAAGTGTGAGAGAGATCCACCTTTCCAAGTTGTTGGGGTTCATCTCATACTTCTGAAGGTTTGAGGGTGCTGCCTGTTCCATACTCCCCCTACTCCTAGCCTTTTAGGGGTACAAACAATAGTAATTGGGGCCTAGTGTGGTTGTGTACGTGTGATATACATACACTTTTTTGGGATCATATTTTCTATTCCGCTATTTAATCAAAAACCTTTGGGGATCAGTTAAATTGGGGGATAGTCTGTGTTGGTACGTGTGAGAGAGATCCACCTTTCCAAGTTGTTGGGGTTCATCTCATACTTCTGAAGGTTTGAGGGTGCTGCCTGTTCCATACTCCCCCTACTCCTAGCCTTTTAGGGGTACAAACAATAGTAATTGGGGCCTAGTGTGGTTGTGTACGTGTGATATACATACACTTTTTTGGGATCATATTTTCTATTCCGCTATTTAATCAAAAACCTTTGGGGATCAGTTAAATTGGGGGATAGTCTGTGTTGGTACGTGTGAGAGAGATCCACCTTTCCAAGTTGTTGAGGTTCATCTCATACTTCTGAAGGTTTGAGGGTGCTGCCTGTTCCATACTCCCCCTACTCCTAGCCTTTTAGGGGTACAAACAATAGTAATTGGGGCCTAGTGTGGTTGTGTACGTGTGATATACATACACTTTTTTGGGATCATATTTTCTATTCCGCTATTTAATCAAAAACCTTTGGGGATCAGTTAAATTGGGGGATAGTCTGTGTTGGTACGTGTGAGAGAGATCCACCTTTCCAAGTTGTTGGGGTTCATCTCATACTTCTGAAGGTTTGAGGGTGCTGCCTGTTCCATACTCCCCCTACTCCTAGCCTTTTAGGGGTACAAACAATAGTAATTGGGGCCTAGTGTGGTTGTGTACGTGTGATATACATACACTTTTTTGGGATCATATTTTCTATTCCGCTATTTAATCAAAAACCTTTGGGGATCAGTTAAATTGGGGGATAGTCTGTGTTGGTACGTGTGAGAGAGATCCACCTTTCCAAGTTGTTGGGGTTCATCTCATACTTCTGAAGGTTTGAGGGTGCTGCCTGTTCCATACTCCCCCTACTCCTAGCCTTTTAGGGGTACAAACAATAGTAATTGGGGCCTAGTGTGGTTGTGTACGTGTGATATACATACACTTTTTTGGGATCATATTTTCTATTCCGCTATTTAATCAAAAACCTTTGGGGATCAGTTAAATTGGGGGATAGTCTGTGTTGGTACGTGTGAGAGAGATCCACCTTTCCAAGTTGTTGGGGTTCATCTCATACTTCTGAAGGTTTGAGGGTGCTGCCTGTTCCATACTCCCCCTACTCCTAGCCTTTTAGGGGTACAAACAATAGTAATTGGGGCCTAGTGTGGTTGTGTACGTGTGATATACATACACTTTTTTGGGATCATATTTTCTATTCCGCTATTTAATCAAAAACCTTTGGGGATCAGTTAAATTGGGGGATAGTCTGTGTTGGTACGTGTGAGAGAGATCCACCTTTCCAAGTTGTTGAGGTTCATCTCATACTTCTGAAGGTTTGAGGGTGCTGCCTGTTCCATACTCCCCCTACTCCTAGCCTTTTAGGGGTACAAACAATAGTAATTGGGGCCTAGTGTGGTTGTGTACGTGTGATATACATACACTTTTTTGGGATCATATTTTCGATTCCGCTATTTAATCAAAAACCTTTGGGGATCAGTTAAATTGGGGGATAGTCTGTGTCGGTACGTGTGAGAGAGATCCACCTTTCCAAGTTGTTGGGGTTCATCTCATACTTCTGAAGGTTTGAGGGTGCTGCCTGTTCCATACCCCCCCTACTCCTCATCTAGCCTTTTAGGGGTACAAACAATAGTAATTGGGGCCTAGTGTGGTTGTGTACGTGCGAGATACATACACTTTTTTTGATCATATTTCCTATTCCGCTATTCAATAAAAACCTTTGAGGATCAATTGAATTGCGGGATAGTCTGTGTCGGTACGTGTGAGAGAGATCCACCTTTCCAAGTTGTTGGGGTTCATCTCATACTTCTGAAGGTTTGAGGGTGCTGCCTGTTCCATACCCCCCCTACTCCTCATCTAGCCTTTTAGGGGTACAAACAATAGTAATTGGGGCCTAGTGTGGTTGTGTACGTGCGAGATACATACACTTTTTTTGATCATATTTCCTATTCCGCTATTCAATAAAAACCTTTGAGGATCAATTGAATTGCGGGATAGTCTGTGTCGGTACGTGTGAGAGAGATCCACCTTTCCAAGTTGTTGGGGTTCATCTCATACTTCTGAAGGTTTGAGGGTGCTGCCTGTTCCATACCCCCCCTACTCCTCATCTAGCCTTTTAGGGGTACAAACAATAGTAATTGGGGCCTAGTGTGGTTGTGTACGTGCGAGATACATACACTTTTTTTGATCATATTTCCTATTCCGCTATTCAATAAAAACCTTTGAGGATCAATTGAATTGCGGGATAGTCTGTGTCGGTACGTGTGAGAGAGATCCACCTTTCCAAGTTGTTGGGGTTCATCTCATACTTCTGAAGGTTTGAGGGTGCTGCCTGTTCCATACCCCCCCTACTCCTCATCTAGCCTTTTAGGGGTACAAACAATAGTAATTGGGGCCTAGTGTGGTTGTGTACGTGCGAGATACATACACTTTTTTTGATCATATTTCCTATTCCGCTATTCAATAAAAACCTTTGAGGATCAATTGAATTGCGGGATAGTCTGTGTCGGTACGTGTGAGAGAGATCCACCTTTCCAAGTTGTTGGGGTTCATCTCATACTTCTGAAGGTTTGAGGGTGCTGCCTGTTCCATACCCCCCCTACTCCTCATCTAGCCTTTTAGGGGTACAAACAATAGTAATTGGGGCCTAGTGTGGTTGTGTACGTGCGAGATACATACACTTTTTTTGATCATATTTCCTATTCCGCTATTCAATAAAAACCTTTGAGGATCAATTGAATTGCGGGATAGTCTGTGTCGGTACGTGTGAGAGAGATCCACCTTTCCAAGTTGTTGGGGTTCATCTCATACTTCTGAAGGTTTGAGGGTGCTGCCTGTTCCATACCCCCCCTACTCCTCATCTAGCCTTTTAGGGGTACAAACAATAGTAATTGGGGCCTAGTGTGGTTGTGTACGTGCGAGATACATACACTTTTTTTGATCATATTTCCTATTCCGCTATTCAATAAAAACCTTTGAGGATCAATTGAATTGCGGGATAGTCTGTGTCGGTACGTGTGAGAGAGATCCACCTTTCCAAGTTGTTGGGGTTCATCTCATACTTCTGAAGGTTTGAGGGTGCTGCCTGTTCCATACCCCCCCTACTCCTCATCTAGCCTTTTAGGGGTACAAACAATAGTAATTGGGGCCTAGTGTGGTTGTGTACGTGCGAGATACATACACTTTTTTTGATCATATTTCCTATTCCGCTATTCAATAAAAACCTTTGAGGATCAATTGAATTGCGGGATAGTCTGTGTCGGTACGTGTGAGAGAGATCCACCTTTCCAAGTTGTTGGGGTTCATCTCATACTTCTGAAGGTTTGAGGGTGCTGCCTGTTCCATACCCCCCCTACTCCTCATCTAGCCTTTTAGGGGTACAAACAATAGTAATTGGGGCCTAGTGTGGTTGTGTACGTGCGAGATACATACACTTTTTTTGATCATATTTCCTATTCCGCTATTCAATAAAAACCTTTGAGGATCAATTGAATTGCGGGATAGTCTGTGTCGGTACGTGTGAGAGAGATCCACCTTTCCAAGTTGTTGGGGTTCATCTCATACTTCTGAAGGTTTGAGGGTGCTGCCTGTTCCATACCCCCCCTACTCCTCATCTAGCCTTTTAGGGGTACAAACAATAGTAATTGGGGCCTAGTGTGGTTGTGTACGTGCGAGATACATACACTTTTTTTGATCATATTTCCTATTCCGCTATTCAATAAAAACCTTTGAGGATCAATTGAATTGCGGGATAGTCTGTGTCGGTACGTGTGAGAGAGATCCACCTTTCCAAGTTGTTGGGGTTCATCTCATACTTCTGAAGGTTTGAGGGTGCTGCCTGTTCCATACCCCCCCTACTCCTCATCTAGCCTTTTAGGGGTACAAACAATAGTAATTGGGGCCTAGTGTGGTTGTGTACGTGCGAGATACATACACTTTTTTTGATCATATTTCCTATTCCGCTATTCAATAAAAACCTTTGAGGATCAATTGAATTGCGGGATAGTCTGTGTCGGTACGTGTGAGAGAGATCCACCTTTCCAAGTTGTTGGGGTTCATCTCATACTTCTGAAGGTTTGAGGGTGCTGCCTGTTCCATACCCCCCCTACTCCTCATCTAGCCTTTTAGGGGTACAAACAATAGTAATTGGGGCCTAGTGTGGTTGTGTACGTGCGAGATACATACACTTTTTTTGATCATATTTCCTATTCCGCTATTCAATAAAAACCTTTGAGGATCAATTGAATTGCGGGATAGTCTGTGTCGGTACGTGTGAGAGAGATCCACCTTTCCAAGTTGTTGGGGTTCATCTCATACTTCTGAAGGTTTGAGGGTGCTGCCTGTTCCATACTCCCCCTACTCCTCATCTAGCCTTTTAGGGGTACAAACAATAGTAATTGGGGCCTAGTGTGGTTGTGTACGTGTGATATACATACACTTTTTTTGGATCATATTTTCTATTCCGCTATTCAATAAAAACCTTTCTAGGGCAAGATCTTAAATTACAGAAATATGAGGAGACCGTCAAATAAGGGCCGTGGCCTGGGTCGTGGTGCTGCTGGTAGAGCTCCTGTTGCAAGGAGAGGACATGGTCGATCTGTGCCAGCTACACGCACAAGTGAAACACCTTCCTCAAGTGTGAGTAGGCGACAGAACCTGCATCAGTATTTGGTAGGGCATCAAACGCCCCTAGAAGTGATGAGGCCAGAACAAGTTGAGGCGATAGTAGATTGGTTTGCTGCTGACAGTGCCTCCAGTTCCTTCACATTGTCTCCCACCCAGTCTACTGCAGAAAGGTCAGAGTTGGCACCTGCAGCCAATGTCCAACCGTCTTTCACCTCACCCCCTTGCAAATCAGGCCAGCAGTCTGAGCCCCAAGCCATACAGCAGTCTCTTATTCTTTTTGAGGACTCTGTCAGCAGGGTTTCCCAGGGCCATCCACCTAGCCCTGCCCCAGAAGTGGAAGAGATTGAGTGCAGCGATGCCCAACCACTT
Source organism: Pelophylax lessonae (assembly GCF_965119305.1). NCBI lineage: Eukaryota > Metazoa > Chordata > Amphibia > Anura > Ranidae > Pelophylax > Pelophylax lessonae. Next base: position 423,550,253 of record NC_138768.1, on the reverse strand, counting down.
ATTTCTCAAGATGAGTACATGCAAGGATCATCGCAGCACGTCTCCGATGATGACGAAACGCAGGTGCCAACTGCTGCGGCGTTCAGCATTGTGGAGACCGACAAGGAGGGCAGGGGTGAAGACTGGGTGGAAGATGATGTGGAGGACGATGAGGTCCTCGACCCCACATGGAATGAACGTCATGCAGGTGAACTGAGTAGTTTGGAGGAAGAGGCGGTGGTCGCACAGAGCCACCAGCACAGCAGAAGAGGGAGCAGGGTGCAGAAGCGGAGCGGCCGTGCCCTAGACACTACGCCCGCTACTGCCCAACGCAGCAAGGGAACGAGCGCACCAAAGTCAGCTCAAAGGAGTTCTCTAGCGTGGAAGTTCTTTAGAAAATGTGCTGATGACAGGACACGAGTGGTTTGCACCCTGTGCAATCAGAGCTTGAAGCGAGGCATGAACCTTCTCAACCTGAGCACAACCTGCATGATCAGGCATCTAAGTGCAAAGCACGAGCTGCAGTGGAGTACACACCTTCAAAACCAAGAAACGTCTCTGGCTCATCCTGCTTCCTCTTCTGCTGCAGTCTCGGCCGCTCCAGCCACATCTGTAGTGATACCGGCACCTGCCACCCCGCAAACAGACGATCTGTCAGCAACACCACCACCTGGGTCACCAACAACCATCTCCACAATGTCCCGTGGAAGCGTTCAGCTTTCCATCTCCCAAACACTTGAGAGGAAGAGGAAGTACCCCCCTACCCACCCGCGATCCCTGGCCCTGAATGCCAGCATTTCAAAATTATTGGCCTTTGAAATGCTGTCATTCCGTCTGGTGGAGACGCACAGTTTTAAAAACCTTATGTCGGTGGCTGTCCCACAGTACGTCGTGCCCAGCCGCCACTACTTTTCCAGGCAAGCCATCCCTTCCCTGCACAACCAAGTGGGGGAAAAAATCAGGTGTGCACTGCGCAACGCCATCTGTGCCAAGGTCCACCTAACTACGGATACGTGGACCAGTAAGCACGGTCAGGGGCGTTATATCTCCCTAACGGCACACTGGGTAAATGCAGTGGCGGATGGGCCTGAGGCGGATAGCAATTTGGCGCATGTCCTTCCACCACCGAGGATTGCAGGGCGCTTCAGTTTGCCTCCTGTTCCTAACTCCTCCTACTCCGCTTCCTCATCCTCTACCGCCTCCTCATCCGGACAGCGTAACACCTTCACCACCAACTTCAGCACGGCCAGGGGTAAACGACAGCAGGCAGTTTTACAACTTGCCTGTTTGGGGGACAAACCACACACCGCGCAGGAGTTGTGGAGGAGCATGGAACAGCAGACAAATGAGTGGTTGCTGCCAGCGAGCCTCAAGCCCGGCCTGGTGGTGTGCGATAACGGGCGAAATCTCATAGCAGCTCTGGGCCTAGCCGGTTTGACGCACATCCCTTGCCTGGCGCATGTGCTGAATTTGGTGGTGCAGAGGTTCCTTAAAAACTACCCCGATATGTCAGAGCTGCTGCAGAAAGTGCGGGCCGTTTGTGCGCACTTTCGGCGTTCTCACCCTGCTGCTGCTCGCCTGGCAGCGCTGCAGCGTAACTTCGGCCTTCCCGCTCACCGCCTCATATGTGACGTGCCCACAAGGTGGAACTCCACCTTGCACATGCTGGAAAGACTGTGCGAGCAGCAGCAGGCCATAGTGGAGTTTCAGCTGCAGCACGCACGCGTGAGTCGCTCTGCGGAACAGCACCACTTCACCACCAATAACTGGGCCTCCATGCGAGACCTGTGTGCCTTGTTGCGCTGTTTTGAGTACTCCACCAACATGGCCAGTGGCAATGACGCCGTTCTCAGCTTAACTATCCCACTTCTATGCCTCCTTGAAAAAACAATTCGGGCGATGATGGAAGAGGATGTGGCACAGGATGAGGAGGAGGAGGAGGATAAAGAGGTAACATTTCCAAGGCTTTCAGGGCAGTCATTCGCAAGGGGCTCCGAGGGTGGGTTCCTGCACACGCAAACGCCAGGGACGCAATTGTCCAGCAGGGGCACAGTTCTGGAGGATGAGGAGGATGAGGAGGAGGAGGAGCTGGAGGAGGAGATGGAACCATGTTCACAGCAGGGTGGCACCCAGGCCAGCTCATGGCCATCACTGGTGCGTGGCTGGGGGGATACAGAGGACACGGACCATACACCTCCCACAGAGGACAGCCTTTCGTTGCCTCTGGGCAGCCTGGCACACATGAGCGATTACATGCTGCAGTGTCTCCACAACGACCGCCGAGTTGCCCACATTCTAACTTGTGCTGATTACTGGGTGGCCACGCTGCTGGATCCCCGTTACAAGGACAACGTACCGTCCTTAATTCACTCACTGGAGCGCGATCGCAAGATGCGCGAGTACAAGCGCACGCTGGTAGACGCCATGCTGCTGGCATTCCCATCTGACAGCGGGGCCACAGTGGAAGCACAAGGCAGAGGAGGAGGAGGAGGAGGTCGCCAACGCAACCAGGGCACCGCCAGCACCTCAGAAGGCAGGGTTAGCATGGCCGAAATGTGGAAAAGCTTTGTCAGCACGCCACAACAAACAGCAGCACCAGCAGCTCAGATGGAACGTCTTAGCAGGAGGCAGCATTTTACCAACATGGTGGAGCAGTATGTGTGCACACGCCTACATGTAGTGAATGACGGGTCTGCCCCCTTCAACTTCTGGGTCTCCAAATTGGGCACATGGCCTGAGCTTGCCCTTTACGCCTTGGAGGTGCTGGCGTGCCCTGCAGCCAGTGTATTATCTGAACGGGTATTTAGCACGGCTGGGGGCGTTATAACAGACAAGCGCAGCCGCCTGTCCAGAGACAATGTGGACAAGCTCACGTTCATTAAAATGAACCAGGCATGGATCCCACGGGACTTTTCCGTACCTTATGCAGAATAGCAATGGATACCGACCTTACCCACCCATTGTTCCATTTTTGCTCTTTCTCACTCTTTTGGGGTGTACCCTCATTTAAAATTTGTGAAAAGAAGCAGTGTTGGCTACCTCGTCCTCCTCCTCAGGGCCAGATTAATGTAGGGGCTATTGGAGCTGCAGCTCCAGGCCCCTACCTTTTATATAGGCCCCGGGTTGGCCATATTCACTGTTACCGCTCTTCTGTCACTTGTAAACACAGAAGTCTGGCTTCTATGCTCGCTTCCCCAGGCAGCACCCTCAGAACCTCCCCACACAGCGTGAAGGCCGGACAAGGAGGGACAGTTGGCGATGCATGGATGTGTTTATGGGCTTCAGAGACAGCATCCCATGTTGAATTAGGCATGCATGGCTGCACCCTTCCTCCTCTGGGTGCATGGCAAGGCACGGCCCTAAGGCCCTTCAAAATCCTCAGCACCAAGCCCATGATGCTGTTAATCCGGCCCTGGTCCTCCTCCACCGCCGCTTCCACCTACACCGCCCATAGGTGTGCGCAGCCTATTGCATTAAGGTGTGCACCCCAAAGTTGAAATACACATGCATGTGTTTGCCAGCAGGGAGAGTAATGTATCGGGGCCATGTACCTGTAGGCAAGGAGAAATAGAGCAGAGCAGGTCCCAGGGAGATCTTTCCCATCTCCTCACTGGCAATGCTATGTGCCCTAGGTGATTAGGGTGTGCCCAGGCACACCCAGCACACCCTGTGCGCACGCCTATGTCACCGCCACATCCACCACCACCTCAACCTCCCTCCTACTCCATATGGGCCTCGTCCTTCAGAGATGAAGAAGAACATTGTTTTATTTTTCTGTTTTTTTTTGTTGTTTTAAGTTATTTCCCTATCCACATTTGTTTGCAGAGCACTTGCCATGCTCTTAATTACGTTTTGCTGCCATTTGCAGCACTCTAGCCCTTTCCTTTGGTGTTTTAGAGCCATTTTAGTGCCTTAAAGTTCGGGTCCCCATTGACTTCAATGGGGTTCGGTGTCCGGGAAAAGTTCGGTAAAAGTCCGGGACACGGACCCGGACTTTTTTTTAAAGTTCGGTCGAACCCGTCGAACACGGACATCTAGGTGTCCGCTCAACCCTAACAGTGAGCAGTCTGTGTGTCTTTCACAGAGCCCCCCCCCCCCCCAGAGACACAGGGCTGCCACTGTGCCACAGTAGAAGCACAGTGAGCAGTCGCAAAGTCATTAAACAGCTATTAAGAGAGAGAGGGTAAGGCTGGCCATACACTATACAATTTTCTTATTCAATTTAATTTAGATTTACCTTTAACTATGTAGTGCAAGGGCCTGCCTGATTGCATACAAATTGAAAGTGTTTAGGTTTGACCCTATATTACATGGTTTTGGTAAATCTAAAGGAAAGTTGAACAAGAAAATTGTATAGTGTATGGCCAGCCTAAGCCTATGTAGAATTAAAGGAAACCTGTTTTTTTTTTTTTCTGCAAAATAAGTACATTAATGCTATATTGGTAGATAGGCGAGCTGGAATTTAGAAAAAAAAATAACTTGGCCATTAAATATCATTTACAACAAGCTGTAGTAGATGCAAAAATATTATTGTTTTGGTGCTGTCTGACAGCAGTACTCACATTTATTGTCTGAGCAGTAGTGATGAGCCGGAACCCCCCGGTTCGGTTCGCACCAGAACACCGCGAACAGAGGAAAAGTTTGTTCAAACAAATGAACTCCATTGAAGTCTATGGGGCTCGAACCTTGAAAATCAAACGGCCTCATTTTAAAGGCTTAAATGGAAGTTATTGCTCCAAAAAACTGTTTGGGGGTCCGGGTACTGACTTGGGGAACATGTAGCAATGAAAAAAAAGTTTTTAAAAAAGATAATTTTTAACCACTTGCCGGCCGCCGAAAGTACATATACTGCGGCGGTCAGCCCCTCACAGGCAAAGTGACGTATGGGTACGTCACTAGCCTGTGAGGCTCTGGGGAGCGATCGTCCGTGACAGCGGGAGAAAGGCAGGCAGCTGATGTAAACAAGCCGCCTGTCATTCTCCCTTGTGTAAGAACAGTGATCATACGGTTCTACTATGTAGGACCGTTGATACCTGTTCCTACACCTCAAGCCACAGCCAATCACAGTAAGAATCACGCCCCTAGGGACACACACCACCCCTCCCTCTCAAAAAAAGTTAACTCCTTCACTACCAGTGTCATTTTACAGTAACAGTGCATATGTATAGCACTGATTACTGTAGTAATGTCACTGGTAACCCCAAAAGTGTCAAAAATGTCAGTCAAGGGTCCGATCTGTTTGCCGCAATGTCGCAGTCCCGCAAAAAAAAAAAAAATCGCAGATCGCTGCCATTACGCGTTAAAAAAAAAACAACAAAAATGACAAAAATCTTTCCCTTAGTTAGTAAACGCAATAACTTTTGCGCAAACCAATCAAAATACGCTTTTTGCGATTTTTTTTTTACCACAAAATGAGTGAGGAGTGGTCAAGAGGAATGACCACATCCTGTGGGTGGTCTTTTGTATACAGGACTATAAAAAGGAGTAATTAGCATGAGAAAAGCATCTCTCTTCTTTGGGTTTGGAGCTGTGGGACAGCCATGAGGCAGTCAGGATTTCTCAATGCCTTGTTTTCTCCAGAGATCCATCGGAAGCAACCACCAGAGCTAAGTATTTATTTGATATTCTTGGGACAAGGGTTGTATGTTTAAGACGTGGTCATTTTAAGCGTATTTCTGCTGTTTACAGACCATAGGCTGTTCATTTGTTAGGCATTGTTATATCTGCCAGTCTTGTGATATGTACCTAATATTGTAATAGTTTGTATGTACGGCATGTTTTGTATAGTAAAAGCACATTTATACACTGCAGAGGTCTGAGCTTCCTTGTTCATACCGCAAAGTAACCTTGCTAGATAGACGCAAGCAAAACACAGTGTCAGAAACCAAGGAAAAAGGTGATATCTCTCCCTCACATGACAGTGTTTAAGCCTAGTGATCAGCTGCTAGTACCAGATAAAGATGGGCCGAACACCCACCTGTTCTGTTCGCACCAGAACTCCCAAACAGAGAAAAAGTTCTGACCCGAACGGTGAACCCTAATAAAGTCTATAGGACCCGCAATTAAAAAATCAAAGTGCCCATTTTGAAGGCTTATATGCAAGTAATTGGTCATAAATAGGTATGGGAGTCTGAGTACTGTCCTGGGGGGCATGTATCAATGCATTTTTTTTTTGAAGATCATTTTAAAGTAGCATTGATTTTTGCATTTAATGATGCTTAAAGTGAAACAATAAAAATGAAAAATTCCTTATATATAGTGCCTGGGGGGTCCCATTAGTCTGTTTGTAAAGTGACACATCTGTACCATGTATAGAACATGCTCCACCAAAAATTACATTTCTAAAGAAAAAGCAAATGAGTGAAATTACATTTAAATTGTTGGCAATAGAATATCCACATACCACATACCCTTGGGTCTGGTATTTATTTTAAGGGGAACCCTATAACAAATCTGGTTTGTATTTTAAGGGGAACCCTATAACATTTTAAAATCCATACCAGACCTGTATCCAAGCACGCAGCATGGCAGGCCAGGAAAGGGGGGGAAGTGAGCGCCCCCCCTCCTAAACCATACCAGGCCACATGTCCTCAAGGGCCTCATCCCCACAACCCTGGGCTGTGGTTGTGGGGGTCTGTGGGCAGGGGGCTTATCGGAATTCGGAAGCTCACTTCACCAGATCACGCCCCCTTGTACCCCTACCCATTCACCAAAAATGTGTCAAAAATTAATAAAAACACAGAAATAGTTTTTGACAATTTCTTTAATGAAAAAACAGTAGATCTGCCATCAATCACTATGCCAACCACACCACCGTACTCAAAGAAAAAAAAAAAAAAAATATGCTCCTTCATCAACGAAGGCAAACCGCCAGATACCTGGCTTGCCGTTTGACAATACTTATATAGATAAGGGCAGGCCACCTGGCAACGTCACCTTGTGGATCGCCCCCTTGTGACATCACTGACCCAGAAAATACAGGTTAGTGACCCCATTTAAGGACAGTCAAACAGCAAGCCAGGCATTTGGCGGTTTGTCTTAGTTCATGGCCGAGCATTTTGTTTTTTTTTCTCGGGTCCAGTGGTGGTGTCTGCATTGTGATTGATGATGGATCTACATCAAGGGACACGGTTTTCTTATTTTTTACTTAGAAACAACAACTCCAATACCATAACATATAAAATTACTTTGTTTATTTGAATTACATATAAAATGTATATGACATATTCAATATAACATTGTTTATAAAAAATATATACATCATGATCTCACAGCCATAATCAATTTGTATTGAACCTTCCAATAGGAATACATATATATATATATATATATATATATATATATATATATATATATATATATATATATAACACCCTATGCGTTTCGGGACAACGCCCTTCCTCAGGGGGATAAGGAGGAGATGCAACAATTCATAGTTTGCTTTTTTGTCTCATCTAAGTTAAAAAGGTATGAGGTGTAACAAAACCCCAACCTTCACTGTGCTCGTGGATTTCCGTCAGTATACCGCTTCCTCCCAGTCTTGAGCATAGATATTAAATATTCCAGCCGCCTCCATACAAAGCTAGGCCGACAACTTAGCTTGTTCTGGAACGTTCTCCTTTATTGAACAGTCACACAGAATTTATATACAGCATGGACAGATTACCCCATCAGGTCAGGGGTTGCCTGATTACATTATCATATGCATAAGAAATTGTATACAGAATGTTAGGGATACAAGTGGTAGCCTGATGGCAGAGGAAGGCCCCACATGTGCTGGAGGGCGGAGCTTAGACAGGACCCCCCAAGGTAAGTGACACAGGCTAACCTGGGGTGCGGAATCTAAGTATCCACCGGATTTCGCCAGGGCCTCTAGTGGTGAGGATGGACTTTGCTGCGTGTGGATACCAGGTCGCAGTCCTCAGGGTCGCCCCACCAAGGGAGAAACCGGTCAAGATCCGAAGGCAGATAAGCAGACAAGGGAGATCCGAGAGAATGGTCAAACAAGCCGGGGGTCAGGACGGGCAGCAGGTCAACAAGGTCAGGAACAAGCCAAAGGTCAAAACGGATATCAAACAGGTAACAGGAAGCAGGCTTCAGGAACACAGGAAGAGCTGCAGACAAGACAGCGAAGACACAGTGCTTCTGAGCTGTTTAAATAAGGCAGCCTGTTTGCCAATTACTGCAATTAGTCTGCTCTAGGTTAACCCTTTAGATTGCAGAATCATGACAGCACATCAGTGTGCTCAGGAAGCATTCCTAACACAGAAATAGAATTAACCTGAACTAATTATCTAGCCATCTGGACAGAAACAATATATGAGTTCATTAACAAGTAACAATGGGATAGACAGGCTTAACAGAATACGCATCACACCTCAATACACATACAATAGGAAGAGACCAACAGTGACAGACAATGTGTGAGGCAGTCTTCATAGGTTTCTTGAGATAAATATTACTGTCCCATTTGAAGTAATCCAAACCATATTCTCAGTTTCCATTAAGTATCTGTCTTTCATACCCAGGGATGGTGGGGAGTACTGTCACATGAGGGTGTGGGAATCTATACTGAATTAAAATGTTGTAATAAATCATCAGCACTCTGCAGGTATTGGTAGACACCACAGAACCCGAGAGCCATCTGGGGCAGGGCCAACATATGAAGCTCACGGAGGTCCCAATATGAGGGCCATCTAGGGTCCCAGCTTTGAGTACTAATAGATAGGTAATAGAGTCACCAGGTTTACAGATGGTCTTTTCCAAGGGTAGATCTGTATAGAAATCTATACCGCTCATCTGTTTGGTGTGTTTCATCCATGGCAAATGAGTGCTGCTTGAGTTTTTATTACTTTTTGAAACTTTTTGGTGAATGGGTAGGTGTTCTATGTACCCCCTACTCACTCCCATATGGGGGGGCCAGGATATGGGGCCTTCTTGTTGAAGAGGGCATTACAATTCTGATAAGCCTCCTGCCCCTACAACCACAGCCCATAGTTGTGGGCATGAGGGCATGTGGCCTGGTATGGTTCAGGAGTGGGGCGCACGCTCGTCTCTCCCTTTCTTGGCCTGCCAGGATTTTGGGGGGGGGACCCCACACCATTTTTCTTCACTTTTTTATTGCTGGCAATGTTTTTTTTATTCAGCTATCAGCGGGGAAGCCCATTGTAGTTGATGACTCATTGATTGTTAAGGACGCCACGGCCAGCTTCCCGGCCCACACTTTAACAACCAGCTATTCACTGCACCCTGATTGGGTAAAACTTTGCCCAATCAGGGCCTAGAATGCACTGTGCAGTGCATTGCAGGGTGTTTGGGGGGTATTTGCCCCCCCGAACGCCCTGCAATGCACCGCACTGCGCCTTGCAAATTCGGGTGTTCACCAAATAGGTGAACAGGCAATGTTTGGCCTGAGCTTTTGCTCAGCCCGAACCGTTTACCCAACTCTAGTACCAGGTATAGTCTACAGTTATGATGGAAACAAGGTGAGTATAAATGGGTTGTGGTGGGGCGGGGGGCTTTTGCAGAGAAGCTGTCACTTTACCTGCTTTGGTAAGGTGACAATTGGGGAGAATTATTAAAACTAGTGCACACGGCATCTGGTTCAGCTGTGAATAGCAACCAATCAACTTCTAACTTCAGCTTGTTCAATTAAGCTTTGACAATAAAATCTAGAAGCTAATTTGTTTCTATACAGAGCTGTGCCAGATTTTGCACTCTACAATTTTAGTAAATTAACCCCAATGTGTCTCTAACCTGCAGTACATATATATATGTCAAAAAAAAGAAATCCCCTATTGGTGGGACTTTTAACTCCCGACTAGTTTCGGAGTTATACAATTACTCCTTCTTCAGGGAGGAGAGTAACCCTGGATGGTGGTCTGTGGATAATTTGATCAGACAAAAATCAGTCACATAGACAGAATGGTACAGTCATATATACATTACATCAATTTATACAAAACATTCAAAAATAGAAAGAAGACAAAACTTACATTCTATGCAGTGATGAATGGCACTATGTACCTGCCAAGATGTATTAAAATCAGGTGCTGTATATGCTCTGCCGAACTTATACTGTGGCCGTGTTCAAGGTATGGTTGAGGTGCTGAGACCCCATACAAATGTATTAAAGAGAAGAGGAGTAAGAGGTCTGGGTCGTACCAGACACACCGCCCTCGATGTTATCAGCAAGCGAGCATTTAGCTCACTGCTGAAATTCGAGGGTTTAAATGTGAAGTCAGATTGACTCCGCAGCTGTGTGCACTTAACTGAATTAGATTTCCTGCCGCTGATAGCCCTGTGGGGTCCCTGGTGTGGAGGGGCCGGACGCTCTCCCTATCCATTAGCCGGGTATCCGACGTGGCGGAAGTGCGGTCGGCTTCTGCGCACCACCGGCACGTCACATGACCCGTCAGCGTGGAACGCAGGCGGGGCATGATGTGAGTTACTGTCTGCAAGTCTCGTGATATGCGAGACTAATGCAGAGCAGAAGACTCATAATGCGGCTCGCCACTAGGTGGCGGCCGCTTACCGTGCCGGGTTGTCTGCTTGGTAAAAAAAATCAAATATCCATTTGAAGCACCTTACTCCATCCTGCAGAGACAAGAGATATATCAAGATATCTGTCAAAGGAGGAGAATGATTATCTCTCTTTACTGTTGTACAAATTGTGTTAGCACACAAAAGGGGCAACAAAAGAGAGGAAAAGGGAATGGAGTTGGAAGAGTTTTATACTTAGAAGCCCATACGGCTTGGTTTGTGTGTCCTCAGACTTTTTATGTATGTCGATCTTTCAGGGAAAGAGACAAAAAAAGAAGACTATCTTCCACGGCCCAGAAGTGGTTCAAAAGAGCATAGACGCATCTGTTGGGAGACTAGAAGCCAAAGAAAAGGGGGAAAAGTTTACATGTATATACAAAAAATACATATGTACATATTTAATCCTAGACACTACAATAACATCATCATTAGTGACCCCTACTGTTGAGACGCTGTAGCAGCGGAATAGGTCTCTTCTCACTGACAGTGATGGAATCTTAAGCATGAGGAAGGAAAACGTACTTTTCCATTCCACCTGAGGTGAAGCCTTCTAGAAAAGGTTTGAAGGATATCATCTCGTTCAATCCTGGGGGTTCAGTAGCCCTGAGGAGATATATCCACCGTAGTTCCATTTGCAGGAGGACCTTGTTCCAGTCTCCTCCTCTGGAACTAGGGTGGATTCTATCTAGGATTAAAAATTTGATTTTTGGAAATTTTCCTCGATGGATAAGTCCTGCATGCCGCCCCAGAGGTAAATCCGGGTCAAATCTTTTCCTTCCAGCTGTTCAGCCTTAATTTGGGATCCAGTTGATCTGACTTGGTATCCTTCAAATACCATCCACCAAGGAATGGCATACTCCTCTTCTCTTTAATACATTTGTATGGGGTCTCAGCACCTCAACCATACCTTGAACACGGCCACAGTATAAGTTCGGCAGAGCATATACAGCACCTGATTTTAATACATCTTGGCAGGTACATAGTGCCATTCATCACTGCATAGAATGTAAGTTTTGTCTTCTTTCTATTTTTGAATGTTTTGTATAAATTGATGTAATGTATATATGACTGTACCATTCTGTCTATGTGACTGATTTTTGTCTGATCAAATTATCCACAGACCACCATCCAGGGTTACTCTCCCCCCTGAAGAAGGAGTAATTGTATAACTCCGAAACTAGTCGGGATCTGAGTCTCCTCCCTGAATTGGTGTGGTTATTTCTAATTGCACATGTGATGTATATTACTTTACTTGCCTTTTATATTTCATTGTTATATTGTTTTTTCTAATAAAATATTATATTTTTCAAAATTTGTGTATTTAAGAGTGCCTTAAAAGTCCCACCAATAGGGGATTTCTTTTTTTTTGAGATTACATATTGGGATGTGGCACCATCAATAGTACCCAACACAGGTATCCCTTTTTTACATATATATATGTGGCCTCTTGGTGGGTGGGCTTTAATGCAGAGATGCCGTATATATGCGACCTAAATGTAAACATTTGTGCTGAGAGCCCTGAGCCACACGCTCTCAGCACAGTTACAGGGGGAACTGGAAAGCTCCCGATGCCTATTTGCACTTGGGGCTTTCAAATCATGTGACCACTGTGATAGCCAATCACAGCAATCCCATGACTGGAATGCCAGCCTCCCGGAATTAGGAACTCTTAAAGGGCCAGGAGGTAGTCTGTGGGAAGGGGTTAAGCACACATTAATTCCAGTAAAACATGTCTTATTTATGTTTACTGATTTATGTGACCAATATAATAGGATATTCATAACCTGTATCTGTGTACAATTCATTCATTTTCTAATACACAGCCCATTTCAATTGGACAACATAACAAAACCTGCACTTTTGTGTTTTTTTAGTGTAGCAAACCACAAATTGATTGACCTTTACAATAATAGATAACACTTCTGGGTCACAGCAATCTAGTTCATTTTGCCAGTGCTGCTAACAATAGACAGAAACCAGGCAGAATGAAGAAGATAGCAGCTAAAGGTCAGAGGGTAGTAGGTAGGAACTCAAATCCATTAGTTGAGTTTAGGCAATATAAGGAGCTTTTAGGAAGTAGAAGGCAAGATGAGTTGTAACTAGGAGTAAACAGAAAAAAGGTAGTCAAGATGAGTCATGACCATGGGTAATCAGAAAAATCAGAAACATGGTGTTTAGTCACACACCCAGAAACCAGTAACAGCCAGAAAGTAGGAATCAGTAATCAACCAGCTCTGTGACAAGGAGTAATAAGGATGCAGGCATCAGGAGTCAAGCCAAGATAACCCCAGCATAACCCGAAGAGGAGCCATGCCATATATCCCAAGCAATCAGGCAACCAGGAAAAATTGAATTCAGGCGTCAGAACTTAAGTCAAGTTTAATGAGCAATTTAAAAGGGTGCATGTATGGAACAAAAGGTTTTTTTTTATTTTGATAGAGAAGAAAAGGATTAAAACCCCTACCAGGTCATTGTGTCCTAAATCTTATCAAAGTGGGAGTTAAAGAGTTGTCACAAGAACAGGTGTCCCTCAAAATTCCGGTCCCTCGGACGGAGTCTGTTTTTCTAATTTTCTCATTTTCTGAGCGGGGGATTGATCTGCTGATACCCCGCTGAGCAGGAGGAGGACAGCTGTGTCTCTGCGCTGTGTGCGGAGACACAGCTGTCAGTTCCCCATGCATCTCTATGGGGGAAATTGGATGGGAACGGACGGATGGAATATAGGGTTTCCATCCGTCCAGATTTGACGGATCGTATGTCAGCGGACATGTCTCCGCTGACATCCGATGCCCCATAGGGATGCATGGGGGGACCGTTCAGATCCGCCAAAAAAATGGACAGGCAGATTTGAATGGTCCGCCTGTGTGAAAGAGCCCTTAGGCCTCTTTCACACGGAGCGGACCGTATTGCGATCCGCTCCGGCACTTTTTTTTTTTTTTACAGACACGGATGACACTTGTGTCATCCGGTCCGTATGTCCGCATATCATCCCATCCGTTTGCGGATGATATACGGACATAATGTATGTCTATGGGATTGCAGATGTCAGCGGATGACACCACTGACATCTGATTTTTCGTCCTTTCAGTTTTTTAAACGGAAGAAAAATAGAGTTCTGTTCCGTTCCAAAAAATGGAACAGAACTGAAAGGACACAAATAGGATGTCAGCGGATGGTCATCCGCTGACATCCGCAATCCCATTGACATGCATTATGTCTGTATATCACCCGCAAACGGATGGGGTGATATACGGACATACGGAACGCCCGTGTGAAAGAGGCCTTACTTTCTGTTCCAATACTGGTCACTGGGACAAATAGAGCAGGTGGACACATGCTTCATAAATAAAACTTAACAGAGCATTTATTAAAAAAAAAAGAAAAAAATGGCTTCACATACTGTTTTATTATACAAGAAAGCCTCGAGTACATGAAAGGGTTGGGTAACACAAGCAGGAAACTAAACATAAATAAATAATTGCTTAGGCACTGTCTCAAAATTTTTTCTATATGCTGCAATAACCATATAACGGAAGTTTAGCATATACACTGTAATCAACAACCATAAATAAATTAAATTTGGTATTGGTAAAATAGAAAGTTGTTCTCTCTGTTTTCATCTATTTCTAGTTCTCTTATTTATTCGAGCCTTCACTCTGCCTCTCTTTTTATCTCTCTCTCTCATTGTATATATTTAGTTATTTTGCTTTGTAGACACTTTGTAGTTTTACATGCAAAGAAGTCAAATTAAACCGTCCTCAAAAAAAGTTTCATGTATATATTATATTTATTTTAGTGAAAAAAAAAAAGAAAATTTGCATGCACCTAGCATATGTTGTGGTAGAGTGTTAATTCAGTGCATCATGACTTTGCAAACCTGAAACACATCTTCGTACTTCATTTTAAGATGATAGCCTTGGCTCTTGACTTAGAACTGCTGAGTGTCTACTTAAAAGCTCATTTTCTTTTCCCAGCCACTACTTAATGAAAACAGATTGTGTTGCTTAAACTTTTCCTCTTACAAAAATACAATCATTAGAGCATTGCTTGTGTAAGTGTCTTTAACTGGAATAAGCTGGAATAGCACAGCTAGCACTGTACAAGCTGCTTTCATTAAATTTATGCAAAAACAACAGCTGACACAAGAGTGGGGAAGTATTTGTCATCTGTGATTCATTTTCAACCTTAAATAAAAATTCCTATTTTACTACATTATTCCCTGTAAGTGCTACCTTGTGTGTTAAAACATCAACACACATACCAATATTATTAAGACTTTGTTGGCTGTGTGACATTGCAAAGGGCATTGACTTTTTCTTCTACAATACAGATGGAGGGAGGCTAGCTATTTTAAATAAAAATACATTTGCAGCACTACCATTAGAACATTTGCTGGTCAATCTCTGTAGGAATTGCATGGCATTGTAAAAATTGGAAAATATCCCAGAATTCTGCACTCTAGGTGCTCTAATGAATCTCTGTAATATTCCTTTATTCTGCACATGCAGACCACAGATAAAGACACGGGAAGATCTGCATTCCATATATTGAAGAGTTCGTTCAAAAAAACTAAGACTAAGCATTGGAAAAAAAATAGAAAAGACAGGGTCGATTTGCTCATTTCAACGTAGTAATTATATTTGAGATTTACAGTAAGCAGGGAAATTTTAATATAATCAGTTATGGTTTTGCAATCACTCTGGATGCTGTTCACTTTTCATTGTATTATTGATTAAACTTGATACCTATGCTTCGAAAATGTACATTAAATATTTCATCTGACTTACATATTTTATTATTGGTCCTAATGGATTGAGTAGTTTCCAAACATTACATTTTTTTATAAATCAAAGCACAATCATCAACTCTTATCTCTGCTATTTTTTCCTGCACTTTATAAGCTGTCATCAAATGCCCCTGCTAGTGTAAACATTGCTTCGCTTACATTCATTCTGCAGTTTGCACTGGTCAACAACACAGTATATGGAGAAACAAGATATTTAATTGCCCATTTTATATACTCTTCTCTCACTGAAGAAACAGAATAAAAACAGCTTATGCCCCATACACACGTGCAGATTATCTGCAGACTTTTGTCTGCAGACTTACCAAAACCATATAATATGAGGTCAAACCTAAACACTTTCAATTTGTATGCAATCCGGCAGGCCCTTGCACTACATAGAAAAGGTAAGTCTGCAGACAAAAGTCTGCAGATAATCTGCACGTGTGTATGGGGCATTAGAAGAAAGTAATCCCAACATAGGTTTGTAGCCTGTGTAGCACATCCAGACTTTCTCCCCTGCTGCTGTGACCCCCTCCTCCCAACTAAAGGCAATTCTTGACTCTGATTAATCAAAGCTGGAAGTTGCTGTGTAGAGCATGCAGTATACATACATACAGCATACATAGAGCAGTTCTAGCTGCTGTTGCTGTAAAAAAAAACAAAAAACTATATGGCTCAGTGAATATCAACACTTTTCAGATACAAAGTGGTCTTGTTACTTTTGTATCTACTCTGTTTCATTTATCTGTAAATCAAAAGATTGAGCTTCCATCCACAGATGACATCAGTTAAAGCAGAGTTCCCAGCCTCAGAAACATTTTTGAGATAAAAATACCCCCAGGACAGTCGGGGCCAGGCCCGGACTGGGACAAAAAATAGGCCCGGGCATTTTGGACTGAGCAGCCCAGGAGGGGGCGTGACGGGGGCGTGGCTGGGGCGTGACATTCGTCGGGATGGTTGATGACAGGATTTAATGTTCCAGGATGTTTGGATTCGATTACGGTACCTTTTTTTTTTTTAGTTTAATCTGACAGACTGGGTCCAATTTAGATCAGAGCTGCCATATGATGCTGTTTTTTTTTTTTTTTTTGTCTTACTTTAAATACTGTTTTGATGGTTGAGTCCTAAAAATAGTATGAAGCTGGGGTTACTCTAATCAAGGGGTAGACCACCTTTTTGGGCACAGTGTGCCGAAAAATGTTTTAAAAAAAATTGGGAGTGCTAGATACATAAAAAACAACTGTCAGCTTCATATAAATTAACTGCTGTAAACCGCTTGAATAATAGTAAGAAATCAAGTGAGCTTTGCACCTTCACACATCAGATCAGCCCAATTCCTGCACTATCACACCTCAGATCAGCCCAATTCCTGCACCTTCACACCTCAGATCACCCCAATTCCTGCACCTTCACACCTCAGATCACCCCAATTCCTGCACCTTCACACCTCAGATCACCCCAATTCCTGCACTATCACACCTCAGATCACCCCAATTCCTGCACCTTCACACCTCAGACCACCCCAATTCCTGCACTATCACACCTCAGATCACCCCAATTCCTGCACTATCACACCTCAGATCAGCCCAATTCCTGCACGTTCACACCTCAGATCAGCCCAATTCCTGCACCTTCACACCTCAGATCAGCCCCATTCCTGCACCTTCACACCTCAGATCACCCCAATTCCTGCACCTTCACACCTCAGATCACCCCAATTCCTGCACTATCACACCTCAGATCACCCCAATTCCTGCACCTTCACACCTCAGACCACCCCAATTCCTGCACTATCACACCTCAGATCACCCCAATTCCTGCACTATCACACCTCAGATCAGCCCAATTCCTGCACCTTCACACCTCAGATCAGCCCAATTCCTGCACCTTCACACCTCAGATCAGCCCAATTCCTGCACCTTCACACCTCAGATCAGCCCAATTCCTGCACTATCACACCTCAGATCACCCCAATTCCTGCACCTTCACGCCTCAGATCACCCCAATTCCTGCACTCACACCTCAGATCAGCCCAATTCCTGCACCTTCACAAATCAGATCACCCCAATTCCTGCACTATCACACCTCAGATCACCCCAATTCCTGCACCTTCACACCTCAGATCAGCCCCAATTCCTGCACCTTCCCACCTCAGATCAGCCCAATTCCTGCACCTTCACACCTCAGATCAGCCCAATTCCTGCACCTTCACACCTCAGATCAGCCCAATTCCTGCACTATCACACTTCAGATCAGCCCAATTCCTGCACCTTCACACCTCAGATCAGCCCCAATTCCTGCACTATCACACCTCAGATCACCCCAATTCCTGCACCTTCACGCCTCAGATCACCCCAATTCCTGCACTCACACCTCAGATCAGCCCAATTCCTGCACCTTCACAAATCAGATCACCCCAATTCCTGCACTATCACACCTCAGATCACCCCAATTCCTGCACTATCACACCTCAGATCACCCCAATTCCTGCACCTTCACACCTCAGATCAGCCCCAATTCCTGCACTCTCTCACCTCAGATCACCCCAATTCCTGCACTTTCTCACCTCAGATCACCCCAATTCCTGCACTTTCCCACCTCAGATCAGTCACTGCTAGAAAACATGTGCCATGTTGAAAATGTGCACCTGGCTGTCACATCGCATGTAACAAGCAAACTGGCATGCTGCATGGCACATGTTTTCTAGCAGTGACAGTGTGTGTGTGTGTAGCTGTTTTCAAAACAGCTACACACTGTCACTGCCAGCAAACATGTGCCATGTAAGGAAAGGGCACAAAAACAAACACAACACCGCTGGGATTTGTGGTTCTGGCCTCCGGCAGGCCACAGGCATAAAAAGCAGAAAACAGCTACACTCTGTCACTTCTAGAAAACATGTGCCATGCCAGTTTGCTTGTTACATGTGATGTGACAGCCAGGTGCACATTTCCAAGTTGAAAATGTGCACCTGGCTGTCACATCACATGTAACAAGCAAACTGGCATGGCACATGTTTTCTAGCAGTGCTGTGACAGTGTGTAGTTGTTATCTGTTTTTTACACCTGTGGCCTGCCTGCTGCTAAGCCAGAAGTTCCAGACCAGAACACTGCTCTGCCGGAGGCCACCCAGAACCACAAATCCCAGCGGTGACAGTGGTGTGTGGTCTGTGGTGTTGTCACTGTGTTTGTAAATTGTGCTGCTGGCCTGCTGCCATTCTTTCCTTACCTGTTGTTGAGGCCTTGACTCCTGTCCTGGTTGTGGGTGGTGCAGTGCTGGTGTTAATGCAGCTCCAGGGCAGGCAGGCACTAAACTTGACACTCTGACGACTCCTCCACAGTCCACACTCTGACTCACTGTCTCACTCTCAGACTGAGACTCAGAATCGGCCGCGGAGAGGCAAGCAACGGCCGGACACTAGTGTCTTGTTGTCTTCCATTATAATATGCCCGGACTCGGAGCGGAGGCCTTGGCGGCCCACCGGGCATATGCCCGCTGTGCCCTATGCTCAGTCCGGCCCTGGTCGGGGCTAGTGCATTTCAGAATAGATAGCCTCTGAACTGTCCCAGGTTTCACTTACCTTTTTTTTTAAAATCAGAAACAGAGTTTATTGAACAAAACAAAAATTCACAGGCTTCACATAACAAGCTCTACTACAAAGAGAGAACAAGCAGTCAAATATAATAAGCATAGCATCCCCAGAAGAGTACATCCCCAGCATAGCATAGCACATCTATGCACCCGGTCATAGTCACACGACAGAACCCATAGTTCCCACCCCACCTCCAAAGCCAAAACATAGGGCCCTATTGCAATAACTGATCCATGATGAGATCTGCAGGGGCCAGGCCCGGCTGTGCCAACCACCCACCCCAGATCCTGCCATACCTCAGTGGGACACCTCTATGCTGGTATATTAGGCGTTCACAACGCAGAGTAGTTCCCATGGCTCTCACCCACATCTCCAATGAGGGAGGGGACGGGGACGTCCAGTGCTGCAAAATAAGTTTCCGGGCTTGAAAAAAAGCCCGTGACAATGCCAGCCGTACATTGACATCTGGCGAGTAGTCCTCCACCATACCAAGGAGGCACGGATTCGGATCCACCGGCACAGACTTGGGGCAATGCCAAAGAAGGTGAATGAGGTCCCCACAATCCCTACTGCACCTGGTGCACAAGGAGTCCATTCTAAGATCGATCCTATAAAGACGGAGGGGGGTGCGGTGCACCCGAAGGAGTATGTAAAGTTGGGAGAGTCGTTGCGCAACGCTAAGAGAGCATGTACGCACCGACTCCAAGGCCTCATCCCACTGATCATCGCTGATATCCCCAACATCTGTCTCCCAGTGAGTTTTAGCAGGGCTAGGAAATTTATCCAAGTAGTCAGTCAACAACATAGAATAGCATTCCGAAATAAACCCTTTAGTCGTGATACAGCACCTCATCATAGCAAAAACCGATGTCGGGGACAGCTCCGGGCACAGCAAAGAGGGCTGAGCCCCAATTGCGTGCCGCAGCTGTAAATACGAAAACCACATGTTCGAAGGTAAGCCATAGCCTGCACTAAGCTGGGCAAAATCCAACAAGCATCCATGGTGGAACACCTGTTTAAGGTGAGTAATTCCCCGCATCCGCCACTGCGCAGCACATTGTAGTTTAGCTAACTCCGGATAGGTCAAGTTATCCCAAATTAAGCTGTATTCAGTAAAGCCATTAGCCCCCTGCAACTGTTTCGCCTTAGCCCAAATTTTGTGCATTAATCTATAGGTGGTTAGATTTCAAGAAGAGCTGCGACTCCAGGGCCTCAGGGACCCTGTGCGCCGCCACCTCATGAAGCACTACCCTGAGTGTAGAGTCCCTATCATCGTGGTCCCCCACCCGAAGGGCCCTCATCGAATGCTGCAGCTGTGCTGCCAAATAATAGATCCAAGGGTTGGGAAAGGCCAGTCCCCCCCTGTCCTTGGGCCTGTACAATTGTTCAAGACGTATTCTGGCAACCCCTGACCTCCACAACAAGGAGCAGAAGATGGAGTTCACCAAGCGGAATAATTTCAAAGGAATAACTACCGGGGAGTTATGGAGAAAATACAAAAGTTTGGGCATTAAGATCATCTTCACCAGATTAGCTCGCCTGGCCACCGAAAGCCACAGTTTGGACCAGATGGCCACCTTGTCCCGGAATCTTGTCAGAAGTGGGAAGAGATTCAGGCGGCAATAATCGGTAATGGTAGCAGAGATCACCACACCAAGGTATTTGAACTGCTGTACCACCTGCACCGGACAAAAAGTGGGCAACTGGGGGTCCAACCCCTGGTCCAGCAGCAACAAGGCCGACTTGGACCAGTTGATGGTAAGCCCAGAGAAGCCACCAAAATCAGTAATGATGCACATCGCCGCTTGGAGGGACGGTCCCGTGTCCCCCAGAAGCAGCAGCATGTCATCAGCATACAATAGTATCTTTTCCTGCAAAGTCCCGTACTGAAAGCCCACCACCGAGGCGCTGGCCTGAAGTTGAGCTGCCAAGGGCTCTATGGCCAGGGCAAACAGTAAGGGGGCAGGGGGCATCCCTGCCTAGTCCCCCTCTCCAGGAGAAACGGTGCAGACTGCCTGCCCCCCTCCCTTATTACCGCCCGTGGAGCCTGGTAAAGGAGACGGACCCACGCTATAAACGTAGGGCCGAATCCAAATTTCTCCAATACCGCCCAGAGGTATCCCCACTCGACACTGTCGAAGGCTTTATTAGCGTCAAGGGACAAGAGGGCCCTAGAGCCCACATTGACCGCTCTACTCCGCATATTAATGTATAGTCTATGGAGATTGACAGCTGTGGATTTGTTAGGCATAAACCCCGCCTGGTCATCATGAACAATGGTGGCTACCACTAGGTTCAAGCGACGAGAGAGCACCTTGGCCAGAATTTTAACGTCAGATTGCAACAAAGAAATTGGTCTATAAGAGCCGGGTCTACCTGAGGCTTGTCCGGTTTCAGGAACAGCGTGATACTGGCGCCGGACATAGATGGAGGCAGACGACCACTGCGCAGAGCTTCATTAAAGACCCTCAGCAGTCGTGGCAATAAAGTGTCTGAGAAAGTCTGATACACTTCCATGGGCAACCCATCATCCCCTGGGGCCTTAAAAGTGGGAAAAGAGCTAGCCGCCTCCTGAAGCTCCGCCAAGGTAAGGGGAGCGTCCAATTTGGCCCTATGTGCAGCCGATAAAGCAGGGAGATCAACCCCCTGAAGGTATTCAGTCAGTGCCGAGTCAGTATAAGACGCTCTGGATGAGTAAAGCTCAGTGTAAAAGCGAACCAACTCCGCCATAACCTGCTCCGAAGAGTTAACCAGGCCGCCTGAGGGCAGCCTAAGGGCCCCTATAGCAGGAGCTGCAGGGCGCACATTAACAAGTTTCGCCAGGAGATGGCCAGTCAGCTCCCCCTCTTCATAAAAAGTGACCTTAGGAAAAAAACCCTTGCGCTCCGCCCTAGACGAAACAAAGCTAGTCAGCGCATCCTGAGCAGACAACCAAGCTGCCCTGGATGCCTCAGTGGGCTGGCCAATATACTCCTCCTCCAGATCCCTCACATGTGCAGTCAGGTGAGCCTCCCATTCTCTAGTAGAAGATTTAACTTGGTTAATGGCATCAATAAACACCCCCCTTAAATAGCATTTAAACGCATCCCACTGAATCAGCACATCAGGATACAACTCATTATCCAAAAAGAAGCGAGACATGGCTCTAGGTAAATCACTCTCAGGGGGAAAGAGTTTTAACCAGGAGGCATTGAGACGCCAAGGGACCCGCGGCAGGGACGATTGAGGTCTCAACTCAAGCCAGCAGATCAGAGGGGCACTGTCATCTACCCTGGATGCCTTGGCCCCCCTCACTACACACAGAATCAAGCACCGACCACTAAAACCCTGGCAGACAGATAATACCAGAAGCCTCAAAAAACATAGTCGTGCTCTTGAGCGTCTGTGGCGTAAGACTAAGTCACAGCAAGATTTCAGCCAATATAAATATGCCCTACAAAAATAAGGTTCCTGCCTCCACACTGCCAAACAGACCTATTTTATCACTCTCATTAACACCCTCTCACACAGTCCCCGTCAACTCTTTTTGACCTTCAACACTCTACTTCGTCCTCCATTACTTCCACCCACTAACTTACTCACTGCCCAAGAGATTGCCATTCACTTCAAAAATAAGATTGATACAATTTGTGAAGAGATCTTTACACTACAGATATCTCCCTCACCTTACACACCTTGTCCTCCTGCACAATCAATACTTCCCTTGTTTAACACAACTACTGTAGGGGAAGTCACAAATTTTTTTTCTAATGCCTACCTAATTTCCTGCCCCCTGGACCCTGTTCCTTCTCAAATACTACGGTCATCCTCTTGCTCTATCCTACACTCTTTAACTCATATCTTCAACCTCCCCCACTCCACTGGCATCTTCCCCAACTCTCTAAAACATGTGCTAGTTACTCCCATACCAAAGAAAGCCTCACTAGACCCCACCAATCTAAACAACTTAAGACCCATCTCCTTACTCCCTTTTGCTTCCAAACTCCTTGAACGTTTAGTCTACAACCCCCTGAGCAAGCACCTCATTGAGAATAACCTTCTTGATCCCCTTCAGTCTGGATTTCGCCGGCAGCACTGAACAGAAACTTCTCTCCTAAAACGTACAAATGACTTACTAACAGCTAAAACGAATGGTCACTACGCAGTACTCTTACTCTTGGACCTCTCTGCTGCCTTTGATACTGTTGACCACCCACCCCCTCCTTCCAAAAAAAACTCAGTTTGCTCGGTCTCTGTGCTCTCCATTGTTTCAAATCTTACCAATCTCACCGCACCTTCAGTGTCACTTACAATTCCACTTACTCCCCTACAACTCCTCTTACCGTTGGGGTCCCCCAAGGTTCTGTCCTTGGACCGCTACTATTCTCAATCTATACCTCCTCCCTGGGTCAGCTAATAGCCTCCCATGGCTTCCACTACCATTTCTATGCTGATGACACCCAAATCTAGCTCACCCCATCAGTCTCCTCCTACATCACTGATCTACTAACAGACATATCAGCCTGGATGTCACACCACTTCCTCAAACTGAATCTATCTAAAACCGAGCTCATAATATTTCCTCCTCCACGTGCCCCTTCCCCTGAATTCTCTCTCAAGATCAATGTAACAACTATCAGTCCTTCCACACATGCCAGGGTGCTAGGGGTAACCCTGGACTCTGCACTGCCCTTTCAGGCTCACATCCAATCCCTGTCCAAATCATGCCGCCTTAACCTCCACAACATCGCTAGAATGCAGCCCTTTTTAACCAACGACACCACCAAGCTTTTAATTCACGCCCTGGTTATCTCTCGCCTCGACTACTGCAACTCCCTCCTCATTGGATTACCTTTACATAGATTATCACCCCTTTAATCCACAATGAATTCTGCTGCAATACTTATCCACCTTACCAACCGTTTAGTGTCCTCCACCCCTCTCTGCCAATCCCTTCACTGGCTTCCACTCACCCAACGAATAAAATTCAAAGTGCTAACAATAGTTTACAATGCCATCCACAACTCTGCCCCCCAGCTGCATCACTAACCTGATCTCAAAATATCAACTAAGCCGCTCTCTTCGGTCCTCCCAAGACCTCCTGCTCTCTAGCTCCCTTGTCACCTCTTCCCATGCTCGCCTCCAAGATTTCTCAAAGAACTTCTCCCATTCTTTGGAACTCTCTACCCCAATCTTTCTGACTGTCCCCTAATTTATCCATCGTTAGACGATCCCTGAAAACCCTTCTCTTTAAGGAAGCCTATCCGGCTACTAACTAATACACTGTTTCACTTTCTTCATCAGCTCATCCCCCACAGCTATTACCTTTTGTATCCATTGACCCTCCCTTTTAGATTGTAAGCTCTAATGAGCATGGCCCTCTGATTCTTCTTGTTCCAAATTGCATTGTAACTGTAATGATTGCCTTCATTTTGTTAAGTGCTGCGCAAACTGTTATACGTAAATCCTGTATAATAATAATAATAACCTACCTTACATTTCCAAATAAACACACATATGTGGGTATAGACCTAGTAACATATATAAACCAACTGTATGAACTTCCTTTATGTGGAGCAGGTGTCTTGCTTCCCCACATGGGCAGACTGGGATCTTATTGCTGCCCTGCACTGGACATCGGTACAATCAATATGATAATGCCAATCTGGGAAAAAGAAAAAAGGGTTTATGCAGATCGCAGTCCATAGTGAGTGATTTGCCCTTAAGTCAATAAGCATACATTTCATTGATTCCCAACCTGTGATAATTATGAGGTATTACCTTATGTGCACAAATTGAGAAAGACCCGCGCTGAGGATAAAAGGAAAAATAAGGTTGCGGCCTCCCTCAGATATAGCCAAAGGTTATATCAAAGATTTTGATCAAACAAGAGGGGGAAAGGGAATTGGTGTTGCCGGAAATAGGATATATACGTATATATATAGTGTATATAATGGTAAATGGATAAGATGGTGAAGGACAAATGTGTAAACAAAATAATTGGGGTGATAAAAAAATGTCCAGTTATAAACGTCTACCACATAGATAAATACATGCAAATAATCTCCAATCACTTATGTGTAAATAACGTACGTACGGTATATAACCATATGCATCAAATAAATCAAACATACATGTAGTAATTTGGTAAACAACAGAAAAAGTGACTTAGTGACGTGATCTAGGCTCATAAAAGGTCAGCCCAGTAAAGTGACTTCATAACGTACAGTGCAATCAGAATAAATGTTGCAACAAATTATTAGTGAGCAATATAATAAATAAAAATTCATAAAAGGTGTAACAAATAATGTGCCAAAAAGGAGAAAGGAAGGGAGAGTAGAAATGGGGGACTGGTGGGAAAGCAACAAGTCAAGTGGTGTGTGGTACTATAAGGTGACTAGTGCAAGGTGCAGCACAAATAATGGTAAATTAAACAGCACGCAAAACATGTAAGGTGAGTACTGATGTATTAAAGGGACACGTGCATATATTCAGCATATAACCACTAAGAGTGTGTATAGTACAGTATATTACACAGTATAATATCCCAAAGGTATTGTATAATTCAAGAAATGGAGTCCATAATTAGGGGTGTAAAATCTTCATGCGGCACTCCCAGCAATTTTAGGTGCGGTTAACGTGACAGATAGGTGGGTGCCCAAAGTGACTCTGATATAGATTGCACCCACCAGAGTGCCTAAACCCACACAGGGGTATTAGGCAGGGGTAAATATACTGTATAAAAAGTGGAGATGGCTGGTCCTGTGGATCCTGGATAATGGTCCTGTATTCCTATCACCGGTACCCAGGGGGAGGGGGGATGTTAATCCTCAGCTACTGGTAAATGCCAGGCTGTGCTCCAAACACGGTATAGACAAGGGGGGACACATAGCGTAATACTGTATGGATGTGTTTATTAAATGTATAAGGTAGAGTACTCACATAAAAACGAAGGTATACAGCATTGGTAAAGAAACGGTCAGCAATCAAATCAACTCAGCAAAACTCCGGAACGCCGTGTGTTCCACGGGAGGGCCGGAACGGGAAGTGACGTAACCACGCTGTACGCGTTTCATCATCGACGTCTTCAGCAGCGTTACAACACTTCCCGGTCACCTCGTATATGTACGCTGCTGTTACCTAGCAACTCACCGAGCACAGTCTCGCATAGCGGGAGTCCATGGTGCTCGGAGATGAAGCCGCACATATTTAGTATATATTAATATATATATAAACAAGCCAACTAAGCACTAATAGCCAGATAAACGAATAAACGTAGAATATGGATATAAAGCCTAATTTGTATAAAAATTGCTGGTAAATAGATTGCAGCGCACATAATATTAATAGCCCCGGATATTGTTGATAGCAAATATATAATATATAGAGTAAAAACAAATAATGCATATATATATATATATATATATATATATATATATATATATATAGATTAAAAACAGATAACCATACACATAAATATAAATTTAATATACACCAATTAAAATTGCAGAAATAGATATATAAAAAAATATAAAAAATTGTTATAAAATATATGTAAATATATAGTAGTGTTCAAATTTGTATGTAAATTGTAATGATGGAGGACTGAATATGTTACTGTAGAAGGAGAGATAATCATATGAATAGGATAAGAATTAAACTAACCTGAAATTAGTTTATTATTAAAATATATACATACATGATTAAATCTTAAATTGATCAGAGGTAAAGGGAATATAAAGGTGGGGGTACCGTATGCGGAAAAAAGGGGGGGTGGGTGTGTGATGTAGTAATCATCTAATATAGACGCCCGACAAGGAGAGAGGAAAATATAATATGTATGGAGGGACTTATTAAAGGTGTAAGTATATTCATTTTTACAAATGGAATACAGGTTGAAAGGGCAATAAAGGTCTAGTTTATATATCAAGTTGCAAAAATATGAAAAATGTAAAAACATAAATAAACCAAGGACCTTAAACAAAGGTCTTAGTATCCAGACAAATGTTTGCTAATTCAAAGCGATGGGATAAATTAAGTCAAAATTAAATAAATATGGATATAAATGGGGGGGGGGGGCGTGTCCTGGACGCGAGCCGAGAAGGACGCTCAGACAGGGAGCTCCGCCGGCTTCCTTTAATATCCAAAGCCATCAGAGCGGAATCGGTGACTATCCCCACATAAATCACCCCATCGGAGAGAGCACTCCTTGAGCCATCCAGCAGTGCCCTTATTTCGGCTCTGCCTGCCCGAATCGCGGACATCCACCCACTGAGGCCTACACAGGTACCGGAGCCCTCCCGCATGCCGCGCTCAATTTTACAAGCCCCGGAGGCTGGGCTCGGTAAGCCCGCCGTGACTTCCGAGTACATGTGATCATCCCTCACCAAAGTGACCAGGGGAATCCACAGCCTCAAGGGACCTAACACATTCACTCCCGCCAGCCATCACACCACCCCCTCTACATTCCAGCGATGCCCCGCCAGCCCAGGGAACATCTCAAACCTCAAAAGCTGCAGCTTTTCTTGCCAGCCATAAGGGCTGGCCCACACCATAGTGCTGACAGCACATCTTTGCCCCATTCCGCCCAAACCGCCTTGCAGGGGTACACAAACCTTCACCAGACTCCAGGGGCTTCCACACTCTCTGGGGCTGTCCCCACAGACCTGGAATCAGCATCCACACCAATGGGCAGCCCTGCAAAATCAAAGCCTAGAAGGGACACAGGTGAAGAGCCGCCTCCCCTCAATTCCTGGGCAGAAATGAGGGGTGCAGATGCCCTCCCTGGTATGGACACAGGTGCCCCCGACCCTATTGCCACCTTCCCCACATCAGGGCAACCAATATCAGATACCACTCTAAAAGAAATTCTCCTTTCTCTCAGGGCATCTCTTCAATCTGACCTGGTTCAAGGTATCAATCACTGCAGAGCGGAAGTACGTGTGCTGGATGCCAGGGTGTCCAGAGTAGAAGATCAACTCTCTGAATGCGCACAGTCCTTCAATGATATGGTGAACGCTCATGATGCTCACGCTGAGGACATACAGTGGCTTAAGACCAAAATTGCGGATTTTGAGGACCGCTCCAGCCGGAACAATCTTAAAGTAAGAGGTATCCCGGAAACCATCAGCCAAGCACAACTACCCCATTACATCAAAGATATCTTCCGCTCCACAATCCCTGATCTATCGAACAACGATCTTACCATAGATCGCATCCACCGCATTCCGAAACCCTCGCACCTCTCTAAGGATGTACCCAGGAATGTGCTCATGAGAATTAATTTTTTCCAGGTGAAAGAGAAAATTCTGGATGCTTTCAGAAAAACTGACTCCCTGCTGGAGCGGGTGAGACACCTACAGATCTACTCCGACTTCTCCCAACATACCATGCACAGACGCCAAAATCTTGCCACAGTTACAAAAGCCCTGCGCAACCACAACATACCGTATAAATGGAAATACCCAGCCACTCTGATCGTTACCCGTGAAGGGGTCTCCTCCTCAATCCATTCTCTGGAAGATATTATTGTACTCCTTACAACCTGGAACATCTTACCCCCTTCTACGCCCTCACCTGGCCCCATCCACTGCCGAAGCCCACAAGCGGTCAGACCTTTGGCCTCTCCCGGACGCCTGCATTCCCTACCTGAGGTCCCTTGAATGCAAATATCACCGTCACCAGCTATTCAATAACCCCTGGTCTCTACCAAGTCTTGGTTTCTTTTTTCTTTTTTTCTCTACTCTGTTTCCCTATAAAGCATTTTTTTGCCTTACCGCCCCTACTACCATGTCACAGCTTTCACTGCCCAAAGCCCTTCTTTTTAGGGCCTTCCCCTTTTTAAGTATCCTGTTTGGATCCCCCTTTTTACACCCCCCTGTTTCCACTTTTGGGTTACGCGATTGGTCCTCTTCAGTTTTGGTGTCACTCACACAAGAAACATTCCCTTAACATTGGAAATATGATCAACTTCTTGTTTTTGCTGCCTCTCCTTCCTCATATGGCATCGCCCTCAAGCTACAGTCTGCTCAGTGTGCTGGAGGCAGACCTTTAATCTCGGTTTCTTCTACAATACGTATCAACAACTCCCTAGCACTTCCAGACTCTATCACTTAAATGGGACTTAAACCCTTGACTCTAAATGTCAATGGCCTCAACCACCCAGCTAAGAGACAGACACTGTGGAAGGAAGCGGCGAGACTCAAGGCTGACATCATAGGGGGCGTGGCTGCCGGCGCGGAAGATGGCTGCTTGTTAGGCTGGCTCCGCACGGCCACCCAGGACAATTGCCGCTACAAGGGCTTCAACAGCTTCCCAGATCTTCGGAGCTGCTCTGTGACCTGCACGAAATCCGCCGCTATGACCTGTCGGAAGAAGGAGACCGGCCAGTCAAGCAAATTCACGGGATTCTTCATTTCGCAAACTCCCGGGCTCCGCCAAAATGGCGGCGGGGACACGAGCAGCAGGCAGCGCGGGAAGCAAGGACCGGCTCCTCTGAACAAACTCCTGCACCTTCCGACCACACCGCCACTGCGCCGCACCATAGGCAATCCTGACAGCGGTCGGTCTTCGGGCTCACCCTCTCCTCCTTCTCCGTTCTCCAGAAGTCCCGCCAAGCACAAGCAGCGGAGAGACTCACCTCCTCCCGAACAGCAGGTATGGATGTTACTTACCCCAACCTCGCACCTGCGGCCCTCAACCCTCCACCAGCAGACCCCTTTTCTGCGTACCCCACTGGAGGGAACCCCATATCGGAATCCTCCATGAAAGACATGCTCTTTACGCTAAGAGCCTCTATGCAGGCTGACATGCAACTCCAGACCAGGCAAATTACTGCTGAGATTTCTTCCCTGGGCTCCTGAATACACCAGGTAGAGCACTCTTTATCCACCCATGCCGAATCCATCAATCTCATTATTCATAGGACAAATGCCCAAACTGAAGAAATTACCTGGCTGAAAAATAAAGTTGCTGACCTGGAGGACCGATCCCGGCGCAACAATATTAAGCTGAGAGGAGTCCCGGAATCGGTCTCTCCCACACAACTGTTGCAGCATGTAACCTCACTGTTCAAGCTGTTGGTTCCCTCCATGCCAGATTCGGAGCTCCTGATTGATAGAATCCATCGGTTGTCTAAACCTTCATTTCTGGCAGGTGACATACCTAGGGACATAGTGATGAGGGTGCACTTTTTTCACGCGAAAGACCACATCATGCTTGCCTCTAGACAGCTCATTCAGCTCCCGGAACCATATTGTAATGTACAGTTACTACCGGACCTGTCCAAACATACGCTACAAGCCAGGCGCAACCTCTCCATGGTAACCAAGGCCTTGCGCAACCATCAGGTGCAGCACAAATGGCGCTATCCTGAGACTCTCCTGATTACGCATGAGGGGGCTACTGTGCCTGTCAAGACACTGGAGGAGGGTCTCTCCGTTCTTCGCAGGAGGAACATTCTGCCAGCTGAACAGGCTCCGGCTCCTCACTCTCCACCATTACGCCCCATGGAAACTGAATGGCAAGTGGTGTCCCGCAAGCGACCTTCTAAGCCGCACTCTACCCATTCTAGCCCTAACGATGCTTGATGCAACAAATTTTTGTCCTAGGCCTCTGATAGTGAATCTATCTGGCCCCTCACCACCTTTTTTGCAAACTGTTCCACTCTCGGACTACCGAGACAGTCCTTTTTTTAATGGACTCCCTCCCTTTTGCCCTTAACCCCCTGTTCTCTTTCTCAACATGCTTTGACGATAAGGATGGCACACATTCCACGGCATGGGTTCTACGTTTTGACCTATACCCATGGCTTTCAGCATCGTAGGACTATGTGACCTATTATGACTATTAAGCTGATTTCTATCAACGCAAATGGACTAAACTACCCCGCGAAGAGGCGTTCCATGTGGAAGGAGGCCGTTTCCCGTAAGGCCGATATACTGGCAGTGCAGGAAACGCATTTCCAGGTCGGCAACCAACCTCGCTGTACCCACTGGAACTTCTCTCAAACTCTATTTGCTTCTTGTGCCGACAAGAAAAGGGGTGTCATGCTCGCATTCAGAGACTCTTTAGCGGTCAACCTCCGCCAAACTGTTTTGGATCCTGAGGGTAGGTTCATAATCGCAACGTGTGACATCAACGGACTGCCGCTTACTCTATGCGTTGTATACGCTCCGAATACACACCACCTCCTCTTCCTGAAGAGACTCCTTAAGCAAGTATATCGTGTCAAATATGGTCATTTATTGCTTTGTGGTGACTTCAACGCTGTTGTCGACCCCGGGTTGGACTCCTCAGGCGTCTCCCCAGGACCGACAACAGTCACTGAGGGCCCTTCTCCATTGTGAAAAGTTGTTTGATGTATGGAGGTGTCAACATGCCACAGAGAGGGACTACTCCTTCTTTTCGCCTAGACACCATTCCTACTCCAGGATAGACATGTTTTTTTGTAGATTTGTACCTGTTGAACAAAGTGTCTTCCTCTGCGGTTACAGACATCACTCGGTCCGATCATGCGGTGGTAGAACTGACCATAGAGGAATCCGCCAGATCTCCTAACACTTACATTTGGCGCTGTGATTCACGCATGCTACAAGACAAAGGGTGCCGTACCCGACTGATTAAGGAAATACAGGACTTCCTTCAGGTCAACGAGCCATCAGTCTCTGACCCGTGGGTGCTGTGGGGTGCACTTAAAGCCTTCATTAGAGGGGTGTGCATCCAGCAGCAGTCACAGCTTCGGAAGCGGCGGCAGGACAGGGTCACCTCACTGGCAAATGATATCCACAGACTAGAGACTACAAACAAAAAGCGTCCTAATGACAAGGACTCCCTTGCCCTACTTAAGTTGCGACAAGAACTCAGACTCACACTGTTAGAACAATCTGATAAGCACCTCCAATACCTCAGACAACAGCACTTTTTTCAGGCAAACAAAGCGGGGGAGTTTATGGCAAACCAAGTAAAACGTAAACAGGCAAAATGCAGAATCTCACATCTGATTCATCCATCTACTAAAACAAAAATCACGCACCCACAGGCCATTGCGGATGAATTTGCAAATTTCTATAGTGCCCTATATAATCTACAAAATGATCCAACCGAGCATCAACCCACAGAGGCGGATATCGACCGCTTTCTCGGTGCAGTGTCCCTACCATCTCTCACTGACGCCCAATTGCAGCTGTTGAACTCACCAATATCATTGGCTGAAGTTTATTCCAGTATATCTACATTGCTCAAGGGTAAATCGCCTGGACCAGATGGTTTTTCCAATGAATTTTATCAAATTACATCCCACGTCACGAGCCCCACTCTGACGGCAGTATTCAATAAGGCCATGGAAGTCTCTTCGCTACCGCCCAACATACTGGGTGCTCACATAGTCACTCTACCCAAGCCAGGTAAGGACCCCACTACCCCGGCGAACTTTCGCCCCATTTCGCTTCTGAACTCCGATGCCAAAATTTACGCACGCATTCTCGCCAGGCATCTCCAAAGTATCTTGCCTTCACTCATACACAGGGACCAAATGGGGTTCACACCAGGCAGGCAGACGTCAGACGCTACCCGGAGGATACTGGGGATTATGCATCTAGCTCACACATCTAAGACACCGTCTGTGCTACTCACCCTGGATGCCGAAAAGGCATTTGATAGGGTCCACTGGGGGTACATGCTAGCCACTCTCCTAAAATTTGGGTTTCAGGGCCCTATCCTCTCGGCGATTACAGCGTTGTATTCTTCTCCATCGGCGCAGGTCTATACATCGGGCACGCTCTCTAAACGGTTCCACATATCCAACGGCACCAGGCAGGGTTGTCCCCTCTCACCGACAATTTTCAACTTGGTCACAGAACCCCTGGCAGAAACCATCCGTTCAAACCCTATTATCACGGGCTTTCTTCTCCCATCCTACCATCACAAAATAAACCTGTTCGCGGATGATATCATCTTAATACTTACCCAGCCACATACTTCTCTTCCAGCTGCTATGCCACACTTCAAGCCTACAGCAAGGTGTCCTATTATAAACTGAATGCATCCAAATCCACAGCCCTTAATATGGGAGTCCCTCGCAACATCTGTCCCTATTCCCTGGTCTACGGATAGCATACACTACCTAGGCATTGATCTTCCGGCTAACCCGACCCGACCGATCAATCTGTCCAGAATTCTTACGAAGACAAACGCGGACATCTCCCATATGCTCCCCCTGTGGCTCTCCTAGAGCGGCAGGGTGGCGGCATATAAAATGTTTATTTTACCCCAACTACTGTATTTGTTTAGGGCGCTTCCCATACACTTTCTCCATGCCACATCTTCGGAAACTGTCTAGACCAATGATGTCGTACATATGGGAGGGTAAACATCCACGCTGTGCCTTCTTGACCTTGGTCCGGAGGAAACAGTTTGGGGGGGCCTCCATCCCAGATATTCCGACGTATTATTGGGCCACTATTCTGGCGCAATTGCGTCCCTGGTTTAACACGTCTGAGCATCCGATTTGGGTGGACCTGGAGAGAGATGTTGCACCCATTCTGGACCTTAAAGCCCTACTACTAGGCGATAAGTGGAAGGCATGGCACTTGCCAGCTTTCCCCCCACACTATGCAGGCTTCCCTGCGGGTGTGGCGTCGCTCTCCGGCTCCGCTCAATGAAAGGCATGTTCTGCCTGAGTCCAGTTTACCGGTATCCCTACTTCGGTCACACTTACCTGACATCCCTACGCATCTACTAATAGATGGGACATTGTCTCTATCAACTCCTTCTACTGTAATGGCTCACTTGTCCCCGTCTCCGACCTAATTCGCAAGTATGATCCATTCCTTCTACCACATACTCAGAATCAATCACTTTCTGCTGTCTCACCCTCTGCACAAGATAGTGGTTGACGGGAAGATCTGGGACCTACTCACGACACCTTTACCAAAACCTCCCAAGCTCTCGCATTATTATAATATTCTGCTTTACAACATGACATTCCATAAGACTAACCACATGTTCAAATGGGATAGAGACCTAGCTACTGCCTTCTCAATCACCCAATGGAAACGAGCGCTGAGTGCGATACATAAATACTCTCACTGTGCTAATCACTGGGAGATGACCCTCAAACTAACAAATAGGTGGTATTACACGCCTTTTCGCTTGGCAGGTTTCTCCTCACGGTACTCCCAATTATGCTGGAGAAATTGCACCCAGGTGGGTACGTTGCTTCACATGCTGTGGTCTTGTCCATCACTGAGGAGTTTCTGGAACAGGGTATTCTCATATATGTCATCCACACGGGTTGTCTGATAGCACCCTCACCAGCTTTAGCTTTGCTACACTTAGGAATAGATGACATACCCAACACGTATAGACCGTGGATCACACACGTCCTGCTTGCGGCTAGAACAGTCATTCTGCGCAGGTGGAAAAACCCAGAGGCTCCGAACTTGTCAGATGTTGTTACATTGTTAAAGATAACTTACCAATTTGAAAAAGCTATAGCCATTAACCAGCTGAAACTGCAGTCCTTTAATAACCAATGGAACTTTTGGGCTCTCTCGTAATCTATATTTACTATATTGCATAACTGTTTTACTGTTTACTGTATTGCATACCTGTTTCTTTGTAGCTTGAACGGCTCCATGCCCCAACATTGCAGTATGTGCCATACCCTCGTCCTCATCCTTAATCTTATGCCTTCCCTTCCTCTCACTGACCTTAGGCTATGTTAAGCCTTATACCTTCTGTATTGTTATTGATACTGCACTTTGTCCATGTTGAGAAATGTTGCCTTTATTTCTTACAATTTTGCTCACTTACCTTGTTAAAATGTTTAAACCTCAATAAAAAATTATTTTCACAAAAAAAAAAAAAAGGCTGACATAATGACTGTCCAAGAAACTCACTTTCAAAAAGACTTAACACCTCATTGTGCCCATCCTGCTCACCCTCATGTCTTCTTATCGTCTGCGACGGTTAAGAAGCGGGGTGTCCTTTTGGCCATCAAGGACTCTGTTTACTTTGTGCTCCATGAATCGCATCTCGACGACGATAATAGATATATTATCCTCATATGTTCCATTGATAAGGTGTTTATATGCTCCCACTTCACACCCATTGAGATTTCTTCGTAAACTTCTTAAGAAAGTCTCAAAGGTGTGCAAGGGGAATCTACTTCTGTGCGGCGATTTTAATATTGTTTCCTATCCTAAATTCAAGGATTTCAACCTCTGTGCGCAGGGGCCGCGTCCCTTCCCTTCATGGCCTGCTGCACACAGAGGATCTTTATGATGTGTGGAGGTGCTTCCATGTGAATGAACGTGACTTTACCTTCTACTCCCATAGACACAAAACATATTCCAGAATCAACCTAATTCTTGCAGACAGATGGCTCCTCCAGAGTATTTCGTACGTGGAGGTTCATGACATAACGTGGTCGGACCACGCAATGGTGACGGCCACGCTGGACATGGGCCCCACAACCCCCTTCACATGTATATGGAGGTGTAATAATAAAGTGGTCCAGTACCAAGAACATGCCAAGGTGTTGAAACAGCACCTCGACACGTTCACAAATAATGCATAAATAAATATAGATTAAAAAAAGATAACCATACACATAAATATACATTTAATATACATCAATTAAAATTGCAGAAATAGATATATAAAAAAATATAAAAAATCGTTATAAAATATATGTAAATATATAGTAGTGTTCAAATATGTGTATGTGAATTGTAATGATGGAGGACTGAATATGTTACTGTAGAAGGAGAGATAATCATATGACTAGGATAAGAATTAAACTAGCCTGAAATTAGTTTATTATTAAAAGATATACAGTACATACATGATTAAATCTCAGAGGCAAAGGGAATATAAAGGTGGGGGTACCGTATGCAGAAAAAAAGGGGGGGGGGGTTTGATGTAGTAATCATCTAATATGGACACCTGACAAGGAGAGAGGAAAATATAATATGTATGGGGGGACTTATTAAAGGTGTAAGTATATTCATTAGAAATGGAATACAGGTTGAAAGGGCAATAAAGGAGGACCTTGGCCCCATTTATGGGGAACGGTGGGAGCTCTGCCTTTCCTCCATCCCCCTGGTTTTGGTCTCGGCCTCACACAAGGTCTCCCACCTTATGCTTTTTCACAGAGCATGTAAAACGCCTGTTCGACTTCACCGTTGATACATATGGTCTGGAGATGTCCAAAACTCTTTAGATACTGGTCCACGATTATAGACATGATATCCAGAGTGTATAACTTTCAACTGCTTCATGACCCGTTGATTTGTCTTTTGGGGGCTCTGGAGGTGGAGACCCTGACTCCCAACGCTCATGTGGCGGTCCTTAGACTACTCTATATTGCCCGCAAACTGATAGCCAGACACTGGATTTCTCCTAGGGTCCCATCGATCACCCAGGTTAATAGTACCATAATCCGAGAAAAGTTGACCAACCAGCATAGAAAGGCACAGAAAAAGTTTTATTCAATCTGGCAACCTTGGCTGGATGACCCGGCCTTGGCTCCCCCTCAACTGGTTATGCAAAGGTTGTTTGAAGTTTAACTACATATGACTGAACGTTTGCAGGTGAATGTAACTGGTGAAGCGCCCCCTTTTTTTTTGTCCTCTCTCCCCCTTTTTCTTCTCTCCCCTATTCTCCCCATCTCTCCTTCTTCTCCCTCCGCTGTCTCTCTTCCCGTTCTTCCTTCCCCTTTTGTAACCTTGCTTTTACCTCACTCCTGATCTATTGTTTACCACTCAGCTCCTTACTAGAGTGCCAATTATAGGGTCTTGGATTAAGATATAATGTTTTATGCTTTGTGGTTCTTTTGCATTCATTGTACCACCATTTGTCAACTCAAACGTGCCTTCTTTATACTTTCTATTTTGTTTATGTTGCAACTACTACTGTTGGTACAATGTTTGCCACTTTTTCCTTAATGAAAGTTATTTTTCTTGAAAAAAAAAAACCCATGTGGGCTAATTTTTGGGGCCTATACAGGTCGACACTTACTTCTGTA
Source organism: Pelophylax lessonae (assembly GCF_965119305.1). Lineage (NCBI taxonomy): Eukaryota > Metazoa > Chordata > Amphibia > Anura > Ranidae > Pelophylax > Pelophylax lessonae. Next base: position 423,513,350 of record NC_138768.1, on the reverse strand, counting down.
TACTGTGAATGCCTAATGTACCTCTAGCCATCAAATACACTACGTTCTTTGCTGTCAGTTAAACCCATGTGGGCTAATTTTTGGGGCCTATACAGGCCGACACTTACTTCTGTATACTGTGTAAATGCCTAATGTACCTCTAGCCATCAAAAACACTATGTTCTTTGCTGTCAGTTAAACCCATGTGGGCTAATTTTTGGGGCCTATACAGGCCGACACTTCTGTATACTGTGTGAGTGCCTAATGTACCTCTAGCCATCACATACTACGTTCTTTGCTGTCAGTAAAACCCATGTGAGCTAATTTTTGGGGCCTATACAGGCCGACACTTACTTCTGTATCCTGTGAATGACTAATGTACCTTCAGCCACAGAATACTATGTTCTTTGCTGTCAGGTAAACCCATGTGGGCTAATTTTTGGGGCCTTTTATGGCCGACATTTACTTCTGTATACTGTGTGAATGCCTAATGTATCTCCAGCCATCAAATACTACGTTCTTTGCTGTCAGTTAAACCCATGTGAGCTAATTTTTGGGGCCTATACAGGCCGGCACTTACTTCTGTATCCTGTGTGAATGCCTAATGTACCTCTAGCCATCAAATACACTACGTTCTTAGCTGTCAGTTAAACCCATGTGGGCTAATTTTTTGGGGCCTTTACTGGCCGACACTTGCTTCTGTATCCTGTGAATGCCTAATGTACCTTCAGCCACAGAATACTACATTCTTAGCTGTCAGGTAAATGCACGTAGGCTAATTTTTGGGCCTTTTATGGCCGACACTTACTTCTGTATACTGTGAATGCCTAATGTACCTTCAGCCACAGAATACTACGTTCTCCAAACCTAATGCAGGTCTAGCGCTATTACTGCTTGGTATTGATAGATACCCTCCTGACCTCAGGACATTAGTATTCCATATTTTGATGGCTGCTAAGCTAGTCATAGCTAGACATTTAAAAAGCACTCTTGCTCCGAAACCCTCGGAAGTCTTAGCCCAGGTTAACCTCAATTCCCAATATGAGAAACTCCTTCCCTTTAGAACCAATGCGCCTTCCGCACAATCCACATACTTCAAACTTTGGAACCCATGGCTATTGTGGTACCGCCCAACTTAACGGCTTCTGTTGATGCCTTTCGCTTGGTCCAAATGCCGGACACCCACATGGATATATTCTTCATCCCTGCCTATCACTCCTAACTCCCCTAGCAAATTAAATTTGTTGTTTACTAATGTATACCTTCGGATCTCATTACTTTTTCTTTTGTCCTGTTGACATGTTCAATATAATGTGCTTATACCTGCCATTGGCTGCATCAACCTTCTTGTTTTACCTCACTCTTCACCAAACGGAATTTTTATTTTGTCATATGTTCTGTTTATTCATTCTATAAAACTTTTATTTGCCTCTCTTCCTCTACGGTGATATTGATGTTTTGTTGCCCAATCCGGCCAGCAGAAGGAGAGCTAAAATTAAGTGAGTCCATGGACTTCATTGCAGAGCATCTGAAATCCTGGAAGTTGTAGTCCAAGATGACAGCCATGTAGTGGAGAAACTGACTTTCTGAGCTACAGATCTCTGATAGCTAGGAGGCCAGACCAGCAAGAATTAAGCCTGAGGTTGGGGGCAAAGACATCTGAAGCTTAACAACATTTCCAGAACTGCTGCCACAGTGAGACCAAAACATTCATCCATTCTCTGATCATATTGTTTAATGATAGCAGCGCCAGAATGAGACTGAGGGGGTCCTTCCCACTTTTGACACTATAAGCAGAACTGATCCATTGAGAACAGGGCATCACACCATCACTATAGTACATGTTTACCAGATTTATGTACTGCACCCACTGGGTAAAAGTGTTGTGGTCAGATGAGACCAAAGTCAAGCTCTTTGCATCAACTCAACTCGCCATGCTTGGAGGAGGAGTAATGCTGCCTATGACCCCAAGAACACCATCACCACGGTGAATAATGAAAAAACAAGCATGTAAGTGCTAAAAAGTCCATTCACATGAAACATATAAGAGAAATGTCCATAAACAGTCCAACAAGGAAAAAATCCAATGGTTAAAAACATCCAGCTGCACCAAGCAGCTTTTCTCAGACGTGAGGAGAAAAACTCTGGAACAAGTGAAAGTCAACAGAAAAGCGCTCTAAGTGCAGACTGCTTTATTATGAATCTAAAAGACAAATAATGGCAACTAACAAAAAGCCAGACTTAAAAGGCTGAAGTGACGTGATGTGTAGAAAATCCTCCAGGTGGTGCCCTCTCTCAGCAAGACAGGAGGGATCGAGGAAAGCCATCATTCGCAGGAGAGAAACTGCCGGCTGTCTCCTATGGCTGATCCGGGTCCCCAACAGAGCTGTACTTGGTGAGTGAGATGAAAGACTGTGGCAGTGTCACCGGAAGCGGATGGGCGCACGACGTGTTTCTGAGTGTGCGCCAGGTCCGTAACAGGCACCTGAAGAAAGAGAGCGCAAGGTGACCACTTATGGCTGTGCCTCATCAAAGCAAGCTCAATCAATGGATTGCTCTCAGCTTTATCCCCTTTTTTATAAGTGGTCACATTCCCTGTTCTCAGCTGCATATAAAGCGAGAGGAGAGACTTTCCGGAATGACTCTATACCATTTAATGTTGTTTTTTTTCTTGCTTACCTAGCACAGATTTTTCTACACTGTTTCAGTTATATTAAGAGCTTTAAATGAAGTAAGCAGTATACCCTTAAAAACAACACCAGCGACCAGGAGGACTTAGCGACCGGAAATACCTGGAAAAACAACAAAAGCGACGAGGAGGACTTAGCGACCGGGAATATTGTGAGACATTGTGACTGGTGAGTACCTTGGAGGACTAGTGAGTACCTTGGGGGACTGGTGAGTACCTTGGAGGACTGGTGAGTACCTTGGAGGACTGATGAGTATCTTAGCGACTGGTAAGTACCTTAGCAACTGGTGAGTACCTTAGTGACCGGTGAGTACCCTAGAGTTAGTACCAGGGGAGATAGAGTAGGTAAGGAATAGCAGGTCGTTACTAATTATCCCCACAGAGTAGAGGGTAATGATGTCTGACAGGATTGGGAAAGCCACTCAGTGCACTTCCTGCTGCATGTATGCATTCCTTGATGTACCAATCGAGGGCAAATACTGCTGTGCAAGATGTGAGCAACTTGTTTCTCTGGAAGCTCAGATCCTAGATCTAAAGAACAAAGTGGCAGCACTGCGTAGCATCAACAACCTGGAAAGGAGCTTGGACATTACCCATCAGGTGCTGGCTTGGGCCAGCATAGAGGAGGGAGGAGTAGAGGAGACGCAGGCATCAGAGGTAGGCAGTTGGGTGACAGTTAGAAGGAGGGGTAGAGGGAAGAGTGCTAGGGAGACCAGTCCTGAGTTGGTACACCCCAACAAATATGCCAAGTTGGATGATGATGGGGCCATCAGCTCAGGGGTGGCAGTGCTGGAGCAGGCGCCCTTCCCCAGCTGCCAGGGGAGCAGCGGCTCCAAGAAGGAGGGGGGCCGAGACTCAGGAAAGGTTAGACAGGTTGTGGTACTGGGGGACTCAATTATCAAGAGGACAGAGAGGGCAATCTGTCAAAATGATCATGGTAGCTGAACAGTGTGTTGTTTACCAGAAGCTCAAGTTCAGCACATCGCAGATCGGGTAGACAGATTATTGGCCGGGGCTGGGGAGGACTCAGCAGTCATGGTGCATGTGGGCCCCAACGACCAAGTAAGAGGAAGGTGGAGGATCCTAAAGAACAATTTCAGGGACCTAGAGAATAGATTGAGGAATAGGACCTCCAAGGTGGTTTTCTCTGAAATACTGCCTGTCCTCGAGCCACACAAGAGAGGCAGAAGGAGATTAAGGAACTTAACAAGTGGCTGAGGAACTGGTGTAAGAAGGAGGGGTTCGGGTTCCTGCGGAACTGGGCTGATTTCTCAGTCGGCTACTGGCTCTTTAGTAAGGACAGGCTGCACCTTAATGGGGACGGTACAGCTCTTTTGGGGAGAAAGATGGCCACCAAGTTGGAGGGGCTTTTAAACTAGGAGTAGGGAGGAGGGCTCAGTGGTCGAGTCAGTTAGGAGGGATCTAAGGACAGAAGGTATTACTGAGGACAGAAGCGACAGCAGGTCCGTAACGTCTAAAATCGGGGGGTCTGTGCAGGAAAACGTCAGACCAAACAGGAATAAAAGTAAGCACCATTCACTATCAACTTCCACAAAAGGAAGAGGGGTATATGCAAATGCCAGGAGCCTAGCTAATAATTTGAATGAGTTGGAAATGTTAGTAAATGAGGAGGACATAGACATTTTGGGAATAACAGAAACTTGGTTCGACCCCTCACATGACTGGCTGGCCAATATCCAAGGGTATTCTGTGTATCGGAAGGACAGGGTAGGAAAAAGTGGGGGAGGTGTATGTCTCTATGTCAAGAATAATGTAAGGGTGATAGAGAGGAGTGATATTATGAAAGGGATGATTACGGAGTAAGAATCCGTATGGGTAGAACTCCAAAGGGAAAATGTAAAAAGAAAAGTAATTGTGGGGGTTTGTTATAGACCACCAAGCCAAAGGGAGGAGGTAGAGCTGGAATTTATATCACTGTTGTGTAAAGTGGCAAAGCTGGGATCAGTCATCATATTAGGGGACTTCAATTATCCCGACATTGACTGGGAAGTACTCACTCACAGAAAGCCCGTCTATTCATGGAAACCTTACGGGACAGTTACATGTCTCAGTTGGTGGATTCTCCTACTAGAGAAAATGCAGTGCTTGATCTATTAATCACTAATGACCCAGATCTAATCTCAGATGTAGGAGTGTGGGACAACCTGGGTTCTAGCGATCACAGGATGATCACATTTAGCGTAAATAACAATATAGCAAGGCAAGAGGGGAACATAAGAACCCTAAACTTCAGGAGGGCAAACTTTCCCAAATTGTGCTCAATGATGGAGATGGTAAACTGGGACCAAACCCTAGGAACACTGACTACGGAGGAAAAATGGGAATGCTTTAGGAACATTTTAAACAAATGCATCTCGCAGTACATTCCTATAGGAAATACATTTAAAAGAGACAAAGCCAAACCTGGCTGGCTAAACCATAATGTTAAAAAACATATTAGGGAAAAAAAAATGGCCTTCAAGAAATATAAATCGGAGGGCACATTATCGGCTTTCCAGCAATACAAGGAAACAAAAAAGAAATGTAAATATGAAATCAAAATGGCTAAAATCAACTTCGAGTGACAAATAGCGGAGGATAGTAAAAAGAACCCAAAGAAATTATTTAAATATATCAACAGCAAAAACAACTAGGGTAGAGCATGTTGCACACATAATTAACGATGATGGAAGGATGGTCACAGAGGACACTGAAAAGGCAACCGTGCTTAATGCGTTTTTCTCCTCAGTCTTTACACAGGAAAAGGAGGGGTACACTGACCATGACTGTATGGTTAGCAGTACTTCACAGGACTTGCCACTATGGCTAACAGATGGTGAAATCAGGAAAAGGCTGGATAAAATTAACACAAATAAATCACCAGGCCCAGATGGAGTACATCCGAGAGTACTCAAAGAACTATGTCTAGACCACTGTTCCTGATCTCTGCTGACAGTATATGAAAAGAACTGTACCAGGTGATTGGAGGAAAGCTAACGTGATACCAATATTCAAAAAAGGGCAGAGGCATGTCCCGGGATATTATAGGCCGGTTAGCCTGATGTCAATAGTATGTAAACTTTTGGAGTGGATGATAAGGGACTATATCCAAGAGTTTGTCAAAGACAACAACATCATCAGCAGTAATCAGCATGGGTTTACAAAAGGGCTAACTTCTCAAACCAATCTGTTAACATTCTACGAGAAGGTGAGCTGTGAGCTAGATAGGGGTAGACCAGTGGATGTGGTGTACCTGGATTTTGCCAAGGCGTTTCATACAGTTACCCATAAGTGCTTAATTTATAAAATAAGGTCTGCTGGCATCAACCACAAGGTGTGCTCTTGAATACAGAACTGGTTAAAAGGGAGTGTCCAAAGAGTGGTAATAAATAATGCATACTCAGACTGGTCTGGGGTAGTAAGTGGGGTTTCCCAAGGCTCAGTCCTGGGACCAACCTTGTTCAATTTATTAATAAATAGCATTGAGGACAGGATCAGTAGCTCAAGTTCAGTTTTCGCAGATGACACAAAATTGGGCAGGGCAATAACCTCACAACATGAGGCTGATATCTTACAGAATGACCTGAACAAAACAACAGAGTGGGCAACTACATGGCAAATGAGGTTTAATGTGGAGAAGTGTAAGGTTTTGCACTTGGGGACTAAAAAACATAAAAGCACAATACACTTTAGGGGGGGGACTTTTGGGGGAATCAAAATGGAGAAAGATCTAGGAGTCTTGCTAGAGGATAGACTTGGCAATAGTATGCAATGTCAAGCTGCAGCTGCCAAGGCAGGCAGGATATTGGCATGCATAAGGAAGGGGGTGTATTCCAGAGATAAAACTATAATCCTACCACTTTATAAAACTCTGGTCCGACCACATCTGGAGTATTCTGTCCAGTTCTAGTTGCCAGTCCTCAGAAGGGATGTATTGGAGCTGGAGAGAGTCCAGAGAAGGGCAACTAAACTAATTAGGGGATTGGAGGACATTAATTATGAAGAGCGTTTACAAGCACATGATTTATTCTCCTTGGAGAAGAGACGCCTGAGAGGGGACATGATAGCAATTTACAAATACCTCAATGGTGATCTCAACATAGAAAAAAAGCTATTCAGTTGCAAGGATTGCATGAGGACATGAGGCCATACAATATGATTAGAGGAGAAGCGTTTTAACCTCAGGCTACGCAGGGGGTTCTTTACTGTTAGGGCTACAAGATTGTGGAATTCTCTACCACAAAAGGTAGTTACTGCAGGAAGTATGACTACTTTCAAAAGACTCTTGGACGTACATCTCAAGGATCAGAACATTAAGGGGTATGAGACATGATTACGGCCACACACACCTAAACAGGTTGAACTGGGTAGACTATAGTCTTTATTCAACCTCAACTACTATGTAACTATGTAACTATGAAACACACACATACACACACTGTAAATATAGAAAACAATGTCAAACTATTTTTTTTCCCTTTGATAAAACTAAAAACTTGCATACTATCCACAACTAAGAAAAAAAACATTGGTATACATCTTAAAGGCTAAGTTCACTATTAGAAGCATGTTACAACCATATTAGTGTGTAACAAGTAACACGCTTCTAGTGACCCTCCTCCCACTGCCAGTGCTCCCCTCTTTGTGACAGCTGGTGAGAGATCTTCCCTACACACTCTCTGACACAATTTGAAAACAGGGTGGCCATGCATGGCTGTTGTTGTATTGCTGTTGATGATGTTGGAATACTTTGTTTTTGTTTTAAATTAAACCTAAAAATCAGTAAAGAGTTTTCAACCTTCATGTACCTAACTAAAATAAAGTATAATTCAATTTTACAGCATTTAAAGAAAATATAAATGTTGAAATAGCCTACTAAAATATTATGTCTATAATTCCTACAAATGGGCTATACCAAACTGTAGTTCACTTACAATAATCAGTATTTAAATTAGATCTCAAAAGGTGAAAAGAGAACACTGTACTATTATATAAAAATGTATAATTGAAAGAATTACAATTACGAGTCCTATTGTTTCAATGCTTTGCCATGTCATAAATAGACAGAAAATGCCTTTGTATTTTTAAAAGGGAAGATAAATTTAGGAATGAATTTACCACAATTCCCTTGAAGATAAAGAACCGCTTTAATTGAATATATTCAACAGTGAGCTTTAAGTCCTTGGATAATATTCTAAGAAAAGTGTTCCCATGACTATCCATGTAACAAGCCTATAGAGAAAAACTGTACCATTTTGAGATAGACTAAACCACAATGGTATTTTTCAGCTTGAATATGAAATGATTTTCACATAAAAAAAAAAAAGATGTATATATATATATATATATATATATATATATATATATGAAGAGCACTTCACATGCTAACAGTGATTCTAATACAGGGATTTTGCCCAATACTGTATAAGTATAAACTGTATAACTATAAAGGAATATAAAACTGAACTTGACGGCACCCGCCACGGCTGCCCTCTATCCCCCTCATCTTCAATCTGATTATAGAACCCCTAGCCATTAGTGATGGACAAACATCGGCTGGGGGGGCGGTTTGCGAACACCAGCCGCAAATTTTCTCAAAAGTCCGCGAACTGCGAGTTCGCAGCGGGCCCCATTGACTTTAATGGGAGGTGAACTTTAAAAACCTTTAGGTCATATTTGCAGCCACAAAAGACGTACTAGCTGTGCACAAATAGTCCCAACACATGGACAACGTCATAACAAGTATTGCAATAAGTATTGAAATTGAAAATGTTGCCCTCATTTTTTTTTTTTTTTACAGCAAAAAATATATATTTTTTTTCATAAATCAGCCAGAACTGACAGCAGCCGGTAAATACATTGTCTAATACATATAGGGTCCATTCACACATCTGTAAAATGGGTCCGCATCCATTCCACAATTTGGCGGAACCTTTACAGACCCATTGTTTTTCATTTGCTGTCTGAAAAATTTGGCATTTAAAGGATAAAGAAGTAAGTGTCGGCCATTCCAGGCTCCAAAAATTAGCCCACATGCATTTACCTGACAGCTAAGAATGTAGTATTCTGTGGCTGAAGGTACATTAGGCATTTACAAGATACAGAAGAAAGTGTCGGCCATAAAAGGCCCCAAAAATTAGCCCACATGGGTTTAACTGACAGCAAAGAACTTTGTTTTTGATGGCTAGAGGTACAGTAGGCGTTCACAGGATACATAAGTAAGTGTCAGCCTGTATAGGCTCCAAAAATTAGCTCACATGGTTTGAACTGACAGCAAAGAACTTTGTTTTTGATGGCTAGAGGTACAGTAGGCGTTCACAGGATACATAAGTAAGTGTCGGCCTGTATAGGCTCCAAAAATTAGCTCACATGGTTTGGACTGACAGCAAAGAACTTTGTTTTTGATGGCTAGAGGTACAGTAGGCATTCACAGTATACAGAAGTAGGTGTCAGCTTGTATAGGCTCCAAAAATTAGCTCACATGGTTTGAACTGATAGCAAAGAACTTTGTTTTTGATGGCTAGAGGTACAGTAGGTGTTCACAGATACATAAGTAAGTGTCGGCCTGTATAGGCTCCAAAAATTAGCTCAAATGGGTTTATCTGACAGCAAAGAACTTAGTATTTGGTGGCTGGAGGTACATTAAGCATTCATGGAAAAAATTATTGTCGGCCCTGAAAGGCCCCAAAAATTTGCCATTCAATGGACATGAAATGCCTTTATGCCCCTGTATGTAGCGAAGCCAAGGACCAGGAATTGTTGTGGGTGGATGGCAGTCTTTTCGGATATTTGTGGCCTGCTATGAGGAATTTCGATGAAACATGGTCTACCGGTCACATGTGTTGAATTCCTCAGAGATCCATGCCTCATTAATTTTTATAAATGTGAGGTAGTCTACACTGTCATGAGCTAGACGAGTGCGCTTATCGGTCACGATCCCCCCTGCTGCGCTGAACGTCCTTTCGGACAGGACACTGGACGGGGAGCAAGCCAACAGTTCCATTGCAAATTGTGCAAGTTCTGGCCAGAGGTCAAGCCTGCTCAACCAGTAGTCCAGGGGTTCATCACTCCTTAGAGCATCCACATCGGCCGTAACCCGATTTAGTCGGACACCTGTCGGACACCTTTTTTTACGCTCCAACATTTGAGCCACAGAAGCCTGCCTTTTTCCAGAACAACGTGACAACGGCATCATGGAAGGTGGAGTGTTGGACAACTGTGAGGAGACAGAAGAAGGATAAAGGGGAGGAGAAGGAGAAGAGGCTGGACAGTGAGAGCCTGGAGTGTGGCTTTGTGGGTTCTGACCGTTTTGCTCCCACTGGGCTTGGTGATGGGATTTCAGGTGCCTTCTTAAGGCGGTTGTCCCTAGGTGAGTGTTGGGCTTAACGCGACTTATGTCTTGACTGCAAAGGCTGCAGATGGCAACACTGGTGTCAGCAACATTAACCACCTCCCACCCGGCCATTGTACATATACGGCCGGGTGGGAGTCTCGTCCTTCTGAATGGACGTTCCGGAACGTTCTTCAGAAGGAGAGAGATCGCGCCGCCGCGGGCACGCGCAGCGGCGCGATCTCGATGTGCCTGTGTCCCTCGGACACAGCGCAACAAGATGCGTCAGGAGGGCCCTGTGATTGACCCTCCTGATCACATGACGGCTGTATCCAATCACAGCCATCATGCAATGTAAATACAGCCGTTGTAACGGCTTCGATCTCTTCTCCTCCTGACAGATCCTGTCAGGGAGGAGAAGAAGAGGATCGATACTGGAGCTGGGGTGATCAGTGAGTATTTCTAAGTACTCACTGATCACAGGGGGGGTCTGTGCTGGTAATCAGAACATTGATTACCAGTGCAGCCCTGGGGGGTGTGGTGCCACTAGAGCCACCAGTGATGCCCACCCATGACCACCAGGGATGCCCACCATGGCCACCAGGGATGGCAAACAGCCTGCCAGTGGTGCCCTCCTATCAGTGCTGCCCACCAATGCCATATATCAGTGCTGCCCACCAGTGCCCGTTATTGCCATCCACCAGTGCCGCCCACCAGTGCCCATTATTGCCCACCAGTGCTGCCACCTATCAGTGCCCCCCATCAGTGCCCATCAGTGCCCCCCATTCAGTGCCAATCAGTGCCGCCCATAAGTGCCACCTATCAGTGCCCATCAGTGCTGCCGATCAGTGCCCATCAGTGCTGCCTATCAGTGCCCATCAGAGCTGCCTATCAGTGCCCACCAATGCTACATATCAGTGCCACATATCAGTGCCCATCAGTGCTGCATATCAGTGCTACCTATCAGTGCCCATCAGTGCTGCATATCAGTGCCACCCCATCAGTGCAACCCCATCAGTGCCACCCAATCAGTGTCTCCTCATCAGTGCCTGTCAGTGCGGCATCATCAGTGCTCATCAGTGCAGGAAAAAAACGTATCTATTCACAAAATTTTATAACCTAAACAAAAAAACTTTTTTTTTTTTCAAACTTTTTGGTCTTTTTTTATTTGTGCACCAAAAAAGAAAAAACCTGTCAGTGATCAAATACCACCAAAAGAAAGCTCTATTTGTGGGGAAAAAAATGACACAAATTTGGTTTAGGTACAGTGTTGCATGACCGCGCAATTGTCATTCAAAATGCAACAGCGCTAAAAGATGAAAATTGGTCTGGGAAGGAAGGGGGTTTAAGTGCCCAGTATTGAGGTAGTTAAAAAAAAGCACACACTTCGGAACCATGTGCCGGCGTCGTGGAAGCGCCCGATGTGACTGTACATGGTTTATATCTCGCTCCTGATACATTTGCAGTCTGCTTTGTACCTCTTGTGCAATGCAAGTTCTGCCTGCCTCTCCTCCCTATCTGCCGGTCCGTCAGTCCGCCAGTTCTACAAATAATTGGCCAGTAGCTGTTGTCACTGTGTGTAGCACAGTTAACACAGCAAAAGAGGCCAAATCTTTGCAGGACTAAAATACAATCTTAGAAAATTATACTGTTAAATAACACCCCACTTCAATATGTGGCATTGGGGGGGGGGGGGGCACAGGTTTATTACACCAGTTCTACAAATAATTGGCCAGTAACTGTTGTCACTGTGTGTAGCACTGTTTACACAGCGAGAGGCCAAATTTTTGCAGGACTAAAATACACTCTTAGAAAATGATACTGTTAAATAACACCCCACTTCAATATGTGGCATTTGGGGGGGGCATTGGTGTAGCACACCAGTTCAAAAAATTGGCCAGTGAGTTTGGCACTGTGTGTACCAGACTTTACACAGCAAACTAGGCAATATTGTTGCATGACACAAATACACTTGAAAAAGTTTACTCAGATAACACCCCACTTCAATATGTGGCATTGGGGGAGGCATTGGTGTGGCACACCAGTTCAAAAAATTGGCCAGTGAGTTAGGTGCTGTGTGTACCAGACTTCACTCAGCAAACTAGGCAATATTGTTGCATGACACAAATACACTTGAAAAAGTTTTCTCAGATAACACCCCGCTTCAATATGTGGTATTGGGGGGGGGGCAAGATTTATTACACCAGTTCTACAAATAATTGGCCAGTAACTGTTGTCACTGTGTGTAGCACTGTTTACACAGCAAGAGACCAAATTTTTGCAGGACTAAAATACACTCTTAGAAAATTATACTGTTAAATAACACCCCACTTTAATATGTGGCATTGGGGGGGGGGGGAGGGGCATTGGTGTAGCACACCAGTTAAAAAAATTGGCCAGTGAGTTTGGCGCTGTGTGTTCCAGACTTCACTCAGCAAACTAGGCAATATTGTTGCATGACACAAATACACTTGAAAAAGTTTACTCAGATAACACCCCACTTCAATATGTGGCATTGGGGGGGGGGGGGGGGCAATTGGTCTATCACACCAGTTATAATACATTATAAGTGCTTTTGTCACTGTGTGTAGTGTTGCTGCAGAAACGCTCAGTCTCACCACCACACCTGTCACAATGCTGCACAGTGCACAATAATAGTACTAATCCACTATAATATGCTTTCTACAAAGTATATTATACTGTGGATTACCCCCCCCCCACCCTTTTTAGTGCACTGCACAGCAATACCAAAAAAATTTGCAGCCCTTTACATGACTATTGTGGACATTAACAGAGCAATTTGTGCGTGACTGCAGCCAATCTCTAACTACCCCTAAAGCAAACACTGGATACCTGCCCCTATAGTAAAGAGACTGTAATAGACCCTATAACAACATTGGAGCTTTTTAAATGACTTTTGTGGACATTGAAAAAGCGATTTCTTTGTGACTGCAGCCAATCTCTAACTGCCCCTAAAGCAACCACTGGATACCTCTCCCTATAGTTAAGAGACTGTAATAGACCCTAAAACGACATTGGAGCATTTTTAATGACTTTTGTGGACATTGACAAAGCGATTTTTGTGTCACTGCAGCCGATCTCTAACTGCCCCTACAGCAACCACTGGATACCTCTCCCTATAGTAAAGAGACTGTAATAGACCCTAAAACGACATTGGAGCATTTTAAATTACTTTTATGGACATTGACAGAGCGATTTCTGTGTGACTGCAGCCGATCTCTAACTGCCCCTAAAGCAACCACTGGATACCTCTCCCTATAGTAAAGAGACTGTAATAGACCCTAAAATAACATTGGAGCATTTTAAATGACTTTTGTGGACATTGACAGAGCAATTTCTGTGTGAATGCAGCCGATCCCTAACTGCCCCTGAAGCAACCACAGGATACCTCTCCCTAAGCTCAAAAGATACTAGACCTATACCGAAATACCAGCCCTCAAAAGGACTTTTGTGGATCTTCACAGCGCTATATGTGTCTAGCAAACTCTCCCTGATGAGCACAGCAGACCTCTCCCTACACTGGCAGAAAGCGGAATGTGAAATGGCCACCAGATCGGGTCTATTTATAGGGTAGGGGGACTGTCTATGTGCTGGAATGTTTCAATTGGCTGTCCCGTTCCACCTGACGGCTGTGTCACGGGTCAAAGTTCTCCCCAATGTAGACAAATATGGCCACCGCGAACTACGCCATGTGTCCAAAAATTTGGCGGGTAGCGAACAAGCAAAATTTGACGCAAACCGACCGCCGGGCGAACCGCAAGGCCATCTCTACTCAGGATACCAAGACTGCAGCCTTGTGGTACAGAGGGAGACATGGAGACTCTGAAGAATTGGCGTAGCAGAGGACCCCGATCTGCTCTCACCAGGTGAATGTCCCTATAATTTTTTTTCTAAAAGTTAAAACATAAACTTAAGTTAACACCTTAATAGGAGAGAGGAGGAAAAGAGGGGACTTTTCTGCAAACAAGGGACAACCAGGGAAATGAAACAGACCCATGTGTAGGGTTAAAATGGTAACGGGACCATGTAGAGGATCCAGAAGAATAGCCAAGGTGTGCTCAAGTCGGTTGTCGGTTGAGATGAGTACATTGAGGTGTAGAGGAGGGTCTTTTCCCTCTTCCCCTGGCTGGGGTCCTGATCCTGGATGGAGCAGATGGGGCCCTTGGTGTGGAGGTTAGTGGCATCAGGTCTTCAACAGCTAATGGTGGGAGGCCCAGGTTTCTAATAAAGGCATCTTATTCCTGTAGGTTACGTAGAACATGTTGGACCCCTTCTTTCATGACACTCAGAAGAAATGAGAAACCCCAATAATAGGGAATTTTATGGAATTGGATGTGAGAGGTTATGGGTCATAGGGAGTGTCTTTTTGCCAGAGTAATAGGCAAAGGGTCGCTAAAGATCTGGACCCTTTCTCCTTTGTATTCAATAAGTGAGTGGTTATGGGTAGCCAAGGTAAGGGCTTCTTTGCTCTTGTAATAATGAAATCTTACCACGATGTCCCTCGGTCTGGCCCCAACAGGGGGTTTAGGGGCCAGTGATCTGTGGGCCCTATCCAAGCGCCAATCAATATCCCCATCAGAAGTCTGTTGAGACGAGCGCGTAGGGTACGACGTGCTGACGTCACCGCGATGCCCAGAGGACGGGCTACATGAGAGCTGGCCGGCTTCCATCCTGAGAGATTCCTTTATGTTTACATGTGAGTTTAATTTTATATATCTTTTAATAAAGCCTGACGTTATTACACTATCAAGCCCCTTTATTTTGTATGGCACTATTGGAGTATACCTTGATTGACATCAGGACTAGTTTACCCTCTCCTGGCTATATCCTTTGTCACTTGCTGGAGATAGGATTGCACATCTAAAAGGCACTGTGAGGAGATCTATACTGGCTGTTTTTACCAGTGTTCTGGTAAAGAGATAAGTGTGTCACTGTCGTTGGATCACTGGGGTGATAGCAGGGTAGTCTCACATCTACATCACTCCACCTTCTTGTGGACTCTACTTTGGGACTTTACTTTACTATTCTGCCATTTTATGCCATGATTATTTATGGAATATAATATTGTTTACATTCTTTTGTGATTTCTAGTGGTCACTTTTCTATGTATACAATTTGTTGCCCCACCAAGTGTTTGACATACAGGTACTTTTTTGTCATTTATTTAATATAGGCACTATGTTTGTTATTCATTTATTTATAATTAGGTTTTGCACAATACCTACAGGTTCACACATAGCGCAGCTTTTTTATTTATATTGTTTCTTTGGTGTAGTCTCACTTATAGCTGATGCTTTTTTCCTTTGACATTTAGCGCCGTTACATTTTTTTATTTGCCAATCAATATCTGCAATATCAGGTGCAAGGGTATTGAACAGTCCCATAAGATACAATCAGAATGTTTTTGTCACTCACGTTTTCTGAAACTCCCCGTATCTGGAGATTTTGATTCCGTTCTCTGTTTTCAAGATCTTTTTGATGTAATTGGAGTTGAGACACAGTATGCTTGAGGAAAGAATTCTCCTCCTCCAAGACTTGAACATATTGAGTCATATCATCAAATTTGGTCTCTAGCACATCAGTACATTCCCCCAGTTGGTCCAATTCTCTATGCAGTTCCTGGGATATCTTCCCTATTTTCTGAGTTATGTTATGGGTGATTTGATGTAGTAAAGTCTGGAAATTTTAAATCAGCAGCTTAGTAGTAATAGAGATTGGGAAGTTGTGAGGAGAGACCCTGTGGGAATATTTCCCGATCTCTGTCAGTGATGTTGTGTTTGGCCGGGTTGGCTTGTGAAATCGATGCTGGGGATGCAGGCCTTGTTAGGAAGCAGTCCATAGTGGAAGAAGGCCGCGGCTCAGAGTGCGATGGGGGAGTGGACTTTTGATATGCAACCTACACCATGAGGTGGGCGAGCGATGTAGGGGATAAAACTGCCTACCCCTGGAGCTATTGGAAGGTGATAAAGCAGTGCAGGGGCCAATGAGAGCGGAGTCGGACTGGAGCTCTCTTAGTGTGCATCTGCCATCAACGAAAGCCATGCATGCGCCTTGATATTTTTATCTTTACTGAAAATTTTTAATAAAAATTTAGCAAAAAGATATCATAATGTAATACTTTTTAAGGGAGCTCTAAAACTGGGGATAACACTAAGCATGCTGTTCATCTATTTTTTGTGCTATACTTGCTTTCAATGTTTCAAAAAACAAATATTCATATAAATGAATACATACAAGACCTTGATTAATGTAGAAAAATATAAAATATTTAACATCTTAGCTAAGTTATTCTTCAGAGCGAGCTATATTGCCAGTGGAAATGTGGTTGTAAATATTTTGAAGACATCTATTCTACTTTTAATGCGTTCATTTCGAAATGCTGATAAAACATAAAGAATTGATTAGTGGGAAATAAAATAAACATTTTAACAGAAGCCATGAAACAGTCATAGCTTTTTATGTTTATATTAATGTTAGTGAAGGTGAGGCATGTGATAGAGAATTTTTTTTTTATAGGACAAACACTAGTCAAATATTTATCAAAATGTATTTATGTACAAAATATATATTAATCTAATATGCTTCATTTGGTACTTCTTGCACACACAAGATCAGTAGGACATAAAAAGTGTAGCAAATTGTATCCAATAAATTGTTGATTCAGGGAAAGTAATATATGTAATGCTTAATTTACTGTGTGGTATATAAGCATTGACATTTTAGAAATTCACTATGATAAAAGATGATTGAACTTAAAATGACTATATTTCAGCTGTTTCAAATGTATTAATGTGCTATGAAAAAGTTAAAAGTATAACCCCTGACTGATACTGAAATTAAAATGGCTTTAACCACTTGACCTCCCCTTTCATGACCAGGCCATTTTTTACAATACGGCACTGCGTTAATTTAACTGACAATTGTGCGGTTGTACAACAACTGTACCTGATTTTATTTTCCTTTTTTCCATCAATAGAGATTTCTTTTAGTGGTACTTAATCACTTCTGCAGTTTTTACTTTTCGTGGTACAAATAAAAAAAAGACAATTTTGATAAATAAAAAACTTTTTTTTACTTTCTATACACTTTCTATATACACAATAAAACATACATACAAACCAATGAAAAATGAAATGTATTCATTAATGTAGGCCAATATGTATTCTACTACATATTTTTTGGTTAAAAACAAAAATCCCAATAAGCGTATTTTAATTGGTTTGTGCAAAAGTTATAGCGTCTATAAACTTCTAGCACAAATCCTCTTTCCCCATTCTCCCTCCTAGCATAAATCCCCAAAAGCACTCTTCCTAGCACAGCCCCCCCCCCCAAATCACCCAAGCACAAATATTCTCCCCCCACAAATCCCCCCCCCCCCAGAGCAAATGTTATCCATGCCATCTGCTAAATTCCCCCTCCAGCATAAATCTCCCCACATCTTTTCTGGAAATTAAGGTAAGGGTGGCTGCTTACCAAAATATGTTTGCTTTCAAAGTAATGAAAAGCCAAGTAGCGCCTTAGGGAACAAATACACATAAGTTGTAGCAGCCATGGGTGCCCTCAAATCCTCGGTTCCACTTGCGGTATCAGGCGGTATGCATGATATGAAGAGCTTTTAGTGTAGTATGGAACTTTAATGATTTATTAAAAGATATAGATAACACTTACATTGTTGAAGATAAAACATGCATGTCTGTGTAGTAGCTGCATCAAAGGCCAACTCAATCCAGCATACCTCCTAAGCATATATTACCTTTGCCAGCCAAAATTCCCCCTAAATAAAAACTCCCAGAACAAATATTTGACCCCTTACCCCACCCCCACCTCAAACCCTCTCTCCCCCCAAATCTCTCCTCCTAGCATGAATCCCTCCTCATCACTCATCCTACCACAAATCCCCCCCAAATATTCTCATGAGCACAAATCCTCCTCCTCAACAGAAATCCCTCTGAATCTCCATCAAAAATACCGCTAATCATCCTTACCAACACAAACCCTCTGCCCCAAACCCACACCATAACACAAATCCCCTCTCCCAGCACGAATCTCCTCCTCTTAACAAAAAGCTCCCCCCAAGAAATATTTGCCTCATAGTACAGATTCTCCTTCCCAAATGTTCCCTCCTAGCACCCTCCTCCTAAATTTTCCCTCCTGGCACAAATCCTAACCCCAAATCTCCCTTCCTAACACAAATACCACTTTCCAAAACAATGCTTCCTTACTAGCACAAATCCTCCTTCCTCCTCCTAAATCCCCTCTCCCAGCACAAATTCCCCCAAATCACCCTTCCTAGCACCTCCCATCACCCCCCCACACTTCTCCCCAAAACCTCCCACCTATCACTTATCTTCTTTCCCCCTCCTAGCACACTCTCATCCCAAGTTTCGTACTTTGCACCTTCATCATGTCCCTACTACAATTACCTCTCCCTCAAACACACCTCAAATGCAGTTTGGCAATGGCTGTGTTATGTCCTTTCCCCCAGACTCCTCCTTATCTTGGCACGCCAGAGCTGAAGAGAAGCCTAGGGCCAGCAGACTTTACACTTTCTCCCAGTGGGGAGCGATGCTTGGCTGCTGCAAGGGTTTTGGATAGAGGCTTGGGGACACCTGCTGTCAGATCAGGACTTTACAGAGATGGCTTACTCTCCACAGTCTTGATCTGATAGTTCTGATGCAGAACACTAATATAGTATAGTCACAATAGTTTTAAAGTTTGCAGTTTGTTATTATTCATTATTGGAATTAATGTTCCATAATATGTTTGGGAATTAATATATATATTTATTGATTTTATGTCTATAATATATTTATTGATTTTATGTAATTAATTTTTCTTGTCCAAATACTGATTAAATAGATGTTAATAATGTTAATATAATCAATAATAGCAACATCTTGAAGACATCGTTTTCCCAGAGTTACAATTTGGTTTGGCACACAATCACGATATCGGTCTTTAATGGCCCTTCGCAGTATTCACTACCAAAAAGATGGCGCCGCTCAGTGTAGGGTGGCTATTTTTCTGTATATATTTCGTTATGTGTTTAGTCTATATAACCAAAAAGATGGTGCTGCTCTGTTTGGGATGGGCGGATCCGTTTTTGTAACCAGAAGTGGATTGGCTGGCTCATCAAGGATGTGTACTATAAATATCTCTGTTGCGAATGCGATCACATGACCCTTGAGAACGTCAGCTGCCTGCTGATGAAACGCGTCGGGACATCTGATCGCATCATGCCACTTCCGGCTCCGCTCCTGTAACGTTAAAAAACCCAACCTCCTGAAAATTCCTTACCCTCGTCACTTCCTGTGCACATACGTCATGGAACAGCTGAGCAGCTTACCACTGCGCATGGTCAGAGCTCTGGAGGGTAGGGAATTTTCACGGGGTAGTGTTTTGTAACGTTACACTGCATCAGCTGTTGCCGCGGGTACATTAAATCATCTCCGCTGCAGCATTAAATCATCTTCCCTCCTACCCCTATGACTTCCCTGATCTCGGCTGCTAAATGTAAAAGTAGTGGGTGTTTGAAAATATAAATCACGGAGATCTCGGCTCAGTGAGTTATATTTTCATAGACCCATAAGAGGGCTAGGAGCGGAGATGATTTAATGTACCCGAGGCAACAGCTAATGCAGTGTCCCGTTAAAAAACCCTACCCCGTGAAAACTCCCTACCCTCCGCACCTATGAGCATGCGCAGTGGTAAGCTGCTCAGCTGTTCCATGATGTAGGTGCACCGGTAGTGACGAGGGTAGGGAATTTTCATGGGTAGGGTTTTTTCACGGAACACCGGTGTTTGGCATTTATGTTTGTATCTGCACGCTCTGCTACAAGAAGATGTTTGTAAGTTTTATTCTATTAATAAACATTCCCTGTTTCAATATACTTCACTATGGAGCTTTCTCTCTCATCTTTGCATGATTGATTGGAGCTATTTGGAAAGTATATATTTAATGGTGGTCCATTGATTATTCAGCTGGATGATTTTTGAGGAAAGCAATCTGGTCCTGGCACTCATTCATGATTAAAGGCTTCTCTGACCCCTTATAATTTATGGGTCCACTCCATCTGGTAAGCAGCCTGTATCACTGGGTGACCCTGGTTTTGGTGGAGACTATACTATCAGAAGTAGCACATATATAGAATTTTCCAGCCTGCATTTTTCATTCTGGACTGTCTGCTGTGGTTTTGCTGGGACTGAATTTACACAAATCAATTTGGCTCTGTATTTGATTTGAGTTTATGTTGGTGGATTATTATCAATATATTATTATTACCAACGCTAATTGGGTTAGTGTAAACCCATCCATTCACCTATTTTGTCATTGCACAGTTGTTTATTTATTCACAATTTAATCACAATTTATATTTTGGTTGAGCGCAACTATTATATTATACTATATAATTTTGCAGAAGTAATCAGTGGCAGAAGGAGGAGCTGGAGGGGAGACAGAGAGAGAGAGAACCT
Source organism: Pelophylax lessonae (assembly GCF_965119305.1). Lineage (NCBI taxonomy): Eukaryota > Metazoa > Chordata > Amphibia > Anura > Ranidae > Pelophylax > Pelophylax lessonae. Next base: position 423,492,858 of record NC_138768.1, on the reverse strand, counting down.
TCTTTCAGCTCTCTTCTGTCCTCCGGATTCGGCTTGTGACTTGCCAGGGTAGTCACCCCTCCTTCCTCCTCCACCCACCATCTGTTCCCTGAGTATATAGATCTTTCTTATACAAGTTAGTCAGCATAGGTGTTAGGAGCATTTTTAAGATTTGTTAGGTTTATCCTGGAAATCTACTTTAGGGTCATAATAATATGGAATAAGTAGATTACATTGTTGGAACTGCAGCATTAATGCTTTTCAGTGGAGATAGTCTTAGTCCTCAGCACATGAGAGCCTACTTAAGAAGAGGTAATTATGTGCAGAAGTGGCACTAAACTTTGGTTTAAAAGAGAAAAAAAAATGCACAGGTTTATACTCTTAAGTCAGAAAAGTATATATTTTTTTGCTCTCAGTCTTCTTCAAATCTTTAAAATACTTTTTCTTGCTGCTGTGCAACTTCCTGTTAGAGGGTGGCTTTGTTCATTATCTATGGTCCCACCAATAGTAGGAATGTAGCCACCCTCTTTTACTAATGCCTATTGCTAAGTTGAACTGTGGTCTAGGGACTATTGTCCATAGGATTTGTAGTTTGTCTAGAGCTGTGTGCTCTTTTCCTTATTTCTTCTTTTAGTTTCCTTTTTTTTGTTACTTATTTGCAGAATGTTATTTTTCTATACTTATAAATGCCAGATTATCATTCATATTACCATTTACACATAAATTATGTTGAATTGATGATGAAATATACTCACTCCTAACTTTAAATGTACTTATATAAAAATACATTATAAGGTTTTTATCTTTTTGTAAATTTTTTATTTAAAATTAGACCATGGAAATCAGTTATTTGAAATTAGTATAAACGTATTTTATTCATGTTCATTATATACTTAAAAATGTTTACCTCAATCGATTAGTCATCTGATGTATTGCAATTTGTTGTATCTATTATTGTACAATATTCTAACATTGTAGATGAAATAAGGTAATATCCAAACCTCTTGTTCTTTCATATGAATAGATTATGTCAAATAAAACTACAGAAAACTCTGTAGATCACATTGAAATATTTTGATCTCTGAGGGTCAAGCAAGAAAAGAAATGGCAGGTTACCAGGATTCTGATGATTGAAAAATATCATTACTCACCCGCAGGCATTGCAGGTTCAATATCAAACCATCAAATCAAGACTTGGAGGTGTCAAAAATGATTTGCCAAGAGCATGCTTATGAAGTGTCAGTATTTGCTATGTTATGTCAAGAAAATGGATTTTAAATTGTTCGTTTTAGACTGTCCATGCTTTTGTCTGACCCTACTTTTTAAATTCATATGCACCTCTATAATTTTATTGAAAGTAAGGTCTTTGACTAAAACAAAATTGAAATGGCACTGCTTGCAAGACAAAAATGTGTTCAGCCTTAATGATTAACATTATGTAAATTCCTTTAAGGAGGGGGGCAAGGGGAAGAGAGATAAAAAAATATTTTTGAGCCATTATAACAATTGATTAACATTCTCGACAGCATGTATTTTGTTGTTAGTGTCTCCAAGACAATATTGTTGCTTTATCCTGAAAGTAAACCTGCGCTTTGCCAATTGAGAGCAAAGAAACAGGATTGTTGCTAAACCCCACCACCAACAAAGCAGCAAATACTTACCTTTACTTCACTTCAGGGGTATTTCTAATATTATAAAATGCTTGAGGCACCCTTGTGCATCCTGAAGCAGCAATGAAGCAGCAAGCCTAGCATTCTCTGGGTGTGGTAACATTTCACTGTGACAGTGGAAGGGGCCTAAAGGAGCATGGTTAAAAAGAACTACAGCTTACTTTCACATATTCCGCAGTCCTTATACCTATACATTATAGGGTTTGTAATGCATCATATAGCATTTAGAGTACAGAGGTCAGGTGTATGCATGGTATAGCCCAGTGTACAGAAGGCAGAGGTCAGGAATATGTAATGTACAAAGTGCAGGGGTCAGCAGTATGTAACACACAGAGTTCAGGGATCAGCAGTATATAGTGCCCCGAGTGCAGGGGTTGGAGGTATGTAATGCACAGCATGCAGGAGTATGCAACACAAAGAGTGCAGGGATCAGTACTATGCAACACACAGTGTAAAATAGTCAGTACTAAGTTACGCAGTGCAGGGGTCAGTAATATATAATGTACAGATGCTGAGATCAGTAGTATGTAAAGTACAGTGTTGGGGTCAGGAGTATATAATACACAATGTGTTGTGGTCAGTAGTATGCAATGTACAGGGTCCAGAGGTCAGGAGTATGTCCTGCCCAGAATACAGGATTCAGGGGTATGTAACCCCCCCCCCCCACAAGCACAAACCTTCTATCCCCTTACAGATTCCCAAGCAAAAATCCTACTCTCAGAACAAATAATTCCTCTCCTAAGCAAACACTTGCAAAAAGCAAAACAAACCCTGCTATTGGCACCCCCACACCAAGAAAAACCCCTGCTCACTTCATCAGCAAAATCCACTCCCTATTATCATTTCAAATCCCCCACACCGCAAAAAAACCCTTCTAACCCCTTCAGGAAAAATTCTCACCCCAAGTAAACTCTCCTCAGCCGTGTTAGCATAAATCCCCTACCCACCAAGAAAACTCCCCCTTACCCCAGTCTGCACAAATTACCCTTCTCCTAAGCAAGAAATATCTCCTGCAGCACAAAGATCCCACCATCACAAACAACTCTGCCCTGCAAAACCCCACCCCTAGAAAATTTACCCTTACAAATGTTTACAAAAAGTCTCCAGCTCAGAGATCCCCACTCAACAGCACTGAAATCTTTACTTACCATCACTGAAATCTCCATAACCCAGCACAGAAATTTCCACCTCCAACACACAAGTCCACATCCCCAGCACACAAATCATCACTCCTTAGCACTGAAATCCCACCCACGACAAAGATCACCACCTTACCAACATCCACTGTCAAGCAACTCTCCAGGCTGCCTCCACAGAATGAGGGAAGCTTCTCTCGGTCTGTGTTGTATAACATGTAAAAACAAAGGCGGAACCTAAGAGTTATTTTGGCTCTGCAGTGCCGCTCTGTTCAGAGGTCGGATGAGGAGCAGGTTACTTTGCTGCAATGCTGTAGTCCCTGCATAGCAGCAGATTACATGATCCCTGGTGGTGTAGGGACTTCTGCAGAGCAGGAAAGTGGGGGGCATTGCAGACCCAAGGGCACTGAGCAGACCCAGAGCACATGTCCCCAGTGCCTAATGCTAGCCATGCCCATGCTTTGCTCCCCTGCCACTCCATTTAGCATCGGTAGCTGAAGAAAATATTCTAATCAGTGCTTCTGGGTATGAAGGGGCATGTGACATCAGTCAGCATTGTCACACAGAAATCCTTAGCTGTATAATCTACAGGATTTATGATCTAGCTTGTACATTTCTCTTATGGCAGCTTCATGGTGGGAAATAGACATGGGCCAAACACCTCCCTGTTCAGTTCACAGCAGAACTCCCGAACAGGGGAAATGTTCCAACCCAAACAGAGAACCCCATTGAAGTCTATGGAAGCTGAACAGGAAAAATCAAAAGTGCCCATTTTGAAGGCATATTTGCAAGTAATTGGCTATAAAAGGGATATAGGGGTCTGAGTGCTTCCCTGGGGAAATTTTATCAATAAAAAAATGTATTTTTAAAATCAATTGTTTTTCAGGAGCAGTGATTTGAATTGTGCTTATCGATTTATGGTGCCTCAAGTCAGGTATGGGATTTTAAGGGCAGGAGTAAGAGAGATAAGCGATAGTAGTGCAAAATATAGGTAAAATGTATTTACATGTATAAGTTATATACAAAGATTCGAGTGAGCTAATGGGTAAAGTCCCATTGTGCTAGTGAAGAGGAAGTAATAAAGTGTGTTTACACATGAAAATAAGTGACTTGAACAAGATTGTAGGTGGTCCTGCTCTGCTGTTCCTCGTATCAAAAGATAGGGATGAATGCAGAGAAAGGGCCTGATCGGTAATTCAACATGTTTCGGCCTGTTGCGGCCTTCATCAAGGATATGTTACCGATTCTAGGAATAATCGAAATAAATTGTCAATAATAGCAATATATACTGTAATTCAGATTTTGATATACACAAAATGTGGTTTAACATACATATTTTTTGTCCACTTCCTGAGATATTGCCTCCCCAGAGTTTCTCCGGGAATTGCAGGAACAATGCTGTATTGGGTGAAAAAGGTGTGATTTGGCTAGTAGTTTGAAAAGAAGAGATTGAGAGGGTTCTCATTAATAATAAAATTAAAAAATTAATTAATTACTTCTTGGGCCACGTTTTTCTGGTCCAAGGATTCAATGTGGCTGTGGTTTACAGATTTCCACATTGATAGAGATCGTCTGCAGTGTTAGGATATATAAAGGGGCTATTGTGAAATAGTACATCATGCGAAGTGAAGTACATCATAAAAGGGAAAACTTTGAATGGTTTGAGTGGAAGTAAGAGGTTTAGACTTGGCAAAGGAGATGCATCGCAATCTCCTCCAAGTCTGCACTCCAGTCTTTTGTAAAGAGAGTTTCAGTGTGGTATCACAGCATATTGCCTCCAGGTCTGGTTCCTCCCTCGATCCGGGAGAGACTGGAGGATTGGAAGTGTTCCCCGGCCATTTAAAGGCTGTCGCGCATGCATAGTGATGCGCTGCGTGACGCCGATGGGCAGGGTCCGTGGTACAGCAAGAGAGGCGCCTGCGCGAGGCAGAAGCTGCATCCCTTGTAGCCGTGCGGACGTGCCTGTGCAGCCGCCGACACGGAATAGAGGCCGAGATCCCTGGCGGGGATAGAGGAAGGTGCAGGACCGACCAATCGGCTTCAGAGTGCCCCGATCCAGAGAGGGCTTTCCATGCCGGGAGCTCCTGGAGTCCAGGGATGGGGCAAAAGGAAGAGTGGATGAACAGTATCATAAAAGGCATATCTTAGGTGGTACACTGTGCAAAAGTGTAGTCACCTGTTGTGTAAATACAGAAGGATAAATAATCAAGGCATTAATTATCAAAAAATATATCAAGAATTATGCAGCAATATAATAACAAGAAGAAAACTTGTGAGAGAGTCTGGATTGGGTCAAGGGAAGAATATAGTCGGGCATCACCAATTCATTGTTGTAAGATTCTGGTACCTTTGGTACCCTTATTTCCCATTTCTACCTTAATATTGCGTCCCACCTTGCTAACTAGGTGGAACGCATACACCTTTAAGAACGATGACATCATCGCCGAGCGCCGCTATGAGCGGCTATTTCAATCGCCGGTTTTCTCTCACTCATTGCTCGTTCAAACCGCATGCTTGACCAGTCTTGTCCTATGCTGCCGGAGCTTCTAGCTATTCCTTTGCCTGAACAAACCGAAACCTCGCTACCGATCCCGTATCTCGCTATCGGATCACTCTCTTGCTACTGGACCTTGCTACTACTAACCCAACTAGTGATAAGTACCCCACAGGGGATTTCTTCCTAACTAACTTACACTATCTACCTCTGCATACTAAAGGACTGTTACTATGTAAGCACTATTTCTATCATCTGCATAACTTCATAGATTGCTAGCTCTTGAGCCTACCATCATCTACATCATTGCACTAGGTTACTCTCTCTTGTATACTTCATCTGCTGTCCCCTACCACCTGTTACTATACATGATTGCTAAACCTATCTGCATACTACCTATCATCACCTACCACTCTCCTGAATATTACTACTGAGTGCTCACCATTTCTAACGCCTGTCTCTCACCTCTATACTATCATATACATCCTATCACTCCAGGAACATCATATTGAGTGTAAGTATATTTGCATAAAGCAGGCTGTGCACGGTGATGAGTCCTGAGAGTTGGATATGTTTGTTCAACACATCTCTACATGACTACTGAGTGTAATAATTCTGCAGCTGCAAATCCATTCACTAACAAAAAACGCAAGAGCGTTACAATTGTACAGCAATGTATTGGAGATTGGATAACGAGTTGATATTGCATTGGAAGGTCTATGCAACTAAATTGGGGTCAAACAAATTGTATGATTATTGGAAAAGTCGGTAGAGCCATTCCTACATTTGGGATGTATGAAAAGATTGACGGGGGGAGGGGAAGGGGGGTTTTTTGGTTATTAAAGAATTTAGTCTTTTTTCCCGGAGGAAAAGCCTTGGAGAAATGAACGAAAGCTTTGTGCTTTGTTTAACCCAGGTGGGGTAGTGGCCTTGAGACGTGTGATCCAGCGCATTTCCAATTGTAGCAAAGTTTTGTTCCAGTCACCGCCACATAACGGGATATGGATCCTGTCCAGGGCCATAAAATTGATTTTCAGCATTTTATAGTTGTGGTCATCTCTCACGTGTCTGCCCAGCGGAACATAAAAGTTGCCAACGTGCATGGTCTGGAGGTGTTGGTTGACCTGTTTCCCGAATTCCTGTCGGGTCTTCCCTATGTAGAAGGACCCGCATTCACAGGTCATCATGTACACTATTCCCCTGGTTTTGCAGTTACAAAAATGTTTTGGTCGGAATGGGTCTCCATTCGGTAAAGTAATATTTGTCGTTTGACGAATAACATAACATTGGGCACAGCACCCGCAGGGGAAGGTGCCTTTAGTCTTGCAGGGGTCTTTTTTGGATCCTTCCTGGAATTCGCTGCGTACTAGTTGTTGTTGTAAGGAGCCTGCCTTTCTAAAGGTGATGGGTGGATGTTGTGGTAAGAGCTTAGAGGTGCTCGGTTCTTCCATAAGGATGGACCAATTTTTTGTGAGGATGTTTCTGATTTGCTGGTGTTCATTGGAGAATCTAATGATTATTCGGGTATCGGGTTCAGTTTTGGTTGGTTCCTTGTTCTTGAAAAGAAGTGTTTCTCTGTCTTTGTTGTTGGCACGATTAAATGCTTTGCGTAGTGATGTTTTGGTGTAACCTCTCTGTAGGAATCGAGAGGTTAGTGCATCAGCTTCCAATTGAAAGTTGGCTGGGTCAGTGCAGTTTCTCTTTAATCTAAGGTATTGGCTGTAGGGTTCAATACCCCTGATGAGGGGTTGTGGGTGAAAGCTGGAGGCATGAAGAATGGAATTGCCTGCTGTATCCTTTCTGTAGAGAGTGGTGGAAATTTTTCTGTGGAGTCTTTATATATTAGGGTGTCAAGGAAGGATACTTGTTGTTTGTTGTAGGTCATTGTGAAAAACATATTGTGTTCATTCTGGTTCATCCTGGTTAGTAGTTCTGGTATCATATGTTCCGGCCCGTTCCATATAATCAATATGTCATCGATGTATCTTTGCCATATGAGGATCCTGTCAGTGTAGATGATATTTTCTTCATTTGATAAAAACTCTTGCTCCCATGAGCCTAAATAGATATTGGCGTAAGAAGGGGCGCAGCTGGTTCCCATCGCGACCCCACATGTTTGGATATAGTAGTTGCCACCAAATGTGAAGACATTGTAGTTGAGTATGTATTGTAGCATGTCAATAATAAAATGATTGAAGTTTTGGTCACGTTCACTGTGACAACGAAGTGTTTTTTCAACTATCTGTATCCCTTTGGTATGGGGTATGTTATTGTATAAAGATTCCACATTGATCGTAACTAGATAGGTTTCTTCAGGTATGGAGATGTCGTTAAGTATTCTGAGAAGATGAAGGGTGTCTTGAGTGTAGGAGGGCAGTTCTTTAACGTGGGGGCATAGGTATCTATCTATAACCTTACTCATGGACTCCGAGATGCTTCCGTTCCCCGAGATAATTGGTCTTCCGGGTGGGTCATCAAGATTCTTATGTAGTTTAGGTAGTGCATACAGTGTGGGTGTTTTGGGATGTGGTGTCCTTATATATTCCCACAATGTTTGAGAGATGATGCCTTCCCTGAATGCGTTGTCGACTTTGGAGTAAAAGATTTGATCGTATGATTTGGTCATTATTGTGATGATCTGCTTGTAGCACTTGGTGTTTGAGAGTATTGTATGGCACATGTTTTTATATTTTTCTTTGCTCATGACTACTACATTTCCTCCTTTGTCTGAAGGCTTAATAATGATCTCATCATTGTCTCTAAGTTCCTGAAGAGCTCGTTTTTGTTTGTTTGTCAAGTTTGACAAATGTTTTTTCTCTTTGATTGCTTCTATATCCTTGGTGGTTTGTCGCACGAACAGTGCGATTGCCGGATTCGTGTTCAGGGAAGGAAATTTATTAGATTTCTTTTTGAAGGTTGGTTGGTCTGAAGTTGTTTCTGGCTCATCATTGTCAGAATCTTTGTCTGATTCGCTTGGGTTGTCCCAATCATCTAGGTCGCTTTCCTGGAGTAATAAATTAAGGTCACGGATGGCTCTGAACTCAGCCGCTGTTAATGTTGGTGTGGCTTGTGGTGGTTGAGGTTGTTTTTGGTAAAGAGTTTTAAGTAGCAAATTTCTAGCAAATAAATTGACGTCCTTGATGGTTTCAAATCTATCAAGGCTGGTATTTGGACAAAAAGAAAGTCCTAAGGATAGCACTTCTTTTTGATCATCCGTTAGAGTATAGGATGATAGGTTTATGACCGTTTTTCTTCCTCCTGTTTCTTCTCCAATTGATGTTTTCTGGGGGGTTTTGGGTTTGTTTTCCCTAAAAAAACTCCCTGTTGTTTTGGATCCACCTTTGATCTTGTGAACATGTTGTGAGGTTTGAGGGGTTGGTCCATGTTCCCCGATTGTGTTGCTTGTTCTTCTGTCATGTTGGTTTCTTGAAGTTCAGTTTCTTGGGTGTTTTCATCGTCTGTTCTGCGTTGGGGTTCGTGTTGTTTTGGAGCTGCTCCCCTTCTATTTTTGTATTGTTCCGGGCCAGAGTTATATGAGGACGAGTCCGATGAGTAATAAGGTTGTCCTGTTTTGTCTACGGATCTGCCATATTGAGTTCTGCGGTTGGACCGTTGATTGGCCCATCTATAGGCTCTGCCTTGAGCAAAGGCATTCTTGTCGCGCCAATATTTTCTTTCTTTTTTTCGGAGGATGTCTTTTCCATATTCTTCTAGGTGCGATTTAAGTTTGTTTTCTTGTTCGCTGTATAATTGGGCTTTTTTGAGAGGAGCTAGTAGTTCATAGGTCTTTTTGATGTCGAGGTCTAAGGTTTTTATTTGTCTCAGGTATTCTTCTTGTAAGAGGATCATTAGATTCCGCGAACATTCATTAAGTTGGTTTTCCCATTCTTTTTTGAGTTGGGTCGTAACATTTTCCATCGTGGGAAAAATTTGGATTCTTAATCCTACAGGGTTGATTCTCTTGCTAATATAGTGTTCAAATGTCTTGATGTGCCAGTGTAGCGCCGACTTCCTCTCCAGATGTTTTTGGAGTGTTCTGAATAGTGCCAAAATGTCCGATTCAGTTTGTTCTTTGACCTTAAAACTGGTATGGATGCCCGACATGAGGGTCTCCCATTCATCACCAACCAGGTCTCCCACATTTTTTTCTCCTTCTTCTTCAGTCATCCTTACTTGCTAGGAGAAGGATGTTTGATTAAGAACAGACACCAACAAGGCTTTTCTTAAACTGTGGTGAATTCCACAGTGCAAGCTATGTTTGCCTGGAGCTAGTAGGTTTGGTGCTATTGCTGCTTAGCAACCAATGAATAATTATATATAAGAATTATAGTATTTCCAGAGATCCGAGAGGACGTGGATGTGTTATCCATCCGGGGTATTAGTTGAAAAGGTAGGTTTTTTGGATCTTACATTGGAAAAAATAGTAATTTCTGCCACCATCCCAAGAGTATAGTTTGTCGATTTATGGTGCCTCAAGTGAGGTATGGGATTTTAAGGGCAGGAGTAAGAGAGAATTGTGCTTAAAGTTCAACAATAAAAAGGAAAAAATATTTTAAATATAGTGCCTGGGCGGTGCCCTTAACCTCCCTGGTGGTCTGATTATGTAAGTATTTTTGAATGTCAAAGCAGTACATTGTTTTTAATGGAAATTATTATTGTATAAGATTTATATACAGTAGAGCCAAGAGTTTACGCAGCACTTTATAACTTGAGGGTAGACAGTAAAAATACAATACACTTTAATACAGTAGGAATCAGAGCTTACAATCTAAGAGGGAGAATCAAGAGATACAAGAGGTAATAACTGTGGGGGATGGGCTAATGGAGCAAATAAAATTACAGTTGTTTGGTGGTTGCCAGATAGTTTTTTTCTGAAGGGATTTGTTTTCAGGGATCGTCTGAAAGTGGACAAAGTAGGAGATAGTCAGACAGATTGGGGTAGAGCATTTCAGAGGATGGGAGAGGCTCGGGAGCAGTCCTGGAGGCGAGCATAAGAAGAGGTTACAAGGGAGCTAGAGAGCAGAAGGTCCTGGGAGGAACAAATAGAACAAGTTGGTTGGTATTTTGAGACCAGGTGATGTAGCTGGGAGCCAAGTTATGGATGGCTTTGTAAGTTATGGTCAGTAACTTGAATTTAATTTATTGGTTGAGTGGAGGCCAATAGAGGGATTGGCAAAGAGGGGTAGCAGACACAGAGCAGTTTGAAAGGGTGGGTGAGCCTGGCAGCAGTGTTCATTATGGACTGAAGGGGGGATAGCCTTTTTAAAGGTAAACCAAAGAGAAGGAAGTTGTGGTAATCGAGACGAGAAATGACCAGGGAGTGGATTAGAAGCTTTGTGGTGTTGTTGGCTAGGAAGGAGCGTATCTTGGAGATGTTGCGGAGGTTGAGGTGGTAAGCTTTGGACAGTGACTGGATGTGTGGCCAAAAGGATAGTTCAGAGTTCAGGATTACACCTAGGACCTTGGCATGGGGGGGACGGGTTGATAGTTGAGCCGTTGATTTTGACAGAGAAATCATGGGAAGTGGAACGTGGGGGAGGAAATATCATAAACTTGGTTTTGGAGTTAGTTGAGTTTGAGGAAGTGAGGTGACCTCCAGGCTGATATGTTTGTTAGTAAGTTGGTGATGCTTGCAGAGACTGATGGAGTGAGCTGAGGGGTGGAGAGATAAATTTAGGTGTCATTAGCGTAGAGATGATATTGAAAGCCATGGGAGGCAATCAGCTTACCCAGGGAGGAGGTGTAGATTGAGAAACAGAGCAATCCAAGAACAGAACCTTGGGGGACCCAAACAGAGAAAGGAAGAGGAGAGGAGGTGATAGAGTTGTAAGTAGCACTGAAGGGGTGTTGGGATAAGTAGGATGAGAGCCAATGAAGAGTAAGGATGGGAGTGACTGTGTTTTCTCTTTTATTTTTTCTTTTCAAATTACTATGCACTTATGCCATGTACTGAATCCTTGCATGATAATTCTCCAAAACTTATAGCACACCCGGCACGGTAAGCCCCTGGGAGGATCTCCCACTGTTTTCCTTCCTAGGGGCACTTTACAGGCACAGCACAATAGCCAGCGACATTGGCCCTTCAGACTCTGCCAGTCTGAAACCTGTGTCCTTTCCGTGTCGGCGGCCGCGCCAGTGAGCAACAGCGGTGGAAACTGGAAGCGCACTCGTCCATTGGACGCAGGCGCACCAGAGACATACACCAGCTGTGTGTGATCTGGCCTCAGACGTGCGGCGCTCACAGCGCATGCGCGAGTCTGATAAAAAGGCCGGGGAACCACTGCCTCTCTCATTCCCCAACCGAACGGGGATGAGAGAGGACCAAGAGCGGCGCACCTAAAAATGTAAGTTCCAAACTTCAACACAACTGTTACAACATGCTGAACTTTGCAAAGGAGGCACATTACTGAAGGAGGTTTTTTCTCCCCCTCTTTAAGTGTGATCCGGCTGAAAACCCCAAGGGACTCAATTGTTGCAATAACTAAAGATTGAAGGTAAAAAACACCTACCTCCCAAGAAAAACGTTATATATTGTATTACATATATATAATTTTTCCTAACTACATATACCTGTCTCACATAGAACTGTACTATTTAAAGGCACAAGGACACCCTTGCAAAGAACCGGTTTCATACACACCGGAACCAAAAATAACCACTAGGGGAGACTCACATGATCTACCCCAGATATGAGACATGGCTTATGTAAGTCTAACAACATACTTGTAGAACCATTATACAAACACTACTACAAACCATGCAGTTGAATCCCATATATATATTTTTCAGGAAACCGCATAGGTTCTCGCTGTGCTAAAGAGGGAGCCACTCCAACATACAAGGATTTAAAGAAAATAATATGTATGTACTATTTTGAATAAATTCACCACTATTATATAATTAACAAAAGTGGTGAAACTTATAAATATTTAACACCAAATCTGCATTTTACCAACAGAAATGGTGACTATCAACCTTGAAAAAGGCTCCTTAAGGGGCCGAAACGCGTAGGATATAGGAGACATCTCTGATCTGAGCAACCCAAGCTTAACAGCAGGGAATGACAGAGATATACCCTTAAAAGTCACCATTTATCACGTGTCACTAATCCTCCATCTACTACACACTTTCACAAGGGTCTATAACCCTCTCACGCAACTGTACTCCACTGTACATATGTTTTAAGGATTAAATAATTATTATTTATTATTAGCAATTTTGTTTGTACTTTCCCGTATTTTCCATACTTGCCTTAAAAGTCCCACTTCTTATTGGCCTGAGGTACCAACAACCTATACAACATTCAACCAGGGACGACGGCAAACCCGACTACACATAGGGTCATAGAGATCAAAAAAACCCCCTCTACTAGGATGGGAGTGACTAACACGTGTTTTTGGGAAGATGCCAGAAGAAAGGGAGAGGTTGAAGATGTGAATTAGAGTGTGTAGAATAGAGTCAGGGGGTGAGCATAGCATGTGCGAGGGAGCAGGATCCAGAGGGCAGGTGGTTAGATAGGTGTTAGATAAAAGTCCAGCAACCTCAATAATACTAGCAGGGTTGAATGAGGGAAGTAATGATTGTACCTGTGGATATGGGTTAAGTGGGGGAGGTTTCTGCACATTGGAGATATCCTCGCAAATTGTATCAATCTTATTTTTGAAGTGATTGGCGATCTCCCCAGCAGTGAGTGAGTTAGAAGGTGGAGTTGGTGGAGGACAGAGTAGAGAGTTAAAGGTAGAGAAGAGAGGACGGGGACTAGATGAGAATGTTTGGATTAGCGTGATGAATTAGATTTGCTTGGCAGGGAGGAGGCAGGAATAGTATTTTAGGAAGCCAGATTTAGGCCAGGTTGTAGCGGTCGGGGAAAAATTCTGAGTGTAGTGAGGGGAGAGAGCTTGTCTAGGGAGGATGAAAGTGAGCTGTTATAGATGGAAGTGGCTAAGTTGGGGCATGACAGGGGTGAGTTTTTATCATATAGTTGGTCAGCAGAAATCTATTGTTTTATATTGTAGGCCTGTAATTCTTAGGAATAACTCACCTAAATCTGTTCAAACATGAGTCTAGTACACATCCCGGGTATGATAAAGTTTGAAACATGCAATCATAAATTATAATATAATAATAATAATAATACATTTTATTCAATAATGTACTCAAACCAAAAACACTGAAAATTGTCCAAACAAGGGTGCAAAATTACTTATCACTGTAATACTAAACACTGCATATTGGTTTATTAAACATCCTGAGTATGAAAAATTTTTAAACATGGGACTGCACAAAGTCCGACATCAAAATCGGGACAATGGAAACTGGTTTCCTTCTGATTTTCCTTCCACTGTCATCTCACTTTGAGCAACAAACCACGCACATTCTTGTAGGTGCTGACTTTTTCTCAGTTGGTGAGGTGTAGTTCATGAAGTGAAGACCAGTCAGGCGTTTTCCGGGTTGACAACGCCAACAGCACAGTGCCCAGCTCTATTCACATTTATTGGTGGTGTTTGGTGGTTTACAAAGATATATTTAGCATCTTTCCAAATGAAGTAAGAATGAATCACAGGCTTGTCACTTTTTTTTTTTTTTTTGAGCAGAATGTAGGCATTCCACAATCATTGCTCAAGAAGATGTCTAAAGATCTTTTTTGTAGTACTTCTTTTGCTGTTTCCTCACTGCTAGGTAGAATGTCATTGCTTGGTCGGCTCTGTCGACACCTCCCATGGTGTTATTGTAGTTTATCACTACTTGTGGCTTAATGATTTCTTTCCCACCTTTTGTGCTTACCATAACAGTGGAGGTATTATGAACTGTACTCATTAGGCACAAATCTTTCTTCTCACACCATTGCAGTGTCATCATTTTGCCTTTCTGCCAGGCAGCCATTTCTCCAGTCTTCAGCTTCTTATTGCCAAATGTTGGCGGCATGTCACACCGGTTAGCCCTAATGGTTCAATAGGCATCTGTTTTGTTTTGCAGAAGAAACTCAAAAGTTCAGAAGACGTATAAAAGTTGTCGGTTGTTGCGCAATAGCCCTGATTTATCAATGGCTCAATGAATGAAAGAATGGAAGATGTTGCCATTCCATAGTTGCTGTATTTTGGAATGAATTTTGTTCCTTTTCCAGTGTATATGACTGAATTCCAAATGTAGCCAGTTGACGATTCACATAGCATGTAGGATTTTATGCCAAATTGTGCCCTCTTTGATCCAATGTATTCTACCCAGCTGAGCCTTCCCTTGTAGGCCATTAGACTTTCATCTATGCTGATATCTCTTTCTGGCACATAGCTCAGTTGAAAATTCTTCTGAATCATTTGAGATACTTCCCAAATTTTCTTTAGTTTTCGTGCAGGATGAGTAGTTTCATCAAATTCTTAGTTGTTTTCGAAGTGTAAATATTTAATGATCAGGGAAAATCTGTACTCTGAAAGGACCGTGCCAAAGAATGGAGTAGCAGGTAATTAGTTGTCCAATATCACTTCTGCAGGGGTTTCCCCACCACTCCCTGAAGTATTATTAGGCCCAGAAATTTCCAAATGTCCTCTTTGGCCACTTTCTGCTTCTTTAAAACTTCAGATGCAGAGTAGCTGATTGTTGCTCTTTGTACTGGTTTGTCTCAGTAACTATTTTTTCAATAACCTCATCTGTCAGAAATAATTGTACATATGCCAAGGGGTTGTCGTGTTCTACTTTCATACCAGGTGCTCCAGTAAATGGGAATCTTGGGGGTGCTCCCTGATCCATACCGCAGTCAATAGAGCACCAAGTCGTCACTTTCAGTGTCTGATGACAAATTTCCCCACTAATCACTATCGCTCCATCCTCCAATTCACTATCGCTGTTTTGTAGCTGGTCTAACCTAAAGGAATGTTTTTTGGACGCCATGGACATTTTCAAGTTTTCAGGCAGAAAGAATAGTAAAAGTGCAGGCAGGGCACTGGACAAAGTACTAGGAACAAAACTGAGGTGAAATGGTTTCACACAGTAATGTATTACAATGTATTACAATGTGTATGTGTTTGTTTTGTTTATTTTTTTACATTTCTTGCCGGGTTCCACCCCCCTGCGTCGCAGCGTTCGCAGACAAGGGAACCCAAGAGACGCCCCCCCTCCTGAGCTATACCAGGCCACATGCCCTCAACATGGGGGACAAGGTGCTTTGGATAGGGGGGCAGAGCACCAACCCCTCCATGTTGAGGGCATGTGGCCTAGTATGGTTTAGGAGGGGGCTCTCGCTTGGCCCCCCTTTCCTGACCTGCCAGGCTGCATGCTCGGATAAGGGTCTGGTATGGATTTCGGGGGGGGGGGGGGGCACACGTTTTTTTTTTTTATTTAATTTTGACGTGGGGTTCCCCTCCAAATCCACAAATCCATACTAGACTCGAAGGGCCTGGTATTGACCGGGGGTTGGGACCCCACAACATTTATTTATTTATTTTTTTAACTGACATTTTTTATTAGGCTGTTAGTGGGGAAACCCATTAACAGCCGATGACTCATTGGTTGTTAAGGATGCCACGGCCAGCTTCCCAGTCCGGCTCCTTAACAACCAGCTTACACTATGCCCTGATTGGGTAAAGCTTTGCTCAAGGCTGGAGTGCCTATTTTGATTCACAAAAACCTTCCCTGTGAGGTAGTTACAGCAGACACAGACAGTCAGGGACGTCTCCTTACAGTCCACATTCGGTTGGGCAATAGAGATCTTATGATCTCAAATGTCTATGCTCCAAACAACCCTGATAAACAATTCTTTGGAGACCACATTGCACATAAAAAATGACAGATACACCCCTAAATGACCTAGGCAAACATCAGACAATTTGGGTCGGTCATATCTGGCATCCACCATGGAATACGTACACTTTACTGATGTGTGGCGCCTCTTTCATCCAGCAGACAGGGAATTCACTTTTTACTCTACCCCTCATAAGGTTTTCACTAGAATCCATCACTTATTCTGTACCGACAACTTAATACCAACGGTAACAGAATCAGAAATCCATGAAATAGCCATATCTAACCATGCCCCAGTTTTTAAAAAATTGCTCGACTTCTCAGTCTCCGACTTGAATCCCTGCTTATGGCGCTTCCCGTCTTACCTATATAATAATGCCGACTTCAAGACTTACACGACACAGGCTTGGAAAGACTTCACAGTCACCAATGCAATACATACTGACAACCCAAATCTCTACTGGGAAACAGCAAAAGCCTATCTACATCTCATATGCTGCTTCTTACAAGAAAAATGCCCTTTCCAGCTACAAGAAGGCAATCCAACACCTTAGGCTAGCTCAGCTTTCCCCGAAAACAGGGAAGGTTGGCAACATTCTAAATATGAATTTGACTCATGGGCACACACACTAGAACTGACGAAACGTTCACTAACAGACAGCACATTATATAAACACAGGAATAAAGCTGGCGAGACTTTGCAAAGGTCAAACTAGTCCAACACATATCACAGCCCTAAGAGACCCCTCAGGCACCTTAAGCACAGCACAACCACAGGATATCAGTAAGATCATGCAAAAATGTTACACTTTCTTATACGCTCCTGACCCCATTGACATAAATATAGCTCAAAAACGTCTCAAAAGATTACACCTACAAGTGGTAACCCCCGCTCAACTCGAAAATCTGAACGCACCCATAGCTAGCCTAGAAATCTCCATCACAATTAACCAACTAGCAAAGCCCCTGGTCCTGAATGATTCCTTCGAGAGATACTCAAGCCTACCCTCTGAACATCTGAAAGGTTCTGATGGTATTAGACCATGCTAATTGACAAGGTTGTCCCCTCTCGCCCCTGCTTTTCAATCTAGCACTTGAACCCCTCTCTAGATACCTAAAAACAGTCAGGCCCCTCTACATGGGATCCATATAGGCAAACACAAATTACATACAGCTCTCCTTGCAGACGATGTACTATTATTCACAGCTGACCCAATTTCAGACATGTCATCCATGAAGAAAACCTTTGAGGAGTACAAACTCTGCACTGGCCTCCACATTAACTATAATAAGAGTGAGATTCTCCACTTAGGCATTTCAGCCAACCCTATCTGGGCACTACATTTGCCTTTTGCCATAGCCGAGATGCACATCACATACCTGGGCATCAAAATAGGAAACTCCCATCATCTCTGTACTCCTTGAATTATCCTCCCTTGCTTAATAATAATTAAGCAAGAACTGGAAAACTGGATGGATCTCCCCCTCTAACTTCTGGGAAGGTGCCATCTTTCTAAAAATGGTCAGTTTTGCATGTTTAATATATCCACTGCAAACTTTACCTTTGCTCCTAAAACATAAAAATATTCAGATATTAAACAGAGGCCTTTCAAAATGTATCTCGCACAAAAAAGACCACGTATTGCAATTAAAAGCGTTATGTTCCCAGAAACGAAGGGGGCCTCAGTCTCCCAAATATCAGGGCATACAACTTTTCTTCCCTACCAAGAATAGGTTTAGATTGGACATCAAAGTCTTTCTGCTATTCTAATTACTATCTCAAATCGGATATAGTTTTCCCCTACTGCCTGGTAGCCCTCCTCAACTGCAAATGGAAATCAATCACCCCCAACCTGCAGCATAATCCTCTCTTATGGGATACAAGTCATTGCATGGAGAGAAATTCACAAGAGCTTACACCTCTCCCCATTTATCTCTAGAGACCTATCAATCCAAGGGAACCCCAATATCCCCCCAGGCATGGAACATCACATATATACGCCACTTGGGAAAGCAAGGGCCTCACGAAATTCTCCTCTCTATGTGATTTGGACTCTCGATCATCTACTCCAAAAGGATTCTTATACGATATCAGACATATACCAACCTCTGATCAGAAAAATCACTCTTTCACATATTCCTCTGCAATGAATTGGGGTAAGGACTTTCCAGATCCAGAGCTTTCGGACAAATTATTGCAAGGCTACAACAAAGTTCTTCAGCTGATTCCTTCAGAACACTGGAGGGAAACTCAGATAAAAATCCTCAATTGGGCCCATATACATTTCCCACTAGAAGAAAACAACCCCAAATCTGCCTCTTGCCCCTTCTGCAACCAGCCAAGACCCTCCTTAATACATCAATTTTGGTCATGCAAATTTATATCTGCCTTCTGGGAACAAACCATCTCCTTCCTACAAGGAATCACTCTGCTCCACCTACCAAAAGACCCTCTTCTCCAAATATTCGGCTACTGGGACAAACAACTCTTGACATGGTCATCTCCTGTCAAACTCTAACACAAAGACTGGATCCTAATCTGCCACCTCACAGCCCGGAGAGCAGTTTAAGAAAACTGGATATCCCTTCCATGTCCAACAATATCACAGCTCAAACAGGAGCTGATACTATTACTTTACAGGGATAAAATCAATGCGGACCTCAACCACCTGTCTCCTAAACAATGCTTCTTTAAACACTGCCAGGCCATTATGAAAATTGCTTTACCCCCAGACGCTCTTAAGTCTTTTGAGCAGTCCTGTGCTTACCAAAAGGGTTTTCGATTGCTCCATGACAAAAAGGATACCTCTTGAGTTTTCTATCCTCTCCTACTCTATTCCATTGTGATATCTACAGGAGATTGTGCAACCCACGCACCCCCCCCCCCACACACACAAGATCCATCCTGTTATTATTGTTCATGGTCTAAGGTGTTTGACCTATTATTTTACTGTATAGCTATTTTTGTTTCACTATCATTCAGTGTGCTCATTTCTCTCCTCCAGTTCTCAGGAGAATGAAGAGTACAATGAATGTTCACATTCATCTCTTCTGTTATTCCACAGTTTATGAGCACTCAAGTATTCGCTGAACCACTTACCTATTTTCTTATTAATCTTCCAAAGTGCTCTTGTTTACCCTAATGACGAAATCTTGTTAAGGTATTTTTTTCCCCAATTCTCTGTAAACAGTAATCTGTCAAAAAAATGTTTATTTTCAGGCAACTTGGTCTCCAACTGTCATCTCATTATATCTGTATTGTGAAATCCTTAATAAACATTTTATAAAAAAAAAAAAAATTGGATTCGAAGTTGATTTGAATTTGGAAAGGAATATGAAATGTAAACATGTTCTTAGATGTGAAAATATTGACAGTCGCATTCGAATTGGAAAAATAAATTCAAGTTAGAATTTTCTGAATTCAGTTGATTTGAAGTCAATTCAGTCACATTTAGAAAATTCAAATTGAATTCGTAAACAAATAACTGAAACAAAAACTAAATGAATTTGGAAAACAAATTTAACTGAATTAAATTAGTTAATTTTACAAATTGAAATAAAACAAAATATTTTTTTTCACTATGAACATGTCTACTTTAAGGTAGAAAACAACTTCTATGCCAGTCCACTCACTTTTATCATCAAATGTAATAATATAAGTAGCATCTTAGACTTAACGCTCTTCACTCTGTCAATGTGGGGGCTAGCAATATTTAAAGAGGAGCCTGTCATAACACCAAACAGCAAGCCCAAACCAAGTCCAATGTTCCAAGAAGTGAGGAGAGCGCCTGTGGATCACAGGGCAGGATTTGATGCCATGCCTGGGGTGGGCTGGTTGCTATGGGAATGTGTTTCAGAACTCCTATTGATTTATTTCTCAAACCATTTAAAATCATACACAGGCAAGCTCCTAATTTCATAATTGCTCCTCAGAGTTTCTTGAGTACTGCCCCAGTTGTCCATGTGGTCTCCTTTATGTTGGTAGGACAATATGGACACTGAGGAAATGCTTTGGGGAGCACCCTTGCTTTATTGAGTAAGGGAGTGATAAACATAGTGTTCCCAGACACTTTGCGTAATATCATGATAAGAAGACTGATGGTCTGAGAGTCTGGGTCATTGAATCTATTCCTATTTCCTATTCTGCAGTTGAAAGTTTTTCATAGGCTATGCCAGTGTTAAACCTATAGGATTTATGCTTTGGATACCCTTGCTTCAGCTGGCCTTAATAAGGAGATTGAGATTAATACCATCTTGTGATATTTATACTCTCTTCCACATGTCTATCCAGGTACGATTCGGGATATATAGATATACTGTATATATGTTCATATATGCATTTTCCTTATGATACTATTATTTGCATCTTCAGATATACATTGAAAAATCTTTGATAACGCCCAAGTGGGAGGGCGAAACGCATCAACGTACTTCCGGTTTGGCAAGGTCTGACGTCACTTCCTGGTTTTCCATGGAACGCGCGCTGATGCGGCATTCCCGCAACAAATTTGTACTGCAGTGGTATTGTTCTTATCCATGCTTCTGACATCTTAATACTTTGTAAGTAGCTTTTTATGAGGAAATAAATATTTTTTAAAATGGACTTCACTATGTGGGTTATCAATTCCTTTGGAGCTGCCCAGGGTCAAAATATGTAAGGGGTCACTAAGAGGATCCATTGCCACATCTGTTATGAGCCACCATTCAAAAAGGGTTACAACAGGGAGTCAGCCTGGAGGACTATTCCTTTTGGTGAAAAGCTTCTTTTGACCCCAAAGGGGTCGAGATACCTGGCACCAGCTAATATTTTGGAGCACCTTAGCACTCTATTTGCAGCAATATCAGCACCTTTTCAAATATAGTGCACTATATTTTGGACTTTTTTAGCGCTATAAGCACTTTATTATAGCTTTGCACTAAATGATCTACCTTTGCACCATATTTGCACTATTTTTCACAACATCATTGGACTTTTGTAGTTTTGCACCTTTTATATGAATCTTGAGGATTTGTGTACTTTTTTTATCTATTATATTTGCAAGCGCTGTGTTTTCTGTTAGTCACATAGAAAAATCTGCCTATTAATACCATAATATAACCATCCCTCCTTTTTTGTTTTTACCTTCTTAGCGAGGACTATGCTTGCACTCAGATCATCCATTTTGGTTGGGATGGTCTTCCACCATATATCCTTATCTTGTTATATATCCTTTTTATACATTTATACTACTATAAGCTGCTAGTCAGTACCACAGTTAGTCAGGTTGAAAAAAAGACACAAGCCCATCTAGTTCAATCAATAAGGTAGTCTTGCCTTTATATATATATATATATATATATATATATATATATATATCTATATCTATATATATATATATATATATATATATATATATATATATATATATATATATACACACAGTGCTTTGCAAAATAATTCGGCCCCCTTGAACTTTGCGACCTTTTGCCACATTTCAGGCTTCAAACATAAAGATATAAAACACATTTTTTGTGAAGAATCAACAAGTGGGACACCATCATGAAGTGGAACGAAATTTATTGGATATTTCAAACTTTTTTAACAAATAAAAAACTGAAAAATATGGCGTGCAAAATTATTCAGCCCCCTTAAGTTAATACTTTGTAGAGCCACCTTTTGCTGCAATTACAGCTGTAAGTCGCTCGGGGTATGTCTCTATCAGTTTTGCACATCAAGAGACTGAAATTTTTGTCCATTCCTCCTTGCAAAACTGCTTGAGCTCAGTGAGGTTGGATGGAGAGCGTTTGTGAACAGCAGTTTTCAGTTCTTTCCACAGATTCTCGATTTGATTCAGGTCTGGACTTTGACTTGGCCATTCTAACACCTGGATATGTTTATTTGCAAACCATTCCATTGTAGATTTTGCTTTATGTTTTGGATCATTGTCTTGTTGGAAGACAAATCTCCATCCCAGTCTCAGGTCTTTTGCAGACTCCATCAGGTTTTCTTTCAGAATGGTCCTGTATTTGGCTCCATCCATCTTCCCATCAATTTTAACCATCTTCCCTGTCCCTGCTGAAGAAAAGCAGGCCCAAACCATGATGCTGCCACCACCATGTTTGACAGTGGGGATGGTGTGTTCAGGGTGATGAGCTGTGTTGCTTTTAAGCCAAACATAACGTTTTGCATTGTTGCCAAAAAGTTTGATTTTGGTTTCATCTGACCAGAGCACCTTCTTCCACATGTTTGGTGTGTTTCCCAGGTTGCTTGTGGCAAACTTTAAACGGCACTTTTTATGGATATCTTTAAGAAATGCCTTTCTTCTTGCCACTCTTCCATAAAGGCCAGATTTGTGCAGTATAAGACTGATTGTTGTCCTATGGACAGAGTCTTCCACCTCAGCTGTAGATCTCTGCAGTTCATCCAGAGTGGTCATGGGCCTCTTGGCTGCATCTCTGATCAGTCTTCTCCTTGTATGAGCTGAAAGTTTAGAGGGAAGGCCAGGTCTTCGTAGATTTGCAGTGGTCTGTTACTCCTTCCATTTGAATATCATCGCTTGCACAGTGCTCCTTGGGATGTTTAAAGCTTGGGAAATCATTTTGTATCCAAATCCAGCTTTAAACTTCTCCACAACAGTATCTTGGACCTGCCTGGTGTGTTCCTTGTTCTTCATGATGCTCTCTGCGCTTTAAACGGACCTCTGAGACTATCACAGTGCAGGTGCATTTATACGGAGACTTGATTACACACAGGTGGATTCTATTTATCATCATTAGTCATTTAGGTCAACATTGGATCATTCAGAGATCCTCACTGAACTTTTGGAGAGAGTTTGCTGCACTGAAAGTAAAGGGGCCGAATAATTTTGCACGCCCAATTTTTCAGTTTTTTATTTGTTAACAAAGTTTGAAATATCCAATAAATTTCGTTCCACTTAATGATTGTGTCCCACTTGTTGTTGATTCTTCACAAAAAACTACAGTTTTAAATCTTTATGTCTTTATGTTTGAAGCCTGAAATGTGGCAAAAGGTCGCAATACTTTCGCAAGGTACTGTATGTATGTATATATATATATATATATATATATATATACACAAACATACATACACACACTATATATATATATATATATATATATATATATATATATATATATATATATATATATATATATATATATATATATATATATATATATATATACTTGTATGCATTTATTTTATATGTGCATATTTTCCATATATTCATAGTACAATTAGCTGCTAGGTAGTCTTGCTCACACATATGTACCGATAGAGTGTTATTTTAGGTTTATGCATGCAGTTTTTATACATGTGTTTTCAGGTGTTTTCATTTATTTTATATGTGCATTTTTTTTAAATATACATGTGTATTCTATTTGTATTTGCTATATATTCTTCATATTCGTTTTGGTAAAGTCTTTCTTTCTGTTATTTTTAATTGGCTGTAATTGGCTTCCGTCAACTTGGGTCAGTAGTGCCACAATTCTACAGAAGTGTTATATGCAGGAGATGTGGTTTTGTTTTTTTCTTTACTCTCTCTCTCCCTTTGCACTGCCTCTTTATTGCTGAGTGTTTTGTGATTGACTGAGACCAGGATACCACTCTTTGTTAAATAGAGCGTGCCTGACTATGATTTTCAATGGTTTGAGAAAGGATCTAATACGAGGTCTGAAACTCATTACCATAGCAACCAACCAGCCTGCTCCAGTTGTGACATCACATCCTGCCCTGTGTTCCACAGTGGCTATCCTCACTTCCTAAAATATTGGACTTGGTTTCCTCACTGACACGCTGTTTGCTCTTACGGTGGATGGCTACCATCCAATGTGGCATAGCTGCCAATAAGCTGTTTGATTTTATATTTCTGTGAGTTTGCATTTGGCTTTTTAATCATAATAAACCCATTGATGCTGCACTTAGCTGTCACACTTTGTGTTACTTTTTGTAATTTTGGAGCTGAGCTTCTGGATTTGAAGTATATTCAGTTTAAAGGCCTTTTGCCCTGTCCCTTTTATTTTTAAGGACTTTTTAGGAAATGTTTTATTATTTAAATGAATACAAATTAAAAAAAGAAAGCACATTATTAATCAATTCACAACCATTACAGTAGAGTGTTTAACTACACAATTATTAATGTATGTAAAACATTCTCCTACATGTCTGTAAACTTGTAATTTTCCTAAGCCATCTGAAAAGTGAAAATTGTTAAAATTGTTGATATTTACAAATAAAAAAATTGACAGTTTGACCACTGCAGCCCCGGAAGGTTTTACCCCCTTAATGACCAGACCATTTTTTGTGATACGTTAACTGACAATTACACAGTTGTGCAATGCTGTACCCAAAAAAAAAAATGATTTATTTTTTTCCCCCACAAATAGAGCTTTCTTTTGGTGGTATTTGATCACCTCTGTGGTTTTTATTTTTTGCGCTATAACTATAAATAAGCGACAATTTTGAAAAAAAAAAACAATATTTTTTACTTTATACTATAACACATATCCAATAAAAAAAATGTAAAACATCTAATTTCTTCATCAATTCAGGTCAATATGTATTCAGCTACATATTTTTGGTAAAAAAAAAAAATAAGTGTAAACTGATTGCTTTGCGCAAAAGTCATTGTGTCTACAAACTATGGTATATTTTTATGGCATTTTTATTTATTTATTTTCTTTAGAGTAATGGCGGTGATCTGCAATTTCTAGTGGGACTGCGACATTGTGGCGGACAAATCAGACATCTAACTGACACTTTTGACACTTTTTTGGGAACCAGTGGCATTATTACAGTGATCAGTTCTAAAAATATACTGTATTAATGACACTGGCAGGAAAGAGGTTAAAATTAGGGGCGATCAAAGGGTTAATGTTTGCCTAGCTGGGGCTTGCTAACTATGTGGGGGATGGCCTGACTGGGTGAAGACAGAGATCAGTGTTCCTGCTTATCAGGAACACATGATCTCAATCCTCTTCCCTGTAAGAACGGCGATCTGCCTTGTTTACACAGCCAGATCGCTGTTTTGCCTCTCTGGGGAACCCCCTGATTGGCATCCCCTGTGTCCAATCAGCATGCAATTGCGACTTGGGTGGCGCACGAGCACCACCCAGTGGCTATTGCACAGAATGACATACAGGTACGTGATTTTGCGCAATAGGGCCGAACTGCCACAGTAAATATACGGTAGGCGGTTGGCAAGTGGTTAAGCTGACAGCAAATAAAACTTAATTTCTGGCTTCTTTTTTTCTTAAAAAAAGCTACAGAACACTCCAAAGTACCCCCACAATACATAACAGACCCTTAAGAGTATACTATGTATTTTTGGGGACCATTGGAGTCTGTATGCCATTTTTATTTAGGAAAAAAATGGAGATTGATGTTATTTGCCAGCAATTTAAAACTATTTTTTACCTTGGTAAATGTCCGTGCCAAATTCACTGTTCCCAGCCACATGGAATTTATAATTCAAAAAAAATGTATTGCATTGGTACATATTTTCCATGGCATTGCCCACTCCCCATGCTATTTTTTAAACCCCCTTGCCTATTAGCCCTGAAAATGGGCATTTTAAATTTGACAAATTCAGCTCCCATTGATTTAGTTGGGGTTTGGGTTCAGCATTCAAGCTTCTTTGAAGTTCACTGAACCCTGCTTGAACCGAACCCAGGCCAGTTTGGCCAATCATTATTAGTTACTTCTAAAAAAAACAATTCCACAGCCAAATATGCTGTACCAGAATACATTAGTAGGTCATATTTACATATTGTATATGATTTAAAATGAATGTTACATTCTTTAATTATTTTCACAAAAAGTTCAAAGGTGATGCCCTATTTTAAACCATAGCATGTTTTGTATCCTTGGGGTTGTTTGCTAAAGGAGTAGAGACTGTTTACGTTGCAAAGAGAATGCTGCTTGCACTTGAAGACATTCTGTTTAGTTTCCGTTGAACAGGTTTTGGTATATAAAGTGAACAAAATTCATGTTAAATGTAAAGCTGTGAAGCTGTGATTCATGTTGCTGTCCAGTAGAGTTGGGCTAATGGTTCGGGAAGAGCAAACGTTCGGCCCGAACATTGCCTATTTGCCCACTCAGCGAACACCCAAATTTGCAGGGCGTTCAGCAGGTGTGCGCTGCACAGTGCATTCTAAGCTTTGCCCAATCAGGTTGAAGTGAATAGTTGGTTGTTAACCTCTTTACCACTAGCCACTGTGCTGCTACTGCGGCACAGTGGCTCGTTATCGTCTAGCGACGTAGACCTACGTCGCTAGACTCCTCCCCCTGTAGGCGGCGCTCGCACGCCGCCGGAAGCGCGCTCCCGCTGTTTTCATTCACAGCGGGAGTCCGGCCAGGGGAGGAGCTGCGGCGATCGCCGCTGCTCTGCCCCGATCGTCGGGGAATTGTGTAAACAGAGTGGGCGGATCTCCTAAGTGACAGGGAGTGACAGATCGGAGTGTTCAGCATAGCTGAACATCCGATCTGTCCCTGGCTCACTCAGTCACCTCCCCCCCCACACGTTAGTAAGCACCAGGCATACATTAACCCCTCCCTCTCCAATAAAATTAACCCCTTCCCTGCCAGTGTCATTTTTACAGTAACAGTGCATATATATAGCACTGATTACTGCAGTAATGTCACTGGTACCCCCCAAAAGTGTCAAAAATATCAGTCAAGGGTTTGATCTGTCCGCCGCAATGTCGCAGTCCCGCAAAAAAAATCGCAGATCGCCGCCATTACTCGTTAAAAAAAAAACACCAAAAATTACAGAAATCTTTCCCTTAGTTAGTAAACGCAATAACTTTTGCTCAAACCAATCAAAATACGCTTATTGCGATTTTTTTTTTACCAAACATAGGTAGCAGAAAACAAATTGGCCAAAAATTTAAAAATAAATTGGTTTTTACATCTTTTTTGGGGGGAATTTCATTATAGCGCAAAAAGTAAAAATCGCACAGGTGATCAAACACCATCAAAAGAAAGCTCTGGTTGTGGGAAAAAAAGGACGTAAATTTAGTTTGGGTACGGCGTCGCATGACCGCGCAATTGTCAGTTAAATTCGCACAGTGCCGAATCGCAAAAAGTGGCCCAGACGTAAGACAGCAAAATGCTCTAGTGGTAAAGTGGTTAAGGAGTGGGGCCAGGAAGCAGGCCACCGCATCCCTAACAAAAGATGATCATTATCTGTCAATGTGCTTCCCTGCTGACAGCTAAGTATAAAAAAACATTGGCGGCAATAAAAAAGTGAAAAAAAAAACAGCACAATTTGTTATGGGTATCTGCGGGCAAAGGGCTTATTGGAATCTGGAAGCACCCAGATCCCGCCACCTCCCCAATGTGAATGAGTATGGGGTATCCATTCACCAAAAAGTGTAAAAATAAATAAAAGCAGGAGGCAGATTTTGACAATTCCTTTATTAAAAAAAAAAAAAAAAGTGTCCCCCAATGTAATGAAAAGCTGGGCCGGTGATGGAGCAAAGGGCGGTGTCACCAGTTGATGCCGCCAGCTTTCATGGCCATTAATTATATAAGAACTGTCAAATGGCAAGCCAGGCAGTTAGCGGTTTGCCTTAAATGACAGAGGAGTGTTTTTTTTTTCTGATCTGGCAGGGCAGCGGGTGTTTTGATTGACAATGGATTTACATCAGGGGACACAGTTATTTTACTTTTACAGGAATTGTCACAAACTGCCTCCTGTTTTTATTTATTTTTACACTTTTGTGGTGAATAGGTAGGGGTACTATGTACCCCATACTCATTCACATCAGGAGGGGCAGATTCTGATAAGCCCCCTGCTTGCAGACCCCCACAACTACCAACCAGGGTTGTGGGAATGAGGCTCTTGTCTCCATCAACATGGGGACAAGGTGTTTTGGGGTGGGAGACAGAGCTAAGATAAGCATACAGATACAAGCTCAGGTTCTATAGCTACTGTGGCATTGTTCCTCGTCTTTTATAAGTATGTATAGCGGTTTTGTACAAGTTATTTCTTCATTTATTATGGGCAGAAAATTAGTCAAGTAAAAATAAAATAAGACGTATTAATATTTAGCTCTATACCTTTTAGTCAGCAGGTGTAACTTTAGATAATAAAAAAAAAAAAAAATCAGCATTGGCCAACTTGCAAGCTTGCACAGTAAGAAGGAGAAATGCACAGAGAAGAATTCAGGTACAAATTTTGCTAGGTGATTACCTCTTGGGAAAGTGGGGAGAACATTTTAAGGACAAATTCACTTAAAGAAAATTTGTCTTTTAATAAGACTTTATTGATATAATAGTAAATCAACACAAGTTCACTTCTCACACATCAGCAGCTCCAGAATACTCCTTCTCTTTCAGGAAATCCCAGCAGACACAATAAACAGGAAGAACACATCCCAAGGCAAAAATGTTTTAGTACTTTGTTATAACCTGCACATATTCCATTCCTTATATTACTTTTAGTTCCTATGAAGGGGAAGCAGATTATCAACTGCACTGACATTTCATTATATGAATAAAGTTCCATCAGCTTTCTCGTATATCAGAGAGTGAAATTTTTTAAATCTTGTATGAAAGCTTCCCCTCTTACCCACCAAATATGTGTTGCAGGTGTCATTCACATATCACCTGGTGATATGTGAATGACACCTGGTGATATGTGAAAGAACTCTCACCTGATGAGAAGGCCGTGGTAGCAGAGCTGGATGCTGGATGGACACCAAGGTAAGTACTCTGATAAGGACACAGTTTCACCTGAGGTGCGGAGTCTAAGTGTTAGCTGGTTTTTACCAGGGCCCCTAATGGTGGGGATAGACTACGCTGCAAGCTAACACCAGGTCGCGGTCCCCAGGATCACCCAGCCAGGCAGAGCGCAGGTTCTGGTCCAGAAGCAGAGAAGCAGACAAGGGTTAACCAAGAGAGTAGTCAGATGAGCCAAAGGTCAGGGCGGGCAGCAAGTAGCAAGGTCAAGAGGAAGCCGGGTCAAATAATCAGGAACAACAGGTACACAGGATCACAAGGAAGAGCTGAAGATAACACAGCAACTTCCTGTCGTCACAGCTGTGTTTAAATAGGCCAATTTGGTAGCCTCGAGCTATACTGAGGTAGCCTCGAACCATACTGAGGTAGCCTCTAGCTATACTAAGGTAGCCTCTAGCTATTCAAGGCGCCTCTTCGTACACGCATGCGTATAGGCGTTCGCCCGTTTGCGGCACCAGTGTGCCTGTGTATAGCAGTGGATGATAGATAGATAGATAGATAGATAGATAGATAGATAGATAGATAGATAGATAGATAGATAGATAGATAGATAGATAGATAGATAGATAGATAGATAGATAGATAGATAGATAGATAGATAGATAGATAGATAGATAGATAGATAGATAGATAGATAGATAGATAGATAGATAGATAGATAGATAGATAGATAGATAGATAGATAGATACTATCACTGCAGCCAAGTTTGCCAAAACAAGTGAACAATGCTACCATATTGTAATCTGTGAGATTACCATGGCTGAAAATGATGATAATAAATCAATAAATCCCTACTCATAAATCACCTTTATATTTATAGTTCCCAATAAATATTCAGATTTTCCATTACCTGTATTTTATTTGTTTGTTCATAAATCATACCAGTACAGTACTACTTTATTTATTTATGGTTCACATACAAAAATTTCATTCAAGTAATGTTTTTAGTGTAAATTAGAGCTGTGGGTGGCCCTGCAAGCACTTCACTTCGAGAGCCATTAATGACAGTTTCTGTTCAATTATCCGAAGGGACAAGAAAAAAATGTTTTATGATACCAGAATTAATGATTTTCATTTAATCAGTACAGTATTCATCTGAATAAAAAATCAAGTGACCAAGACTGCATGCTTGAAAACTAAAGAATACATTAAAATACAACATATTACATCAGTTCCGAAGTTGTATTCTGTCATATGAGAATTTTAGTAACTTTAGTAACCTCTTAATTTTCAATATCAGACTAAAATATTTGTCCAATATTCTCATCGAGTGTATGAGGCTTTACAGTAATTGCATCTTGACAGATACAGTCACTGTTCATTCATTCAGGCAACTACGACTGCCTGAATACTGTTAGCAGGGAAGGGGGGATCATTTGCTTTTCTCTCATTGAGACCGAGAAACGAGCCTTGTATGGTGACCTTTAGTTTTGTTTTAATTATACATTGCAGTCAATGCACACAGAGCATTATTAAATTTAAAATTAGGAAAGCTTAGATTTGACTCAATTATCTAACTTAAGTATTGCCTTATTAATTGGGGAACATGTAAAAAACAATAAGGAATGCACTCACAAGTACAGGGGGAGAAACAGCCTTGACTGAGTGAAGAGAGTCCTAAATCCTAGTGTCAAGCCATCCATCTGCATCCACCACTGTAATCAGTACAGTATTCATCTGAATAAAAAATCAAGTGACCAAGACTGCATGCTTGAAAACTAAAGAATACATTAAAATACAACATATTACATCAGTTCCGAAGTTGTATTCTGTCATATGAGAATTTTAGTAACTTTAGTAACCTCTTAATTTTCAATATCAGACTAAAATATTTGTCCAATATTCTCATCGAGTGTATGAGGCTTTACAGTAATTGCATCTTGACAGATACAGTCACTGTTCATTCATTCAGGCAACTACGACTGCCTGAATACTGTTAGCAGGGAAGGGGGGATCATTTGCTTTTCTCTCATTGAGACCGAGAAACGAGCCTTGTATGGTGACCTTTAGTTTTGTTTTAATTATACATTGCAGTCAATGCACACAGAGCATTATTAAATTTAAAATGAGGAAAGCTTAGATTTGACTCAATTATCTAACTTAAGTATTGCCTTATTAATTGGGGAACATGTAAAAAACAATAAGGAATGCACTCACAAGTACAGGGGGAGAAACAGCCTTGACTGAGTGAAGAGAGTCCTAAATCCTAGTGTCAAGCCATCCATCTGCATCCACCACTGGGTAACAGGTTGCCGCAACTGCACAGAGAAACACTGGTAAATGCAGTGAGGAGTAAGTCACCATTCATTATCCTATTCCTTCCTGCCCATGTCTGGTTGCAAGGGAGACATGTTTTGAAGAGAAGATCCTCCCTTTCATCAGTCTAACTATCAGCTAACCTCCAGAATGTATATATCTCCCTAAAGAGGTTAACTCTTCACCCCCCTAAATCCTAGATAGATGCCTAAAACTGCATTTAGACATAGAAATGTATGAAATAAAATACATATTGTATAAAATCATATATAATAAATAGAAAATTGATAACATTTAAATACATTGGGTAACAAGAAAGAGAATATATTAAAATACCATAACATTATAATTAGTTTAAGTGTAAAAGATGTAACAAATTGAAAAGGTGTTAGCCATTAATTAACAAAGGAGGATTTTTAGTAAAGAAATAAAATAATCCAATAGACTTTCTTATGCTAGTGATATAATGAGTATACCGCTACCCACTTAAGTATGATTGGTTTCGTACTCTGCCTCTCAACCCCAAGAACAATCTCCGGGTCTCTGACACACCTGGCAATAGTGTATGTGCAAGACCAATGAAAACACACACATTATGAGAAAACAAAGAAATGTCTTTACTATAAAGTCTCTGTGTAAATATAACAGAGAGTAATAGTGTGTTATAATTATCAATCACTGAGATCAAGAGCAATATAACTCAATGTATTAGAGCAGACTGATTCTAGGGGATTCCACATCCATTAACTACCTCAGAAGCAGAGATAAGCACTTAAACAACAATGAATCACAATATAACAGTTTAACACAAACTGGGTTTCCTCTACTCAAATTAGCGCTATGAGTCCAGACAGGAGGAGAGCAGAAGAATGACTTTCTCCTTGTCAGACTTCTCTCTTCTCTACCCTGACAATACAGGCCCAACTACAAACACTGTACCTAATTCAGTGCTTAGTGACTTAACTCCCAAGTCAGACTACACTGCATGTACACTACATATACAGAGACCTGATATGAGTGTGCATGCCGTATGGCACCAATAACTTAAGTCCCTTGAAAGAAGGATGAGGCCTTGTATCTTAGGCTAGCCACTTTAGTTGGTGCACTTCAAACTTCTGCTTGGCAAAGTGTAGCTGTGGTATACTAACAATATCCGGATAGCAAGGCAGACACTGTGACTTCTTAAGAGGGCTTCAACAAGACCCAGGTTCTGGCAAGTGAGGGGCAAAGTGAAATAACTCTGTCTGTGTGCAGTGTCCTTGTTTCCTGCAGATGGGCAAATGCCCTCTCACCAATCCTGCGGTCAGGGCCCAAACAATTATCCTGGAACAGGCAGGCTCTCTGGTAACCCAACTGGTCACCTCACACTGGAGCGATTCACTCAGCCGATGCAGGTGCGTCTGGACAGGCACCTGGGATTTCCCTTTAATCAGGCTAGATGTCTGGAACACAGCAATAGACTGACCTTGGAGGCAACACCTCTCCCCTAGGTCCAGTCTCTTCCCCTGCCTCGTGGCAACTGAATTCTCCTTAGCAGATAAGATGGTGTCCTTAATTCCTTCCTTGCCAGAGAATCCTGGGGTTTGTAGTCCTGTCCCCAGTGATAAGAATGTATCCAGTTATTTTGGGAACTACACACCATAGAGTTCTTTGCAGCTCTTCAATCCTTCCTGGATTGGCTAGTTCCTTCTGCAAATGAGAAACAGGGGAGGGTTCTAAGTGTCTGTGAAAATTCCCCTGCAGCTGCTGGCAGGCACTTTGTCCCTTCAGTGAGAGCCTCTGTCAGCCTGGCACGGAAGCAAGAAAATGCGAGGCACCCGCTACATGGGCTAAAAAGAGAAAATCTTGAAAAAGAAAGATTGATATTAAACAGAAAATATGAAACATGAAATACCAGTACATAATCTCAATTATTACCAAAAACACCCACATATAGCAAAGCAGAGCTAAAATGCTTATATCTATCACCTAATAAACAACAGGGGATTAATGGAACAAATGTCAGAAAGTAAAAATAATAATTGAAATGTATATATATATATATATATATATATATATACACACGGTATCTCACAAAAGTGAGTACACCCCTCACATTTTTTAAAATATTTTATTATATCTTTTCATGTGAACACTAAAGAAATTACACTTTGCTACAATGTAAAGTAGTGAGTTTTCAGCTTCTATAACAGTGTAAATTTGCTGTCCCCTCAAAATAACTCAGCACACAGCCATTAATGTCTAAACCGCTGGCAACAAAAGGGAGTGAAAATGGATAAACTGGGCCCAAAGTGTCAATATGGCCACCATTATTTTCCAGCACTGCCCTAACCCTCTTGGGCATGGAGTTCACCAGAGCTTCACAGGTTGCCACTGGAGTCCTCTTCCACTCCTCCATGACGACATCATGGAGCTGGTGGAGTTGCGCTCCTCCACCTTCCGTTTGAGGATGCGCCACAGATGCTCAATAGGGTTTAGGTCTGGAGACATGCTTTGCCAGTCCATCACCTTTACTCTCAGCTTCTTCGGTAAGGCAGTGGTCGCCTTGGAGGTGTGTTTGGGGTCATTATCATGTTGGAATACTGCCCCTGTGGCCCAGTCTCCAAAGGAAGGGGATCATGCTCTGCTTCAGTATGTCACAGTACATGTTGGCATTCATGGTTACCTCAATGAACCGTAGCTCCCCCAGTGCTGGCAGCACTCATGCAGCCCCAGATCATGACACTCCCACCACCATGCTTGACTGTAGGCAAGATACACTTGTCTTTGTACTCCTCACCTTTGTACTGTGACTGGCAATATAAAAAAGGGGGCAGGGAAACCACAACAATAACAAAAAAAAAGGAAGCAGCGACAAAAAAAAAAAATGAAATGTGGTGCTTGGTGCACTATAAACTGTGTGCAAATGGAGACTGCTGCTGACAGAAATTGAAAAATAAAATAAAAAAGGTAAAACACCAGCATCGCAGTAAGAATAACTGTAGCTGACAATTTAAAAAGAGGGGACGGCGGGCAAAAAAAAAAAAAGATGCAGCGACAAAAAAAAAAAAATTGTGTATGCAGCACTGTATGTAGCACTAAATATAATGCTGTTGAACACTGCACTACACTGACATAACACTATACTCACACTAAACTTACACTCTACACTCACACAAACTAGCTTGCTAAAATTTTATTCTCACTGAGCCCTGCTCTATCTCCAACTTCACACTGCAAAAGGTTCCATGGGAATCTTTTATAGTGTGGGGTGGAACTATGAGCACTGAGCCATGATTGGGCAAAGTCATCATGATTTTGTCCAATCAGGGCTCTCACAGTACTCTGTGCCTTTATTGGGCAAAGCCTTGCACCTGACCAGCAGAAAGATACATTGCTTCAGCCAATCAGGGCTGTTACAATGCACTGTGCAGCTCCCAGTGCATTGTGGGGAGCTCATCGGGAGAACATTCCGCTGAGTGCCCTGCAAAGTCGAGTGTTCTACAAACTGTGCTCGGCATGGACAGTTCACCCAACACTATTGCACAGTATATTTGCTATTAATAAATCAACCTCCCCTAATTAGTTATACAATATATACTGTACATTTATGCACTGCACTTTTGATTATATATGCATTTATGACAGTAAGTATTTTATTTATTCCCTGGAAATTTTTGAAGAACACTTGTTTTATTTCAGATGGGTTAATGAATTTAACTTTTTATTATGTTTTATGCATTTTTTTTAAATGTATGCACATTATTTGTTATATATGAGATGAACTGATATTGTATATGAGATGAATTGATACTGTATATGGTTTTTTATTTTAGATATTTACTTTAGTTCACCTTGGTTGATACCACTATCAATTTATTTTTACACATAGCTATTTTAGTGTATAGCACAGGTTTGACCTCTGGGATGTGATTTGTTATGTGTTGTATTTTGCTTTTGAATTTACTTTTTTATTGTTATATTTCTTACTAGGTTCTGATTTCACTGATTACCCAACACTCCCCCTGGTGGCTTATTTTGTACTTGCTTATTCATTTATTTATTCATATACTGACTTATGTTACCATCTACAGCAGCCATAGTCTATGATTCTGTTTGCCTTTAGCAATTTTATCTTCTTGTTTCGCAATGTGATTTCAAAATTATTTTTCAATTTTTAAAATCTACAGTTTTAATAAGCTTTTGTGTAATTCAATAATGTGAAAATGTGAATACTAAAATGTAAGGATGTAAGCAAAGTGAATTATCTGATTTTACTCTAGGAAAAGGTTTGAGGCTGCAGAGGAAAAGCTGAAGAGCAAGCAGTAATAATAGATTTGCTACTTGTTTTTTTCTAGTTTCAGGCAAATATTTTGCCGGTGTTCCTGGCCCCTCCCTCCTGCCTAATGCCCCCATAGCAAGCAGCTATGAGGGCTACTGTCAAAGTGTATTATGCTACATGTCTTTGGCAAACAAAAATCCAAAAACGTGTATATATATATATATATATATATATATATATATAGTTTGTCAGTACAAATAACCCCTAAATAACCCCTTTTTGGAAAGTAAGCAGTCCAATGTATTTAGTAAGAGGCGCACCCCAGGGACCGCCCCTTTATTAAACCATTTATCAAACCAAGATGGTTTAATAAAGGGGTGGTCCTGTTGCCATGAAACATGTAGCCACATCCCATCCCCTTCCTGTCACCATCACCTAGCCGAGATAGATGCTGATTGGAGTTGCAGCCATCTTGCTGAAGCCATCTTGCTACACCTGGAAGCCATTGCTGCCTATGTTCCAGCCTGAAGCCTGACTGCTGTACTTCCACCAAGAACTTTGTTACAGCTAGCCAAATGCCTGCAGAGCTCTGCAGCCTTATGGTGATCCTATGGGGGTCTGTATGAGTTTATAACAAGCCTTGAACCACTTTTAACTAGTGAGTGTATTTTTATTGTCTTTTATTCTTTTTCACAAATTGCTACATTTAGATGGAGGCACCCTCTTATGTTTGTTCACCTGGTGTTCCCTACCACTCTTCTGGCCTTCTTATTTTCCCTGTTAAATGACAGTAGCAGTCTAGTCAGGGCAATAGCTTATTCATTTTTATATGTTTAGAAATTTGACCTACCCTTTTACAATAAAATCCCTAGCAATTTGATATTTACACATGTATGACACTATGTGATTGGAATATTTTGTGTCGGTACCAACTGTGATTGCTCTGTTATAATCTGTGTTCCATTTGTAAAATGCTAATTTTGTTAAATACATTCTAATTTAAAAAAAATGGACAGACATGTGCAGAACAAAAAAAAAATGTTTTGTTTCATTTTCGATTCAGTATTTACATAAATTAATTTGTTTTCAGAATTAGTTTAGTTTATTCCAATTTGAATTGATTTGAATCTTGGGTAAACTTTCAGTTTTATTTTCTGTTCTGTTCTTTTCTAATATATTCTATTATTTTCTATTCTATTTGAAGTTCAATTTTATTCTATTCGAAATTTAATTTTTTTTCTATTCAAAGTTAAAATTTTGGAAAACAGTTATATTGTTATATTCTATTCGTTTCTATTGTTTATTCTATTCAATGCTATTCATTTCTTATTCAAATTTATTCTAGGTATTAGGAATTTGAATTTTGGAGGTTGGGTATATCCTTTCTATTCTTTTCTTTTCTATTCTAGCCTATTCTATTCTTCTATATTCTATACTATTCTAATCTATTCTATTAAAATTAAAAAAAAAATGTATTCAAATTTTGGGAAATGGTCATATTCTTTCTATTCTATTTTTTTGTTTCTATTATTTTCTATTCTATTCTATTCAAATTCAAATTTAATCTATTTGAAATGTGAGTTTCAGAAGATGGATATATTATTTCTATTTTAATCTATTCTATTCTGTTTTTTATTCTATTCTATTTTTTTATTTTCTATTCTATTTTATTATGTTCTTTTATTTTCTATTATTATCTTAATCAGTTTTACTATATTTTTTTTCTGTTCTATTATTTTATTTTCTATTCTATCCTTTTATTTTATTTTATTTTGTATTCTGTTCTGTTTTACTCTATTATATTATTGAATTTTGTACGAAATTTTCTTTCATTATTTCAGATATGTTTAAAATTGTTACTATTGTATTTCAGGAATTTTGATAGACTTGTATTTCCGAATAAGGAAAAATTTGTTTGAGTTTCAATTTGGAACAAAAAGAACCACACATATCTAAAAATGGAATATGGACTCCCATTAGAAAGAAAAATGTGCTGCACATTTGCTTTTTCAGGCTTAATGCCCCTGCAAAGTCCCACAAATACCCATTGATCCTACCACTGTAGACAACCTAATGCAACTTCTGGTGTAAGCTTTAAAGTGCATTCTACTACCTACTCCACTACCTAATCTAAATACAAAGCTGCAGTAGGAAAATAAGACAATTCTCAAAGTGAAATATTCAGGCAGAGCCTACCAATCAATGGTTAAATCTCACCCTTTGAAAGCTACCATATGGCTCACCATTTTACAAAAGTAATTTTAAAGTAATTTTAAGGTAACTGTGTATGTAACAGGTAATAGGGCACTGTGTGTTTTTCAGAGGGGATGGATGGAAGTTAAAAAAACTAAGTGCGTTATACCTGACTGCAGCTTAATCATCAGTGCACAGTACAAAACATTAGCATTAACATTTTTTGGAAACTTGCATGGTTTTGTTTCGGTTCTTTTTATTGTGACATAATGTTACCCTTAATAACTACACTAAAAAAAGGCATAGTCTCAGTCCCAAACACTACTTCTTTAGAGCATATTATTTTCCACAAAATCACAGGTTGCTATTAATGCTTTCTAATAATTATCATATATTTACATCACTCTCAATATTGTATGCGTTGTTAAGCATTTTTGAGTTACTATCCCAAGAAACCTGATGCAAAATGTTTCTCTTTAAAACTAGGTAGACCTTATATTTTAAAAATAATCCCAGGTGCACTTATTCCTTAAAGTGACCCTATCATTCTCACAATAAAAACAAAATGCTGCTTACATTGATAAATTGAAGACACCTGCAAGTACCTAAAAGTGCATGGGGAAGCTTTTTGTGCCCCCATTCTGTCCACCCTTTTTTTTTTTTGGTAAAATCTTTAGCACTTCCTGAGGATGTTACATTTTTAACACCTCCTCTTGTCTCCCCACATTCCTATTGACTTGAAGCATAAAGCAGTCCATTGGTGGGCCAACAGGATGTACGGGGGGGGGGGGTTACAGGGATGTTACAGGTCAACACTACCAGGAAATTTCGGAGAGTGGCTCAATCAGAGCTCTTGCTATTTACCCCTCTAAGCAGTTTTTGTTTTTTTAAGTAGCAGTCATTGTAAACTTTCTCAATGGTATGATATTTGTCCATGGGTCAGAAGCCTTATTTAAAATTTGCTAAACTTTCCTAATCAGAGAGTCATACATTTAATGATTGGGATATGAAAATTCTCTGTTCAAATAATATCACAGGGCACATAATGTACATTATAAAACACAAATGGTAGTAGCTTCAGAGCTAATCATTTGAGAGCAGGTTAAACTATCTGAAACAAAGATATGATTTTTTTTCCGTTTTAATAATGTCAAATTACCCTGTCTGCAGGAAGCCCATTACAAGTTTGAGTTACTTTTTCAAATTAAACTTATGCATGTCTAGCTAGTGGAAAAAAAGAATGATTATACCTCTATACTAAGAAAAGAACAAACTGTTTAAGATGCCCGCTAATAAAAGTGTTTCAGCTTACAAATGTGACCAATGTAATTTACAACATTGGTGCATACATTTATAGGATACATGATGATGGTATTTTTTGTTTAATGAGGCATACATCTTTTGAAAACCATCTGGAAGCTGTTATACAAAGTTAATGTTCTCTAACAAAATATAAGCTTTTTATATCAGGTTTATTAATAATTGTAATGGTGACGTTGGTTATATTGTCATCTAGGCAAATAATATCTGTGTGTCCTTGAACGTGTTATTAATGTAACTTCTAAGTATTAGTTTACTTAAATACATTTTTGTTATTTTGTCATCCTAAAATAACAAAATGAGTGTTAATATACAGTGGCTACTGTTATGCTCCTTTATAACAATCTGTAGTAACTCAAAGACTGAGTTTACCATTAAAGAAAAGAATAAATGCACATACAGTATTTTTGCAGGAACAAAAATGTGCATTTAATATTTTCTTTCACATGAGCCTGCAAAGCATTGCACCCCTAATCAGTGTGCATGTTTTTCAAAAGGCAATGAAACACTGTAACTTTCTTTCACTACCAAATGCCACAACCCTTCAGCTATCTTTACAGCCATTGTATGCACTGAATTAATAAACCTTTCTGCAGACTCTCTTTTTTTTCTGAAGACTCTTACTTCATTTGCAACACATTTTTTTTTCCTGCTTCTTTTAATCAGATTCTTTCTGGTTCTCCATGATCAGTAACCTGCCCATCTGGTTTCTTCTCTTCCAGTCCCAGATATTGCTACTTTCAGAATTATGTTACTTTGTCCCTGCAACCTGCTGCAGGGTGATATCTCCCTGCTCACACCACAGAAGGTTACATGTAATCATCTTAACCACTTTAAGACCGGAAGATTTTCCTGCTTAATGACCAGGCCCTATTTTGCGATTCGGCACTGCATTACTTTAACGGACAATTGCACAGTTGTGCAACACTGTACCCAAATGAAATTGATGTCCTTTTTTTCCCCACAAATAGAGCTTTCTTTTGGTGGTATTTGATCACCTGTGCGATTTTTATTTTTTGTGCTATAAACAAAAAAAGAGCAACAATTTTGAAAAAAAAAAAAAAACAATATTTTTCACATTCTGCTATATAACATTCCCAAAAAAACAAAATGTAAAAATCAAAGTTTTTAACATGTTAGGCCAATTTGTTTTCTGCTTCATATTTTTGGTAAAAATCACAATAAGCGTATTTTGATTGGTTTACACAAAAGTTATTGCGTTTACTAACTACGGGAAAAATTTATGTAATTTTTATTGTTTTTTTTTTTACTAGTAATAGGATCGATCTGCGATTTTATGCGGGACTGCGACATTGTGGCGAACAGATCGGACCCCTAACTGACACTTTTGGGGGTACCAGTGACATTACTACAGTAATCAGGGCTAAAAATATGCACTGTTACTGTAATAATGCCATTTGCAGGGAAGGGGTTAATACTATTGGTGATCAAGGGGTTAAATGTAAGCCTAGGGGAGTGATTCTAACTGTGGGGGGGGGGGGGTTGGGCTTGTTAAATGATCATAGAGACATGCGATCCTATATAGCAGGATCACATGGTCTCTGTGATCATCCCAGGGAGAAGGACGTCTGTGTTTACATCAGTCGTCCATCCTTCTCTGTCAGCGAGGAGAGATCGCCGGTGTCAGGCGGCAATCTAAGCTGACTGACACCCACACTGGCTTCCCTGCTGACGATCGGTGGCGCGAGCGCGCCTCTGGCAGCGCGCACTCACCCCCTAGTGGCCTCCCTGGCAGATGATGTTAATTAATGTGATTTTGCCTGGGAGAGCCACACTGCCAACGTAAAAATAGGCAGTGCACTGATGGGAAGTGATTAAAATTACATGGAAATTCTTTAGAAAAACATTTTTAAAGATATCTAGACTCAAGTGCTAAAAAACATGTTGCTGAAAATATTGTATTTAAAATATTGAAAACATAAATAAAAATATGAAGAAAACCTTTAGTAAAAAATTTTTAAAATGTATTTAAACCCAAGCACTTAAACCAAATATTGAGAAACAAAAATAGGTTGGTTCCTATAGAGGCCTCTAGATAAGTATCATATAACGTAGAGAATCAATAGTCACTCAGCTGAAACGTAGCTAGTAGGATGCCTATTGATCAAATATGAATGCATACAAAAAGAGAGATGAGGTGAGAGTGTCTGTAAAGGTGGTGAAGACAAGATACTTCAAGAACCACTTCACAGACCGCAGACCCCAACAAAAAGGTAGATCAGATATAGGCTCCAACAAATGCAAAATGCAAGCTGAGTTGTAGTGAAAAATTTAACTCGTTTTATTAAAGCACTTATGCCTGGTGGACAAACAGAACATGCATGAACACAATACACATTTAAAAATATAAAAACATGTACAGACAGTGGACAATATCACAAACAGACCTAACCGGTAAACCATAGATAAGAAGTGCACATTCTGCTGATGAACTAAAAAAGTGAAGGCCACCTCCAATGAACTGATAACAAATTTCCTACCATGTTCCTAAATAGGAATTCCACGACTCAGCTTGCATTTTGCATTTGTTGGAGCCTATATCTGATCTACCTTTTTGTTGGGGTCTGCGGTCTGTGAAGTGGTTCTTGAAGTATCTTGTCTTCACCACCTTTACAGACACTCTCACTTAAACCAAATATGATGGGGGGAATAAACTTAAAAATGACATGTACTTTTGTAATTTTTAAGTTTATTCCCCCGATCATTTTAAAATCTTTCTTTTGCAAAAGATGCAAAAACAGCAGTAGAAAATAAAGTTACACTCAGC
Organism: Pelophylax lessonae; assembly: GCF_965119305.1. Lineage (NCBI taxonomy): Eukaryota > Metazoa > Chordata > Amphibia > Anura > Ranidae > Pelophylax > Pelophylax lessonae. The sequence continues at coordinate 423,451,284 of NC_138768.1, read as the reverse complement.
ATAATCAGAGTATGATACATTAGTCACAAACACACAACACAACACAACACAAATCAAAATACAATCACATGGCTGTAGCAAACAAGAAAAAAACTAAAAAAAAAAAAAAAAAACCCAACAAATACTAAATAAAAGTATTAGCCAGTGCATATCAATGGGGAATAAGTTTAAAAGAGCTAAAATAAACCCTGGGTGGCTAAACTCCAGCGTAAAAATGCATATAAAAACTAAAGAAAAGGCCTTCAAAAAATACAAGGCTGAGGGATCATTGGCAGGATTCCAACATTACAAAGAACGCAATAAGAAATGTAAGAGCGCAATCAAGGTGGCTAAGATAAAACATGAAAGGCACAGAGCAGAAGAGAGTAAGAAAACCCCAAGAAATTCTTAAAGTATTTAAATAGTAAGAAAGTAAGGCCAGAACATTTTGGCCCCATAAAGGATGATGAAGGGAACCTGGCTATAAAGGACAGGGAGAAGGCAAAGGTTCTAAATAAATTATTTTCCTCGGTCTTCACAAAAGAATTGGGGGATACAGTAACCTAGACTGTAATGTTAATTACACGTCACAAGAAGCACCCTCATGGTTAACAGAAGACAGACTCAGAACTAGACTTGAAAAACTTAACAAATAAGTCACTAGGACCAGAGTGTCCTCAAGGAACTCAGCCAGGTGATAGCCAAACCATTGTTCCTAATTTTTATGGATAGTCTACTAACGGGAATGGTACCAGCTGATTGGAGAAAAGGCAACGTGGCACAAACATTTAAACAAGGCAGAAATATATCCCTAGGAACTACAGGCCTGTTAGCCTAACATCAATAGTCTGCAAGCTATTGGAGGGGATGATAAGGGACTATATACAAGACTGTAATAATGAAAACAGCATCATTAGTAGTAATTAGCATCTATTCATTAAAAATCACTCTTGACAGACCAATCTATCAACCTTCTATGAAGAAGTGAGCTGTTATCTAGATAAAGGAAAGACTAAGGTACGTAGGTATGGACCATAGGTTGTGTACCTGGATTGAATACTGGCTTCAGTGGCGAGTCCAAAGGGTGGTTATAAATGGGGAGTACTCCGAATGGTCTGGTGTGGGGGACGTGGCTCCTGGCAAAGAGAATGGCCGTACAATAGAGCCACTCTGCTCGGCCACCTGGGACATCAGATCATAGCAGGGACCACCACTCGCACTGACAGCCACAGACTATGCCTGCAGCTTCACAGAGCTCACCGACATGACACGACACAAGAAGGAATTGCCGCAAGTGAATAAACTTGTAGGTTTCTTCAAGCCGATGGGAACAGGGCTTCACCAAAATGGCGGTGGTCCGTGGCTGCAACAACCACAAGGAGCGGACCGAGGGACACAAGCCGAGACCCTCTCTAAACAACCGGCAATTTGGCAATCCAGACAGTGGGGGATCCTGAGGTTCTTCCTCACCCTCCTCCAGGAGGCCAGTGAAAGCAAAACCCCGCCGGAACTCACCACAATGGAAAATGCTGGAAGCAGCTATGGAACAGGGCCCTGCACAAGTTCACTCAGTAGGCCTCACACCTTCCACACCATTGATGCCTTTCCAACAGGGGGGCAACCAGTATCTGATACAGTGTTAAAGGACATGTTAATATCCCTGAGATCCCCCCTGCATTCTGATATGCTTGACTGCATGAAACAATTCAAGCAAGAAATACACTCCCTAGGGGACAGGATAGACACAGTGGAATCCTCATTGGAAACATATACTTCCTTGTTTAACTCCATGGTGGATGCTCATAATGCACACACTGAGGATTTAGCATGGCTTAACGCAAAGGTGGCAGACCTAGAGGAACAACAGAAAGAGAAGAGGAATACCAGAAGCTATACCCCCTACCCATATATTACAATATGTCACCTCTCTCTTTTCTTCCTTGGTGCCATCTCTATCTGCAGCAGAACTATCAATCGACAGAACCCACAGGTTACCCAAACCTTCTTTTGTGGCCCAGGATCTGCCCAGAGACATTCTACTCAGAGTCCATTTTTTTCAGTCAAAGGAGAAAATTATATACGCCTTCAGACATCCAATAGTGTTCCAGAGGAATACTCAAGCCTACAACTACTCTTGGACCTCTCTAGACATACTCTGCAGAGTAGAAGAAACTTGGCTACAATTACTAAGGAACCACAATATTCCTCATAAGTGGAAATATTCAGCATCCCTCTCTATCACACATAACAGTGCCACAATGCTAATCACAACACTGGACGAAGGTCTTCAATCTTTTAAACAATGGGGGATAATTCCTCCCCTACCGAGTCCTACAAACCAGGTGCAAGCCCCGCTTCCCCTGAACAACGAATGGCAAGTCATTTCCAGTAAAAGATCTGTAAAGGAGAAAAACTTTGATGGTGGTATCCAAACATCATATTGAACAACCCAACACCCCTCAAGTCCCTGGCCATAGAATGACGATATAAAAATGTGATGATTGATATCGGCGCTACCTTATAATATATGAAGTAAACACACAAATATCAGAGTGTCACCAATATATAGTGAGTGAACTCCTAAACGAAATAAATAAATAAATAACCAATGTGTTTAATGAAATTCCAAATAAAAACAACCAATGCGGTGATAGGTGTACAAAATAACCATATACAATGATAGTGAACGTAAAAGGAAAAAAAGGAAAAAAAGAAGGGGGTTATCCCACAACCACAAGTGTATTTATCAGGTATAAAATTCCCGATATATGTGCCACACATGTGATATAAAAAATAAATATAAATACTTGCTGCTGGGTGAAATTAAAACTGTCCACTAGGTGGCGTTTCCAATAAGAGCTCATGCAGCAGTGTATGGTAAAGAAGGTGAATAAGTGCTGCTAAATGATGTGCAAAAATGGCCACTAGGTGGCGTTTTTCCAATACAACCTGTGCAGCAATATGGATGGGGGTCTCTTCTCCGTGACGAGGGAGCAACTTCGAGCCGGCACTTGCGCCCTAAATGCTCACACAGAGAGAAGGCCCCATAATGAGTAGTTAATCCATACAGTGTAGAAAAAAACGCAGTACACTCACTGGTAAGTTGCGGTGATCGACTGCGTTTTTTTCTACACTGTATGGATTAACTACTCATTATGGGGCCTTCTCTCTGTGTGAGCATTTAGGGCGCAAGTGCCGGCTCGAAGTTGCTCCCTCGTCATGGAGAAGAGACCCCCATCCATATTGCTGCACAGGTTGTATTGGAAAAACGCCACCTAGTGGCCATTTTTGCACATCATTTAGCAGCACTTATTCACCTTCTTTACCATACACTGCTGCATGAGCTCTTATTGGAAACGCCACCTAGTGGACAGTTTTAATTTCACCCAGCAGCAAGTATTTATATTTATTTTTTATATCACATGTGTGGCACATATATCGGGAATTTTATACCTGATAAATACAATTGTGGTTGTGGGATAACCCCCTTCTTTTTTTCCTTTTTTTCCTTTTACATTCACTATCATTGTATATGGTTATTTTGTACACCTATCACCGCATTGGTTGTTTTTATTTGGAATTTCATTAAACACATTGGTTATTTATTTATTTATTTCGTTTAGGAGTTCACTCACTATATATTGGTGACACTCTGATATTTGTGTGTTTACTTCATATATTATAAGGTAGCGCCGATATCAATCATCACATTTTTATATTGCACTCTTACCCTTGTACTCAAGGGTTGATTGGTGGCAGCTTACACCTTCCATTCACAACACCCTCCCCCCCCCCCCCCCCCATATGCACCTTAGTCAATAGCGCTGGTCATTTCTCTTTATCATAGAATGACGATGCATCCCAAAGGCCCCCTACACTGCTTTAACAGTGGTATCTGCTAGTTGACTGCCTAGGTGGTCCTCTATTTATGTTCAACCTTTTCTATACCTGTTCATGTTCATCTGCTTTATCCTATGTACTTTGAAGCTACACCTATAGAAGAAGAATGCTTGAGAATACAAAATCATATTCCCTTAATCCTCCCTACCACATCCTCTGCCATACCTGATGGACAAGAGTAATTTCCATTTCACAGCAACAAATCCACTCATATCCCATCTTCCGCAACTATATGCCTATCAAGTGCCTTTCTATTAATGTTAATGGACTAAATCACCCGGCCAAGAGATTTTCACTATGGAAGGAAGTTTCCTCCAGTAGAGCAGATATTGTCGCTGTCCAGGAGACCCACTTTTAAATCCAGAACCACCATAAATGTGAACATAAAGTCTTCCCCCATGTGTTTTTAGCAAGTGTACTATCTTTATGATAACCATCAAGAACACAGTCACCTTTAAACTGAAGAACTCCATCTTGGACGAGGAGGGATGCTATGTCATACTTACGTGTGATATTGACGATTCACCATTGACTTTGGTATCTTTGTATGCGCCCAATTCACATCAGCTACATTTCCTTCACAGATTACTTAGGCAAGTATCTAAAATGTAGTGTGGGGATTTTAATATAAGGGTCGATCCCAGGATGGGCTCTCCATCTCCTGCAGGGGGGCGACCGGTCTCCCTGAGACACGTGCTGCATACAGAACAATTATATGATGTCTGGAGGTGTCTACATGCCTCCGAAAAGGATTACACTTTTCAAGGATATTACATGGTCTGACAACACGGGGGTTGAAATGGTGATTGAGGAGAAGGTATCCTCAGGGAAAACACCAATATAGCAATGAAATATTAGAACCCTTCAAGATCCCCGAAGTGGCAACCATATCTCCCAGCATCTCCAAAAAAATTTCCAGAATAAATCCCCCTTGGTCACAGACCCTTGGGTACTCTGGGGAGCACACAAAGCCTTCATGAGAGGAGTGTGCATCCAACAAAACGCCAGGCTAAAGCGACTATATAATCAAAAACTAGCAGAGCTCTTATCCCAAATCCACACTCTAGAGACTAAAAATAAACACTCACCCATGGTACCAGATTCCGACTCCCTCCTTAAGTTGAGACAGGAACTACGAACCTTACTCTCTGAGCAATTTGACAAATACTTAAGGACCCTAAAAACACAACTATTATGCACAAGTGAATAAAGCAGGAAAATACTTGGCGAATAAAAATAAAATTAAACAAGCCAAATCCAGAATATCACATTTGATTTATCCTACATTAAAGCACAAAATAACACATCCCCAAATGAAAGCAGATGAGTTTGCTAACTGCTAAAGTGCACTGCATAACCTAAAAGATAACCCTGAAGTAAGCCAACCGTCAACACACGATATAAACACATTTTTAGATTCAGTAAAATTAACACTCTTCCCAGAGGACAAAGTGCAAACCCTTAATGCCCCATTCACACCCATGGAGGTGTCCAAGGTTATATTATCCTTACAAAATGGTAAGTCACCTGGTCCAGATGGATTTCCTATTAAATACTATAAACTATACCATCAATTTGTAAGCCCTCACCCAACAGAAGTCTTTACCAAAGCAACAACTATGACTTCCCTACCACAAGAGATGCTGGGAGCATATATAGTCACTATTCCCAAACCAGGGAAAGACCCATACACTCCCTTTAATTTTCTCCCTATATCCCTCTTAAACTCTGACGCTAAAGTATTTGCGAAATTACTAGTGAAACGCCTCCAAGTGATACTCCCATGCCTGATAAGGAGACCAGATGGGCTTTATCGCAGGACACCAAACCTCTGATGCGACTAGGAGAGTAGTTCATATTGTGCACTATGCAAAGTGGACACGTACGCCTTCTTTGCTCCTAGCACTGGAAGAGTAGGCGTTCAATAGGGTCCACTGGAAGTAATTGTCCAGGACTCTGTCTGAATATGGCCTAATCGGATCCATACTCTCGACAATTTTAGCACCGTACTCAAACCCCAAAGCATAAGTCCTCATGTCAGGAATTCTGTCCAAATCATTCTGTATATCAAAAGGGGACTCAACAGGGTTGCCCCCTATCCCCTTTGATATTTAATCTACTAATCAAACCATTAGCAGAATCTATCCGATCCAACAAAGACATCACAGGATTCTCTTTTCAAACTTTGCACCACAAGATAAATTTGTTCGCCAATGATATCATATTGATGTTAACAAATCTGGAACTATCCCTCCCCGAAACGTACCGAAAGCTGCAAAACTTAGATAAGATAATTAGTTAAGATATCCTACTACAAAATTAACACTTCCAAATCAGTCATATTGGACATGGGAGTCAATCCTAACACTAGAAGTGTCTTAAAGACTCACATCCCTATCCCATGGGAGAACAAAAGCATAAATTACTTGGGTATCACTATCACCACAAAAAACTCACATCTATTAACCTTGAATCTCAATCCCTTAATCACCAGAATTTTCAATTAATTAAAGCATATATCTAACACAGAACTCTCATGGAGTGGCAGATTAGCGGCATTTAAAATGAATATACTGGGGGGGCGTGTCCGGCCGGCGAGCGTGATGGCCGCATGAAGTGAGAGCTCCGGCATCCACCAGACCAAAGCAACTCACAGCGGCTGACGACTTCCACTACGGGCACAGTAAGCGACTGAGGAGTCTCCCTACATCACCGGGCAACGATGTCCAAGCGGAGGAAGGCGATGAAACCACCCCAACGGCTGACCGACTTCTTCCCAGCTGCGCCGGCTCGGGGTAAGCAAAATGGCGCCGGACCCGGCGCGGCTCCCGGCCCTCAGCGCTATAGCGGTGGAGGCGATCCCCTTATGGAGGACATAGCATAGCATATGGAGGACGCTGGAAGAAAGCTCCCCACCCTCCTCTCCCACAACGTCCAGCCCTGCTAAGTCTAAGCAATGCCGCAATAGTGGGGACACTTCCCCCTTCACACAGCGCGCCTCAGACAAGGCCCAGAGGCCTCACAGATCCACAGACCTCTCCATTGATTTGTTCCCTGCCTCAGACCAGCCTATATCCGAAGCGACCATGAAGCGGATGCTTCTATCCTTCAGGAGCACACTCCATGCAGACTTTAACGACATGTTTAATGAAATTAAAGGCAAAGTACAGACCAATGACCATAGAATTCATCATTTGGAGACTAAGATGGCGGATCTCTATAATGCACACAACGACCTTGTGGATGCATACACTGACCAGGAGACAGAGTTACAGTGACTCCAAACTAAACTAGCCGACTTAGAAGATCGCTCACGTCGGAATAACATTAAGTTTAGGGGGATCCCCGAAACTGTTCCTCACAGTGAGCTGACCCACTATGTACAACGCCTGATGAAGGCCCGCCTCCCAGCCTTGAGCGACATTGAGCTATGCGTGGACAGGGCCCACCGTATTCCTGCCTGACACAACTCCTAGAGACACCCTAGCTCGCATTCATTATTAGGCATTTCATGGGCATCTCCCTCTTTACGGATATCTCGCAGAAAACTGCACTTAACCGCAAGAAGCTGGCGCCCCTCACTAAGATGCTCCGCAATAATAAAGTGATCTACAAGTGGGGTTTCCCCACGAAGCTCCTGGTCACCTTATACCTGATGAGACCCCTTTACCCACTGTCCCCCCGTTGGAACGCCTGCAGACTGAATGGACATGATTCTCTACAATCCTCTTCCTCCTGCATAAGTCAGATTCTTCAACTATCTGGAGGAATGCCGGGAGCTCCACTGTTTGCTATTTTTGCTGTTTTATTTTTTCCTATTTTTTTTTTTTTGAAGCTTTCTTTTTCCCACTGCTTTCACACCAGGCTATTTTTTCCCCCTGGTGCGATCTACAAATACTCTGTGACAGCTCAGCATGTTGCTGAGCGTTTGTAGACCCCCCTTGGTCGCAGTGGCCTTTTTGGCTGCCCATCAAGCCTGCTTTTTTAGTCAGGCCTTTCTTATTTCTGTGTTGTCTGTCTTGTTTGTCTTGTCGTCTCCCCTTTTTCTTACAGTCTCTTCAAACCCACCCACCACCAGCCTGAATCCGCGTCATCCCTTTCGACATGTACAACTGTTCGGCCTAATGCCACAGGTATCTGCTGGATCCGAATATCCCTTCTGCACCTCATCCACCCTGCTGCATGTCATCCCGATGCCTTCCTGTTTACAAAATCTTTCAGTAAGGTACTGTACACTACACACAGTGAGACCTACCCTTGGTAGGACCCTCACCATTCGTACATATCCTACCATGTCATAATGCCATTGAAAGTACTCTCGTTGAACACGAAAGGGCTCAATAGCCCTTATAAGAGATCGGCACTGATTAGAGAAGCAAAAATTCACAAAGCTGACATTCTTTTTGTCCAGGAATCCCACTTTGCTGCCCACAAGTGTCCTATAGTGACTCTTCCCCATTTCCCCCCTGTCTATATGGCCAACGCTCCGAAAAAAGCGTGTGGTGTTTTTATCGCTATCAGAGACTCAGTAACATTCAAGTATATTGACTCTATAGCCGATCCTGAAGGAAGGTTTATTGTGCTGGTATGCCAACTGAACGACACTGTCTTTAAATTTTTAAAGAAATATTGCTAGAGATGAAATAGAAAGCACCACATCCCTTTAATTGAGTAACTACAATGGAGGGGGGCAAGTGGGACTTTAACGGTGCTAAATGATGGAGAAAAATCTGAATTCTCAAAAATTGTACATTTTATTACACATCAAAAAGTGAGGACAAGACAATACATCAATATAAAATGATAAAATCAAGAAAATGCACTCAAATATCAACTCTACACGTTTCGCCATCTTCATAATAGCTTCTCCAGGAGTTTTCATAGACATTTCTCGAGAGTGAACATTTCTGAGTAACAAAAAGAGAAAGCATAAAAGACATGACATGTACATGTATATAGGGCTTATCTCAATGGTCCTAATGTTGAGTGCCCAATTGATTTACATAATTATAAGGACAATGATACAAATAAAGTACCTTAAGATAACCTGAGCCCTTTCTTATGCCAAAGGTGGAGGCAATAGAGGTGACGCCACCTGAGTAAGCACAGAGGGGAAGGGAACCGAGACCTTCAGACTCCTAGAGTTGACCCATAGAGAGGGTGACAGCCAGGCTAGAAATAATGGGTAAAGATAGTAAGACCAGAGCATAGGAATACATTTCAACCCAAAAATTGCTATGTCTCCAATTGGTATGGGACTAAATATCAGGTAAAAAAAATTACCAAAATAGTCACCTGATTATGAATGAATGTGCAGTTGATTCATTAGGTACCTCAATGTAACAAAGACAGGAAGGGAAAATGGAGTCCCCTAATAACCCCCAAATGGGAAGTATCCTTTGAAACAAAAGGAAATGGAATTTGTTGAAAATAGTAATAAATATAATGTAGGGTCTGTCAAATTTTGAGGGTATGAATACTTACCCAAAATTGACAAAATTCAGCACCTAAATTGTCATGCAGTATTCAAAAGTTCACCGCCATTTCAATTCAACAAATTTTCCAATAGTACACTCAAAAATGAAGGAGACTGCACAAAAGGAGAAAGAAAAAGTCATGGAAGGACATAGTCAGCATTGGAATCTACCAAGGATGTAAGGAGAGAAGCAGGGTTTAAAAGATTTCATTTACCGCAAATGGTCTCAGAGATCATGTATCGTTCCCCGGTGGTCTAGTGTAATACTGACCATGTGGCACCAGCATTTATACACCCTCTCCACTCCCTCGGCGTCTGACGTCACCGAGGGAGTGAGAGCGAGGTACGCCCAGTGGTCCAATGGAGGCCGAAGAGGAAGTGCGTCATTGAGACGCGACCGCATCACGTTATTCCGCCGGAACCGGAAGGTCGGGGATGACAACATCCGGTCCGGACATGAATGTATGCAGAGGAGGTAACAGATTGCCGAGAAGCAATCTAAAAAGGATCCAAATGAAACTGACAGCATTATTAAAGACTGGATTTCAAAGGAATATATCCGTAATGCCTTTACAATGGGGAAACAATCCAAAGACACGAAAAGGTCATAGAAAAAGGGAAAATTACCCCATCTAATGAATCAGTCGGTGTTGTAATGCAGATGACAATTAACCACTTCCATACCGAGTCATGTAAAATGACGTCGGCAAAGTGGTTGTCTAGATCCGGGCCGCCGTCATATGACGTCGGCCCGTTCTAGCTGCTACTGCGCGCCCCCGGCGGCGCGCAGCGGCGCGATCAGGGATGAGGCTCGTCCCTCGGACATAGCCCATCCCTGATCAAGGTAAACAGCCAATAGAAATTGGCTGTTTACCACGTGATCGGCTGTGTCAATCACAGCCGATCACATGAGCGGCTCCAGCACGAGCCGCTCGTTCTCTCTGCAATGCGCGCCCCCGGGGGCGCGCAGAGCAGCGATCGGGGACGAGGCTCGTCCCTCGGACAGAGTCGATCCCCGATCTAGGTAAAGAGCCAATGAAATTGGCTCTTTACCACGTGACCGGCTGTGTCCAATCACAGCCGGTCACAAATGTCAACAGAGAACACGGTAACTAGCTGTCACCGTGTTCTCCTCCTCACACACTGATCCTGTGTGAGGAGGAGATTGTGGTAACAGCTAGTTACCAACTACAGTGCACCCTAAACACACTGATTGCCCCCCCAATAAAGAGCACCTGTCACTAGCCCATCAAAGTACCCCAGTACCTGTCACCAGCCCATCAGGTACTCAGATGACAGGTACTTGGGTACTCTGATGGGCTGGTGACAGGTATTCGGGTACTCTGATGACAGGTACTCTGATGACGGATACTCTGAAGACAGGTACTCGGGTACTCTGATGACAGGTACTCGGGTACTCTGATGACGGGTACTCGGGTACTCTGATGACAGGTACTCGGGTACTCTGATGACAGGTACTCGGGTACTCTGATGACGGGTACTCGGGTACTCTGATGACGGGTACTCAGGTACTCTGATGACGGGTACTCGGGTACTCTGATGACAGGTACTCGGGTACTCTGATGACGGGTACTCAGGTACTCTGATGACGGGTACTCGGGTACTCTGATGACAGGTACTCGAGTACTCTGATGACGGGTACTCGGGTACTCTGATGACGGGTACTCGGGTATTCTGACAGGTACTCGGGTACTCTGATGACGGGTACTCGGGTACTCTGATGACGGGTACTCGGGTACTCTGATGACAGGTACTCGGGTACTCTGATGACAGGTACTCGGGTACTCTGATGACAGGTACTCGGGTACTCTGATGACGGGTACTCGGGTACTCTGATGACGGGTACTCAGGTACTCTGATGACGGGTACTCGGGTACTCTGATGACAGGTACTCGGGTACTCTGATGACGGGTACTCGGGTACTCTGATGACGGGTACTCAGGTACTCTGATGACGGGTACTCGGGTACTCTGATGACAGGTACTCGAGTACTCTGATGACGGGTACTCGGGTACTCTGATGACGGGTACTCGGGTACTCTGATGACGGGTACTCGGGTATTCTGACAGGTACTCGGGTACTCTGATGACGGGTACTCGGGTACTCTGATGACGGGTACTCGGGTACTCTGATGACAGGTACTCGGGTACTCTGATGACAGGTACTCGGGTACTTTGAGTACCTGTCAACGAAGTACCCGTCATCAGAGTACCTGAGTACCTGTCACCTACCCATCAGAGTACCCGAGTACCTTCCACCTGCTCATCAGAGTACCTGACGCCTGAAGTACCCAAGTACTTGCCGCCTGCTCATCAGTACCCATCACTACTCATCAGTACTCATCAGTACCTATCACGTATCAGTACTGATCATCAGTACCCATCAGTACAGTATCACCTATCACCTATCAGTCAGTGAGTACTACTCATCAGTACCTATCACCTGCCTGTCACCTGCCCATCAGAGTACCCGAGTACCTGTCACCTGCCTATCGGAGTACCCGAGTACCTGCCACCTGCTCATCAGTACCAGAGTACCTGTCACCTGCCCAACAAAGTACCCGAGTACCTGTCACCCTTCATACAGCCACCATGTCCAAGTCCAAAAAGGTTTATATACGTCCTCCGTTTAAACCTAAATACCGGTGTTATGGCAGCAGATAGCTGCCATAACCCTGGTATTTTTTTAAACGGTGGACGGTTGGCTTTCCGATAAGGGTGGTCCCAGCGGCGGATTCGCCGTGGGATCACCCTTCCCGGGATGGCGGAAGAGGCGCCCCCCCCCCCTCCCGACGCGTTCCGATCCTTTTCCCCGCTTACCGGACCCGCCGGCAGCGGGGAAAACGATCCGGTCCCGAATCCTCACAGACAGGATGTCGAGTGAGGGCAAGCTTGCCCTCACTTGACTCTATGGTCTTGGAGGACCGGAGCTACGGAAAATGTTGTTGCCTAGCAACCGGTTTAAAGGTCCTTTTTTTTTCATTTTATATTATAATTATTTTTTTTTTTTTTTTCTATCTTTTAGTGTACTTGTGAGATCTGAGGACTTTTTGACCCCAGATCTCACAAAAAAGAGGTCCTGTCGTGCCTATTTCTATTACGAGGAATATTTACATTTCTTTTAATAGAAATAAAAATGATCAATTTTTTTTTTTTTTTTAAACGGTCCCTGTTAGCTCGCGCGCAGAAGCGAATGCATACAGAAACCCCGCCCACATATGTAAACGGTGTTCAAACCACACATGTGAGGTATCGCCGCGATCGTTAGAGCAAGGGGAATAATTTGAGCCCTAGACCTCCTCTGTAACTCAAAGATGGCAACCTGTAGAAATTTTTAAATTGTCGCCTATGGGGATTTTTAAGTACCAAAGTTTGTCACCATTCCGTGAGCGTGCGCAATTTTGAAACATGGCATGTTGGGTATCTATTTACTCGGCGTAACATTATCTTTCACATTATGGAAAAAAATTGGGCTAACTTTACTGGTTTCTTATTTTTTAATTAAAAAAAGTGAATTTTTTTCCAAAAAAATTGCGTTTGGAAGACCGCTACGCAAATACGGTGTGATAAAAAATATTGCAATAATCTCCATTTTATTCTCTAGGGTCTCTGCTAAAAAAAATATATAATGTTTGGGGGTTCTAAGCAGTTTTCTAGCAAAACAACTGATTTTAGCTTGTAAACACCAAATGTCAAAAATAGGCCTAGGCAAGTGGCTAGGATGCATGATGATGCTCCTTGGATGTTAGGCCCCTCTATATGGCTAGGCTGTGAAAAAGTCTCACACATGTGGTATTGCCATACTCAGGAGGAGTGGCAGAATGTATTTTGGGGTGTCATTTTTGCTGTGTACATGCTATGTGTTAGGAATATCCTATAAATTGACAAGTTTGTGTAAAAAAAAAAAAGTTTTCATTTTTTTCCCACATTTTCCAAAAACCTGTGGAAAAAAATGATATGTTCAAACGACCCATAATGCCTCATAGAATATACGTTGGAGTGTTTGCTTTCCAAAATGGGGTCATTTTGTGGACTTTTCCATTGTATTGGTGCTCTAGGGCCTTGAAAAGTGTGATAGGTAGTAAGAAAGTTTTATGTGCATTTATGCTCCTAGAACGCCTGAATGTGCTTCTTGGACGTGGAGTCTCTTTTTGTGGCCAGGCTGTGTAAAAGTGGGGGCGAACATCAATAAATTTAGATACCTTTTCATCTGCCTCTAGAAGGTACCAAAATTTTTTAAGAATTGACCGTACCTTGTCATGTTGACCAGAGTATCGTGTAATCAGACGTACCCCATCAGTATTAGTTTTATTCTTTTTTTTGCCAAAAATCAAATCAGTCCTGTTCCATTTTTTCGCTCTATGATAAGACTTTTTCAAACAGGCCCTACTATAGCCTCTTCCCAAGAGTCTCCTCTGTAAGCTCTTAGCTTCTCTCTCGAAATCTTCAGATTTCGTACAATTACGTCGTAATCTTAAATACTGGCTGTATGGTATACTAGATACCAAAGGTTGAGGATGGGAGCTATCTGCCCTCAATATAGTGTTGCCTTTTGTACTTTTGTTACAAAGTCCCCTTTTTTTCCTAGGTGCCTTTCATTGGCACAACACATATATTTTGGCAAAATTGCCTACATGTGTTTATTTTTGTAGATGTGGTTTATTTACCGTTTAAAGAACAAGAATATTCTGTGATTTGTCCATTGTATACATTGTATATATTTTTTCCTGACTCCCGCCATTATGTGGATGCGACTATAGGTGGCACACCCCGGGGTAGGCACATTGGGGGACCCCATGGATTCGAGCCTATTTTTCAGCCTCCGTTATGGTTGCCCATATGGGCACCCGCGGTGCCCTACACTTATTTTCCAGGAAAAATGGTCCAACCTGGTTAGTAGCAGCACCGCTTTAAAACACCCAGCTGTCCTTCTATGGAGCTTCATTAAATCTCTTTATTTAATTATCTGCATTACAACACCGACTGATTCATTAGATGGGGTAATTTTCCCTTTTTCTATGACCTTTTCGTGTCTTTGGATTGTTTCCCCATTGTAAAGGCATTACGGATATATTCCTTTGAAATCCAGTCTTTAATAATGCTGTCAGTTTCATTTGGATCCTTTTTAGATTGCTTCTCGGCAATCTGTTACCTCCTCTGCATACATTCATGTCCGGACCGGATGTTGTCATCCCCGACCTTCCGGTTCCGGCGGAATAACGTGATGCGGTCGCATCTCAATGACGCACTTCCTCTTCGGCCTCCATTGGACCACTGGGCGTACCTCGCTCTCACTCCCTCGGTGACGTCAGACGCCGAGGGAGTGGAGAGGGTGTATAAATGCTGGCGCCACATGATCAGTATTACACTAGACCGCCGGGGAACGATACATGATCTCTGAGACCATTTGAGGTAAATGAAATCTTTTAAACCCTGCTTCTCTCCTTACATCCTTGGTAGATTCCAATGCTGACTATGTCCTTCCATGCCTTTTTCTTTCTCCTTTTGTGCAGTCTCCTTCATTTTTGAGTGTACTATTGGAAAATTTGTTGAATTGAAATGGCGGTGAACTTTTGAATACTGCATGACAATTTAGGTGCTGAATTTTGTCAATTTTGGGTAAGTATTCATACCCTCAAAATTTGACAGACCCTACATTATATTTATTACTATTTTCAACAAATTCCATTTCCTTTTGTTTTAAAGGATACTTCCCATTTGGGGGTTATTAAGGGGACTCCATTTTCCCTTCCTGTCTTTGTTACATTGAGGTACCTAATGAATCAACTGCACATTCATTCATAATCAGGTGACTATTTTGGTAATTTTTTTTACCTGATATTTAGTCCCATACCAATTGGAGACATAGCAATTTTTGGGTTGAAATGTATTCCTATGCTCTGGTCTTACTATCTTTACCCATTATTTCTAGCCTGGCTGTCACCCTCTCTATGGGTCAACTCTAGGAGTCTGAAGGTCTCGGTTCCCTTCCCCTCTGTGCTTGCTCAGGTGGCGTCACCTCTATTGCCTCCACCTTTGGCATAAGAAAGGGCTCAGGTTATCTTAAGGTACTTTATTTGTATCATTGTCCTTATAATTCTGTAAATCAATTGGGCACTCAACATTAGGACCATTGAGATAAGCCCTATATACATGTACATGTCATGTCTTTTATGCTTTCTCTTTTTGTTACTCAGAAATGTTCACTCTCGAGAAATGTCTATGAAAACTCCTGAAGAAGCTATTATGAAGATGGCGAAACATGTAGAGTTGATATTTTCGAGTGCATTTTCTTGATTTTATCATTTTATATTGATGTATTGTCTTGTCCTCACTTTTTGATGTGTAATAAAATGTACAATTTTTGAGAATTCAGATTTTTCTCCATCATTTAGCACCGTTAAAGTCCCACTTGCCCCCCTCCATTGTAAACACTGTCTTTACCCTACTTAACCTCTATGCCCCAAATACACGACAAAGGAAGTTCTTGACCCCATTGTTATCTGTGACGATGAAAATGTTGCAAGGCACCCTCCTGATTGGGGGTGATTTCAATACTGTCCTGGACCCTGCCATGGACTCCACCTCACAAACCAGAAGGCCAACACAATCTATTGTATCTTTACTGCATTCTCATGATTTATATGATGTCTGGCGTTGTTTTAACGGTTCTGAAAGGGACTATACATTTATGTCTGCACCTCATTCCTCATACTCCCGCATAGACCTCTTTCTCACTACGAAGGGATCCTTGCAGAGTGTGACTAATGCTCGCATTGGCACAATTTCTTGGTCTGATCACGCACCGATAGTTCTGGAGTTTGACGACAAGCTGCGCCACTCCCCTCCCCCGGTGTGGAGACTGAACTCTGCGTTTCTGGCAGATGAGAAGCTGCGCCAATCGATACTGCAGGAACATAACAATTTCTTTGAATGGAATGATGGCCCTGATGTTAACAGGTTTACCTTATGGAGCACATATAAGGCATACATGCGAGGAGTGCTGATCAAAATGTCTTCGTATTTACGGAAGCAGAGGAGGAAACAGGTTGAGGACCTGTTGAAGTCCATTGATATTAAAGAGCAGGCAAACAAAATTAACCCCTCCCCCGGCCTCACACAATCTATCGTTTCTGAAAGACAGACCCTAAGGTCTCTTCTCTTATATAAATATGAAAATCACCTTAAGTACATGAAGGCTCAATTCTATGCACTTAATAACAGGGCGGGTGCTTGGCTGGCTCGGAAATTCAAATCTAAGCGACTTAAACAGAAAACTCTATCCTTGACCTATCCGACCGCAGCTGATCTCCTGACCAACCCCAAAAACATAGCAGATGCCTTCGCGTCTTACTATCAGAAACTGTATGACCTCCGCACTGACAACGCTACACCTCAACCTACTCCTGAGGGTAATGCCAACTTTCTCTCCAAAACAAAATTGCCTACCCTCTCTCCGGAGCTGCTCCAATCTATCTCACAACCCATCACCTCACACGAAATCTGCTCTGTTATTTCTAAACTCCCTAACAATAAATCACCAGGGGAAGATGGCTTCTCCAATGATTATTATAAATGCTTTGCTCCAGAAATTGCCCCTCGATTGCAGGACGTCTTCTCTCTTGCCTCCTCCACTGCTTCCTTCCCTCCTGATATGTTGCGTGCTGTTATAGTTACCATTCCGAAACCGAATAAGGACCCTTCCCTACCTGCGAATTATAGACCTATATCACTGCTAAATGTTGATATTAAAATATATGCCAAGATATTAGCTCTAAGGTTACAGAAGGTACTTCCTCTCCTGATACACCCGGACCAGGTGGGATTTGTCCCTGGTCGCCAGGCCCCTGATGCCACCAGACGTCTTATTGACCTAATCTCCCACCTTGGGACCCCTCAAACGCCTTCTCTGCTCCTTTCCCTGGATGCGGAGAAGGCGTTTGACAGGGTCCATTGGGGCTATCTACAACAAGTCCTCGACAAGTTTGGCATTCAGGATTGGATGCAATCTGCCATTTTATCTCTCTATTCTAACCCTTCTGCGGTAGTCCTTACCTCGGGAATCAAATCCAAACCCCTGCACATTACCAATGGAACTAGGCAAGGATGCCCCCTTTCGCCCATCATATTTACACTACTTATGGAACCCCTAGCTCAAAGAATCCGTGACTCCCCTCTTATCACAGGCCCTAGGGTCGCTCACTCTGAGCACAAGATCAATCTGTTCGCGGACGATGTTTTGCTCATTTTGACCAATCCAGCCACATCTCTACCTGCAGTTTATGATCTATTACATGAATTTAGTGCTGTCTCCTATTATAAACTGAGTGCTAGCAAATCCCAAATACTTGCTTTACACATACCCCCTGCCCTTCGTCAGTCACTTTCGCACAATCTCCCCTTCACTTGGGTCACAGACTCCTTAGGTTTCCTAGGTATTCAACTCACCCCGAACCCCTCCAGACTTTATGCCCACAATTTTAAACCCTTACTGGACACTTTACCATGCACTTTGGCGTCCCTTAAAACGCAGGAACTATCCGTCATGGGTAGAATAGCCACATTTAAAATGATAGTCCTACCCAAGCTCCTTTACTTCCTCCGCACATTATTAATTCCCCTCCCACGCTCTTTCTTTACAGCCCTTCAAAGTATAATTACCAAATTTATCTGGGATCGAAAACCCTGCTCGTTGGCTATTATGTCCAGGCACAGGTCCCTAGGGGGGATGGGAGTCCCCAACCTTTATTCATATTACAAAGCCTGTGTGCTTGACCAACTTAAGTACTGGTGGACACCCTCCTCCAATAAATCTTAGTCACAGATGGAAGCTGCCTTAATACCACACAAGAGCCTCCAACTGCTATTGCTTGCTACTCAAATAGGAGCCAAACCCCCACCATCCACGATTCCTTCAGTCCTCTGTTCGTACCGCATTTGGAAAGAACTTCCTCTTACCCTATCATCTACAGACTGCGGCCAAAAAATTATGCTCCCGCTGCAGGCTCTATCTTATCTTATTCCCAACCTGGATCTCACATTGTGGCTGCCTAAGGGTACCCCACCGAGATACATTAGGGACCTTTACCAAGGCACCTCACTTTCCTCATACACGGACTTGGTGAAAAAATTTAACCTCCCACCGAAGGCTTTTCACACATATCTCCAAATAAGGTCCTTTTTACGCTCCAAAGTCATTCCACACTTTGTCACACTGCCTACCCCCATCCACGAATATCTTCAGGATCTCCCTGGCTCCTCCAAGGGCATAACCCTTTTCTACAAAATGCTTACTCAGCTAGGTCACTTCTCCAAAACACACACCATGATTAAATGGGAACAGACTCTACAAAAAACATTTCCTTCCTCTCACTGGTTAAAGGCCTTCTCGTCCACGTACTCGGCCACTAAATGCGTTACACACTGGGAACAACATGTTAAACTGACACACCACTGGTACCTAACGCCATATCGGCTTTCCAAGATCTACCCTTCCCACCCGCCCTCGTGTTGGAGGGAATGTGGGGAGTGTGGCACCCTGTTTCACACTATGTGGGCCTGCCTATCTCTTAGGTCATTCTGGAATAAAATTTTCTGCCTAATATCTGAATTGTGTAACCAGCAGGTGTCCCCTGAACCGGAGCTGGCCCTCTTACACATCCATATCCAGGAATTCCAGCTAGCCCTCAGGCCGGTGATAATTCACCTTCTCTTAGCAGCCAAACTCACCATCACTAGACTGAAGTCCACCACAGCCCCCTTGATAGGGGACACCATTGACACCTTGAACCAACAGTGTGCTATGGAACGCATCCTTTCCCGCATTTCCTTGAACACTAAAGCATTTCACAGGAAATGGGATGTTTGGCTCCAGCACCCTAAATGCACAGTTATCATCTGATGTAGTATTGATTGATTGTTGTCGTATACGGTGGATTCATTGACCTTGTCCCCTCCACTACCCCCCTAACTTCTTAACTCGCTTTATGTTCACCCTTACTCTCCTTATGTGTCCTCCCCCTCCTCCCCCACATTCTCCGACACCTTTGCCCCTCACCATTGGCAGTTATTTCAGCGAGTTCATTGAAGCCCGCAGGTTGTTTACTATTGGTATGTACATCATGGTGGACATCCCCCCCTGTGTCACAGTTTGTTCCCATGGGGGTGCCAGGGGTGGGGAAGTCCTCCGTTATTCTAGGCAACTGTTACAATACCTTTCACATAAGTTTCTTGTGAACCATATACTGACAGCTGTATGTTATGCTTTCATATATGCATTCTTGAAATTTTTCTGTACATCTTCTCTAGCATGATGTTTGTTAACTGCTTTTTTTTTTAACGCTTATGTACTTGTTAAAACCAATAAAAATCTATTGAAACTAAAATGAATATACTGCCACAGATCCTGTATTTATTTAGAGCCCTTCCAATACTTTTCCTGCCTAAGCATTCAGCATTCCTGTCGAGTCTCTTAAGAAAATTTCTATGCAAGGGGAAGAGGGCACGATGTGCTACTTAGATTCTCACTAAACATAGATACATGGGAGGAGCAGGTAATTAAACACTGGTTCCCTGAGAAAGAAATCCCACTATGGGCGGAAATAGAAAAACAATTAGCCCCAGCCAAAGACCTTTGATTGATTCTTCTGGGGGACCTGTGGAAACCCTTTGATACAAAGACCCTTACTCTCCCTATGCAGGCCTCATTAAGAGCTTGGAGACACCTGGTGAACAACAAGACACCCATGAGATCCTTCCCACTACTCCCATCCCTCTCAGATTATTAGAAGCAATGATCCCATGCTTAACACCGCAACCCTCTCCAAACATGAAGTGTCTGAGGTCTACCTATTTTACAACAGCAATGTACTCAAAACTAGAGAGGCTGTAATGCAGGCCTATAACCTCCTGCCTAAAACTACATTTACCATCACAGGCATCCTAAATGTTCTTTCTAAAAATCCTTTAAGGAACTTATTTATTAATCAGAAAGCATGGCATTACTACACAACCATGATGGTAGGGGTTAAGGGTATATCCCTTCCCTATGACATCCTGCTAAACAAGCACAAATTCCACCAATCCAGTCACATGCAGAAATGGGAAAAGGAGCACAAATGCTCATTTACGCAACACCAATGGAAATCAGCTATTTACTCCATCTAGAAAGCCTCACACTGCACTAACCATTGGGAAATGACCCTGAAAATCACGAATCAATGGTATTACACGCCCTATAGGCTAGCAACTATAGGCTAGCAACCTTCTCTTCCTCCTACTCTCCTTTATGCTGGTGCAATTGCGGCCAGGTGGGAAATCTAATACACACTCTGTGGGAATGTCTTGCACTAACAGGATTCTGGAACCAGACCTTTAAATTTATTGCATCATGTACAGGCATTATTTTACGTCCTAGACCAGATCTAGCCATCTGTAATGTTCCGGTACCTTTGGTACCCTAAATTACACTTTCCACAAGTGTATGCGCCCCCCCATTTACTTTTGGAAAGGTGCGCATACACCTTTAAGACTGGAGCTGTCATCACCCAGCGCCGGACTAGATGGCTATTTAAAGCGCCGGTTCTCACTCACATATGTTCGTTCAAACACCTTTACCTGGATGCTAACCTTGCTTGAAGCTTCCATGCTTGCAAGCTTACTTTGCTGACGGAACCTCGCTGCGCTGATCCCTGTATCCCGCTACTGGATCATCCGCCTCTCCTGAACCACCCTTCGGCTGTATCGCTAATAGTGCTAAGTACCCCGCAGGGGAATACTCTATAAACTTATACTAAGCTTACTCTATCTAGCTCTGCATAGTAAAGACTGTTTATCTCATCTGCATAACTAGATTGCTAGCTCTTGAGACTACTGCTACTTTTCTGCACTGGGTTGATCTCTTTTGTATGTCCACCTGCTATTCTATCATCTGCTATCATACAACATTGCTAAACCTTCCTGCATCCATCTGCTACTGTCTCACCTTCAAGTGTCTATCACCTACCACCTCCACTCAACCTATCCCTCAACCTTCATCATTGTGTTACCACATACATAAAGTCACTCTAGGAACCAGTTTGCTAATTGTGTGTATTTACTGGCTGAAATAAGACCTTCCACACATGATGAGTCATTGAGGTTGGGAATGGTATCTCAGCATATCTCTTACATGACTACTGACGTGGAACTATTTCTGCAGCTGAAAATCCACACCATATAAGAAACGCAGGAGCGTTACAGATTGAACGAACCAAAAAATGGATTCAGCAGAAATAACCACTCAGGTGACACAATTAAAACAGCAAGTATCTGCGTTAATACACGCACTTGCTGAATTAAAGGAAGACAATCAGGCTCTGTCGCAGCAGGTAATTAGACTGACACAACTTACCTCTGCTCAGTCCCCTGAACCCAAGATAAATCCTCCTTTGGTATTTACAGGCGATTAGGGTTGAGCGGACACCTAGATGTCCGTGTTCGACGGGTTCGGCCGAACTTTAAAAAAAAGTCCGGGTCCGTGTCCCGGACTTTTACCGAACTTTTCCCGGACACCGAACCCCATTGAAGTCAATGGGGACCCGAACTTTAAGGCACTAAAATGGCTCTAAAACACCAAAGGAAAGGGCTAGAGTGCTGCAAATGGCAGCAAAACGTAATTAAGAGCATGGCAAGTGCTCTGCAAACAAATGTGGATAGGGAAATAACTTAAAACAACAAAAAAAAACAGAAAAATAAAACAATGTTCTTCTTCATCTCTGAAGGACGAGGCCCATATGGAGTAGGAGGGAGGTTGAGGTGGTGGTGGATGTGGCGGTGACATAGGCGTGCGCACAGGGTGTGCTGGGTGTGCCTGGGCACACCCTAATCACCTAGGGCACATAGCATTGCCAGTGAGGAGATGGGAAAGATCTCCCTGGGACCTGCTCTGCTCTATTTCTCCTTGCCTACAGGTACATGGCCCCGATACATTACTCTCCCTGCTGGCAAACACATGCATGTGTATTTCAACTTTGGGGTGCACACCTTAATGCAATAGGCTGCGCACACCTATGGGCGGTGTAGGTGGAAGCGGCGGTGGAGGAGGACCAGGGCCGGATTAACAGCATCATGGGCTTGGTGCTGAGGATTTTGAAGGGCCTTAAGGGCCGTGCCTTGCCATGCACCCAGAGGAGGAAGGGTGCAGCCATGCATGCCTAATTCAACATGGGATGCTGTCTCTGAAGCCCATAAACACATCCATGCATCGCCAACTGTCCCTCCTTGTCCGGCCTTCACGCTGTGTGGGGAGGTTCTGAGGGTGCTGCCTGGGGAAGCGAGCATAGAAGCCTGACTTCTGTGTTTACAAGTGACAGAAGAGCGGTAACAGTGAATATGGCCAACCCGGGGCCTATATAAAAGGTAGGGGCCTGGAGCTGCAGCTCCAATAGCCCCTACATTAATCTGGCCCTGAGGAGGAGGACGAGGTAGCCAACACTGCTTCTTTTCAAAAATTTTAAATGAGGGTACACCCCAAAAGAGTGAGAAAGAGCAAAAATGGAACAATGGGTGGGTAAGGTCGGTATCCATTGCTATTCTGCATAAGGTACGGAAAAGTCCCGTGGGATCCATGCCTGGTTCATTTTAATGAACGTGAGCTTGTCCACATTGTCTCTGGACAGGCGGCTGCGCTTGTCTGTTATAACGCCCCCAGCCGTGCTAAATACCCGTTCAGATAATACACTGGCTGCAGGGCACGCCAGCACCTCCAAGGCGTAAAGGGCAAGCTCAGGCCATGTGCCCAATTTGGAGACCCAGAAGTTGAAGGGGGCAGACCCGTCATTCACTACATGTAGGCGTGTGCACACATACTGCTCCACCATGTTGGTAAAATGCTGCCTCCTGCTAAGACGTTCCATCTGAGCTGCTGGTGCTGCTGTTTGTTGTGGCGTGCTGACAAAGCTTTTCCACATTTCGGCCATGCTAACCCTGCCTTCTGAGGTGCTGGCGGTGCCCTGGTTGCGTTGGCGACCTCCTCCTCCTCCTCCTCTGCCTTGTGCTTCCACTGTGGCCCCGCTGTCAGATGGGAATGCCAGCAGCATGGCGTCTACCAGCGTGCGCTTGTACTCGCGCATCTTGCGATCGCGCTCCAGTGAGTGAATTAAGGACGGTACGTTGTCCTTGTAACGGGGATCCAGCAGCGTGGCCACCCAGTAATCAGCACAAGTTAGAATGTGGGCAACTCGGCGGTCGTTGTGGAGACACTGCAGCATGTAATCGCTCATGTGTGCCAGGCTGCCCAGAGGCGACGAAAGGCTGTCCTCTGTGGGAGGTGTATCGTCCGTGTCCTCTGTATCCCCCCAGCCACGCACCAGTGATGGCCATGAGCTGGCCTGGGTGCCACCCTGCTGTGAACATGGTTCCATCTCCTCCTCCAGCTCCTCCTCCTCCTCATCCTCCTCATCCTCCAGAACTGTGCCCCTGCTGGACAATTGTGTCCCTGGCGTTTGTGTGTGCAGGAACCCACCCTCGGAGCCCCTTGCGAATGACTGCCCTGAAAGCCTTTGAAATGTTACCTCTTCATCCTCCTCCTCCTCCTCCTCATCCTGTGCCACATCCTCTTCCATCATCGCCCAAATTGTTTTTTCAAGGAGGCATAGAAGTGGGATAGTTAAGCTGAGAATGGCGTCATTGCCACTGGCCATGTTGGTGGAGTACCCAAAACAGCGCAACAAGGCACAATATATGCAAATGTCAAATATGCAAACTATGCCGCAATTTAATGTTTTTTACACCAAAAGGGTGTGTATTGAATAGCGGAATAGGATAAAAAACTGTGTATCTCACACGTACAAACACAGACTAGGCCCGATTAAATTTTTTCCTACCCTAAAGGGAGGATGAGGAAGAGGAGTATGGAACATGCAGCACCCTCAAATCTTCAGAAGTATGAGATGAACCCCAAAAACTTGGAAAGGTGGATCTCTCTCACACGTACCAACACAGACTATCCCCCAATTTAACTGATCCCCAAAGGTTTTTGATTAAATAGCGGAATAGAAAATATGATCCAAAAAAAGTGTATGTATATCACACGTACACAACCACACTAGGCCCCAATTACTATTGTTTGTACCCCTAAAAGGCTAGATGAGGAGTAGGGGGGGTATGGAACAGGCAGCACCCTCAAACCTTCAGAAGTATGAGATGAACCCCAACAACTTGGAAAGGTGGATCTCTCTCACACGTACCAACACAGACTATCCCCCAATTTAACTGATCCCCAAAGGTTTTTGATTAAATAGCGGAATAGAAAATATGATCCAAAAAAAGTGTATGTATATCACACGTACACAACCACACTAGGCCCCAATTACTATTGTTTGTACCCCTAAAAGGCTAGATGAGGAGTAGGGGGGGTATGGAACAGGCAGCACCCTCAAACCTTCAGAAGTATGAGATGAACCCCAACAACTTGGAAAGGTGGATCTCTCTCACACGTACCAACACAGACTATCCCCCAATTTAACTGATCCCCAAAGGTTTTTGATTAAATAGCGGAATAGAAAATATGATCCAAAAAAAGTGTATGTATATCACACGTACACAACCACACTGGGCCCCAATTACTATTGTTTGTACCCCTAAAAGGCTAGATGAGGAGTAGGGGGAGTATGGAACAGGCAGCACCCTCAAACCTTCAGAAGTATGAGATGAACCCCAACAACTTGGAAAGGTGGATCTCTCTCACACGTACCAACACAGACTATCCCCCAATTTAACTGATCCCCAAAGGTTTTTGATTAAATAGCGGAATAGAAAATATGATCCAAAAAAAGTGTATGTATATCACACGTACACAACCACACTAGGCCCCAATTACTATTGTTTGTACCCCTAAAAGGCTAGATGAGGAGTAGGGGGGGTATGGAACAGGCAGCACCCTCAAACCTTCAGAAGTATGAGATGAACCCCAACAACTTGGAAAGGTGGATCTCTCTCACACGTACCAACACAGACTATCCCCCAATTTAACTGATCCCCAAAGGTTTTTGATTAAATAGCGGAATAGAAAATATGATCCAAAAAAAGTGTATGTATATCACACGTACACAACCACACTAGGCCCCAATTACTATTGTTTGTACCCCTAAAAGGCTAGATGAGGAGTAGGGGGGGTATGGAACAGGCAGCACCCTCAAACCTTCAGAAGTATGAGATGAACCCCAACAACTTGGAAAGGTGGATCTCTCTCACACGTACCAACACAGACTATCCCCCAATTTAACTGATCCCCAAAGGTTTTTGATTAAATAGCGGAATAGAAAATATGATCCAAAAAAAGTGTATGTATATCACACGTACACAACCACACTGGGCCCCAATTACTATTGTTTGTACCCCTAAAAGGCTAGATGAGGAGTAGGGGGAGTATGGAACAGGCAGCACCCTCAAACCTTCAGAAGTATGAGATGAACCCCAACAACTTGGAAAGGTGGATCTCTCTCACACGTACCAACACAGACTATCCCCCAATTTAACTGATCCCCAAAGGTTTTTGATTAAATAGCGGAATAGAAAATATGATCCAAAAAAAGTGTATGTATATCACACGTACACAACCACACTAGGCCCCAATTACTATTGTTTGTACCCCTAAAAGGCTAGCTGAGGAGTAGGGGGGGTATGGAACAGGCAGCACCCTCAAACCTTCAGAAGTATGAGATGAACCCCAACAACTTGGAAAGGTGGATCTCTCTCACACGTACCAACACAGACTATCCCCCAATTTAACTGATCCCCAAAGGTTTTTGATTAAATAGCGGAATAGAAAATATGATCCAAAAAAAGTGTATGTATATCACACGTACACAACCACACTAGGCCCCAATTACTATTGTTTGTACCCCTAAAAGGCTAGATGAGGAGTAGGGGGAGTATGGAACAGGCAGCACCCTCAAACCTTCAGAAGTATGAGATGAACCCCAACAACTTGGAAAGGTGGATCTCTCTCACACGTACCAACACAGACTATCCCCCAATTTAACTGATCCCCAAAGGTTTTTGATTAAATAGCGGAATAGAAAATATGATCCAAAAAAAGTGTATGTATATCACACGTACACAACCACACTAGGCCCCAATTACTATTGTTTGTACCCCTAAAAGGCTAGATGAGGAGTAGGGGGGGTATGGAACAGGCAGCACCCTCAAACCTTCAGAAGTATGAGATGAACCCCAACAACTTGGAAAGGTGGATCTCTCTCACACGTACCAACACAGACTATCCCCCAATTTAACTGATCCCCAAAGGTTTTTGATTAAATAGCGGAATAGAAAATATGATCCAAAAAAAGTGTATGTATATCACACGTACACAACCACACTAGGCCCCAATTACTATTGTTTGTACCCCTAAAAGGCTAGATGAGGAGTAGGGGGGGTATGGAACAGGCAGCACCCTCAAATCTTCAGAAGTATGAGATGAACCCCAAAAACTTGGAAAGGTGGATCTCTCTCACACGTACCAACACAGACTATCCCCCAATTTAACTGATCCCCAAAGGTTTTTGATTAAATAGCGGAATAGAAAATATGATCCAAAAAAAGTGTATGTATATCACACGTACACAACCACACTGGGCCCCAATTACTATTGTTTGTACCCCTAAAAGGCTAGATGAGGAGTAGGGGGGGTATGGAACAGGCAGCACCCTCAAACCTTCAGAAGTATGAGATGAACCCCAACAACTTGGAAAGGTGGATCTCTCTCACACGTACCAACACAGACTATCCCCCAATTTAACTGATCCCCAAAGGTTTTTGATTAAATAGCGGAATAGAAAATATGATCCAAAAAAAGTGTATGTATATCACACGTACACAACCACACTGGGCCCCAATTACTATTGTTTGTACCCCTAAAAGGCTAGATGAGGAGTAGGGGGAGTATGGAACAGGCAGCACCCTCAAACCTTCAGAAGTATGAGATGAACCCCAACAACTTGGAAAGGTGGATCTCTCTCACACGTACCAACACAGACTATCCCCCAATTTAACTGATCTCCAAAGGTTTTTGATTAAATAGCGGAATAGAAAATATGATCCAAAAAAAGTGTATGTATATCACACGTACACAACCACACTAGGCCCCAATTACTATTGTTTGTACCCCTAAAAGGCTAGATGAGGAGTAGGGGGGGGTATGGAACAGGCAGCACCCTCAAACCTTCAGAAGTATGAGATGAACCCCAACAACTTGGAAAGGTGGATCTCTCTCACACGTACCAACACAGACTATCCCCCAATTTAACTGATCCCCAAAGGTTTTTGATTAAATAGCGGAATAGAAAATATGATCCAAAAAAAGTGTATGTATATCACACGTACACAACCACACTAGGCCCCAATTACTATTGTTTGTACCCCTAAAAGGCTAGGAGTAGGGGGAGTATGGAACAGGCAGCACCCTCAAACCTTCAGAAGTATGAGATGAACCCCAACAACTTGGAAAGGTGGATCTCTCTCACACGTACCAACACAGACTATCCCCCAATTTAACTGATCCCCAAAGGTTTTTGATTAAATAGCGGAATAGAAAATATGATCCAAAAAAAGTGTATGTATATCACACGTACACAACCACACTAGGCCCCAATTACTATTGTTTGTACCCCTAAAAGGCTAGATGAGGAGTAGGGGGAGTATGGAACAGGCAGCACCCTCAAATCTTCAGAAGTATGAGATTGTGTTCACTGTACCCCACAAAGATTGAGTTCACTGCACCCCACAATGATTGTGTTCACTGCACCCCACAAAGATTGTGTTCACTGCACCTCACAAAGATTGTGTTCACTGTACCCCCCAAAGATTGTGTTCACTGCACCCCACAAAGATTCTGTTCACTGTACCCCACAAAGATTGTGTTCACTGCACCCTAAAAGGATGTTGTTCACTGCACCCCACAAAGATTGTGTTCACTGCACCCTAAAAGGATGTTGTTCACTGCACCCCAAAAAGATTGTGTTCACTGTACCCCCCCAAAGATTGTGTTCACTGCACCCCACAAAGATTGTGTTCACTGCACCCCAAAAAGATTGTGTTCACTGTACCCCCCAAAGATTGTGTTCACTGCACCCCAAAAAGATTGTGTTCACTGTACCCCCCAAAGATTGTGTTCACTGCACCCCACAAAGATTCTGTTCACTGTACCCCACAAAGATTGTGTTCACTGCACCCCAAAAAGATTGTGTTCACTGTACCCCCCCAAAGATTGTGTTCACTGCACCCCACAAAGATTCTGTTCACTGCACCCCACAAAGGATTTTGTTCACTGCACCCCAAAAAGATTGTGTTCACTGCACCCCAAAAAGGATTTTGATCACTGCACCCCAAAAAGGATGTTGTTCACTGCACCCCAAAAATGATTTTGTTCACTCCACCCCAAAAAGATTGTGTTCACTGCACCCCACAAAGATTGTGTTCACTGCACCCCAAAAAGATTGTGTTCACTGTACCCCCCAAAGATTGTGTTCACTGCACCCCACAAAGATTCTGTTCACTGTACCCCACAAAGATTGTGTTCACTGCACCCCAAAAAGATTGTGTTCACTGCACCCCAAAAAGGATGTTGTTCACTGCACCCCAAAAAGGATGTTGTTCACTCCACCCCAAAAAGATTGTGTTCACTGCACCCCACAAAGATTGTGTTCACTGCACCCCAAAAAGATTGTGTTCACTGCACCCCAAAAATGATTTTGTTCACTGCACCCCAAAAAGGATTTTGTTCACTGCACCCCAAAAAGGATGTTGTTCACTCCACCCCAAAAAGATTGTGTTCACTGCACCCCAAAAAGATTGTGTTCACTGCACCCCACAAAGGATTTTGTTCACTGCACCCCAAAAAGATTGTGTTCACTGCACCCCAAAAAGGATGTTGTTCACTGCACCCCAAAAAGGATTTTGTTCACTGCACCCCAAAAAGATTGTGTTCACTGCACCCCACAAAGGATTTTGTTCACTGCACCCCACAAAGATTGTGTTCACTGCACACCAAAAAGGATTGTGTTCACTGCACCCCAAAAAGATTTTGTTCACTGCACCCCAAAAAGATTGTGTTCACTGCAGCCCAAAAAGATTGTGTTCACTGCAGCCCAAAAAGATTGTGTTCACTGCAGCCCAAAAAGATTGTGTTCACTGCAGCCCAAAAAGATTGTGTTCACTGCAGCTCACACACAGAAAAATGGATGTGGATCACTGACACCTGCCTATCTCCAATCCCACACCACACAGCAATATCGATTGTAGTTTGTAGAACACAGTTTCCCTAAAATTCAGCAGACTCTGTCCCTAACAGGATTGAGAAGAGATCGTAGATCAGGATTGAGTGCAGATTCACCCCACCCCCCACACAGCAATATCGATTGTAGTTTGTAGAAGACACTGACCCTATAATTCAGCAGACTCTATCCCTAAAATGCCTACAACTCGCCCTGCCTAAACACTCCGACCTGTCCCTCAATTCTATCCGGACACAAATGGTTTTTTCCTGCCTATCTTTCCCTAATCAGCAGCCAGCACATTGATGTGTGCTCTGTCCCTTAGCTAAGCAGCAGAATGACGCTGCTGCGGCGGCTGCCTCGAACTTATAAAGACTTGGTCACATGCTTCAGACGGCCAATCACAGCTATTAAGACATTTGCAGGCATGGCTGGGATGGCTTAAGGCACACCAGTTAAACGATTGTTGATTGGCTGTTGAAAGCCCGCCATGAAAAGAGCGCCAAAGCATGCAAAACCCGGAAATAAAACGACCGAACACGGATTTTTACCCGAACATACAGTAAAGTGTCCGTGTCCGTGTTCGGGTAAAAAAAATCCAATTATTCGGTACGAACACGAATAATACAGTCCGTGTTCGCTCAACACTACAGGCGATCGCAAAAAAATTCGCGAATTTAAAAACGCATGTGAGTTACTTTTTTTGCTAAAACCTCGTACCTACCTTACTGATCACATTAAGGTTTGTACTATTATTTCTTACTTATCAAACGATCCTCGAGCCTGGGCAGATTCTCTTTTTGAGAAAAACGACCCTCTTCTCAACTCCTATGCCTTGTTCCTGGCAGAGCTCACTAGCCTATATGATGACCCCAATAGGCAGAGTACTGCTGATCTTCAGTTAAGATCCTTGAAACAAGGAAGGAGGCCTGTAGAAGACTTTGTCGCAGAGTTCAAGAGATGGACCCTTGATTCAGAATGGAATGATGCATCTCTGAAAACCCAATTTAGGCTTGGCCTATCAGAAGCCGTTAAGGACGAGCTCGCCCGAGCGGATCTGCCAAAAACCCTGGATGCACTAATACAACTCAGTATTACCATAGATAGAAGACTACGAGAAAGAAAGGCTGAAAAGATGGGAATGCCATTATCCGTTTCCTCTCGGAGTCTGGCCGAAGACCCCGTTCCTATGGAGATAGGAACCACACGCCCACCGCTATCAACTATGGAAAAAGCCAAAAGACGAAATGAAAATCTCTGCTTGTACTGTGCATCCCCGGATCACAAGATAAACGTCTGTCCCCTAGTCAACAAAAAGAAGGGTGAGTGTTCACATGTCTCCCTAGGAGGATTGACAACTTCATTCACTAACCCCTACATTTCTGTTTTTTTGACATTACAGTGGGACCAGAACAGGATTACTACTAAGGCCATGATTGACACAGGATCTTGTGGAAATTATATGGATATATGTTTTGCTGCTTTAAATAAAATTCCTATTATTTCTAAACTCAAACCTGTCTCAGTAAGTCTTATTACCGGTGTTCCGTTATCCTCTGGTCTGATCACCGATCAGACACAAGCACTTCTTGTCACTATTAACGAGTCTCATAGGGAGACTTCTACCTTCGATTTAATACCATCACCCCACTTTCCCATTGTGTTGGGACTTCCCTGGTTGCACACACACCAAAAACATAGATTGGAAGAAACGGTCCTTGACCTTCCCTTCTTGTTATTGCGAGGAAACGTGTAACCTCCCGTTTTCCGGAAAGATTCTGTCTGTGGTGACAGATGAGATTGCACCACTATGTTATCAGGATCTTTCTGAGGTTTTTCTTGAGAAAAATGCTCAAGCATTACCTCCTCATCGAGACTATGATTGTAGCATTGATCTACTCCCAAATAGCAAATTGCCGTTCGGTCATGTTTATCCTCTTTCACAGGATGAACTTGCCCATCTCAAAACCTATTTGGATGAGAACTTGGAAAAAGGTTTTATTAGACCTTCCACTTCTTCCACAGCAGCAGGACTCTTTTTTGTTCGCAATAAAGATTCAAGTCTCAGACCTATCATCGACTACAGGAAATTGAATGCTATCACAATAAAAGATCGCTATCCTCTACCGCTTATCCCTGAGCTCATTGAGCAGGTGCGTGGAGCTACCTATTTTTCAAAATTAGACCTGAAAGGAGCATACAATCTCATTCGAATCCGTGATGGACACGAGTGGAAGACTGCATTCAGAACTAGATACGGATTGTTCGAATATCTTGTGATGCCATTCGGCCTATGCAATGCCCCTGCAGTTTTCCAACGATTTATAAACGATATTTTTAAAGACTTACTAGATGTCTGTGTTGTGGTATATCTGGACGATATACTTATATATTCACGGACCCTGTCTGAACACATAAGACATGTAAGACTTGTATTATCGAGATTGCTTGCACATAATCTTTATGTGAAGCTGAAGAAATGCTTGTTCCATAAAGATGAGGTACTCTTTCTAGGCTACATCATATCCAAAACAGGAATCGAGATGGACATGAGTAAAATATCCTGCATTCAGGATTGGCCTACACCAACTACACGCAAGGCGCTACAGCGATTCCTGGGATTTTCAAATTTCTACAGGAAGTTCATAAAAAACTTTTCTGCTATTGTGAGACCCCTCACACAGCTCACTAGCATAAAAATACCATTTAAATGGTCAGAAGAAGCAAATAAGGCTTTCTACTTGTTAAAGACAAGGTTTACTTCCGCTCCCATATTACGCCATCCAGACCCATCCCTCCAATACATTCTGGAGGTAGATGCGTCAAACATGGCAGTAGGAGCAATACTCTCCCAACGACCAACTCACACTTCACCACTTCATCCAGTCGCCTTTTTTTCTAAATCCCTAAGCAGTCCAGAGATAAATTACCCCGTGGGTGAAAAGGAACTGCTTGCTATAAAATTGGCTCTGGAGAATTGGCGACATCTACTCGAAGGCACCCAACTACCAATAATTATATACACGGACCATAAAAACCTCCAATATCTTCAGACTAGCAAAACTCTCTCGCATCGACAGGTACGATGGTCACTATTCTTTCTAAGGTTTAACTTCCTAGTGACCTACACACCTGCAGATAAAAACAAAAAGGCGGATGCACTATCACGACTAACTGAAGAAAACTACTTTGAAATCCCTTCCGTTCCTATAATACCTCACAAACGCATTATTGGAGTTGTCCGTTCCTTAAAGGAAGAGGTTCTGCATGGTATAAGTTTGGATTCACCCCCACCACAACTAAATACTGATGCAGAAGGCTTCCTCTACTACAACGACAAACTTTACATACCACCTACCCTACGCACCAAGATCTTGGAATTATCGCATGATGTGCCTATGGCAGGACATATGGGTATGACAAAGACTTTCAATTTGATTTCTCGACAATTCTGGTGGCCTGACATGAAAACATCTATACAAAAATTCGTCTCTTCATGCAATGTCTGTGCCAGGTCCAAAATTGACACTAGGAGACCATCCGGTCTACTATGCAGTCTACCAATACCCCAAACTCCATGGGAGGTTTTGTCATTGGACTTCATCGTAGAATTGCCTCTTTCCAAAGGATTTAATACCATCTTGGTGTCAGTGGACCATCTGACAAAGATGGCACATTTCATTGCTATTCACAGACTACCTTCGTCCAAACAAACGGCAGAACTCCTGATGAAACATGTCTTCAGATTACATGGTATCCCAAAAACTCTTCTGTCTGACCGTGGATCCCAATTTATTTCTAAATTCTGGCAAGAACTATGTCACATACTATGGATTGAGCGGAAGCTCACTTCTCCTTACCATCCGCAGACCAACGGACAGACTGAAAGAGTCAACCAATGCATCGAGCAGTATTTACGTTGTTACACTTCTTACCAACAGGATGATTGGTTGGATCTTCTCCCCCTGGCAGAATTTGCCTACAACAACGCAACTCACAGTACAACCAAGCAGAGTCCGTTCTACTTGAACTATGGGTTCCATCCCTCTATTCTCCCTCCACGCATCCTTCCTTCAAATAACCCAGTAGCCTCAGACTATCTTACCCAAATAAAGGATTCTCTGGGTTTACTAAATACTACCATTGCACATGCTCACAGTCAACAAAAGAAGTACTATGATCTTCGTAGAAGACCTTCTCCACAGTATACTATCGGGGACCTCGTTTGGCTCTCAACAAAAAACTTGAGACTGAAGATCCCTAGCAAAAAGCTTGGACCTCTGTTCTTGGGACCTTTCCCAATCAAGAAACTTATTGGAAAAGCTGCAGTGCAGCTTACATTGCCAATGGACCTAAAAATCCATCCCATTTTCCATGTGTCGCTACTAAAACCCCATGTTCCGGACCAAGGAATAAGGCCTAATATTCCACCTCCCCCTCCTGTACAAGTTGAAGGTGGAGAAGAATACGAGATAAAAGAGATTCTGGATTCTCGTATCTAAAGAAGAAGACTTCAGTACTTGGTTAGATGGAAGAACTATGGGCCCCAAGATGACACCTGGCTAAACACCTCTGACATACATGCCCCTAGATTAATCCGCAATTTTCATGCGAGATACCCAGACAAACCAGCTCCAGAGGCCTTCAGGAGCAGGCCTTAAGGGGGGGGGTATTGTAATGTTCCGGTACCTTTGGTACCCTAAATTACACTTTCCACAAGTGTATGCGCCCCACCATTTATTTTTGGAAAGGTGCGCATACACCTTTAAGACTGGAGCTGTCATCACCCAGCGCCGGACTAGATGGCTATTTAAAGCGCCAGTTCTCACTCACATGTGTTCGTTCAAACACCTTTACCTGGATGCTAACCTTGCTTGAAGCTTCCATGCTTGCAAGCTTACTTCGCTGACGGAACCTCGCTGCGCTGATCCCTGTATCCCGCTACTGGATCATCCGCCTCTCCTGAACCACCCTTCGGCTGTATCGCTAATAGTGCTAAGTACCCCGCAGGGGAATTCTCTATAAACTTATACTAAGCTTACTCTATCTAGCTCTGCATAGTAAAGACTGTTTATCACATCTGCATAACTAGATTGCTAGCTCTTGAGACTACTGCTACTTTTCTGCACTGGGTTGATCTCTTTTGTATGTCCACCTGCTATTCTATCATCTGCTATCATACAACATTGCTAAACCTTCCTGCATCCATCTGCTACTGTCTCACCTTCAAGTGTCTATCACCTACCACCTCCACTCAACCTATCCCTCAACCTTCATCATTGTGTTACCACATACATAAAGTCACTCTAGGAACCAGTTTGCTAATTGTGTGTATTTACTGGCTGAAATAAGACCTTCCACACATGATGAGTCATTGAGGTTGGGAATGGTATCTCAGCATATCTCTTACATGACTACTGACGTGGAACTATTTCTGCAGCTGAAAATCCACACCATATAAGAAACGCAGGAGCGTTACACCATCCTTAAAATAGGAATGGAGAAATACTCACCATATTATAGACATGTGGTTTCCCATGTGCTCCTGATGGCCTGCTCATTAATATTGAGACAATGGAAAACAACCTCAACACTAAACCTATCAGAAGTAATTGACATGGTCAACACGAATTACCAATGAAAAAAATCTCTGGCCATTAACTCATTGTCTCTCTGGAAATGTAATATGTTCTGGAGAACTTGATCAGGCAAGGGAAAATAAATAATGTATATACCTATATAGACTCTTCCTCCCCCCCCCTCCCTTTCTTCCCCCCTATTCCATTTCTAATAATACACATTCCAGAACTGTGGTACTCAGAACCACTACTAAGCCTGCATGTACAATTGATAAAGAGGTGTGCTTTTTTCCTTCAGATCACAGCATGCCCCCACCTGGGGTGTCTGGAGGAAGTGCTCGAACCGACTACCCTATAATCTATATCTGCAATCAATATTCATACGTTTAATATTTAACGTTTCTTTGTACCCAGAAACTCATTCTATACCATTGGATAACAGATTTTAGGTACAACGTTTTTTTAAGGTTTACATGTTAAAATCCAATAAAAAATATTGAAGAAAAAAAAAAGGTCTAGTTTGGAAAGTGGGGTCCCCAAAGGATGTGTCCTGGAACCTATCCTGTTTAATTTATTCATAAACGATCTAGAGGATGGGATAAACAGCTCAATCTCCGTATATGAGGATGATACTAAATTAAGCAGGGCAATAACTTCTACGCAGGATGAAACCTTACAAGAAGACCTGAACAAAAAAATAGGGTGGGCATCTACATGGCAAATGAGGTTTAATGTTTGAAAATGTAAGGTAATGCATTTGGGTGCTAGAAATACGAAGGCAAGTTTCTCACTAGGGGGAGAGCCTTTGATGGAATCTAAGATAGAAAAGGACCTGGGGGTCCTAGAAGACAACAAACTGAGCATTGGCATGCAATTCTAAGCTGCTGCAAGCAAAGCCAACAAAATACTGGCATGTATAAAAAAGGGGATTCACTCCAGAGATAAAAAGATAATTCTCCCACTCTACAAGACTTTTGTGCTGCCGCATCTCAAGTATGCCATCCAGTTCTGGGCCATGGTCCTCAGGAGGGATGTGCTGGAACTGGAGAGAGTCCAGAGAAAAGCAATAAAGCTAATAAAAGGGAATGACAGACTTCAGCTATGAGGAAAGACTACAAGCATTGAACTTACTCTCTCTGGAGAGGAGATGCTTGAGAGAGAATATATCATCAATGTACAAATACCATACTGGCGAGAACAAACTTTTCAGAAAAAGGGAATATAAAGGAATATAAAAGGATACGCGGCCATTAACAAAATTAGAGAAGCGGTTTAACCTTAAACTGCGTAAAGGGTTCTTTACCATCATAGCGGTAAGGATGTGGAATTCTCAAGCAGCGGTAAAAGCAGGGAGCATCAAGAGTTTCAAAAAAACTATTAGATGGGCACCTTAATGGCCACAACATACAGGGGTATATGATGTACTATTGACAGCAAACACACACACACTCATCATAGGTTGAACTGGATGGGCTGGTGCCTTTTTTCAGCCTCACTAACTATGTAACAAATTAAGCATCCCAAAGAACCAACCATAACATTTTTTGGACTCAATGTTTGTATGCAGATACATACATAGGGTTACAGCTATAGTAGTTGTAATTATAGTGTCCTGGAAAGAAAAAAAAATGGAATGAGGGAGGACTAGAGGCTAGGGTTGAGCGAACCCGGGCTGTATTGTTCGGGATCGTACCGGACTTTTGGGTGTTTGGTACCCGGACACAGACCCGAACATTTAACTGTATGTTCGAGATACAGTTCGTTGTTCGGTAATTTATTTCATGTTTTGGCGCGGTTTTAATGGCGCGGTTTCAACAGCTGCAAGGCAGCCAATCAGCAAGCGTTTAACTAGTGTGCCCTTAGAAGCCATCACAGCCATGCCTACTAATGGCATGGCTGTGATTGGCCAGTGCAGCATGTGACCCAGCCTCTATATAAGCTGGAGTCACATATCGCCGCACGTCACTCTGCTCTAACTACTGTAGAGAGAGGTTCCTGCTGCTGAGGGAGAGATAGGAGATTATTGTAGGGGCTGGCTGGAGATTGCTTTCAGGGAAAGAATAGGAAGAATCTTCTTTAATCAGACAGCAATCTACATTTATTTTATTGTGTGGGGGTGCAGCGCACGATCTTTTTGCCCTGACCTGAGCCCAGTGAGGAGGAGGTCAAATAATGAATGTGGCCTGGGTTGTGGTGCTGCTGGAGGAGCTCCTGTTGCAAGGAGAGGACGTGGTCAATCTGTGCCAGCTACACGCACAAGTGAAACACCTTCCTCAGGTGTGAGTAGGTGACAGAACCTGCAGCAGTATTTGGCAGGGCCTAATGCGCCTCTACAAATGTTGAGGCCAGAACAAGTACAGGCGATAGTAGATTGGGTTGCTGACAGTGCCTCCAGTTCCTTCACATTGTCTCCCACCAAGTCTACTGCTGAAAGGTCACAGTTGGAACCTGCAGCCAATGTCCATCAATCTTTCACCTCACACCCTTGCAAATCAGCCAAGCAGTCTGAGCCCCAAGTCATGCAGCAGTCTCTTCTTCTTTTTGATGACTCTGTTTGCATGGTTTCCCAGGACCATCCACCTAGCCCTGCCCCAGAAGTGGAAGAGATTGAGTGCACCGATGCCCAACCACTTATGTCTCAAGAAAGATGAGTACATGGGAGGACCATCGCAGCACGTCTCGGATGATGACGAAACACAGGTGCCAACTGCTGCGGAATTCCGAATTGTGGATACCCACAAGGAAGGCAGGGGTGAAGACTGGGTGGAAGATGATGTGGAGGATGATGAGGTCCTCGAACCCACGTGGAATGAACATCATGCAGGTGACCTAAGCAGTTTGGAGGAAGAGGCGGTGGTCGCACAGAGCCACCAGCACAGCAGAAGAGGGAGCAGGGTGAAAAAGCAGAGCGGCCGTGCCCTAGACACTATGCCTGCTACTGCCCAACGCAGCAAGGGACCGAGCACACCAAAGCGATGCTCAAAGGAGTTCCCTAGCGTGACAGTTCTTCAGACAATGTGATGATGACAGGACATGAGTGGTTTGCACGCTGTGCAATCAGAGCCTGAAGCGAGGCATAAACCTTCTCAACCTGAGCACAACCTGTATGACCAGGCATCTAAGTGCAAAGCATGAGCTGCAGTGGAGTAGACACCTCAAAAACCAAGAAAGGTCTCTGGCTCCTCCTGCTTCCTCTTCTGCTGCAGTCTCGGCCTCTTCATCCACCTCAGTAGTGACAGTAGCACCTTACCTCCCCGCAAACAGAGAATCTGCCAGCAACACCACCACCTGAGTCACCAACAACCATCTCCACAATGTGCCGTGGCAGCATTCAGCGGAACGAGGAAGTACCCGTCTACCCACCCGCGATCCCTGGCCCTGAATGCCAGCATTTTAAAATTCCTGGCCTTTGAAATGCTGTCATTCCGTCTGGTGGAGACGCAGAGTTTTTAAAGCCTTATGGCGGTGGCTGTCCCACAGTACGTCTTGCCCAGCCACCACTACTTTTCCAGGCAAGCCATCCCTTCCCTGCACAACCAAGTGGGTGACAAAATCAGGTGTACAACGCCATCTGTGGCAAGGTCCACCTAACTACGGATATGTGGACCAGTAAGCACGGTCAGGGACGTTATATCTCTCTAACAGTACACTGGGTAAATGCAGTGGCGGCTGGGTCTGAGGTGGATAGCAGTTTGGCGCATGTCCTTCCACCACCGAGGATTGAAGGGCGCTTCAGTTTGCCTCCTGTTCCTAACTCCTCCTACTCCGCTTCCTCATCCTCTACCGCCTCCTCATCCGGTCAGCATAACACCTTCACCACCACCTTCAGCACAGCCAGGGTAAACAACAGCAGGCAGTTTTAAAACTTGCCTGTTTGGGGGAAAAACCCCACACCGCGCATGAGTTGTGGAGGGGCATTAAACAGCAGACCGATGAGTGGTTGCTGCCAGTGAGCCTCAAGCCCGGCCTGGTGGTGTACGATAATGGGCGAAATCTCGTAGCAGCTCTGGGCCTAGCCGGTTTGACACACATCCCTTGCCTGGCGCATGTGTTGAATTTGGTGGTGCAGAGGTTTCTTAGAAATTAACCTGATATGTCAGAGCTGCTGCAGAAAGTGCGGGCCGTCTGTGCGCACTTTCGGCATTCTCAACCTGCTGCTGCTCGCCTGTCAGCGCTGCAGCGTATATTCGGCCTTCCCGCTCACCACCTCATGTGCCCATAAGGTGGAACTCCACCTTGCACATGCTGGCCAGACTGTGCGAGCAGCAGCAGGCCATAGTGGAGTCTCAGCTGCAGCACGCACGCGTGAGTCGCTCTGCGGAACAGCACCACTTCACCACCAATAACTGGGCCTCCATGCGAGACCTGTGTGCCTTGTTGCGCTGTTTCGAGTACTCCACAAGCATGGCCAGTGCCGATGATGCCGTTCTCAGCTTAACTATCCCACTTCTATGCCTTCTTGAAAAAACGTATAGAGTGTGGTTCCTGCGCTATCTTGGAAGGGTTTCGCTAATCACGCCAATGCTGCAAGTACATTAACTGATACCAAATAAACAGTTTTAACATGTAGTGTAGAAGGAGGTTGTACTGCGCTTTAGGTGTTATAATAACTTATAAAGTGATTTTATCGTATAAAGTGAACCAGTGCATAAACACGTTGTTTATTGATTTATGCACTGGTACACTTTATACGATAAAAGCACTTTATAATTTATTATAACTGGAACACTAGCACTTTTGTAATTAACAGTATAAAGATACGGATACAATCTAATGCACAATAATCACTTTGGAGCATGATTACACCCCTCTTCACTTTTTATGTATATAAATGGTCACATCAGCACTTTAAGATATTAATATCACTGAATCGTTTTGAGATTCACTGTGTATGAAATAAATAAATATTGTTTTATTGGCTAATAATGGAAGAAGTACTTTACATATAAGATTATTATTTGTGATCAGATAAGAGTGAATTTATAACCAAATATTTACCTGAAGTTCTGGTTGAGTAACACCTAAAGCGCAGTACAACCTCCTTCTACACTTCGCTTCAGGCGATGAGGGGCCAACAGGGGCACAGTTCTGGAGGATGACGAGGATGAGGAGGAGGAGATGGAGGAGGAGATGGAGGAGGAGATGGAACCATGTTCACAGCAGGGTGGCACCCAGGCCAGCTCATGGCCATCACTGGTGCGTGGCTGGGGGGATACAGAGGACACAGAGTATACACCTCCCACAGAGGACAGCTTTGCCTCTGGGCAGCCTGGCACACATGAGCGATTACATGCTGCAGTGTCTCCGCATTGACCACCGAGTTTCCCACATTGTAACTTGTGCTGATTACTGGGTGGCCACGCTGCTGGATCTCCGTTACAAGGACAACGTACCATCCTTAATTCCCTCACTGGAGCGTGATCGAAAGATGCGTGAGTACAAGTGCACACTGGTAGACGCGCTGCTGGTGGCATTCCCTCCTGAAAGCGGGGGCACAGTGGAAGCACAAGGCCAAGGCAGAGGAGGAGGAAGAGGTCGCCAACGCAGCCATGGCACCGCCAGCACCTCAGAAGGCAGGGTTAGCATGGCCCAAATGTGGAAAAACTTTGTCAGCACGCCACAACAAGCAGCAGTACCACCAGCTGATATGGAACGTCTTAGCAGGAGGCAGCATTTCACTAACATGGTGAAGCAGTATGTGTGCACACGCCTAGATGTACTGAATGACGGGTCTGCCCCCTTCAACTTCTGGGTGTCCAAGTTGGGCACATGGCCTGAGCTTGCCCTTTACGCCTTGGAGGTGCTGGCCTGCCCTGCAGCCAGTGTATTATCTGAAAGGGTATTTAGCACGGCTGGGGGCGTTATCACAGACAAGCTCACGTTCATTAAAATGAACCAGGCATGGATCCCACAGGACTTGTCCATACCTTGTGCAGAATAGGCATGTATACCGGCCGTACCCAGCCATTGTTGTATTTGATCTTTCTTACTCTTTTGGGGTGTACCCTAATTTAAGAAAAATAAAATTAAAAACCAAAACCAGTGTTGGCTACCTTGTCCTCCTCCTCCACCGCCACCACTTCCACCTACACAGCCATATCCACTGCCACCTCAACCTCCTACTCCATATGGGCCTCGTCCTCCCAGATCAAGATGATTATTTGTTTATTTTTTGTTTTTTTATGTTATTTTAAGTTATTCCCTATCCACATTTGTTTGCAGAGCACTTGCCATGCTCTTTAGAAGATTTTGCTGCCATTGTCAGCCCTCTAGCCCTTTTCATGTTTTTTTAGAGCCATTTTAGTGCTCAAAAGTTCGGGTCACCATTGACTTCAATGGCATTCGGGATTGGGGTAAAGTTCAGGTTAAGTCATGAACCCGGACTTTTTTTTCAAGTTCGGCTGAACCCGGACATCCAGGTGTTCGCTCAACTCTACTAGAGGCTTCACAAATTACTGGACATAGTAAAAATGGAGGAGCACCAGGCATCCCAGATTGTGTTATATTTGCTGGGGCACCCTCTATGCCCTCTATGATATAAAGGGATCTGTGATCAAGCCTGTATTGGGTGAAACTATAAGAACACTAACTCAAATTATCATTTTACAGTAGTAGTGTAAAGAAATGTTGTAAGGAAAGAATGCTTTCAAAAATATATATTTCATTTTTTTTTTTTTTTTTTTTTTTTTATACTATATTTATTGAGATTTGTAGAAAAATACATATAAACATGAGATTGAACTCTTTTTACAAAGGGTATAAAAGATATAAAACAGCATGGTTAATACACATGGTACAGTTGGCCTAGGGACCTAATGCCCCCCGGCGCAATGGGGTAAGCATAAATCGGTACAAAACAAATTAAGGAACACTGAACGAGTTAAGTACGTGGTATCTGGGTTAATGAGGGAAGTAAGATGCTGGGTAGGCACGAATAGACTGCCAAACATGAGACTGGTAGCGATGAAATAATTGGTAATGTATAAGAGGATAATGGAATGCAACAGGGGTTCCGTATGGCAGGGGCTTAAGGTAGAGAAGTAGACCCTGTTATATTCTGAGTGCTTGCAAAGTCCATGCGGGCGTTCCAGTTACTGAATGCGAAGGAGGATGTGTGAAGAGAGAGCTCCTCTGAGGGAAGAGAGTAGTCCATGAACTGACGCCATCTGCGTTCAAATTTCTTCATGTTTCCAGATGGCTGGGGTCATGGAGTCAGTTTTTTCCAGTAGGAAAAGTTTGAGAAGAGCCTGTTTAACTAGCGCCAGCCGTGGGGGGGCAGGATGGATCCAGGATTGCATTATAGCTCTGCGAGCCGCAAGAAGACAGATATGAGCCCACTGCGGAGTTGGCGTGATAGTTCCGAGGAAGATTTGGCCGTCGACATATTATAGCTAAAAAGGCATAAAAGTGGTTCTGTCGGGAGACATAGAGATGTGACTTTGGAGATCTAGCGCAGTACTTGATCCCAAAATGTAGCGATAGGGGGGCATTCCCACAGTCTGTGAAAAAGGGTTGGCCGAGGAGTATTACACCATGAGCAGGTGGCTGAAGAGGGGTCCAGTTTGTCATGGCGAAAGGGAAAGTAAGCTCTATGTGCTATCCGGAATTGGGTTTCACGCCAGGTTTCGTTGAGGACCAGGGAGCGAATTTTCTTGTAGCCCAGGAGGATTTGTTCCGGTGCTTCCAGGGAATTTAGGACGGGTGACCATGGTTTAAAAGGGATTGTGACGTATTTGGATGCTTGGTGGGCCACTAGTTTATGGTAGATCTCCGAAATAGAGTAAGAGTCTTGATCAATGAGGGTGTCAATAGGTGAGCGTTGACAAGGGTTCTTGTCCGGGTGGGAGCAGGCCCTAATGTAGCTGCACAGTTGGTGATATTGGAACACGTGTGAGGGCGGTAGGGAGTATTGCCGCGCGATAGCATCAAACGGGAGAGGAGAGCCCAACTTGTGGTCTATCATTCTTGAAACAGAGGTTAGTCCCAGAGAGGCCCATTTTTTGAAAGTGTTACAGTCCGTTGATGGGAGGAACATCGGATTACCAGTGATAGGTAGGTGGGGAGATATCATGGAGGGAAGGTCCATGAGCTTCCTCATTTCTCTCCAGGCAATCACTGTGTCCCTAATGAGTACATTCTTCCCCAGGAGATGTGGTAAAGCAGAAGGTCTTGTGTGGAGAATCGCTTGCAAGTTAAAGGGTGCCACCAGTGCTGATTCTAATTGATAGTTGGAGTAACGGTTTTTAGCGACCAGCCAGTCAATACCTTGTCGCAGGAGGCAGGAGAGGTTGTACAGTCTGATGTTTGGCAGCCCAGCTCCCCCCTCGCCCTTCGGGAGAGAAAGTTTTTTCAAGGATACGAGGTTTCTTCCCCCTCCATAGAAATTTCTGGAGGGCAGAGTGTAACCTGCGTACATCAAAATGTTTCAGTAATAGTGGGAGAGTCTGTAAGGGGTACAGTAGTTTCGGGAAGGATACCATTTGAAAAAGGTGGCATCTCCCAAAGAGCGAGAGGGGGAGGTCCGCCCAGGCTTCCATCTCCTGCACCATTTTGTTGAGAATTGGGGGATAGTTGAGAGAATATAGTGATGAGGGGTCCCTTCCTATCTTAACTCCCAAATACGTAATGTGGTGATTTGCCACCAATAACGGTAACGAGCCTATCCAGGAGCTGGCCAGCCGAGTGTTGAGAGGCAGGATTTCACTCTTATCAAAATTGATGCGCAACCCCGTGCACTTGCGAAAAGTTGAAAATACGTCCCTGAGTAGTGTAATGTCTGAGGAAGGCGATGTAGAAAAAAGCAGGATGTCATCGGCGAAAAGAGCCGACCGAAACAGCTGGTCTCCTACGCTAATATTGCTAACCCCTGAATCCGAGTTCAAAAATCGCGAGAGAGGCTCGATAGCCATGTTGAAGAGGAGAGGGGAAAGGGGGCATCCCTGTCTAGTGCCTTTGTTGAGCGGGATATCAGGGGAAGTAAAGGAAGGCGTAACGATACGTGCCGAGGGGGATGAGTACATCGATTTGACGAATTGTAGTATGGGTCCTGTAAATCCTAGAGACTGCATGACCATAAATAACCAAGCAAAGCTAATATTGTCAAAAGCCTTTTCGGCATCTAGAGAAATGATGGCAGTGTCAGCGTCAGGGTGAGATTTGGCATAGTCTAGAGCGAGGAGGACCTTGCGTAGATTGAGGGTAGCAGACCGACCTTGGACAAACCCTGATTGGGCTTGGTGTAGGAGGGACGGAAGGATGGGAGCTAGTCTAGAAGCTATGATTTTAGAAAGAATTTTTGCATCCACATTTATGAGGGAAATGGGTCTGTACGATCCCGGGAGCAGGGGGTCTTTACCTTTCTTCTCTAGAAGCTTAATATGAGCTC
Organism: Pelophylax lessonae; assembly: GCF_965119305.1. Taxonomy (NCBI): domain Eukaryota; kingdom Metazoa; phylum Chordata; class Amphibia; order Anura; family Ranidae; genus Pelophylax; species Pelophylax lessonae. The sequence continues at coordinate 423,406,690 of NC_138768.1, read as the reverse complement.
TGGATCCCGTGGGTAAATAGGGCCCCCCCCTCCCATATATGTTGGTAAACTGAGCAGAGGGTGTCAGGGAGAAAATCTGCAGTAAGTTTATAAAATTCAGAGGAGAATCCATCTGGGCCCGGGGCCTTCCCAGAA